>NC_138551.1:136347318-137009318 GCF_964273705.1 Natrix helvetica
GGTTGAAGAACAACGGGAGCCTGTTCCCAGTGTGTGCATGTGCAGAGCTGCCGATGCTGCACACTGCTGGCTCATATTTAACTGGTTGTCCACCAAGATTCCAAGATCCCCCTCACAGTCACTGCTATGAAGCCCAGTTTCACCCAGTTTATATTTGTACTTTTGGTTTTTCTTACCTAAGTGTAGGACTTTACTTTTCTCTACATTGAATTTCATTTTGTTAGATAGGACCCCGTGTTCAAGTCTGTCAAGACCCATCTGGATCTTGAGCCTTTCTTCTAGGGTGTTGGCTATTCCTGCCAGCTTAGTATCATCTCCACATTTGGTAAGTTCCCCTTGTATTCCCTCATCCAAGTCGTTTATGAAGACATTGAAGAGCCTAAGACGGAACCTCGTGGTTCCCCACTGCTTATGTCCCTCTATGAAGACGTAGACCCATTATTGGTCTATAGTTGGAAACAAATAACTTGTAGGACTGTCATTCAAGTGTGCAAAAGTAGGCCAAAGTTTGAGAAAGCACAACTGTTTATTGCTTCTCTCAGAAAGGGTTTTCACAGACCGCAGGGGTGGTTGTGGTCATTGAACCTTCTCCATTTCTACGGAAAGAAAAAACTGGGAATTCTGGAGTGAGTCGCCTCTTCTCCTAGATGTTGTCATGTTGGAAGGGTTGAGGGAGTTTACGATACTCCCAATCTCCTGCTTGCCACTATTCACATGGTGCAGCCACAGGCAGTCCATTCTGGTCAAGATGTAGTGTGACTCATTCCCCAGGTTTTCTCCACCCACGTCTCCTGGACTCCAGGCTCATGCTAGCCCAATGTGTTGGGGGAAGAACCAGTTGCAAAGTAACCAATAAGGGGATGGAGAGAAGATAGCGGATCTCATAGAAAATCCCATTTCGCAGGACAAGAGGAACTGGTTCTGACCGAGGCTTCCTTAGAAAGCAAGAAGCAGAGTCTTGGTCCCTGCAAAACCTCTTTTCTTTACACGACTGTGAATTCCTGTGAAAAGGCTTTTTTGGAAAGAGAACAGCGGAAATAATGCTTGCGAAATTGGCGGTCGACAAAGAAACTGCCCTCAAATGCATGATCTTTTGGGCTTTTTTTCAACTGTGGAAGAAAGCTCCAAATACTATGGAAATGTAGGTAAATAATGTGCTTTTCCATTTCACATATTCCCAGGAGTGACATTCCTGACTCTAGGGGGCGGTGCTCATCTCCGTTTCAAAGCCAAAGAGCCAGTGCTGTCCGAAGATGTCTCCATGGTCATGTGGCCGGCATGACTCAATGTCAAAGACACACGGAACTCTGTTCCCTTCCCACAAAAGGTGGTTCCTATTTTTCTACTGCATGTTTTACGTGCTTTCAAACTGCTAGGTGGGCAGAAGCTGGGACAAGTCACGGGAGCTCACTCTGTTATGTGGTGCTAGGGATTTGAACTGCCGAACTGCCAAACTTTCTGATCGACAAACTCAGAATCTTTTTTTTTTTTTTGAACAAAATTTTTATTGGTTTTACAAAATTTTTAGGAAAAAGGGTAGTGGAAAAGGGTACAAATTATGGCAGCTACATTGTGCAGAGAATGGCAGCCCCCCCCCCCGACTCTCATAGTTTTCACTTGTTAATACATTAATACATTAAGTAAAATACTACTTAACATTTTTTTGACAGCATATTTTACCTTATATATTCCAATATTTTCAATCTATTTTATATCCAACAGAAAAAAAAATCCCTGTATCAGCGATTGCAGTGTTTTTCTAGCTCACTTTTGTGATCTAGGTTTTCTCGATGCTGCCTCTCTCCCCCCCCCCCCCCCCACCAGCAAGGCTCCGGCACCTCCCGTGTCCTGCGTGTCCTGTATGTCAACAGCTTTATCTAGGAGGGCATTGTTTTTTTCCATGAAGACCTCCGCCTCCATGATTGTATTAATTCTAACTCTGCTACCCTCCCAGAATATCAACATCCCTTCTGGCAGAAGCCATCGAAACCAAACCCCTTTTTCAAATAGTTTTTTCGCTAAAAATGAATATTTTTTTCTTTTATCTCTGACTTTCTTTGGGATTTGTTTCAGGATGACTATCTCTCTCTCCTTGTATTTTAACGTTTGCCCCCTTTGTGCACTCAGAATCTCATCTCTTGTAGTCTTTCTAAGAAATTTAATATGAACCTCTCTTGGAACATTGTGTGTTCTAGCATAGGCTGAATTGACTCTATAGATCAGGTCAATATCCCACCCCAACTGCTGTCTGTCTTTTTTGATGTATTCAGCGAGTAAGTTTGTCATAATCTCCCTCAAATCTTCATTATCAGCCTCAATTACATTTTGAAATCTAAGGAAAAAAGACATCCTTTCAAATTCTATTTTTATCTGGTGGTTCTCAAGTTCTTGGTTTCCTCTCTGGACCCCCTTCACCTCTCTCCTCATCTCAGCCGTCCCCTCCTCCAAAAGTTCCAGTCTGTGAATTTTGAGCCGTTCAGTTTTGGTTCGCTAGGGATTTGAACCGCCGAACTGCCAAACTTTCTGATCGACAAACTCAGCATCTTAGCCACTGAGCCACCATGTCCTGTACAGATGTAGAACATGCAACATCTAGATGGAGGGTTTAAATTATTCGAAAGAAACGTATCTGTTAGGGATGTAACCCTAGGCTTGGCTTGGCAATGTATATAAGCTATGATTACTTTACTGTTACTTTAAATGCTTAAGAAATGTAATTGGTTTGTTACCTCAATGCAGCCATAATAGGGAGCCAGAATGGCTGTTAGCTCTCTGTTTGTTAGACGCTGGTCGGTGTATACTGAGGTATTGTGGTTTGCTACTGTTAGCTACTTTGAGTGTTAGACTGACTATTTTGATAACTGAATTACTGAACAGTGTATGACTTGGACTGTTAACCGGACTCTGAATACCTCTATATTTCTACATAGTAAACTACTATATTTTTATACTATTCAGTGTCTCTGTATGCTGGTTTGTGCATGTTATTCCATATCACTCTCATTACGCTTCTCTGCATACTCGCTCTCCTAACGGGGAGCTCAATTACTTAACAGTATCTAATCAAAGAGTGGCAGATTTGCGTTTTATATAAGAAGTAGCTACACTTCATTAGAGATGCAGGAAAAAAGGGATGAAGGCTTCCTTGAATCCCTTTGGGTTAATATAAAAGGGGAAAGGAATGACATTGCCATAGGTGCATTCTACAGACCCCCCTGTCCAAACACAGAAAACTGATGCTGATTTGGGTTCTATCCCTGCCTGCAATTTTCCTCGCAACTTGACAACAGAATCGGAAGGGAGGGGGTGGAAGCCCAGGGGGGGAGGACTCAAGAGAGCCAGCCGCACCCTGTGGAAGTTCATTCACTTCAAGGTTCTGTTATGGGTCCTCTTTAAACGGCACAGGCTGTTTTCCAAAACACACAGATTGTGTTGAATTGGCAAACAATGGACAGCGGGAAAAGGAGAACTTCACCTACGCAGCTGCCTGTGGCCACCTTCAGAATTGGCTTCACTTCATCTGTACCAGGGGTGGGTTCCGGCAGGCTCTACTGCCAGTTCGCTCATGCACGCCTCGTTCACGCCTCTCGCGCGTACGCTTTATGTATGCTGCACAGGCATGCGCAATGCAAGAAAAATGCTTCTGTGCATGTGCAAAAGTGAAAGACAAGATGGCGGCGCCTATGACACCACCAGGAGAACCAGTTTGAGGGCATGGCAGGCCTGGGTCATTGCTGGTTCCAGCGACCCAGGCCGCCAAACCGCTACCTCTTCAGCCGAACCCGTCTGAACCAGTAGGAACCCACCACTGGTCTGTACCTATATGGATCTAAGTAAAATTATACTTTTGGTAAAATTATGTCCCAGGAGGTCGTCCCCCCCCTCCACATATGCTACTTGCTAGTGGGATGGTTGACAGGATATAAATGACCATTTTGCTAATCGGTTAACTAAGATATGCAGCAGAAAGCACACTCTAATAGTAATGGGGGGCTTTAACTATCTTGACAAGAACTGGGACAGAGACATTTGTCTCCTAGATGTAGAGGAAGAAAGTAGAGCATCAGCTATACATGACTAAATTCTCATTCACGTTTTCACTTAATTTGAGGTCTATTTCATCACGTTTTCACCTCTAGAGAGATGGGGGACTCACAATAAGATCCTACGTCGGATTTCGCCCGATTTGCCCTCTTATTTTATTTATATTAACTTTTGGAATTACACCTTGCCATCTGCCATATGCAAAATGGCCACGAGATGGCAGGCTATTATTGCCAATGCGATTTCCCATAGACTTTACAAACTGGTTTTTCATTTAATTTGAGGTCTATTTCTCCCCGTTTTCACCTCAAGAGAGATTGGGGACTCAGAGTAGGAACCCATGTCGGATTTTGCCCGATCCCCACCCTGATTATTTTTATTACCTTTTGCGATTTCTTGTCTCCACCTGCCATACGCAAAATGGCCACGAGATGGCAGGCTATTATAGCTAATGCAGTTTCCCGTAGACTTTAAAAACCAATGTTTTGATTTAATTTGAGCTCTATTTCACACCGTTTTCACCTCAAGAGAGATTGGGGACTCAAACTAAGATCCCTCGTAGGATTTAGCCCGATCCCCACCCTGATTATTTTTATTTATATTACCTTTTGCGATTTCTTGTCTCCACCTGCCATATGCAAAATGGCCACGAGATGGCAGGCTATTATTGCTAATGCAATTTCCCATAGACTTTAAAAACCGCTGTTTTCATTTAATTTGAGGTCTATTTCTCCCCGCTCTTCTGCAGAGACCCCTTGGATCAAGGACAGGAAGGCTGAAGGAGGCCGAAGGGCAGGCAGCCCTCCATGGAAAACCAGACCTCTGTCGACCCTTCACAATTACAGGGGCACTGAAAAAGGACCTCACAGTTACGGCCTTCGCAACGTTCTCACAGTCTCATGATCCACCTTTGGGCCTTTGGCAGCCAGCGTGTATTTGCCAGGGTTGCCGTCTTTCGGTCGTGTGGCCTCCATTGGCCACTTTCCCAGCCGGCTCTAAACAAACGGAGTCAATGGGAGAAGCCGGTTTCCCTTAAGGATCTCGGGGTTCCTTCCGCAACTGCAGTGGTTTCTTTACCATCTGGGGCACAAGAGGTCGGAAAAGTGGCTGTGACTCACTGAAGGACAGTCCTTTGGATGGAATGGTTTGGGGTCTCCTGCTTGAGCAGCGGGTTGGACTAGAAGCCCCACTACAGGGCAGAGCAGAGGAGTTTGGGAAATATCTACAGGACAAAGTCGCTCAAATCCGGACGGGATGGGCCCCTTTCAGTGATCCAGTAGAGACGCCCGTGGCGAGTCTTGAGGGACCGCTTTGGGAGGAGTTCGACTCGGTTGCCATCGAGGATTTGGACAGGTTGCGTGGACGTCTGCGACCCACCACATGTTTATTGGACCCGTGTCCCTCCTGGCTTGTACTGGCATCCTGGGAGGTTACGCGCGACTGGCTCCTGGGCCTGGTGAACGTCTCGTTGGGTGAGGGGTCCCTACCGGCCGCCTTGAAAGAGGCGGTGGTGAGGCCCCTGCTCAAGAAGCCTTCCCTGGACCCAACGGACCTAGTCAATTATCGTCCGGTCTCCAACCTTCCTTTTTTAGCGAAGGTTGTAGAGAGTGTGGTGGCACAGCAGTTCCCTCGTCACCTGGAGGAAAATGATTATCTAGACCCGCGCCAGTCCGGCTTCCGACCCGGGTACAGCACTGAGACGGCCTTGGTCGCATTGGTTGATGATCTCTGGAGGGCCAGAGATAGGGGTTGTTCCTCTATCCTGGTCCTATTAGATCTCTCGGCGGCGTTCGATACCATCAACCATGGTATCCTGTTGCACCGGCTAGAGGGGCTGGGAGTCAGGGGCACCGTTTTACGGTGGTTTGGCTCCTACCTCTCTGATCGGACGCAACGTGTGTTGGCAGGGGAGCAGAGTTCGACCCGGAGGCCACTCACATGTGGAGTGCCACAGGGATCGGTGCTCTCGCCTCTCCTGTTCAACACATATATGAAACCGCTGGGCGAGATCATCCGTGGTTTTGGGGTGGGATATCATCTGTATGCTGATGATACTCAGCTATACATTTCCACCCCGAACCACCCCAATGAGGCCGTCGAAATGATGTCCCGGTGTCTGGAGGCCGTACGGGTCTGGATGGATGGCAACCGACTAAAACTCAACCCTTCCAAGACGGAGTGGCTGTGGCTTCCGGCCTCCCGGTTCAACCAGGTGCTTCCATCTCTGGCCATTGGGGGCGTCCAACTAGCCCCCATGGAACAGGTGCGCAATTTGGGCGTCCTCCTAGATGCCCGGCTGTCCATGGATGATCATGTAACAGCCGTGGCAAGGGGGGCGTTCCATCAGGTCCGCCTGATGCGCCAATTGCGCCCCTTATTGGACCGGGATGCCCTACGCACAGTCACCCATGCGCTAGTGACGTCTCGCCTGGATTACTGCAATGCTCTCTACATGGGGCTTCCCTTGAGATGCACTCGGAGACTACAGTTGGTCCAGAACGCGGCCGCGCGGGTGATTATGGGGAGGACTAGATACTCCCCTGTAACACCTCTCCTGTGCGAGCTGCACTGGCTTCCTGTGGTCTTCCGAGTGCGTTTCAAGGTTTTGATTATGATCTTTAAAGCGCTTCATGGCATAGGGCCTAGTTACATGCAGGATCGCATCCTGCCCCACACATCCCTACGACCGATTCGCTCACACAGAGAGGGACTTCTCCGGGTGCCGTCCGCCAAACAGTGCCGGGGGGCGACACCCAGGAGCAGAGCCTTCTCTGTGATGGGCCCAGCCCTGTGGAATGACCTCCCCCGTGACATCAGGATTACGTCCGATCTCCGCTCCTTCCGTGTACAGCTGAAGACCCACCTCTTTCAATTATCTGGCCTGGCTCAATCGTAATTTTTCTCTTATTCCTCCTAACTGTTTTTTAAATTGTTTTTTAAACGTTAAATTTTTAATTACATATTGAGTTCTTACAATTGGGGTATTTTAATGCTAATTAAAACTGTCTATATGATGTAATTTGTTACCTCCTCCGTGTCCGTGTCCGTGTATGTGTATATGTGTTTGGTATGTATGTATGTCTATGTGTTTTTTATACATTTTCTATGTTTTATATGCTCCATTGTACGCCGCCCCGAGTCCTACTTGGAAAGGGAGCGGCTAATAAATTCAATTTATTATTATTATTATTATTATTAGATGACCTCCAAGGTCCCTTCCAGCTCTATTCTGATTGAATCTTAAGGGCAGGAGCCTCGTTGTCAAAAACTGCCATGAGAACAACAGCTCATCCTCGACTTACAGTGATTTATTTAGTGACTGAAGTTACAACAACACTGAGAAAAATGACTCAGGACCAATTTTCACACCTACGACCGCTGCAGCCCTTCCTGGTCACGTGATCAAAACTCAGGCACTTGGGAACTGGCGTTTATTTATGATCGTTGCAGTACCTTGGGGTCATGGGATCACTATAAGATTTGCTTAACGACCGCTTGACTGCACTCATTTGCTTAGCAACTGTGGCAAAAAGGTTGTAAAATGACACAGAACCTACTTAGCAACAGAAATTGTGGTCATAAGTGGAGGACTACCTCTATTGCCTCATAGTCCATTGTAATTTATCTTCAGAGACGTTCAGGATCCCATAATTAGAATTTCCCCTTTCTTCTCCCTTCTGCTCGCTTCCTGGGAGCCGGGAGCAAAGTCCTTCTGAAGGGCTTATTTCTGGGGCTTCTGGGGCTGGAAGCAGCCTGAGATGACTGAAGGGAACCCCCCAGATCAGGCCTTCAAGGGTTGCACTGCTGGGCTTCCCACATTGGAGAGAGAGAGAGAGAAACCCTCTTTCTTTCCTCTGATGGAGTTTGAGACACAGCCGATCTCCTGCTTGCAACTATTCACCTGGTGCAGCCACAAGGAGCCCAATCTCATCAGGATGCAGTCTGACTCTCCTGTGAGGTTTCTCCACCCACATATTCTGGACTCCAGTCTCAACCTGACCCATAGATTGGGGGGAAGAACTGGCTGTTTGTGATGTCCGTATAACCCAATAAGGAGATGGAGACAGGATGGTGGATTTCATGGAAAAGCCTCTTTCACAGGGCAGGAGAAGCTATGAGAAAGATGCTCTAACTTGGTCTCCTTGGATGAGAACATTTAAGCAAGAGGACCTGGAAGCTCCGACCTTCTCTGGCTTGGTGGGATGGTCAATGATTCTCATGGAGATTATCAAACAACATAATTGGAGCTTGGCTCCCATAGAATCCATCTTACCATTTTTCCCTTTCATTCTCATACATAAACGTTTAGTGCTGTCCATTGGAATCATTGCTGAAATTGTTTTTTTTAAAGGTGTCAAATTCTTTGGCAGTAAGTGAACAACAAATCCCTCTGAACAACTGTCACAGAGTTCTCGTTAGCAAGATTTATTGAGGTGAAAAGGAAGGGAGTTATAACAATTACAATCATTCAACTGTTTCCCATTTGGAAACATGTAGATATATTCTTTGACTTCTGAATATTATCTAATTGGAAATAATTGATGAATTCTTTCAAATAAAAGGACATTTTATTATTCTTAAATATCATGGTGTGATGTCTCATGTTTTTACCATTGTTCTGGCTGTGAGATGCTCCTTTGTGTTCAGGTCTGGCCTCAGAAGGATAATGTAGCACTTGGGGATGAAGATGCAGCCCAGCAGACCAGCACTGGAGGCCAGGATGGAGAAGACCTGCACAGCCACCATGTATTTCCCTTTGGTGCTCAGGTAGGTGGGCACAAAAGTCACCCAGACACTGCAGAAGACCAGCATGCTGAAGGTGATCAGCTTGGCTTCGTTGAAGGCCCCAGGCAGATTCCTGGCCAGGAAAGCCACCATGAAGCAGATGGCAGCCAGGAAGCCCATGTAGCTGAGGGTGACGTAGAACATGACAACAGCCCCTTCGTTGCATTGCAGGATGATCTCTCCAGGCTGGGAGTGGAGGTCAGAGTCAGGGAAGGGGGGAGAAACTCCCAGCCAGATGGAGCAGATGACAAGTTGGACAGCAGAAGTAGAAAGGATGATGGAGTTGGCCAAGCTCTTCCCCAACCATCTTTTCACTCGGTTTCCTGGTTTTGTGGCCAGGAAAGCCAGCACCACTGTTATGGTTTTGGCCAAGAGAGAAGAAATGGCAGCTGAGAAGATGATGCTGAAAACCGTTTGTCGGAGAAGGCAGGTGGCTTTCCTGGGTTGGCCAATGAAGAGAGAAGAAGACAAGAAGCAAAGCAGGAGGGAGACCAGGAGGATGTAGGAGAGATCCCGGTTGTTGGCTTTGACAATGGGAGTTTCTCTGTATATAATGAAGATGATTAAAATAAGGTCTGTGATTAAGAATAAGATTAGGGCAAAAGAGGATGATGCCCAGATGTTCTTCATAAGACAGGAAGGTTATAACTTTGGGGATACATTGGACTCTGGCCTCATTTGGATATTTATCATCTGGACACTTGGTGCATTTTCCTGCATCTGAGAAAAAAAAACATATTCCCTTACTATTCTCCCCTTTTACCTTTCAAGAAATACCTTCTTTGGACAACAAGTGATACCAGGAGATATTGTCCAGGACACATTTATTAGTATCTCCAGTGAGAGAAGATAAGAAGTATAAGACTTTTTTTTTAAAAAAAAAAAAACAATTTTTGTTTAATCATCTACGAATGTGAGAGAATAATTGGGACCTGAATAATTTCCTGTGCGATGTTCAGAACCAAACTTTATTATTTGATGTATGTAATGAATCAGTTCCACTTCCTTTCCTCCTGTGTCACTCACCTTCCTGAGTGGAGAAGGTCCCCTTCGGACAAGGAACGCAGTCATAGCAGCAAACTGGCTCTCCTTCTCGAGTCCTCTTGACAAATCCAGGATGACAATTTTCCGCACAGTTGGACTCAGGCAGGGACTGAGGAGAAAAACAAGGAATGCCAAAGAAAAGATGTTATGACTCTCCGTCCATGGAAAATGGAGGGAGAAATGGACATTATCCAAATAGTCTCTAGGATTCACTGCAGATTCTTCACTTAATTCCTCCATTTTGTTTCTGGCATATCATATAGCAGCGATGGCAAACTTTTTTTGGCTCGCGTGCCATAAGTGGGGGGAGTGCAGGGGGGCCGTGTGCAGGCGTGCTGCACCCATAATGCAATGCGCAACCCCCCCAGTGTGCATGCACGCACTACAGGCGTGACCCCCCCATTTTTCATGCTTTTTTCACCCTCCCCAGGCTCCAGAGGCTTTATAGGAGCATGGGGAGAGTGAAAACAGCCTCCCCTGCCCCACTGGAAGCCCTCCAGAGGCTTCAGTGGCCTTCAGGAGGCTTCCTTGAAGCCTTTGGAGCACGCAAAATGACCCTCCGAGCAAACCAGAAGTCTGTTCCCGAACTTCTGGTGTGCCTGTAGGGCCATTTTTTTGCACTCCTGACGCTTCGGGGAAGCTCATGAAGCCTCTGGAGGCCCTCGGGGGGGGGGGCATGGGAGGCTCTTTTCGCCCTCCCCAGGCTCCTATAAAGCCTCTGGAGCCTGGAGAGGGCGAAAAAAGGGTGAACTCAGCTGGCCAGCACGCGCATGCTCTGCATGCCATAGGTTCGCCATCACTGTCATATAGCAATAAGAGACTTTTCTATTTAATAAAATCTGGAGGGATGGAATTGAGAGAAGATGTAGGCAGAAAGTGAAGGCCAGTGCTTCCTCTCCATGGCCTATGCTGATGAAAGAAACTTCTGACCAGTAAGATCTGGTGTCAGGCCTGTAATTCTGTTCCTTTTAGGATCTTTGGCCTGCCACATAATTAAAACATACATATTATGCTGTTTCATTGGTATAGTAGTTGGGAGGGGGGAATAGAAAGGAGTAGGATTGTGGAATGTATTGTTATGGATTTCTTAGAAGCTCAAGGTCGTCTTTTGTCTCCGCACCTCGACACCTGGCCGGAAGAAGAGGGGTGTACATGCCAGAGTGGAAGATGAAGATTGGACCATGTGATGAATTATGGGGTGTGGGGATAGATGATGAACTTTTAACTTGGGGAATTCACCGGATGTACCTTAGAGTTGAAATTTCACCAGCTTAATGCCAACATGCCTGTCTTATTAAATTGGAGTTTTAAGGACTACTTTGCCTTGGACAATGATTTAATTCTGCATGATATTTGGAACGCTGACATTATTTCAACTCTCCCATAATTTTTTTTTCTTTCATCGGGGTACTGAATCCCAGTTCTGACCCAACCCTGGGCAGGACGAAATTTCAGTGAAGATGGAGGAGGGAAAGAATGCAGCAGAGAAAGCTAAGGATGATGGATCGCTTATTTTTGTCGAGACTATCTATGCACCTTCTAAAGAAATAGTTCAACAGGCAGAGGCGAGGGAAAAGGAACCGAAACCAAGATTTTCCTCACAGACGGAGTTAGACCTGCGAGAGGAAGTTTCGGGATTTATTGCTTCTCAGGAATGCCTGCTGGAAGGAGGGGGGCCCCCCAAGGGAACTCTGACAGACGGCTGGAGCATGGGGAGAAGAGCAAATGAATGGAGATCTCAGTCACTCTCACGCAGCCAGTCTTTGATGGGCCTTCAGGACCAATTCCGACGCCTAAATGTGAGTGAACAAAAACCCCTGGGGCCCCCAGAACCACCCGGGTGGAGGCTAGCAAAGCCCACATTATCCTTCCCCAGCAGAGAAACTGCTGCGCAGTGGAGCGGAGACCTTGGGTCTTTCCACACAGCCATCAGCGAATCAGCACCCTCCCCTCCTGGAGTGAAAAAAAGTTGGGAAGTAAAACTTAACCAGCCGAAAGGGGCCTGGAACACTTTCACCTCCCCCCCTCTGCAAAGCGATGGCTCTGGACCCATCAATCAAGCCAATTCAGGTTGGGCTTTCTTCCCGGGTCATGGATGGGCTCAATGCCAGTGGACGCCTGCCCCTTCCCAACCAATGGCGCCACCCCAAATAGCTGCTCAGAGGCAGAGCCAAGGAATGGGACCACCACAGGGCCCAGCCCCCCCACCAATGCCTCAGCAGGCTTTTGCCCAACCGATGGGTGTGGCCCCACAAAGAAGCTTACCACCCCAAGCAGCAGGCCAACAGGTTGCTCCGGTTCAACCACCAGCACCCCCTCCTCCTCCCACACCCCCAAGGTTCCGTGCAACCTATGATGGCAGCCGAGACAAACTAGCTTACTTTATGAATCGAGTGTTGGCATACGTTGACCAAGTAGGCCCACAATACCTGACGGATCGAGAACTGATCCAAGAAATAGCAGAGGGGATGAATGAAGGAGAGGCAGCACAATGGATAGCGGAACTCCATGAAGAAGCAGCTCCTGAGTTAGATGACATAACGGGGTTCATCCAACTGATGCGGGCCCGATTTTACGATGTGGCCCAACAGGTAGATGCTGAAGACCAGATCCAGGAATTACGACAGGGGGGTCGGCCGGTCAAAGAATTAGTTTGGGAATTCCGGAGAATAGCTGGAAGACTACGTTACTGGCCAGAGAGACTATTGGTCTATACGTTCAAAAAGGCCTTAGATCCCAAACTGAAACAAGCTTGTGCCGTAAGGGGGACCCCAGATCGTATCCAAGAATGGTACACCACTGCAATCATACTGGACCACGAGATTAATACCTATCCAAAGCCTGGTACCAGAACCCCTGAAAAAAAACCGTTAGCCCACCGAACGCAGAGGCAGCAAACTGAAAAGCTCCTGCCAACCCCTCGTTCCTGGGGCCCCAAAATAAAGTGCTACCGTTGTGGTCAGCTTGGCCACCGGGCATCTACATGCTGGGCTCCAGCCCCAGTTCCACAACCACACCAACCACCTGCCAGCACAGTCAAGAAAACCCCCAGAAAACCCCCAGAAAAAAGTCGTCTGGCACAACAGCCAGCAGGGGCAGAGAGCGGAGCCACTGAAAACGCCCTGGACACTTCAGAGGAGAAAGAGGAAGGAAACCCAGAAGACGACCCAATGGTGAGTGCACCTATCCGCCCCTTCCAAATAAAAGCCAAACTCCAAATACCGAAAACGGGGGTAGAAGGGGAAGTTGGGGTGATTATAGATACCGGCTGCACCCGATGCTTAATCAGCATGTCAATAGTGGAGCAACTAGGTATACGCACCAGACCCCTGAAACAACCCATTCCGTTTGAGCAAGTGGATGGAACCCTAATTGGGGGAGCTCCGGCTACAAAGATCACTGAGTTAGTAAAACTGGTGATAGGCCGCCACTATGAGTTCCTCAGATTCATCGTGGCCCCTGGAATGCAGGAGTCAGTTATCCTAGGGCTTGCATGGTTGGACAAGTGGGAACCTACCATAAAGTGGGAGGATGGCGTTAGAAAGGTGACTATTGGACTTGGGCCGTTACCACCAGTGGAACCAAAAGGCCACCCAGGAACATTGGAACCTAACAGCCCAACCCATCCAGAACCTGCAGCAACCGCAGCAGACACTAAACTTCCGGGAATCCAACGAGTCCCAAAGATCTATTGGGATCTGGCGGAGGTGTTCAGTGAGGAAGACGGAAACTACCTTCCACCTCACCGCGCCACAGATTGTGCCATAGAGTTCAAACCTGGGGTAACCTTACCAAAGCCCAAAATGTACTCTATGACGCCTAAAGAGATGATAGAATTGAGGAAGTACATCGACACCAATTTGAAAAGAGGGTTTATTGAACCAGCAAAATCAAAAGTAGCAGCCCCAGTGCTCTTCAGGGAAAAGAAAGATGGGGGGGTTCGCCTCTGTGTGGACTTACGAGCTTTGAATGCGGTATGCGAAAAGAATACCTATCCCCTCCCTCTCATGAAAGATATGTTGAACCACTTGGCTAAGGGCAAGATCTTCACCAAGCTGGATTTGAGAGAGGCGTATTACCGTATACGAATCCGGAAAGGGGATGAGTGGAAGACCGCTTTTAATACTCCCTTAGGCAGCTTCCAATATAAAGTCATGCCTTTCGGACTACAAGGAGCACCCGCAGTATTCATGCAGTACATAAATGAAGTGCTACACGACCACCTGTACCGCGGAGTACTCGTTTATTTAGATGACATCTTGATCTTCTCTGAGACCATGGAAGAACATGTGAAACTGGTACGGCAAGTCCTGAAAAAACTTCTAGCTGCCAAACTTTATGCAAAATTGTCAAAGTGTGAATTCCACAAGACCTCGCTAGATTATCTGGGATATCGTATCTCCAATGAAGGAGTAGAAATGGACCCAGAAAAAGTGAAAGCGGTGTTAGATTGGAAACCTCCAAGCACTCGCAAACAATTACAAAGCTTCCTTGGATTTGCAAACTTTTATAGGCAGTTTATTCCAACCTTTGCTGAAATTGCCCTACCATTGACTGACCTATTAAGAACGGGGCCTTCCCCTACTAAACCAAAAGCAAACCAACCATTAAAATGGACAATCGACTGTCAAAAGGCTTTTGAGAAATTAAAACGGCTCTTTGCCCAAGAACCCATATTGCAACACCCCGATCCAGAGCGACCTTTCATAATCCAAACGGATGCCAGTGATGTCGCGATAGCTGCGGTGCTACTACAAAAGAATAAAGAAGGCCACCTCTTACCATGCGCTTACATCTCCAAGAAACTCACCACTACGGAAAGAAGGTGGCCCATTTGGGAGAAGGAGGCATTCGCGATCAGATGGAGCATGCTCACCTGGAGGCATCTCCTGGAAGGGGGGGATATACCGTTCGAGGTATGGACTGATCATAAAAACCTCGAAACTCTCCTTGCCCATCGAAAGTTATCCCCCAAACAGGTCCGTTGGGCCCAATATTTCCAAAGGTTCAAATTTGAAATTAAACACATCCCCGCAGGGAAGAACTTATTAGCAGATGCACTGTCGAGAAAACCCCAGTTTGACAGTAAAAAGGAAGAAATTTTCCACCCCATCATATCTCCTTCTCACCAAAAGGCAGCTCAAGTCACCAGTCGAAGCCAAGATAAACTGAGAACCGAACTGAAAGCAGCCCTCCAGACAGACCCATGGTTCAACAACAACAAAGACATCCTAACGATTAATGATGGCGTAGCCTGGAAGGGATCCAAACTGTACGTCCCTGCAGAAATGAGATTGCAAGTGCTACAGCGGAGTCATGATGCGAAACTAGGAGGTCATTTCGGATTCCTGAAAACTCTCCACCTCGCTAGACGTCAATTTTGGTGGCCAAAGATGAGGTCGGAGGTGGAAGATTATGTAAAAAGCTGTGCTACTTGTGCAACAATGAAAACCCGTCCGGGAAAGCCCCCTGGACTACTACAACAAGTGGCCAACCCTAGCCGACCATGGGAAGAGATAGCAATGGACTTCATTGTCGAACTTCCAGATAGCAGTGGTAATAAAGTAATCTGGACAGTTATTGATTTGTTTTCCAAGCAAGCACACTTTATCGCTTGTTCAAGCCTACCATCCGCAAAGAAATTAGCGAAAATGTTTGTGAAACACATTTATCGCCTACATGGAGTTCCAAAAAGGATCATTTCAGATCGCGGAGTTCAATTCACCACCAAGTTCTGGAGAGAATTCCTAAAATCGATCGGGTCCACGCAGGGACTCAGCTCAGCATTTCATCCCAGCACAAATGGGGCAGCAGAGAGGGCCAATGCGATGGTGGAACAGTATATCCGGTGTTATGTGGACTATCAGCAAGACAATTGGTCGGACTTGCTACCTTTCGCTGAAGTAGCATATAATAATACGGTTCACAGCAGTACCGGATTAACTCCTTTCCAGATTACCAGTGGCATGGAATTCGTTCCCATGCCTGAACTACCTAAGGAACCTCCCTCATCCATGTCCCTGAATGAATGGCTGGAGGCACTAAAGAAGGGATGGGAGAATACCAAAAAGGCGCTAACAGATGCGGCAGAAGCCTACAAGAAGCAAGCTGATAAACATCGTTCCCTACAACCCCCCTTTCGAGTGGGGGACAAAGTTTTTTTGTCTACTAAATACATAAGATTAAAGATGCCTAGTAAGAAATTAGGTCCAAAATTTCTAGGTCCTTTCCCAATAGAAAAGATAATTAACCCAGTTACAGTTCGACTCAGCCTACCCAGACTCTTAGGGAAAATTTACCCGGTATTCCATTGTAGCTTATTGAAGCCGGTAAGGGAGTCTAGCACGAGACCATCCACCCAAACTCCACCTCCTCCCGTAGTGGTAGAAGGGGAAACACATTATGAAGTGAAAAAAATATTAGATTCCAGGCTGTATAGAGGTCGTTTACAATATTTAGTGCATTGGAAGGGATACCCTTTGTCAGAAGCTACGTGGGTGAAAAGTTGGGATCTGAAAGCAGATAAATTAGTGAAGCAATTCCATGAGAAATTCCCTGATAAGCCAAAGGGTCCCCCTGGGGGAGGAAGAGGTGGTTAAATTTTGATAGTTAACATTTATGTTATTCTCTTTTCAGGAAACGGTTTTCTCTTGAGGAGAGGCCGCCTGTCAGGCCTGTAATTCTGTTCCTTTTAGGATCTTTGGCCTGCCACATAATTAAAACATACATATTATGCTGTTTCATTGGTATAGTAGTTGGGAGGGGGGAATAGAAAGGAGTAGGATTGTGGAATGTATTGTTATGGATTTCTTAGAAGCTCAAGGTCGTCTTTTGTCTCCGCACCTCGACACCTGGCCGGAAGAAGAGGGGTGTACATGCCAGAGTGGAAGATGAAGATTGGACCATGTGATGAATTATGGGGTGTGGGGATAGATGATGAACTTTTAACTTGGGGAATTCACCGGATGTACCTTAGAGTTGAAATTTCACCAGCTTAATGCCAACATGCCTGTCTTATTAAATTGGAGTTTTAAGGACTACTTTGCCTTGGACAATGATTTAATTCTGCATGATATTTGGAACGCTGACATCTGGTACATTTTCTTCTAGACTATGTAAAGCATTGCAAAGCTTCTCTCCTTTGAAAGTAGTCCAAAACTACCTTGAACTTAAAATACAAAGGGAATATTCCTTAGGAATTAGGACTGTCAATTTTAACAGTGATGTTCTTTGTTGATTTGCACAGTTATTTGTTCAACCTTGGGTCTGCCATACTGGAGAAGTCAGACTAAAACAGACTGTTTCTCCCTTGTAACCTCATAGATGAGGAATGGCTTTCCTTTGGATCAAAGTCTTGTTCCAGTGCTTCAGTTGTCTGGGGCAGGGGACATCAGAGGAGCCAAGGCAATTTCATGTGGATGGAGAGTCTTGGAGGTTCTTCCTAGGAGAAGAAGCTCACACACTCCATCACGGTGTGTGTGTGAAAGGGAGGCTTGGATAACGCTGACTATATCTGCTCTCTTTAAGAACATCCCAGACCTTGAGCCTGCTTTTACAGGGAACAATTTCCCCAAGCAGGAAAAGATGAAGCTTCTTCCCAGTGGAACCCAAAGGACCTTCATCCAATCATGATTTAATTTTACCTGTCCAAACCTAAACTCAGGTACTGGTCAATTGACTTGCCTTCTTCTTTGCTATTTGTGTACAAAAAGCAAACAAAAGCATTGCTATTAGCTACACACTCCTCAGCCCTTCTGGGTTTCTGATGGAGATACTAAATTGTAGATGGTCCACAAAATGGAATAGCACTGAAACCTCCCAAGAAGTCTAAGAAAACCATCAGGCTTCTACTCTCCACATTCAGTCCACTGGAGCGGATGGGCCCCCTTCAGTGGACCAAGCGAGCCGTCAACAGTGAGTCTTGTGAGACCATTCTGGGAGGAGTTTGACTCTGTTGCCCCCGAGGATTTGGACAGGTTACGTGGACGGCTGCGACCCACCACATGTTCAATGGACCTGTGTCCCTCCTGGCTGGTACTGGCAACCTGGGAGGTGACACGAGGCTGGCTTCTGGGCCTGGTGAATGCCTCGTTGGGCGAGGGATCCTTACCAACTGCCTTGAAAGAGGCGGTGGTGAGGCCCTTACTCAAGAGGCCTTCACTTGACCTGACGGAGCTAGCTAATTACCGTCCGGTCTCCAACCTTCCCTTTCTAGCGAAGGTTGTTGAGAATGTGGTGGCACAGCAATTTCCGCGACACCTTGACGAATCCGAATATCTAGACCCACGCCAGTACGGCTTCCGACCCGGGCACAGCACGGAGACGGCCTTGGTCGCGTTGGTTGATGATCTCTGGAGGGCCAGAGATAGAGGTTGTTCCTCTATCCTGGTCCTATTAGATCTCTCAGCGGCTTTTGATACCATCGACCATGGTATCTTATTGCGCCGGCTGGAGGGGATGGGAGTCGGAGGCACCGTTTTGCGGTGGTTCGGCTCCTACCTCTCCGACCGGACGCAATGGGTGTTGACAGGGGGGCAGAGGTCGACCCTGAGGCCACTCACTTGTGGGGTGCCACAGGGGTCGGTCCTCTCGCCTCTCCTGTTCAACGCATATGTGAAGCCACTGGGGGAGATCATCCGTGGTTTGGGGGTTGAGTATCATCTGTACGTTGATGATACCCAGCTGTACATTTCAACCCCAAACCACCCCAACGAGGCTGTCGAAGTGATGTCCCGGTGTTTAGAAGCCGTCGGGGTCTGGATGGGGGACAACAGACTCAAACTCAACCCCTCCAAGACTGAGTGGCTGTGGCTACCGGCACCTCGGTTCAGCCAGCTGACCCCATCGCTGGCCATAGGGGGCGAACAATTGCCCCCCGTGGAACGGGCACGCAATTTGGGCGTCCTCCTAGATGCCTGGCTGTCAATGGACGATCATGTGGCAGCCGTGGCAAGGGGGGCGTTCCACCAGGTTCGCCTGGTGCGCCAATTGCGCCCCCTACTGGACCGGGATGCCCTATGCACGGTCACTCACGCACTGGTGACGTCTTGCCTGGACTACTGCAATGCTCTCTACATGGGGCTTCCCTTGGGACGCGCCCGAAGACTGCAGCTAGTCCAGAACGCAGCCGCGCTGGCTGTCATGGGGAGTACTAGGTACTCCCATGTAACACCTCTCCTGCGTGAGCTGCACTGGCTGCCTGTGGTTTTTCGGGTGCGTTTCAAGGTTTTGATTACCATCTTCAAAGCGCTCCATGGCACAGGACCTAGCTACTTGCGGGATCGCATCCTGCCACACACATCCCTGCGGCCAATCCACTCTCACAGGGAGGGACTTCTCCTGGTGCCGTCCACTAGGCAATGCCAACGGGCAACGCCAAGGAGTAGGGCCTTCTCTGTGATGGGCCCAACCCTCTGGAATGACCTCCCCCCCGACATTAGAACCACCACCGACTTTCGCTCCTTCCGAAAAAAATTGAAGACTCACCTGTTCCGATTAGCTGGCCTGGCACATTCATAACTGCTACCTCCTGGCAGATATATTTTTTAATGGGTATTTTAGGGGAACTGTTTTTAAATTTAATTTATAGGATATTTTTAGGGGTTTTTTAAAACTATATTTTAGATACTTTACTTAGTTGTACAGTTCTTTTTAACCTTCTTTTTAACCTCCTCCGTATCTATCTATCTATTTAACAATTTAACTGTTTAATTATTTAATTATTCATGTGATGTATTTCTTGTATGGACTGTACACCGCCCCGAGTCCCTTTTGGGAGAGGGGGCGGTCTATAAGCGCAAATAAAAGTAAAGTAAAAGTAAAAAAGTTCAACTGAAGGTCAACCACTTTGGGGACAAGGCTGAGCTCACTTGAAATGGGACCTCAGGTTTTGGAAAACAGAGAAAAGACACCATAATTTCACCCACCTTGTTCAGCAGCTTAAGCCGGGTAAGAACATCTTGTCTGATAACTAGTCTCTGTCTTTCAATCATCCCCAGAATCTCTTTCCTGGGATCCTTCTTCGGGAGAACCAAGAAGCTCCAGATGGCCAGATCTGCTGCTATTTCTCCATTTTGGTCCAAGTAGAGTTTAAAGTATGAACGATTGCAAAACTCATTCTTGTCCAGAAAGGGATGAAACTAGTATTGAAACATCCATGAATTTGAAAGGCAGAAAACTTTGTATCCTATGACAGATCTGAATATTTCTTCTACAATTTTCTATCTTTTAAATATGCTTAGTTAGGAGAACATTCTCTTCATAAGCAAACAAAAAATGTTCAGCAAGATTTGTCAATCATATACTGAGAAGATATATGTTGGGAAAATAATTTACACAATTGGTCAATTATAGTGAACCTTCTAGAGCAAGTGACAAATAAAATGAATAACAGATAAAAAGAGATTATTCATAAACTCCTTGGAAACAACAGGTTGATTATCAGAAAGCAAGAAAGTTGTCAGGCTAATCTTCTCCCTGGTAGACCAGACAGGAAACATCACCAGGTGAATTAATTCAACTTTATTGTAAGGCTATTTTAACAGAAGATTGTACATCTGAAGCTGCAAACCTCCCAGAGTATGGCAATATTTGTAATATAACCTGATTTCAGTAAAGTACTAATAATTTTGTGTGTGATATGACTAGAAACTTAGTTAAATGAGGGATTAATGGTATGATTAAGTGGATGAAAACTGTGATAAAATTGTACTAAAATAACGTTTAATGTTTTTAATATTTATCACAACACTAAGTAATTATAAATAATAACTTGTCCTGGGAGATCAATTTTTCTATGATGTCAATACAGAAAAGTTGATAAATCTCTGTAATTCAAGATTTGATGCAATATTTATAACAATTTTCAGACAAAGCTAATTTGATGTGTTTTAAAGAGTATTACATTTCTAAGGAATTATTTCTGCTTTCCTAATGGAGTACATGAGTAAAAAGCAGTGGAAAAATATCTGATTTTTATGACCTGATAAACTATACTACCGCATATAATGAAGCATTGGGAGGAAGATGAGGGATACCAATATTATTTTGAAAACAATATCAAAATACTAGATGATTGCAAACTGAATGTGATTCAGCAGAAAAGAAGGCAAATGCATCCATCAGACTCCCAGGAAGTCAACATCCTGGTTTGGAGAGACCCCAACTCAAGTCCCAGGGCCAGAACTAACCACATTGTGGGCCTTGAATTTGACATGTCTGTCTTAAGGCAAAGACTGAGCAGCCATCAGTCAAAGAGGCTTTAACTGGGATTCCTGCAGAGAGGAAGGGTTGGGCTAGATGGTCTCAGGGTGTCCAGGTTCATAAGGGTAATGTTCCACAATGGCAATCACCAAACCACACATACAGGGATTTGTTTAAAATGCATAACAGCCTTTTAAAATGAGCTATGTCGAATATGAAAATTTATCTGTCATGGTGTCTCCTCTTTGGAGCATTATCCCCTGAGCAATTAGATTGGCCAAATCTGTCCAACTTTTGCAACATAAGAAGTTTGAGATGGTTCCCCTCCTTCTCCTCTGGACTCCTTCTCCAAAAGAACCAAGATTAATGGATCCATATTGGGACCCCATACCTGCCATGGCTGCAGCCTTGAAGACCCCAAAGTCTTTTCTCCCTCCTTCCTTCCCCTCCTCGATCTGGAAGAATAGGCGGCATTCAAGGCCTGGGCCAGAGTCTTTATGATAGTGTAATATTGGTAGCAATTTGCGATCAGTCTTCTGTCCCTTTTCCACTGGGTCTCCAGTGGGGCTTTCTGGGTGCATCTTCTGCAGCCTTTGACAGAAAATATATGCTTTGAAAGAGAACAGTCAAAATAATGGTCTTCAAACTTTTCTTCCACAAAAAAATGGGGCTCAAAGGCAGAATCTTTTGGTCTCTCTTTTCCAATACCAAAGTTCCAAATACTATGGATGTATTTGAGAAGTCTGGGCTTCTCCATTGTATACACTACAAAATTTGTGAGGATCCAGACTTTCCCCTCAATGGGTCCTGGCAGACGCATAAATGCTAAATGGAAAGGAAGAATTCTCTCCCAAAGGGAATCAAATTCTATGAAGTGAACAAAGACGTTGACTTGTCTCCACTTAGAGAGGGAATCCAGGAGGGGTGCTGTGTATCCATGTGTTGAGAACAGTTGTGATATAATCACACAAATTCCATTCCTGACAAGCATAGGAGTAAAAATCCTCATGAAATTCTCTCCCTTTTCTGTGTCTGAAGCAAAGAGGCCAATCAGGGTCCATCTGAAGTGGAGGAGCAGTTGGACAATTGCTGGGTACTGGAATCCTTCTTTGGGGTACATGTGGTGGAAAAAGGGGAACTGACTTTTATCACTCAGAGCCTCTGAAACAATGTTATTTCTGATCTGAAAAAACCAATAAGGAAAGTTGTGTTATATAGGATCAATTTATAGGATCAGATTGAGGCCAAAATATTACCTTTAAATTAATCCAACATTTTTGATGAACATATTAGAATACTTTGTTTAGCCATCGTTTAAAATATTAACAGAATATTAACAAAACTGTGTATAAAAATGGAATATAAGAAAACAATTAAGTAAAAAATAACAACATAAAAAATGCAAATCACATTGCTGTATCACTCCTACAATTTATCGCAATTGGACTTCCGTGTGCAAATCTCAAATGAAGTGTTTTATTCAAATAAAGGGCCATACTGTATGATATTTTTGAAGATTGCAACCTTTCTCTGCTTCAATAACCCAGATTCATTGTGGAACCGTCTTTTTACCTTCTTCTCCAGCTGTACAAGAGACAGGGAGACCACAGCTCCTAATAGAATTTATCAATTTTACCATCCAAGATTGGTGTTTAATTGAAATTTTTCTGTTCTGATTGATACAATTTTGAGAGTCTGCCAGTTTCCATAACTTTAATTTTAAACCAATACTAATATAGCCTGATTTTAGGTAAAGAAGAAGTCGTGTAAATTCCCAACGGCTGTAAGGGCAGCAGCTGAAGTCCTTTTACCTACCCCCAAGACACTCTTCAGATGCAGTGATAGGTTTGTTCTACTAGTGATTCTGTTTGAAGCCCCAAACATCAGCTCAATATAAGAATATGGGGGAACTTTGGCCTTATATACTTTAATAATTGGGGCTAAAGAAGCTGGAGAGCTGTGAGGTTTTAATTTAAGCACTAGATTCATTCATGTCCTTCCTCTAAATGAGCTCCTTTGATGATGAGGGACCCAAGATTCAGTCTCAGAGAAAACTTCCCCAGGTAAGGAAAGGTGTTAATTTGCTCTATTGGCTCACCATTGAATAGCCATCTGTGCCTATGACGTCCTTTTCCAAAAAACAAAACTTTGGTCTTTTATTTATTAATGATCAGAGAATTATGACAACATGATCAAAGACTCCTTAACAGCCTACACAATCCAACATACAGTATGATAGTAATCTCATATTATCAGTGTAAATCAGCGCATTCCAATATGCATTTAGCACATCAGACATGAAGACCTCAAGATCCTTCATTAGTGCAGGTGACTCATTAATATTTAGACTGAATAACAAGGGTTAAAATATGCACCTTTCCTTTCCTCCTTGGTAAGTATCCATCCTTCTTCTAAAGTGCCATTGATCCCAAACCTCCCTCTCAAACAAGGGCTTGGAGGAAGGGCTGGGATCAGGACCATCAGGCTGAGCTGCATATTTTGAGGGCAATCAATTTCCTCCATCGAATTTCTCTGTTTACTGTGTCCAATGCTGCACTAATATATATATAAAGCCAGGGAAAAGTAGTTTATCTGACTGACATATCTTGTAATTATTTCAAGACAATTTTTGACAATATCAGATTATTAATTTTTATACAAATTTATATAATTCTCCCAAAAATGTTCTTCTTCTTCTACCCACTCTCAAATTTACTTAAAAGAAATATGGCATAAGGTTTAGCCACAATATCTGATAGACTAACTGTAATTGCCAATAGAGTGTCCTACAATAAGGGATGTTTTTTGAATAGCGGAATAACTGGTAGAAAGTCTTCTCCTGGGATCTTATTGCTCTTGAGGTCTTCTATGATGAATTTGAACATGAACATAATAGGATAAAAAATAATTAACATGCTTGTTAATGTGGAGAAAAACACCTCCTGAATTCCATGGAAAAGATATTGGACCTATTGCTCATCCCCCACCCACCCCACTCACTTTACCAGTTAGAGAAAAACACACACAAACCTGTGGGACTTTGTAGGTGTCTGCTAATGTTGACACCTGCATGGAGATTTCCCTGTCAGCTCCATCAAAAAGAGCCAGAAGGTTCTCCTTCCTTCCACAGCTGTAGTTGGGGACGTTGGCTTCTCCAGTGGAAAGCATGTCCAGCAGGACATCTGAAGTGTGTAAAGTGTTCAGATTGTTGTCATGGATATTGTAGCCCAGTGTGAGGTTGTGCAGGAGCTGGGGGTTCTTATTGATTTCTTGAATGTTGAAAATGAAGTGTAAGGTTTTTAAAAAACCAAAAGAATCCTTACTGTAAAAAAAATGTCCATCATTATTTCAAGAGTATCAAAATATGATTTTAATAAAAATGCAAACCTCTTTCTGATCAATTATAAAAGTATTGAAATAGGTTGGTCTGAGGCAAATGCAACTGTTTCTATCACTACTTTAAACAAAAGTCAGACTACAAGTGATGAACTGAGGACTGAATTGGGAAAGGAAAATAATCTGGAATTCTTTCAGGATTTTTTCAGCCCCATCTTTGATTCTGAGTCTCTTCCTCAAGGTAAGACCAAAAAGGGAAACCGTGGAAATTATTCAGGAAATCAGACACATCATGCAAGATAGGGATAAATGAAATAAGAAGGAAAAGAAGGAGAGAGTTAGAACTGCAGATGGAAGGAATGCAGATGACTTACAAATCAGACTGAATAGCAGGAGCCCTGTTGAAAGGCAACATTATAGGGGATGTTGTTTTTGTAGTTGTGATCACATTAACAAGATGGTCCCCTGGCTTGTAATAAGTCCATGGATTCTGTCCATCCTGGTGATCCAAACTGATCGCACACTTCGTTCTAAGCTTCCCAGTGACTGGCTGAGACATCAGCAGCATCAGAAGCAAGAGCAGAGGTCCATAATTCATGGGCTGAATCAATCCCCTGACCGCTTCTAACCAAGAATTTAGACACTCTCAGAAGGTGGAAATGCCAGCGGCTTTTCTGATCCAGATAGAGACAATCAGAGCTTTACCTGGAAAGGAGAGAAAGATACATTCAAGAGCACGGACCCTGCCTCTCCTAAAACCTCTTCCCACAGAGCTTGACCTAAG
Source organism: Natrix helvetica (assembly GCF_964273705.1). Taxonomy (NCBI): domain Eukaryota; kingdom Metazoa; phylum Chordata; class Lepidosauria; order Squamata; family Natricidae; genus Natrix; species Natrix helvetica. Next base: position 136,372,514 of record NC_138551.1, read on the forward strand.
GAATTTATCCTTTTCTGATGCAAAAATATCTTCCATGTTGCTTCAATATGACGGTTACATCAAAGATATAGAAATCTCAAAGGCCCAGAGGGTTCATAATAACAAGGAGAAGCAACTTCTCCTCTTGGGATCTGAACTTCTTCTGGGCTCCATGTGAGAGGAGAGGCTGGAGAAAAGCAAGTGAGAGACAAATCACAAATACTCCCCTGTGGTCACTGTTCTGTTGAGGGTTTTGTCCCTTCCTGTCAGGACATATCCAAGAAATGACGATACAGGAAGAAAAAATCAATAACAAAGAGATTGACATCTGCTGTCCTTCAACATGGCCTCTTGTCTTCAGAGACTGCTGGGGAAGGTCTCCCAGAGTCCAGGTGGATGTCCCATAGCTTTAGAGCTGCCTCTCTTCTAATGCCAAGGAAGCAATCAACATCCTTCAACCCTCCCTAATGTTAAGAGGAGGCCCTGTTGGTGATTTTTTTATGTATCAGAACTCCATGTATAAATCCTAAATTGGGGCTGATTTTAACACTGTTTGTGCCTTGTGAAATTTCATTTCCCATCTTTTCTAGCAATGTCAATTTCTGGATGAGAGCCGACTAAGAGGCTGGTAGCTGAAAGCCTCTGGACTGTATCATTGGGTCAGTGGGGAGAAAGTTATAGAGTGGGTGGAAAAAATTATTTTTATTTTTTTCTTAATGCTTTCCGTTTTGTCATTCTGTGTTCATGCAACACACTGAGATCCTTTATATTTTGAAGTCTCTTAGTTTATTAACTGAATCTGGGGCTGGCAGGTTGGCAGCTAAGCTTGTAGAGGTGCCCACAGCATTGTCGACGGAGCAACTTCATTTCTTGCCATGCCCCACCCAGAAGATGGTTTGGGGGCACCTGGTCTCCCTTTCTCTGGTGGTGTGGAGGTACTTGGGGGGGGGCTCTTTGACATTCCCAGCTTTTTCACACCAAAAATCCTCCAAATGCTTTGAAGGCATAGCTGGGAGTCTCTCTGTTCCTGTTTTATCTGGATCCATTGTGGTAAGACTAGTGGGTGGCCATATACATTTTCTTAAATAAATACAAATAATAACCATGTCCACCTTAGCCTAGGAGGAGAGCTGGGGGTCTGAGTGAGAGAGAGGAGGTGGATCCACATCCCTGGTCCACCACTTGAAAGTTCTCCCACTGAACGTCCCTCAGCTTCTAATCTCAGGGCCTGGAGACCAGATCCTGGATGGCTCTGAGTTCAGGCTATGGCTTTTGACTGCCAAGCTGATGCATGACAAGGCTGCTCTCCTCCATGAGGGTCTCTGCTTTGTCTCACTGAAGTCAGGTTGTGGCCAGAGGGGAAGATGCTCCTTCTCGGTCGGAAATGAGCTCACCCCGATTTCTGGATTTCCCCCAGGGGAGAGGAAGAGGGGGGGCTGTGGTTTGTTAAAGACTTTCTGGAGCCTTCACTTACACCGAGGTTTTGTCTTGCAGGGGGGCTGCAAGAACGTTTCCCTGCTGAAATATGTTGTGTGAATTCAGTCCTTGTAGGAACAAAAGGGTCCCCAACTTAGTTATAAACTATTGTTCAGCAGCTCAAAGTTTGGAATTCAGGCAATGGAGTTGGGCTCTTGGGAGAGTGACCGAAATGGATCTTTGTGGGTGGAGGGGGTCTTGGATCTCCCACAATGTCTGGACAACCCTTGCCACAGAGATCTGTCCATGTGTCTTCAGAGGATCAACTGGTGACTTTGATCCTCTCTGTCCCACTTGGAGCCTCACAGATGGTTTTGGATGCTGGTTTCCAGAATTCCCAGTGAGGCTAGGCCTCAGGATACTGGGGTTGCTCACCACTGGAGAAAGGCTGGGTGTATATATAATCAAACTGAAAAAAGGAAAATGTGGTTGTGAGTTTCTCTGGGTTGGCTTCCTCTTCCTCTCTCCTTCCCTCCCTCCCTCCCCCCTCCTCTCTCTCTCTCCTGCCAGGCGATGGGAGAAATAATAGAGGCTGCTGCTTTCATGAGTCTTTTTCCAAGTCCTATTCATGAATCTCTGTCCTGCCTGAATTAAATGAACAGCCACACGCAGCCTTCCCATCTGTACCTTGCCAATGGGTGGACTTCATCTCCCATCATCCTCAGCCACAGCTATGTAGTTAGCAAAGGATGGATAATCATGCAGATGCAAAACCCAGAGGTTTAGAGAGGTTCATGTTCCCCAAGGAGGAGTCAGGGGCTCAGTGGATGCAACCAGAGAGAAACAGCAATGTTCCTAGAACAGGTCCAGGGAGGTTTTGGGCCTGAGAGCCTCAGAATCTGGGACGGTTTTGCAACTTTGCCCGAGTCTGAAAGGCCAGAAAGGGGCTGAATTCGCAGGGTGGCCCAGGCTTTGCTCAGGGTTGGCTTAGGGCAGCCTCAGAACCAACCAAGATGGCTCCCAAACCAGGATCAGGGAGGCAGGAAAAAGAAGCAACGGAGAGAAGCCCAGCAAAGAGAGATTCAACAAAGAAGCCAGGAGAAATTTTCTGACAGTGAAAATCTATTAACCAGTGGAAGAGTTTGCATCCCGTGGCTGCTCCATTGAGGGAGGTTTTCAAGAAGAGATTGGAGAAGCATTTCTCTGAAATTGTGTAGTGTTTCCAGCTTGAACTGGAGGTTGGTCTTGAGGACCTCCAAGGTCCCTTCGCACCTGTTCTGTTCCGTTCCGTTCCGTTTCATTCCATTCCATTCCATTCCATTCTATTCTTTGTATTCCATTCCATTCCAACAGGTGAATAAATAGATTTTAAGTTTTGCTATTAATGCAAGCGAATTAAACAAAAACATACAGGCACAGTCTAAAAAGCATCCATTTCAAGCAAAATGACTTCCAACCCCCCCTAAACTGCCAGGATCTCTTCCCTCCCTCTCTCCTTCTTTCCCTTCCTTTTCTCTCTCCTTCCTTCTCCCCTTCCCCCCTTCCCAAGTCACTGAGCATTTTGAGAACATTCTGTGGGCTCAGCTCTCATGGGAGCCTGGGGGGGGGGTGTTTCCCTCTGTCTTTCACCCCCCAACCCAATGTTCTCTTTTTATTCCACAGACTTTGCATGGGACTCTCAGGATCTCTTGTGACCATTCATCATGTTGAAAGATGGACAATTGTTGAGGGGTCTATGGGGGAATCTCTCCACATCCAAAGATTATGACAACACAAAGTGTCACAAAACCTGGGCTGATTGTGGAGGGGGCTGTGTTGGCTCATCCATCAGGGCTTCCTCTGAAGGTCTCCCCAGCTTTTGAGGGGAAGGCAACACATGGGGAGCCCCCTCCGTGTGGGAAGTGCAGAGGAGGGTCCTGGTAAGGAAACAGGCCTGAAAAGGGGGCCCAGCAGGTCACAGGTCCTCTACTAAGACATTTAAAATTAAGTTGAACCACAAGAGAGATCCCAGTCCATCCTTCCTGGCCCAGAATGTCTCCTCCTCCATTTTTGGGCCTTTACCCTTTGTGTGTGTGTGAGAGAGAGGGGGGGGGAGAGTACAGAGGGCAGCAGGAAGTCTCCCTTCCAGAGAAAACCCTGAGATGTCCTCACCCAGCCCGTATTTTCTAAAAATGCTCCTGTAGGCCATAGAAGCCTTCCTGGAATAACCTTTCCTGAAGACTGGATCTCTGCTTTGCAGCCGCCCAAGTCTGGGTTACATTTTGTACTTTCCATGTTTACATTCAAATTGGGTGGCAGAGACCTTGGTGGACGCCTGTCAAACTCCAGTTGCCAATCTCCATCTTGAAGGCAGAGAAATTTAGGGTGAATGTAGGTTACACTAAGGAGACCTCAGCTATTCTTTGACCTCAGTTCTGACCAAACTTTGGGGGGAAAGCTGGGAATAGCTATAAATTCAATTGTTTGGATTTAATTGACCAATCACATTTTCCATTATTGTCAGTATTCCTCGATTCCTTTAAATTGCAATTTGCCCTGGCCTTCCAACAATTGTCGTAAAGGACCATTGAGGTTAAAAGAACTGGAAGCAAAATACATTAACAATATTATATACTGTCCTGGATATTGTCTCGAAACCTATAGTCTGATTTTCCAAATACAATATTAATGCTATTATTTTGTCTTCTGTCTGACAACTGTCACTATTTGGTGAAGGCCCAATCCCCCCCTCAGGACTGTGTGGTAGACAGGAGAGAGGAGGCGTAATAGCCCCCCCTTCTGTTGAGAGAGGGCTGTTCAGTTTTAAGATAGATGGCCTCTTGGACCCCTCTTTCCAACCAGGGGTCTCCTCTGTCCAGAGGGTGGACTTTGCTCTCTCCCAAGACAGCAACATAGTCCTTTCCCCAGTTCCAAGGAGATTTCCCCCCCCCCATTTTCCCTCTGATTCAGGTGACCCTGAGGGGGCAGATAAACACCCAGGTGGCCTCAAGGCCTCTCAGAGAGCTCATGGCTGACCTTCACAAGGCTAACCACCAAACGGCTGCAAAGAGGACAAATCCTTCCATTCCCCACCATTCAGTCAGAACTGAAGAAGCTTCTTGGGGGAGAAGGGAAATGTTTTCAATGAAAAAAACGAAGAAATTCCAGCTGTCTTTTGAAAAGCCCCTTTGGGATGTGCACTGAAGATGCCCCAAAGAGGGATGGGGCTTTCGGAGTCTGTTCCGTGGCTGAAGAAGGAAAAGGGATGAAGTGGGAGAGCATTTCCTTTAGGCTGCACCTCAGGTCTTGTGCAGGAGGTACCCTTTGCAAAGAGCAGGTGAGCCTGTCAGGCCTACTTGGGAGGAATTCAGTTTCTGCCCTGGGTGAAGGGTGTTATTTGATGGCCGAGTCCATGGGCACAGGTGGGATTGAACCAAGGTTTGGATGGTCACTTCTCGGAAAGCCCCACAGAACCTGCCCATCCTACGGTCCACATTCAGGGCTCTGCTTCATGACCCAGGCAAGGACACCAAAGGGGGCTCGTTCTTAGCCTCCCATTCCTGAGCAGGGGTGTCCTCTGTGCTTTGCCTTCCATGGCTGGTTGCTGGTGGTTTCAGGTAGACAGAATTTAACAGAACAACAGAATTGGAAGGGACCTTGGAGGTCTTCTAGTCCAACCCCCTGCTTAGGCAGAACCCCCTGGATTCCCCACTGCTGAGTGACACTCAACTGTTAACCTTCCCTTCTGAGCTGAAAGGGGGGGGATTCCAAGGGAGGGAGGGGTCAAGGGTTGAGTAGAGGGAGAAGTGTTGTTTGACCTCTAGGTTACCTGGATACCTGGATTCTGTTGGAACTCTTTTCCATTGATGGGTGAGGTCATGCAGGCTTGAGTGGCTCAGACAGAGAGAGAGAGAGATACAGAGAGAGAGAGAGAGAGAGAGAGAGAGAGACAGACAGACAGACAGACAGACAGACACACACACACACACACACACAGAGAGAGACAGAGACCGAGAGGTGAGTAGGACTTGGTTTCTGGCCTCGGGTATTTTGTTTTCTTGCTGGGGAGTTTGACCCTGGGATGGAGAGTCCTGGAGGGGAAGCACCAGTGGTGTATTAACCACTAAGCAGGCTAAGCATGTGCTCAGGGCCCCAGGCCCAAAGGGGGAACCACAAAGTTGAGAAAGAAAAAAACAACCAATGAACCAGCTTGGCTTCCTTTGTCCAGTATGTAGAAAGGAGGGGGGGGGGCACCAAGATTTGTCAGTGCTTAGGGCACCAGGGAGCCTTAATCCGCTACTGGGAAGCACCAACCATTAAAACCAGAGATTGACTCTTCTTCCTCCATCCCTTTTCTCTTTCAGAAATGGACCCGAATGAGTTGTTGCGGCCATCCAGGGAAAGACCCCAGACCGTCTTTGGAGAGCCCTGGAAAGTTGCATTGTTTATCGTTGGGGTCTATGTATTCGTTGGCCTCTGCATTTTGTACCGCGAATGCAAGTAAGTTACTTTTGTTAAAGGGAGCATCATCACCACAACCTGGGGAGCCCTGAGGCACTGAAAGCCCCCCCCCCAAATGTTGGTGGAACTAACAGGAGCAAGGATAGAATCCCTCAGGGCTGGAAGGGACCTTGGAGGTCTTCTAATCCAACCCCCAAACTTTGAAAATCTCCAGTAATGCAGCCCCCATCAAGAATAACCTCTATTGTCATTGTTAAGAAAACAATGTACCAGTCAGTTAGATTTGATTCTTTTCCTCTTCTTCCATCCACAGAAAAAGGTGTCTGCAAGTGTCACCAGAACAACGAAATGAAGATGTGGAGGCCACCATAATCACGGTGGAACCGTACATACCGGAAACCATCTATCCCAACATCATCTCAATTGATGAGCGAAGGATGTCAGACGTTCTGCCTTGCACGACAATGTGATGGTTGGTAAGTGTTTCTCAGTTTTTCTTTATTTTTTAATTTTAAAGGCATTTTGTTATTGCTGTTATTTAATTCTTAATGCCTTTTGTTCTTTTGCATTTCTTGCTTTGGGGTTTTGGGTGGGGGTGGTTGGACTATGGAAGCTAACAGGAAAGAAAATTAGGAGCCTTTAACCTTAATTTGGTTGCTCATTTTTATTAATTGCTTTAACAGATGTTTTAACAGATTAAGAGAGTTGGAAGGGACCTCATAGGTCATCTAGTCCAACCCCCCACTCAAGCAGGGGACCCTACACCATTTCTGACAAATGGCAGTCCAATCTCTTCTTGAAAGTCTCAAGTGATGAAGCTTTTGTTTCTTGCTTACTATTTCATTATTATTAAAATATTCAATCTGTGTTTCTTTTTCCCTAGGACAAATCACGGCCATGGGTGAACTTCCAGCCATCACATTGTTGACCAGGGCTGAACGTCTGACATCGTCTTCCATCAATTATGGTGATGTTGGGATCGATGGATTCCGGTATGGAGGTTCCACCGTGATGGAGGCCTCCTCATCTTCAACTGGTGATTCTGGTGACACTTGCAACACCTTCAATGCAGAGGCCAACCATACATAGACCCCAAAGACGAACAATGTCACTTTCCAGGGTCTCCAAGGAACTTTGGTGGTCTCTCCCTGGATGGCCGCATCAGCTCTGTATCGGCTTGTTTGTTTTTAGCCTTGGGGCTCTAATAAATATATTTTAAATTCAAGATTGTTCTCTGAATATTTCTTTCTGGTTCTTCTTTGAGATCCTTGTTTTCTTTTAGGAATTCTGCCTTCTCCCATCCTGCCTTAGACCCAAACAAAGGAGACGATATTCTCTCTCCAAAGATTTTCTATCTGAAAAGCTTCATTTGAAATATTTGTTCTCCAAAATATCAAGACCAGAATAAAATTAGCCCCCCCCCATGATTTTTAATTGAATGATCAGATTTGATTCAAGCAAAACCTAATTAAACCGTGTTTTGGTTTTTTATATATAGCCTTACATTTTAAATTTAGTTTTGCTATGTTTTGAACAAGTGGAAAGGAGTCACCTCTTATTTCCCCCAACTTTCTTCCAGGCCACCCAATTCAGACAGACGTCCAATTTCCCAAAGTGTCTTCCTCATTCAAAGCGTTGCCCCTCACCCTCAAGGGAGGGGGCTCCCAATGTGAGGCCTTCCTTCCCTTGAAGGGCTGGGCAGAGCCCCAGAGGGAGCCCCCTGAAAGGAGCCCCAGACAAAGTCAAAGGTTTCCGGGCATTTTGCATGATGTCCTAATCGTGGATCCAGCTGTGGGGAGAGGGTGGGGGTTTCCCCTCAGAGACCCCTCAGCAACTGGGACCTTGGAGTTGAAGCTCAAAGGGGGATCCTGAGGGGCCTCAGGTAGAGTCTCTTGCGCAAAAGAAGGGGGGAAATGGAGGTGAGAAATGTACGGAAGGACCTCCAAGGCCCCCAGGAAGCTCAGCACACAGAAGGCCTTCAACCTGCTAAAGAACCTAAGGAGGGGGAAGGGAAGAGAGGGGGAGGGGGAGGGGGAGAGAGAAGAAGAGAAGGAGAAAGAGGAGGAAGGGAGGGGGGGAGAAAACTAAGGGAAGGGAAGCGTAACTGGCTTCCTATCCTTGAACTCTGAAGACTGCAGGAGTTTCTTCCAGGCACTAGAGATGACCTTTGAATCTCTCTCTCCAAGGTCAAAGGGATCAAGTGGATCACTCAACTCCCCCGCAATCCATCATCTCCCCTCCCTCCCTTCTCTATCCTGGATCCTCTCACCCACTCCTTTCTCAGAACTGACTGGATTCACTTAATGTCCTTTGAGATTTCCTATTTTGGGAGGTGGGAGGCAGACGGGGCAGCTGGGAAGGAGAGAGTCTGTCCGGTCTAGGATTGGAGGGAAGATCGGATTCCAAAGTCTTTTTGGCCCAGAAGCAGAAAGTTTAGGGCTCCTTCTGAGCTAACCTGCTTGTCTTTTGTTACTACTTCAAGTGGGGCAGGGAGGGAGAAGAGGGAACCCGGAGATCCTGGACAGAAGCATCAGCTCCTCTCCGTAGTTTCCCAGGCATTTGGGAGGGGGCCACCACCAGGGTCCCCAGGCAGCCAGGCTGGGCTCCCCCAGTTGAGGTGCCCTGGAAACAGGCAGGAGGCCCTGAGTCCAGATGGGGATGGAAGCCCCGAAGTTCCCTTTGACCTCCTGGGAGCCTCTGGATGGAACTGGGCGCTGCGTCCTCTGGAAATTGGCTGCCCTTCATGTTTCTCGGTTGTCATCCTTAAGCAGATCCTGGCACATGAGGGGAGATTGGGGGTGACCTTGCTTGAGGAGGATGCTTTTTAGGTTGTGCCTTTATGTTTTTGTTCATGGTGAGAATGTAATAGAACAGAACAGAATAGACAGAGTTGGAGGGGACCTTGGAGGTCCTCAAGACCAACCCCCTGTACAAGCCGGAAGCACTAAACAATTTCAGATAAATGCTTCTCCAATCTCTTCTTGAAAACCTCCCTCAATGGAGCAGCCACAACTTCCAGGATTCAAAGTCTTCCATTGGTTAATAGATTTTCACTGTCAGGGAATTTCTCCTGGCTTCTCGGTTCGATCTCCCTTTGCTGGGCTTCCATCTGTTGCTTCTTTTTCCTGCCTTCAGGGGCTCCGGAGGATGAAAGGAGCCCCTCTTCTCAGTGAGAGTCACTCAAGTATTGGGCGATGCTCTCCCATCCCCTGCAGCCCTTCTCTTCCTCAGACCGGACATTCCCTTCATCGGTCATCTCCTCGTTCAGCCTCCAGACCCCCCACCCTCTTCCTTACCTTTCTCTGCCCACTGAGGGAGTCGCCTTTAGCAATGGAGGCCGAGGGATTTTGGGTTGGGAGAGCTGACAGTGAACCCCCCCAAAGCTGCTCTGACAGTCCCATAAAGCCTGTTTTGAATCCAGAACCCTACTTTGTTCGTTAGGTCGCAAAGAAATAATTGCCAGACGGAATCCTGGGAGGGACGAAGGTTCCACCCGAGAGATCGACAGTTAGGGACTGTTGGGCTGGACACAGTTCCCAACAGGAGCACAATTTTTAGCAACGCCTGGACTTTGCTGTGAGGACGGAAGAAAAGAAAGGAAAGAAGGAGAGTAGAATAAAACAAGCTTGTCCAAAACTGCTATCAGGACAACAAGGAGTCCTTGACTTATAACAATCTGTTTAGGGACTGAAGTTACAATGGCACTGAGGAAAGTGAATCATTACCAGTTCACACTTACGTCCGCTGCAGCACCCCTTGGTCAGATGATCCACATTCAGGCACTTGGGAACTGGCGTGTATTTATGACACTCGCAGTATCTGGAGGTCATGGGATCACCATAAGATTTGCTTAATGACCACATGATTTACTTAATAACTGCACTCATTTGCTTAGCAACTATGGCAAAAAAGGTTGTAAAATGAGACAGAACTTTGTTAAGAACCATCTTGCTTAGTAACAGAAATGGTGGTCATAAGTGGAGGACTACCTTGATTGCCTGATAGTCCATTGGAATTTATCTCCAGAGACATTCGGGATCTCATAATCAGAATTTCACCTTCGTCTCCCTTCTGCTCACTTTCTGGGAGCCTGGAGAAAAGTCCCTCTGAAGGGCTCATTTCTAGGGTTTCTGGGGCTGGAGAGAGAGAGAGAGAGAGAGATAGAGATAGATAGATAGATAGATAGATAGATAGAGAGAGAGAGAGAGAGAGAGAGAGAGAGAGAGAGATGGAGGATGGAGACAGGATGGTGGATTTCATGGAAAAGCCTCTTTCACAGGGCAGGAGCAACTCTGGCAAAGGTGAGCTAACTAGGTGTCATTGGATGAAAACCTCTGAGCAAGAGGCCCTCGAGGCCACCACCTTCTCTGGCTTGGTGGGATGGTCAATGATTCTCATGGAGATTATCAAACAGCATAGTTCGAGCTTGCCTCCCATAGACTCCATCTTAACACTTTTCCTATTCATTCTCTCATACATAAACTTTTAGTGCTGTCCATAGTAATCATTGCTGAAATCATTTTTTAAAAGGTGTCAAATTCATTGGCAGTTGGTGAACAACAAATCCATCTGAATAACTTTCACAGAGTTCTCTTTAGCAACGTTTATTGAGGTGCAAAGGAAGGGAGTTATAAGAATTTAAATCATTCAACCGTTTCCCATTTGGAAACATGTAGATATGTTATTTGACTCCTGCATACTATCTAAGTGGAAATAATTCAGGCATTCTTTCAAATAAAAAAACATTATACCATTCTTATAATATGATGGATTTTTAATCATGTTTTTACATTTGTTCTGGCTGTAAGCTGCTCCTTTGTGTTCAGGTCTGGCCTCAAAAGGATAATGTAGCACTTGGGGATGAAGATGCAGCCCAGCAGACCAGCACTGGAGGCCAGGATGGAGAAGACCTGCACAGCCACCATGTATTTCCCTTTGGTGCTCAGGTAGGTGGGCACAAAAGTCACCCAGACACTGCAGAAGACCAGCATGCTGAAGGTGATCAGCTTGGCTTCGTTGAAGGCCCCTGGCAGATTCCTGGCCAGGAAAGCCACCATGAAGCAGATGGCAGCCAGGAAGCCCATGTAGCTGAGGGTGACATAGAACATGACAACAGCCCCTTCGTTACATTGCAGGATGATCTCTCCAGGCTGGGAGTGGAGGTCAGAGTCAGGGAAGGGGGGAGAAACTCCCAGCCAGATGGAACAGATGATAATTTGGACAGCAGAGCAAGACAGGATGATAGAGTTGGCCAAGCTCTTCCCCAACCATCTCTTCACTCGGTTTCCTGGTTTTGTGGCCAGGAAAGCCAGCACCACCGTGATGGTTTTGGCCAATAGAGAAGAAATGGCAACTGAGAAGATGATGCTGAAAACTGTCTGTCGGAGAAGGCAGGTGGCTTTCCTTGGTTGACCAATGAAGAGAGAAGAAAACAAGAAGCAAAGCAGGAGGGAGACCAGGAGGATGTAGGAGAGGTCCCGGTTGTTGGCTTTGACAAGGGGAGTTTCTCTGTATTTCATGAAGATGATCAAAACAAGGCCTGTGGTTAGGAACAAGACCAAGGCAAAAGAGACCAGGGTGATTCCCAGATGTTCTTCATAAGACAGGAAGGTTATAATTTTGAAGACACACTGGATTCTGGACTCATTTGGATATTGATCATCTGGACAATTGGTGCATTTTTTTGTATCTGAGAAACCAAAAAGTAACAACATTCTGTCCTTTCATCTTACAAGAAATACCTTATTTATGTGATAGCTGATGCAATTTAATTAAAAAGAGCATAAAAAGGATAGATATATATCCTTTTATATATTTATATAGTTATATGTATAAAAAACATGTTGAGGGAAGTTCTAGGATCTTAACTATTTCCTGTGTAATATGTAGAATCTTCATAGGAACCTACTTTATTAGAGGTTAATAATGAATCATATAATCTTTTTAGGAAAACATCCTGAGTCCTGCCACATGGCAATTAATATACTGGGCTTGGAGGATGCCTACAGTATCCTGTAACATATGGAAGCAACCTGGAATTAAGAAGAAACTTACTAACAGTGAGAACCATTAACCAGTGGAACAGCTGGCCTCCAGAGGTTTTGGGTTCTTTAACATTGGAGGTTTTTAACTGCACACTCCATCAGCCAAGGAATTTCAGCCGGTGAAGTCTAGATAGAAGGAGAGACTTTTCTGCTGTGGCCCCTGCCCTTTGGAACACCTTGCCAGTGGAGATGAAATCCTTCTGTCTGTCTAGAAAGACCTTAAAACTTGGTTCTGCTACTTGGCTTGGCTTAACTGGACAGTCACTTGTCTGAAATGGTATAGGGTCTCCTGCTTGAGCAGGGGGTAGGACTAGAAAATCTCCAAGGTCCCTTCCAGCTCTATTCTGATTGATTGATTGATTGATCTATATTGCTGGCAGAATGTGTAATGAGTTCCCCCCATAACTATCCATAGCACCACATTATGGACCAGTGACACCTTCTCAGTGATCCTCAAGGGGAGGATCCAATATACAGTGAATTGCAAGGTCTTTCAGAAGGTGGACCTAAAACAATCCATCAAGTTTCAAAGAATTCAGATGTTCCTAGAAAGGTGAATTTAGCAGCACATGTACAAACTAAAGAGCAGGAGAGATGTTTCCTCTGCTGTTAGTAAAGCTTGCCCAGTCTGCCACCCCCTCCTCCCATCTCTTCCCAGCCCCTCCTTCAAAGTCTTTTTGGTTTACTTCCTTTTAGATAAGAAATTGTGCAGGTTAAAAAAAAAACAATTGACCTTCAATCTGTCTTTTAACTTGCACTTTCATGAAAATGTTCTGGATGGATCCAGTTCCACAAAGCCTCCCGTTTTCCTCAGTGTGACCCACCTTCCTGAGTGGAAAAGGTCCGCTCCGGACAAGGAACGCAGTCATAGCAGCAAACTGGCTCTCCTTCTCGAGCCCTCTTGACAAATCCAGGATGACAACTTTCCACATATTTGGACTGAGGCAGGGACTGAGCAGAAGAAAATGTGTTAGTAGTCAACATTCATGGAAAATAGAGATAGACACGGACATTAGCCAAATAGCCTCTGGTCTTCATGTAAGTAAATATGAAATATCTGACTACTTCTAAGAAGATGCAGGAGTTATAGTCAACCACCCTGGAGACTACAGGCTTTGCCCACTTGAAATGGGACCTCAGGCGTTGGAAAGCAGAGAAAAGACAATTTATCTCACCTTATTGAGCAACTTTAGCCGTGAAAGAACATCTTCTTTGATAGAAAGTCTCTGTCTTATAAAATACGCCAGAGTCTCTGTCCTGCCATCCTCCTTGGGGAGAACCAAGAAGCAGTAAATGCTCAGATCTGCTTTTATCTCTCCATTTTGGCCCAAGTACAGTTTAATGTTAGAAATATTCCAAAATTCATTCTTCTCCAGAAAGGGATGAAACTAGAATGGGAACATCCAGGAATTTGAAAAGCAGAAAACTTTATTTCTTATCCCTGATTGAATCTTTCTTCTACAATTGTCTGATCTTCAAATATGGTTAAATATGATACAAATACTGCCATTATCTTCATAAGTGAATGAAAACGTTTCAGAAAAATGTGCCAATCATATACTGACAAAATATAGAGAAAATATGATTGACACAGTTGGTCAATTAGAGGGAACATTCTAGAGCAGATGGCAAATAAAATGAACAGAGAGAAAAAAAGATGATCTATAAACTCTTTGAAAACAATAGGTTGATTCCCAGAAAGCATGTGTTGATCAAGAAGAAAGTTGTCAGGCTAATCTTCTTCCTGGTCATCCTGATGGAAAACACCTCCAGATGTGCTAATTCTGCTTTATTGTAATGTGACTTTAACAAAAAAATTAAAATCTGAAAGAACAAATCTCCCACCAGCTCTTTTCTCAGCCTGAAAAATTAGTGAGGATCCTTTCTGAGTTTCTTTCTCTCCCATTGTGCAGCTGCAGGATTCTCCCCTCTTATCTGATCCTTCCCTAGGCAGCCTCTCTTCCCCTCATCCCAAAAATCATTCTCACATATCATTACACTTTCTAAATAGATTATGGGAACTCTGGTGATAGAACTGGATTTCAATAAAGGACCCACAAAGAATTTTGTGATGTGATTAGAAACCTGAGGGTTGATATGATAACTAATTGGATAAAAACTGTCTTCAAAATGATACTCAAATAATTTTTAACCCTTTTTAATCTTTCCTTTGAAACCTAAAGGTGATGGATATCAATTTGCCATTGGTCATCAATTTTTCTATGTTGTCATTAATATGGCTGTTAATACGATGTTAGAGTAAGCTGATTTGATGTGTTTTAGAGAATATAAAGTCTTTCAACTTAGAAGCCTTATTTGAAACTTCATTTTAAAAGTTTGATGAAATATCAATGGTTTTAAATCAACTTAGAGGCGATAATCAGAAACAAGAAACAATTGTTGAATAGGATGGATTGGATGGATGGACTGGAACTTAATTTGCTGCTGGCATCCCTGAAGGAGGAGTCTGGTTTGAAGGGAGGCTGCTTGGAGATGGCTGGAGAGGCCATGGACCCTGATGACTCAAAGTGGACAGAACGGATGACTGATGAAATGGATTCTTTCAAGAAGATTGAGGGAGATTGGGGAATGGACTTGTCATATTTAACTGGAAAACACGTCTTAAGAGCTGTTGATTTTCCATTTATAGGAGGTCCTATGACTTTGGGGAATGGAAAGCAGTTGTTGGGAAAGATCCTAATTAAAATTTTAAGGAAATGTATTTTTATTATAAGAATCAAACAAAGATGTTTAACTCTGGACAGATTCTGGATGGATCTGAGGTAATGATTGTGGTGGTCTTTGGTAGATAAGAAGCCCCTGCAAATTTTCCGTGAGTTAAATACAATAGCAGATTACAGACAATTTTGAAGTTTTGAAATTTAACTTTATTGTTGGATTGCCTGTTAACTACGTTTTTTATATACAGCAGATAGATGGCAAGTCAAGTAATTTCAAATACATGTGTAGTTTATAATTGTGGGCCAATTTTGCAAGTGGGAGAAACTATTATTGCTGTATTTTATTCAATTGGGGAGACAATATGCATGTCTTTTATGTTTTTAATGCACAATTTAAAAAAAAAACACCATTTTATCTAGTTTTTTTGTCTTTGTAATAGTTGTATTTTCCAAAACTCATAATTTACATTTTTGAATAAAATATAATATAATAAGAGGAATATCAAGTTTCTAGAAACAATATTTATGATTAGCACACAGAGAAGGGTGCATAAGTAAAAAGCAGTAGAAAAATATCTGATTTTTAGCTACTAGGATTTGACTAACAATGGAGTCTTTTATAAGAACATTAATGATGGACTGGAAGAAATTTGAGGGATACCAAACTTGTCAGGCCTGCAGCCATATTCCTTTTTGGATCTTAGGCCTCCCACATTTTCTATTATTTTACTATGTTGTTTCTAGTGTGGGGAATTGGGAGTGGGGATGGTATGGAGTAAAATGCTATGTAGCCAAAATAAAATTCCTTTCTAGAATCCAAGGCCATCCTTTGTCTCTACACCTCTGCACCTGACCCGAACTGGATGGGGGCAACTGCCAGCATGTGGCAGTGGAAGATTGGATCATGTAATGGACCTGTGGGTGTGGAGGTAAGATTTTGAACTTTCAACTGGGTGGGGGAAACCCAGGAAGCTCAGATTTGGGTTTTCCCAGATGTGCCAACATGGCTCTCTTAGTAAATTGGAACTTTGCGCAATACTTTGCCTTGGACTCTGATTTAATTTTGGATGTTATTTGGAAACCTGACGTGGCGCTTCTCCCAAAGAAGTTCTGGGGAGCCCAGCCAAGCCTCCTGCAATCTCCCCCCCCCCCCACTGCCCCTCCCAGAACCCAGAACACTCCCAGGCAAAACAGCACCGCCTCACTCTTAGGAGAGGGGGGGGAATGGATGAATTGGAGGAAAGGAAAACTGGGGGGGAAGAAGAAGGGAGATCCAGAGGAAATGGGGAAAGGGTCTCTATTGCCTCCTCCCAGGCGGCCCACAATGTTGAACAGCTTCTGATGCCTCTCTCTCCCTCTCCCCCCCCCCCGCCCTCTCTTTCTTTCTTTCTAGTCCAACCCCCTGCTCCAGCAGGAGACCTTATATCCACTGGATTATTTTGGTGCCTCTAACAGAGGGGGAAATTGCCAGAAAAGGGAAGGAGTTAACTAGGACAAGGCTGCCATGCAGAGGAAGGCAGAGATAGTCCTTGACTTATGACAATTGAGTACAACATTTTGGTTGCTAAGCAAGAACGTTGTTAAGTAAGCTTTGCCACATTTTACTCAATCCATGACATCTCCTGGCTCTAACAGTCATGTACAGATTAGGGAAGAAGATCTGAAGGCCTGTGTAATGTTCTAATGTGCAGAAGTTAAATGTTCTTTAAAAAAAGTTTTTAATTTTAAACAAACATAAAACAAACAGACATAAATACACAGAGAGTATAAAAACCATCCTCCAATTTCCTACAGTGTGTTGATTGGTTACAAAGCTTTTGTGCTTCCTCACAATAGTCTTCACTTACAATGTACATAAAGTCTCATATCATTAATCTAATATGTATCTATATAATTATTATGATTATTAAGCATTGATTTGACTATAGCTATTATTACATCCTTTTTATGTAAAATAGTTTAGTTAAGTTAAATGAGTGGCAGAAAGTGGACTCTGGGTGTGTTTTTCCAAAGTAGTGAGTGAGGTTGAATGTGTATAGGGTCATCTTCTGGGAACTTCACATATAGTTTTAGAAGAGCTGTGTGTGTGCTTGTGTGTGTGTGTGTGTGTGTGTGTGTGTGTACATATACATACAGTATATATAGTAGATAATGTATCTTGTGCCTATACACACACTATACTATGTAATATGTATGTACACATATGGCATATATACATAGGATTAAATTGTGTGTTTTGGATGTTCACTAGTAGTAAATAAATAGACAGGGAAATTGTATCTCGTTGATGTGAGGAGAGGCCAGGCAAGGTACCCCTTGACGTGAGTGATGTCAAGTTGGCCACACCCACACAATCACACGAAC
This sequence comes from Natrix helvetica, assembly GCF_964273705.1. Lineage (NCBI taxonomy): Eukaryota > Metazoa > Chordata > Lepidosauria > Squamata > Natricidae > Natrix > Natrix helvetica. Next base: position 136,389,438 of record NC_138551.1, read on the forward strand.
AAGCCACGCCCACCCAATCACATGACACTCAGACATAGAACCGAGCCATGCCCACCCAGTCACATGACCACCAAGCCACACCCGCCCACAGAACCGGTAGTCAAAAAAATTGAATCCCACCACTGGATAGAGCCCTCTTCCAATAACTGACTCCTGTTACACATGAGTGTAAGATCCGCTCACTCTTATTCCAGAGTGTCAGACATGGAAAAAATGAGTTCAGTTACAAGAGAGGAGATTTTAGCTGAATGAGAGAGAAAAAAATCATAAAAGGATGAGCTGTTTTAGAGCTGAGCCAGTAAAGCAGGGAAATTCGGTCTCCCCTTCATGGATTATCTGAATGCAAAGACTGAGCAGCCATCAGTCAGAGAAGCTTTAACTGGGATTCCTGCAGAGAGGAGGGGCTGGGCTAGATGGTCTCAGGGTCCCCTCCAAATTTATAAAGGTTGTCATGCCACAACATGTAACTGTTGTGATGTTGTTGCTCTAGCCCCCCTCCCCCAGTGGCTGTATTCAATGTATAAGACGCACCCAGATTTTCAGCCTCTTTTTTGAGGGAAAAATGTACGTCTTATATTCTGAAAAATACGGTAACTGTTGTGCTGTTGTTGCTCTAGCCCCACCTAGTGGCCGGGGGCAGATAAGCCTCACTATAAGGTCTGAAGCCAGACTCCATTTTCTGTCAGCCTTTGGAGAAGACGGAAGCAGCCTGTTAGATCAGGGCAACGAGAGGACAGACTCCAGACTGAAGGCAACAACAGTTCTTTATTATCAGACAAGTATGTACAATCCAGCAACTGTGAGGTCTGACAGCTTCCCTTTTATAGGGAGCTGTCAGGCCTCTCAACCAATCAGATTAAACCTAGGCTCCCGCTTAAATGGAGGACTGGAGTGGAGACCACTGTAGCTTCTATGGATATCTGACACCCCTCCCCTCTTAGTAGGAGCGTTCCAATTAGTGACGTAGTCTTTTAGGTAGGCGGGTTTTTGCCTAGCTCTGGCAGACCTGCGCAGTTCATTCTGAACCTGTTCTTGGAGCAGGTCGGAGGGACCTCTGTGCTCCTCAGCTCCTTTCGGTGGAAGCTGCTGGAACTTACCCCAGGCCGCGGCTGGAGTCCTTTGAGCTTGTTCACTCGGGGCTCGCTGTGGGCTTGCAACAAACTCAGGTAAGTCTGCCGGTTTGTTCGGGATTGAGAAGTCTGTGGAAGGAGTGACTGGTTGCTCCTTTTGGGTAGGGCCTTGGTCGGTTGGCGTCAGAGTTTCGTCTGGTGCTCTAAGATTGGAGTGGGTTAGGCGACCGCGGAGTTGGTCAATGTGCCTTCTCCAATTTCTACCGCCCTCTAGCTCTAAGAGATAAGAGCGAGGCCCGGTGATGCCTATCACCGTGGCAGGAATCCACAGAGTCCCCTCTGCATAGTTGTGGGCATATACTGAATCCCCTATGCTAAAATTCCAAATCTTGCTGGTGGAGTCTGGGGGCGATGTGGCAGAGTAGTTTGGGTGTAGCCAGTCTAGGTGACACCTTAGCCGGTGACCAGTGGTGGGTTTCAAATTTTTTTGGAACCTACTCTGTGGGTGTGGCCTCCTTTGTGGGAGTGGCTTGTCGGCCATGTGACTGGGTGGGAGTGGCTTGCCAGCCAAGTTCAGAGAACACCAAAGGACCCCACAGTCCTCTCCCTCCTTATCTTTTTCCTTTTTGTCCTTCAACTTCTCCTCCTCCTCCTTTCCCCACAACACCACTCCCTTCTAGCACTGATGATGTTACCTAGTTTGGTAATGAAATGTCTGTAAGAAAACCACCAAGCTCAGAAAGCAGCAGGGATCCCCTATCCCCCACCTCCTCTTTCTCCCTTTCTTTCTCCTTTCTCCTGCCACCTTCTGACCAGGCAAGGCAATGGGGGAGCCAGATTTACTTAACAACTGTGTAACTACCTTAACAACTGCAATGATCCACTTAACAACGGTGGCAAGAAAGGAGGTGAAAAAACTCAGTTTAAAATGTCTCACTTAACAACATACATTTTAGGCTCCACTGTGGTGGGAGGCCTCCCTGTACAGGCCAGGCTCCCCACCGCTTCTGCTTCCCTTTTTATTTTCGGGCTTCCTTACCGTCCAGGCTGGTGGAAGGAGAGCCTGGAGCCGCCGCCACCACTGCAGTTGGGTTAAAGTCTAACCTGGCGAGCGGGAGAGGCAAACTGGTTGGTCCGTTGCAGGCGCCCTCCGCCCTTCAAAGGCAAACGCCGCCCGGGCAGCTCCGGCCGGCCTTCCCGGGGGTGATCCACAGGGGCTCCCCCAGGCCTCCATGGCGGGGCAGCTGTGTAAGGGCAGGCGATGTCCAGGCAGACGCCCCTCTTGGCCGCCCCAAGGCAGGCAAGGCGCAGACCTCCTCCAGCCCTTCCGCTCTGCCAAAGCCCCTCGCCGTGGGCGCTCTGTGCCGAGGTTCGGAAGGTGCGGCTGCCCAAAGGACCGAAGCTGGGCGGGGTGGGGGGCGCTTTTCGGGCTGCTGGTCCCGATTCCTCAGGCCAAGCCCGCCCGGGGCCTTGGAGCCTTTTGGGGCTGGAGGGCTCTGTGCAGCAGCTGCCTTCCTACCGCTGCTCCTGGGATGTGCGGAGATCCATGTGGCAGTTGCGCCCGAAAGCCTCGCTCTGAATCCCCTCCATTATTTCTGAAGCCAGAGACCCCTTCCCACTTGGGCGAAGTTTGGGCTGTGTGTCAGCAGGGACCCCGGAATGGCTCCTTGGCCCCCAAGGCCATTGGGGGGCTTCTGCCAGTGTCTTCAAGTCCTTGAAAATTCCTCCACACACACACACGTTGCTGAGCCTTAGTGTGGAAGTTGCTGGATTTCGGGAGACAGTGAGTGAGGGGAATCGCGTGGTTGCTCAGATCATACGAGTGCAGCCCGACCGGAGGTTTCTCTTTTCAGAAATGTCTTCTCGGGCTGCGCCCGTGTGATCTGAGCAACCACACGATTCCCCTCACTCACTGTCTCCCTGGCGAAGGGACGGCGCTTGCCTGCGCTCCACCAGCTTGGGTGCAACCGGAGAAGTTTCCTCAGTAGAACTCCTGAAAGGGACGCAGGCTGCCACTGCTCCACTGAAGACATTTCTGAGAAGAGAAACTTCTCCGGTCGCGCCCAAGATGGTGGAGCGCAGGCAAGCACCGTCCCGTGACAGGGGCGGGGCAGGAACTTACTTCCGGGTTCATTCACCAACCGGATTGCGCGATCCGGTGCGATCTGGCAGAAACCCACCACTGCCAGCGACCCATGAGAAGCTCGGCTGGGCTTCTCCCTGTGGTGGCGCTAGGAGTGATATGTTGTATTAGTAAATAGTGATCAACCCGTGTTTGCCAATCACCCGGGCCCATCCTGGCGAGGGCCTCTTTTGCTGAGCGCACCCTTCTTTCCGCCTGTCCATTCGACGCCGGATGGAATGGCGCGACTACGGCATGCCAAATTCCCTGGCTAGCTAGCTAGGTCTCAAAGTGCATGGCCGTAAATTGGGGCCTGTTGTCAGAGACCAAGACGTCAGGCAGGCTGTGCGTGGAGAAAAGTCTCTGTAGCACCTTGATGACCGCCTCTGCCGTGGTAGAGGTCATCAGGGCTACCTCTAACCATTTCGAATATGCGTCCACAACTATGAGGAACGTTTGGCCATGAACGGGGCCTGCGAAATCTATGTACACCCTAGACCAGGATGCCTGAGGCCACTCCCACTCCTTAGTGGGTGCCCCTGGGGGAGCTGGTCTGGATTCCTGACAGGGCGTGCAAGTGGCCACCCACTCTTCAATTTCCCTGTCCATGTTAGGCCACCAGACGTAGCTCCTAGGCAATGCCTTCATCCTGATGATGCCAGGATGCCCCACATACAATGACTCTAATACTGCACGTCACAGTTTGTTCGGAACAACCACCCAGTCCCCCCACAGTAAACAACCTTTTAAAACCAACAGTTCGTCACGCTTGGTAAAAAACTTTTTAAATTCAGCCCCAACAGGCCCCCTGGGCCACCCCCTCCACACCCAGTTAAGCACTTGCTTAATTACATTGTCCTTCGCTGAAAAGCGGGCAACATCGGCAGAGGAGACCGGTCCAGTGTCCAAGCAGTCAATTAGGAGGACCGAGGTCTCTGGAGTGGGTTTGGCCAACAGTTCGGGCAGGGGACAATGGCTCAACGCGTCAGCATGTCCAAGCGTGGAGTCAGGTCTGTGAACCAGTTTGTAGGTGTAGGCAGCCAGGAAAACAGTCCATCTGGTCATGCGCGGGGAGAGGGACACCGGGGTGGGTCGGTCCCCAGCCAGCAGCCCCAGCAGCGGCTTGTGGTCCATCACAAGTTCAAAATCGCGGCCGTAGAGGTACTCGTGGAAACGTTTGACTCCCTCCACAGCAGCCAAGGCTTCTCTGTCCAGTTGGCTATAGTTCCGTTCAGTGGAAGATAATAATAATAATAATAATAATAATAAATTTTAATTTATAGACCGCTCCCATTCCTAAACAGGACTCGGGGCGGTGTACAGTCATATTAAAACAGTATGAATACAAAATATAGATATACTTAAATATACAAATAGGTAAACGGAGGAGGTAAGATATGCACTGTACAATATTTGAATTAAAATACAAATAAACATTAAAATTCCCCTTAAAACTACCCAATAAGATGTTTGCCAGGAGGTTAAAAATGGGACTATAATAATAATAATAATAATAATAATAATAATAATAATAATAATAATAATAATAATAATAATAATAATAATAATAATAATAATAATAATAATAATAATAATAATAAAAAATTTAATTTGTTAGCTGCACCCTCTCCACAGGGGACTCGGGGCGGCGTACAATAAAAGCATATACATATATACATATAAACATAAACATACACACATACACATACACGGAGGAGGTAACACATTAAATACATACAATAATAATAATAAAATTAGCAATTAAAATACCCCAGATTAAAATTACAAATTTAAAAGGCTGTCAGGAGGGATAGGATAAAACTACGGTTGAGCCAGGCCAGATACTTGAAAAAGGTGGGTCTTGAGCTTTACACGGAAGGAGCGGAGATCGGAGGTAATCCTGATGTCAAGGGGGAGATCATTCCAAAGGGCTGGGCCCATCACAGAGAAGGCCCTACTCCTGGGCGTCGCCCCCCGACACTGTTTAGTGGACAGCACCCGGAGAAGTCCCTCTCTGCGCGAGCGGATTGGTCGTAGGGATGTATGGGGCAGGATGCGATCCCGCAGGTAACTAGGTCCTGTGCCATGGAGCGCTTTGAAGATCGTAATCAAAACCTTGAAACGCACCTGATAGACCACAGGGAGCCAGTGCAGCTCGCGCAGGAGCGGTGTTGCATGGGAGTACCTAGTACTCCCCATAATCACCCGCGCGGCCGCATTCTGGACCAACTGTAGTCTCCGAGTGCATCTCAAGGGAAGCCCCATGTAGAGAGCATTGCAGTAGTCTAGGCGAGACGTCACCAGCGCATGAGTGACTGTGCGTAAGGCATCCCGGTCCAATAAGGGGCGCAATTGGCGCACCAGGCGGACCTGGTGGAACGCCCCCCTTGCCACGGCTGTTACATGGTCCTCCATGGACAGCCGGGCATCCAGGAGGACGCCCAAATTGCGCGCCCGTTCCATGGGGGCCAGTTGCTCGCCCCCGATGACCAGGGATGGAAGTAACTGGTTGAACCGGGGGGCCGGAAGCCACAGCCACTCCGTCTTGGAGGGGTTGAGTTTGAGTCGGTTGTCACCCATCCACACCCGTACGGCTTCCAAACACCGGGACATCATTTTGACGGCCTCGTTGGGGTGGTTCGGGGTGGAAATGTACAGCTGAGTATCATCAGCGTACAGATGATATCCCACCCCAAAGCCACGGATGATCTCGCCCAGCGGTTTCATGTATGTGTTGAACAGGAGTGGCGAGAGGACCGACCCCTGTGGCACCCCACAAGTGAGGGGGCTCAGGGTCGATCTCTGCTCCCCTGCAAACACACGTTGCGTCCGGCCGGAGAGGTAGGAGCCGAACCACCGTAAAACGGTGCCCCTAACCCCCAACCCCTCCAGCCGGTGCAACAGGATACCATGGTCGATGGTATCGAAAGCCGCCGAGAGATCTAATAAATCAGTTAAGCCAGCTAATTGGAACAGGTGGGTCTTAAGCTTCTGTCGGAAGGAGCGGAGGTCGGTAATAGTTCTAATATCGGGGGGGAGGTCATTCCAGAGGGTTGGGCCCATCACAGAGAAGGCTCTGCTCCTGGGCGCCGCCCGTTGACATTGTTTAGTGGACGGCACCCGAAGGAGTCCCTCCCTGTGAGAACGGATTGGTCGCAGGGATGTGTGAGGTGAGATGTGATCCCGCAGGTAACTAGGTCCCGTGCCATGGAGCGCTTTGAAGATAGTAACCAACACCTTGAAACGCACCCGAAAAACCACAGACAGCCAGTGAAGCTCGCGCAGGAGTGGTGTTATATGGGAGTATCTTGTCCTCCCCATAATGGCCCGCGCGGCCGCATTCTGAACCAGCTGCAGTCTTCGGGTGCATCTCAAGGGGAGCCCCATGTAGAGAGCGTTGCAGTAGTCCAGGCGAGACGTCACCAGCGCATGAGTGACTGTGCGTAAGGCGTCCCGATCCAATAGGGGGCGCAATTGGCGCACCAGGCGAACCTGGTGGAACGCCCCCCTTGCCACGGCTGCCACATGGTCATCCATCGACAGCCGGGCATCAAGGAGGACGCCCAAATTGCGCGCCCATTCCACAGGGGGCAGTTGTTCGCCCCCTATGGCCAGCGATGGAATCCACTGGTTGAACCGGGGTGCCGGCAGCCACAGCCACTCAGTCTTGGAGGGGTTGAGTCTGAGTCTGTTGTCCCCCATCCAGACCCAAACGGCTTCCAAGCACCGGGACATCATTTCGACGGCCTCGTTGGGGTGGTTTGGGGTGGAAATGTACATCTGTGTGTCATCAGCGTACAGATGGTATCCAACCCCAAAACCACGGATGATCTCACCCAGAGGCTTCATGTATGTGTTGAACAGGAGGGGCGAGAGGACCGACCCCTGCGGCACCCCACAAGTGAGTGGCTGCAGGGTCGACCTCTGCTCCCCTGCCAACACACATTGCGTCCGGTCGGAGAGGTAGGAGCAGAACCACCGCAAAACGGTGCCCCCTACTCCCAACCCCTCCAGCCGGCGCAATAGGATACCATGGTCGATGGTATCGAAGGCCGCTGATAGATCTAATAGGACCAGGATAGAGGAACAGCCCCTATCTCTGGCCCTCCAGAGATCATCCACCAACGCGACCAAGGCCGTCTCCGTGCTGTGACCGGGCCGGAAGCCGGACTGGCGCGGGTCTAGATAGTCGGTTTCCTCCAGGTGATGCGGGAACTGTTGTTCCACCACACTCTCTACAACCTTCGCTAAAAAGGGAAGGTTGGAGACGGGACGATAATTAGCTAGCTCCACCGGGTCCAGGGAAGGCCTCTTGAGTAGGGGCCTCACCACCACCTCTTTCAAGGCGACCGGCAAGGACCCCTCCTCCAATGAAGCGTTCACAAGACCCAGGAGCCAGCCTCGTGTAACCTCCCAGGATGCCAGTACAAGCCAAGAGGGACACGGGTCCAATAAACATGTAGTGGCTTGCAGTCGCCCACGTAACCTGTCCAAATCCTCCGGGGCAACAGAGTCAAACTCCTCCCAGCGTGGTACCTCAAGACTTGCTTCCGACGTCTCCCCTGGTCCACTGAAGGGGGCCCATCCACTCTGGATCTGAGCGATTTTGTCCTGCATGTCACGATGTTAAAAAGTTTGCTAGGCCTGAACTGCCTAAACTGACACTCAAGAGTTAAACTAAGAAAGAGTTATTGCGCAGGTCATAAAACAAAATGTTATCTGAAAGTGATTTATTGCACATGCGTTACACATTCCAAAATTCCTTCTTCTTTGTTCGGCTGCCAGCTTGGCAGACGTAGCTTTCATTATCAAAATGTAACCATTAGTTATTTCTGTTTCATTTATTTTTTATTTTATTATTAAAGTTTGTTTATTAATTAGAATATACTTGTTAAAGACTTTTATTTCTTTTCTTAACATCTTAATTGATATGCTGAAGGAGAATCAGCCTCGGTCCATTGATCTCAGATTTCTCCAGGGAGTTTTTTTTCCCCTGACATCTTGGTATGCAGAGGTTGGTCAATTATACCAGCTGAGATGGCTACAATTTATGGCTGTATTTTCCCTTCATGCTATCTAAAGATAACTGACTAAGCCTAATTAGCAATGTCGGAGAAAAAGAAAAAAAAGAAAAAGAAAGATGGGGCGCGCACAGACGGATCAGCTTCTTCTGACAAAGAATCCATTCCCTCGGACACAGAGAAGCAAGATCAAAACGTACTCCAGGAGCAACAAGGTGCCGAGCCAGATGTGGGGGCAGGAGCTACAGAACGCGAGATCTACGAAAAGAGGTCAGTGGTTCCTCCTTCTAAAATATCTCCAGGAGATTATGAATTTTTGGGGGCCAAGCCAAAACTTCCCACTCTGCCAGAGCCACTCCATTCCCAGACCCTCGCAGATTATAAAACAATTGATGAATGGCCAAAGCCTTCGCGGCAACTGCCGGCAGAGAAAAATTCCTCCCACGCAGAAAGCCAATTTTATGAATCCTCCCCAGATGTTGATGAAGAAATGCAAAGCTATCTTGATCAATTAAAGCTGTTTGAAAAATATGTTAGGGACGCGAGAATGTGTTTTGAAGAGATAAAGCGAAGTAGGGGGAGCTCCCCCACTCCCAAAATGTCTGAGGACGCCATCTTGTCTTCAAAACAACAGCCTAAGACACACCCCACAGAGTTCATTGGTCAATTAGAACAAAGAGATATGTACACGTCACCGAGGTCACGTGATCCCTTTGAGCCCATTGAACTTCCGGCCATGTATAGAGGGCTGCAGCCAAGAAGTGAAGCTGCACTGCCATCTGCTGGCGGAGAAAAATTATTACAGCAAAAGATGAAGCAGTTGGACCAGATTTTTAGAGATCCGTCTATGAGTTTTACAGAAGCCCAAACTTTGCCCCCAAAGGTTAAGTCTTCAACACCCCCTGGCGGTGTCGAATCCTCCCTAGATGGAAAAAGGCAAAGCCAAAGGCGAATTCAAGGAAGCCAATTCGATGTTGCCACGCAAAGGCCAATGATGCAACCCCAGCATCCCCTGGTTCAACAACCAGATTTGCAACCAGAGCAACAAATTGTTCCTCAGCAGGTATTCACAGTCACCCCCTTGACTGGTGAGTCCAAATTAAAGGAGTCAGGAGAGAATTATAAAGCCTGGGTCAGTGAAATTGCGCTCTTGCTTCGAAGAGAAGGCACATATTCCATGGTTTTTAATCCTCCCCGTCAACCCTGGACACCTGCGATAAGAGACCTCGAACAACAGAGCAATCACAACTTTGCTCATGTCAATGGAAATTGAGATCCAAGGTATCTTTCCACCTGATGCAACTGCCCAAGAAATTTGGGCTATTTTGGAAGATTGCTACAGGCCCGTTTCAATTGAATCTTCATGTTTGCTCATGTCTGAGTTCCATGGTTCGAAGTTGAAACCTGGTGAACGAATTGGTGGACATTTGACCAAACTGAAAAGAATGAGAAGTGAATTGAGACAAAATGGCCATGTAATCGATGATATCCAAATGATTAGCATCATCATTAACTCATTGAATTATGAATGGAAAGATGCTGTTGCAAAGATTAACTACGTGCCTATTGCTCAACGCACAGTTAACCACGTTTGCAGACTTTTAGTGGAAGACGAAACTATCAGATTAGCTACTCCACATCTGCAACGCCCTCCAGCACCGAAGGCTCCAGCTAGACGTCCCTTCCGAGGAAGAGGCTACGCTCCAAGGATGCCAAAATGCTACACCTGCAACCGTGTGGGACATGACACCCGGGATTGTCCCCAACGAGTTCCAGCTTCCGCCACGTACCAGCCCAGAGGAACAGATTCCAGAGGCAGAGGTAGAGGCGGAAGGCAAGGTCGTCGTGGTCCAAGGCGTGATCCACAAGCTCCACTTGCAACACTGGCCATAACCAACGTTCCACAACCTGATCCAAAGTTCGACAGACGTCTTTTGTGGACTTTAGATAGTGGAGCAGCTGTGCACGTTACCCACAGAAGGGAACTTTTCACAGAGATGGGCGAACCAGAGCCCGAGTATCGAGAACTGTATTCCTTCACCAACCACACTTGCAAGGTTATGGGAAAAGGAACTGTTTACATTGAAGAGCTCGATACACACATCCCTGATGTTTATTACATACCTTCAGCAACCAGTAATTTGCTTAGTCAAAGTCACTTGTCTAGAGATTTAAAGTTCCAGGTTCACCACCTCGAAAAAGCAAGTTACTTAGTTAAAGATGGAGATATTGTTGCTGAAACCATGCTGATTGGTGGTGTTTATTACTTAAAGCCAAAGCCTAAAGGGCAAGCACAGGCAAGTATGCAAACTCCAAAAAGGCACAACGTGAACCCAGAGAGAGTTGCCCCAGAGAGAGAAAACGTTACTGTGCCAAAGGCTCCTAAAGCCAATAAACAGAGAAAACAGAAACGGGTTGCTCGAAGCAAGCCTGAGGGGCCTCATGAAACTGTTAATGTTGAGAATTCACTAACTGGTAAACCTTTGCATTCCAGGTGTATTCACAAGTGGCACAGAAGATTGGGACATGCCAGTTTCCGTGTTCTTAGAAAGATGCCAGAGTTCGCAAAAGGTTTGGATCTAAAGGGGTGTAAGGTGTTTTTGGATTGTGCGGTTTGCAAAAAGGCTAAATCCAAGGCAGCTCCAATTCCAAAACACGCTACACGCCGGTCAACACGCATTTTTGATTTGGTACACACTGACATAGTGGGTCCTTTCCCACCAACAATTGGTGGCAGAAAGTATTTTTTAACAATAGTAGATAATCATTCTAGATATGGATTTGTATATCCTATGAGAGAGAAATCTGAGGCCTTTCAGATCTTTAAAGACTTTGCAGCTTTTGTTTCTACACAATACCAAGTTCGCATCGCCAGAATCCAGAGTGACTGTGGTGCAGAATTCATGTCTCAGCGTTTCCAGGACTGGATGCGTAAGAATGGAATTCTTCATCAGACATCTGCTCCATATACACCGGCTCACAACGGAGTCGTAGAAAGAAGACAAGGGGTTCTACAAACCATGATGCGTTGTCTTCTAGAAGATGCCAATCTCAGTAACGCATACTGGGGTGAAGCAATCAAATATGCAAATTACATTGTCAACCGTACTTGGAGCAGCGTAATCAATCAAACTCCTTTCTACATGCTGTATGGCTATAAGCCTGATCTCAAGAACCTCCACATTTTTGGTTCATATGCTGTGGTGAACACTCCTATAACTCAAGGAGCAAAGAGACTGAGATTTATGGGTATTGATGATAATTCAAAATGGTTAAAATTCATTGATACTAAACATGTGATTGTCATTTCACAATCTGCTAATTTTGAGGAAGATATTGACTGGTCCAGGATTCATTCCAATGATCCTGAAGTTTATTTTCCTAGAGATGGTGTTCCAGATGCCACCCAGCCTGATGACAATTCGCAGGCAGATATTCCTTCTACCAGTTCTTCACAACCTGATGTTCCGTCTTCGCAAGCCGCGGATGCTGATGCTAGCGACGAACGTGAGGACGAGGATGATGATGATGAAGAAGAAGAAGACTGGACTGATGTTCCTAGACGTTCCAAGAGGGCCACAAAAGGAATCCCTCCACAACGTTATTCATGGCAACTGACAAAATCACCATTACCTTTGATTTGCAACGTTACTCTTCCTCCTGAGACATTCACACAAATCAAACAGCTTCCTGATTCAGAGCAAGACAAATGGTATGATGCAATGCAGGATGAAATGGACAGTTTAAAGAAACTTAATGTATTCACACCTGCAAAACCTCCAGCAAACAAGAAAACCATTGGCACCCGATGGGTCTACAGAATCAAGAAGAAACCGAATGGTGAGTCTTTATACAAAGCCAGACTTGTAGCTCAGGGTTTCGCTCAACGTTATCCTGAGGACTACACAAACACTTACTCACCAACAGTCAGAACTGAAAGCGTAAAAATTGCCTTAACCACTGCAACTATTCTTGGTTTAGAAGTTTTCCAATTTGATGTGGACACAGCTTATCTACATGCAGACCTAGATGAAGAGATCTACGTGAGAAGCCCTCCAGGATTCCGAAAGCAAGAAGGGGATACCTGGTTCCTGAACAAAAGTCTTTATGGTCTGAAACAGTCAGGTTTAATGTGGTATTTATGTCTTACTGACAAACTAAATTCAATGGGCTTTATTAAGTCCGAAACTGATGAATGCGTGTTCACAAAAAGATCTAACAATGCATATGAGATAATTCTTGTTTATGTTGATGATATTGTTTATATTGGTCCAAATAAGAAAATGAGTGAGATTTTTGCTAAAAGTTTGCAGAGATACTTCACACTGAAATCTTTAGGACACATTAGCACTTATTTAGGTGTTCAAATTGAAAAGACACAGAAGGGGTTTAGTCTTTCACAAGAGGAGAAAATTGACCACATTCTACATCATTGCAACATGAAAGATGCTAGCACAACAAAGACACCCATGCAAACAGATTTTCACAACTTAACACATGAACCAAGTCCTGAGTTCGAGGACCAAACACTTTATCGTTCAGTCATTGGTTCACTATTATACATCAGTAGTTGGACCAGACCTGACATAGCGCTTAGTGTTAATCTTTTATCACGACACGTAGGTAAGGCAACACAATTTCATTGGTCATGCATTAAGAAGTTGTTGAAATACCTGAAACACACTAAACACATGAAGTTATTGCTAGAACCAACACACACTGATCAACCAAAGTTGATTTGTTTTTCTGATTCTGACTGGGTGAGCGACAAGAAGTCAGGCAAAAGCACTTCTGGTTACATGATGTTCCTGAATGGATGTCCTGTTTACTGGCAAGTGAGAAAACAGAGTTTTGTTTCATGTTCATCTACTGAAGCTGAATATGCTTGTGTTTCAGATGCTTGTAATTCTCTAACGTGGTTTGATGCTTTGATCACAGATATCTGGACACGTCCGATTCGACCAATCACCGTGATGGAAGATAATGTATCTGTGGTTTATATTTCTGAGTCACATTTCACAGGTTCTAGGTCCAGACACATTGACATTCGTTATCAAAACACAAAGCAATTAGTTAAGCAAGGTTTTGTTAAATTGCAATATGTTTCTACACATGATCAGATTGCAGACATGCTTAACAAACCACTCGCTGCAAATCAACACGAGTATCTGCGAAAGAAGATGTGCCTTAATTGATGATTTGATGACGTCAGCCCAGACTAGCAAAAGAAGGGGTGTCACGATGTTAAAAAGTTTGCTAGGCCTGAACTGCCTAAACTGACACTCAAGAGTTAAACTAAGAAAGAGTTATTGCGCAGGTCATAAAACAAAATGTTATCTGAAAGTGATTTATTGCGCATGCGTTACACATTCCAAAATTCCTTCTTCTTTGTTCGGCTGCCAGCTTGGCAGACGTAGCTTTCATTATCAAAATGTAACCATTAGTTATTTCTGTTTCATTTATTTTTTATTTTATTATTAAAGTTTGTTTATTAATTAGAATATACTTGTTAAAGACTTTTATTTCTTTTCTTAACATCTTAATTGATATGCTGAAGGAGAATCAGCCTCGGTCCATTGATCTCAGATTTCTCCAGGGAGTTTTTTTTTCCCTGACACTGCAGATATTCCCCAAACTCCTCTGCTCTACCCTGCAGAGTGGCTTCCCGCGGCCTCTGTGATAGGAGGGAGCGGGTCACCCGAAACAGGGCGGCAGGGCGGTTATCTGCGGATGCAATAAGAGCGGCACAGTGTCTACGTTTGGCCGCTCTCAGTGCCACAAGGTAGGTCCGTAAATAGGATCTTACCTATGTTCGATCAGATTCGGAGCGTGAGGACCTCCACCTGCTTTCTAGGCGTCTCTTGTGGCGTTTCATCACCCTCAGCTCCTCGGTAAACCAAGGAGCCAGGGTGGTTCATTGCCGCAGGAGAGGCCGCAAAGGCGCTACCCGGTCCAAGGCCCCAGCGGTCGCCCTGTTCCTGGCGGCCACTAGGTCCTCCATCCGGGAGCGGGTTAGGGCTACAGGAAGTGGCCCAAGCTCCGTCTGGAACCTGTCTGGTTCCATCAGTCGCCTGGGGCGGAACCATCTGGGACAGTTTGGTTCCGCCTCCCCGCGGTGGGGGGTAGCGCCGGGGAAGTCAAGCCGGAGAGATGAGTGATCTGACCATGACAGGGGTGTAATAACCAAATCCCCTATTCCCAGACCACTCGTCCACTGTCCAGAGACAAAAACAAGGTCCAGTGTGTGCCCACCTTCGTGTGTGGGGCCCTGAATTAATTGGGTCAGGTCCATGGCTGTCATGGAAGCCATGAACTCCCAAGCCACCTCGGATGCATCACCCGTCGATGGTAGGTTGAAGTCCCCCATAACCACAAGTTTGGGGGTATCAACCGCTGTCTCCGCGATCAGCTCGAGGAGCTCAGGCAGGGCCGCTGATGCATAGCGAGGAGCCAAGTATACAATCAGCAAGCCCAACTGCCTCCCCGGGCCCCATTTCACACCAAGGGACTCACAACCGGATATCTGTGGCACAGTGAACAAGGTTCGCGAGTAGAAGGCGATGGGGGCCTTGGTACCGTTTGGCATTCTGTGGCTGAGGACTGCGCTGACGCCGAAAGGTGAAGCGTCACATGTCAAAACCAGCAGCAGTGTCTGGCTGTACTGGACCAGCAGGGAGTCGGTTGTGAGCAGGCGCTTTACTCCGGCAAAGGCGGCGGCCTCGGCTCGTCCCCAGGTCCATCTAGCATTTTTCGCTAGAAGTTGGTGTAACGGCTCAGTGATGGTTGCTTTCTGTCTGAGAAAGATGCTGTAGAAGTTAAGGAGCCCGAGGAAAGCTTGCAACTCGGTCTGATTGCAAGGTGTAGGGGCGTCCTGGATTGCTTTGACTTTTTGGGATGTCGGGTGGATCCCAGAACCATTGATCATGTACCCTAGGAATTCTACCCTGGGCACATTAATTTGGCATTTTTCTTTTTTGAGACGGAGGCCTTTTTCCCGAACTCTGGTCAAAACGGCCCTGACACATTTTAAAAGTTGCGCCTCATTTGCAGCCGATATCAAGATGTCGTCGAAATAGGGGACGACTCCTGGTATCCCCTGCAAAAGCCGTTCCATGACGCTTTGGAACAGTCCAGGGGCGATACTAACTCCGAATTGTAGGCGGTTGCATTTGAATGCACCGCTATGCGTCATGATGGTTTGGGCCTCCGCTGTGGCACCATCTACAAGCAACTGCTGGTATGCCTGCGCCATATCTAATTTCGCAAAAAAATTTCCTGGCCCTAGCGAATGTAGTAGGTGCTGTACAATGGGCACAGGGTAGGCGCTTTGTTGCAGCGCGACGTTTATTGTGCATTTATAGTCCGCGCAGATGCGGACTGACCCGTCCGGCTTGACCGGGGTCACTATTGGGGTCTCCCAGCGAGCATGGTCGACTGCTTCTAGGATCCCCTGGTTCACCAGCTTGTCAATTTCCCTATCGATTTTCAGGTGGAGGCCAAAAGGCACTCTCCTGGGTTTCAGCTTGATAGGCGCGATGTTGGGGTCCAAATTAAAAGAAATTGGTGTCCCCACATACTTACCGAGGCCGGAGCTGAAGACATCCTTGAACTCCTTAAATATTGCCTTGGCGCTGCTGTTCGCGATGGCGTTGATGCCAGTGACTTCCAGACCCAGGGCTTCGAACCAGTCAAGCCCCAGGAGGCTTTGCAGTGGTGCGCTGGCCACGGTCACGGGAAGCTGGGCTGTGATGTTCTTGAATTGGACCCGGAAGGTGCCCTGGCCCACGATGGGGACTCGGTTCCCCTGGTAGTCGTGCAGCATGATGTCTGGCATGTGAAGCTGGTTCTTCTTGAGGCTACGGATAGCCTTTTTGAGGGTCGACCAGGAGATGATCGTTAATGATGATCCCGTATCGACTTCTAGCTCGCATGGAGCGTCCTCAATGAGGACCGTGAGCTTCAGCTTTTTGGGCCGCCATGTGCGGACTTGACCTATTGTCGTGAGATAGGTTCTAAACAGTTCTCTCTGGGTGTACTCTCTCTGGGTATACTCTCTCTGGGCTGTTTCCCTTAGTTCTCTCTCTGGGCGCCCTTTGTATTTTTGCCAGGCCCCTGGGGTGGGCCTCTGTTGGCATTGTGTTTGAGGTTGCCAAGTGGTGGCAGGGACTTCGCTCCAGCACACTTTTGCGATGTGCCCCTTCTTATCTCAACGCTGGCAGCTTGCGTCCCGGAATCGGCAAGTAGACCGGGGATGGTTCCCTCCGCAGCTTGCGCAGGGCGGCAAATGGGAGTCGAATTTTCGCGCTGGCTTCGTGCGGCTGCTGTGCATGCGGTAGCTGTCATTGCACTCGCTGTCATCTGTCTCCTGGTCTGCAGCCTCCTGCACGCGCGCCTCTTTAGTGGTGGTCTGGGGTGCGTTGTGCTGGTGCTGTAGCATTTCGGTGGACCTGTCGGCTGACTCCGATGCTCTGGCCTCCTCAAGTGAGATCTGCAGAGTTAAATTCGACTTTGCTAGTAGGCGTTTCTGTAGAGAAATGTCCCGCACTCCACAGATCAGACGGTCCAGGATCTGGTCATCTAGGTTACGGAAGTCACAATATGTGGCCGCCTTTCACACGGCTGCGACATACTGATTGATGGATTCTTCTTCTTTTTGGTTACGCATGTAAAATTCATGTCGGCGGACATGTCAGGAAGGCTTGGGCGTGTAGCGCGTCTGTAGAGTCTGCTGTAAGGCCGTCCACGTTACTGCCTGGATCGGGGTTGGCTCCGACAGGTCTTTGGCCGTTTCGAAGACTTCCCGGCCGCAGTAGCCCAGGAACATATTTTTCTTTTGGGAGTCCGGTACTCCCATGAGGTCGTTTGCCTCGAGGAAGCATTCGAACCTCAGCATGTAGGATTCCCAATGTTCGGCGACTGGGTCGTACGGAGTTGGCGGAGCGTGCATGGCCATTTTGTTTTGCGGTTTGAATTTGCCGCTTTAAAATGGCTGCTTGAAGCCGCGCCGATGTTCCGGCTGGATTACTTGCTGGATTGTCTGGTTGTTCATTCTTTGTCCTATCTGCCTCTCGATCCCATCCTCGTCGCCAGTGTTAGATCAGGGTAATGAGAGGACAGACTCCAGACTGAAGGCAACAACAGCCCTTTATTATCAGACAAGTATGTACAATCCAGCAACTGTGAGGTCTGACAGCTCCCCTTTTATAGGGAGCTGTCAGGCCTCTCAACCAATCAGATTAAACCTAGGCTCCTGCCTAAATGGAAGACTGGAGTGGAAACCACTGTAGCTTGTGTGGATATCTAACACAGCCGTTGTGACCGAGAGCCCTGGTCATCCGGAGACGCCTCCCTCCCTCACACGGAGCATCGCTGGAGAGGTTCCAGCTGCTTCTTTGCTGGCTGTTAGTTAATGCTGCCTATTTCGTCTTTCTATTTGATTTCCACCATTTGCATCTCCTCAGTTTCACCTGCCCTCTTCTCCCAATAAAGCATCCAGATCCACGCCAGGCTCCCTTTCATTGGAGGAGAATAGGGGGGCTTAGCTGCCTCTCTAGCTGCACACAGACCCACCTGCAATGGGGACGGAAGAAAGGTGGAATTCCACCAGGCTAATCACAAACCCACAAATACAGGAATTTATTTTGAGAAAAATACAGCATTTTCCAATTAGCAGTGCTAAATATAAAAATGCCATGGTATCTACTCTTTGGAACCATTAATTCCCTGAGTAATTAAATTGTTCAGATCTATTGAGATGCTTCCCCTCTTTTTCCTCTGGATTCCTTCTCCAAAGGATCTAAGATTAATGGATCCATATCGGGACCCCCTTACCTGCCATGGCTGCAGCCTTGGAGACCCCAAGATCTTTTCTCCCTCCTTCCTTCTTGATCTGGAGGAATATGCAGCATTCAAGGCCTGGGCCAGAGTCTTCATGAAACTATAAGGTTGGTAGTGATTTCGGATCCCTATTCTGTCCCTTTTCCACTGGGTCTCCAGTGGGGCTTTCTGGGTGCATCTTCTGCGGCCTTTGACAGAAAAGACATTCTTTGAAAGAGAACAATGAAAATAATGATCTTGAAACTTTTCTTCCACAAAGAAATGGGGTTCAAAGGCAGAATCTTTTGGCCTTTCTTTTCCCTGATAACCAAAGTTCCAAATACTATGGATGTATTTGAGAAGTCTGCGCTTGTTTATTTGATATGCTTTAAAATTTGTGATGATCCAGACTTTCCCTTCAATGGGTCCTGGCAGACGCATAAGTGTTAAATGGAAAGGAAGAATTCTGTCCCAAATGGAATCATATTCCATGAAGTGAACAAAGACATTGACTTGTCTCCACTTAGAGAGGGAATCCCTGAGGTATGCAGTATATCCAGTCTTTGAGAACAGTTGTGATATAAATACACAAATTCCATTCCTGACAAGCATAGGAGTGAAAGTCCTCATGAAATTCTTTCCCTTTTCTGTGTCTGAAGCAAAGAAGCCAATCAGGGTCCATCTGAAGTGGAGGAGCAGCTGGACAATTGCTGGGTACTGGAATCCTTCTTTGGGGAACATGTGGTGGAAAAAGGGGAATTTGCTTTTATCACTCAGAGCCTCTGAAGCTGTTACATAATTGATCTGAAAAAGGAATTGAAAGGATTAGAGCCGTGATGGGGAAACTGTGGCATGCAGAGCGTTCTCTCCTGGCATGCCAGCCGCCCCACCCCAGCTCCACTAGTATCCACATGAAGGCGCACATCCTGACGGCCAGCTGGTTTTCGGGCCTTTGTGGAGTGCCAGGGTGGGGGATGCATGAGTATGCAGTGGGGGGGGGGAGCTCACATTGCGCAGGAAACTCCGGCGGCTTGGAAATGAGTGTGAATGGCCTCCCCGCCCCCCCCCCCCAGTGCTTCCTGGCTCAGTTGGAGGCTTCCTTCAGCCTTCAAACAGTTGCAGGGTTTGGGGGGGATATTTTTGCTTCCAGGTTGGTGCAGGGGGCTTTCCAGGGCCAAAATGGGGCATCGAAAGCTCAGGGTTCCCCCCCCGTTATTCCCGAATTGTGAGCTCTTAGGAAAGTATCCCCTCCTTGTGGGTTGCTAACAGTGGTGGGTTTTACAATTGCCAAGGGTCAGGGCAAGGGATGCATGAGTATGCAGTGTGTGTATGTGTGTGTGTGTGCTCACATTGTGCAGGAAACTCCGCTGGGCTGGAAGTGAATGGTTGGGGCCTCCAGTGCTTTCTCGCTCAGTTGGAGGCTTCCTTCAGTCTTCAAACAGTTGCAGGGGTTTCATTTTTTATTTTTTGCTTCCAGGTTGCTGCAGGAGGCTTTACAGGGCCAAAATGGGGTGCAGAAAGCACAGGGTTTTTCCCCCCATTTTGGCCCTGGAAAGCCTCCTGCACCAACCTGGAAGCAAAAAACCCCAAACAAGCCCTGCAACTGTTTGAAGGCTGAAGGAAGCCTCCAACTGAACTAGGAAGCACTGGAGAGCCAGGCCATTCACACCCACTTCCAGCCAGTGGTGGGTTTCAAAAATTTTTGGAACCTACTCTGTGGGTGTGGCCTCCTTTGTGGGAGTGGCTTGCCAGCCATGTGACCTGGTGGGAGTGGCTTGCCGGCCATGTGACCGGGTGGGAGTGGCTTGCCGGCCATGTGACCGGGTGGGAGTGGCTTGGCAGTCATGTGACCGGATGGGAGTGGCCAAGACAATGTCACTGAATTTTTTGCCCCAATGAATGATCTACAAAAAGAAGATATAAAAAAGGAAATTTATTATTTTGTGCACTTACTACTTAAATAAGATTAAAATAAGTACACAAAACAATAAAAGAGCTACTTACAGAAGGTAAGTAGCTTACTACTTACTACTTGTATTTCAAAGGGAATAAATACATATTTAATTTTACACATGTTAACAGCTGTTGGAATTGTGTTTGCACAACAGTGGAAAAAACAAAGATATGAAAATGAATAAATATTAGAATGTGCAAGAATGAATAAATTGACAATTAAAACCAAGAATGCTTTGAATACTTTTTCACGTGGAATTTGTTTTATCAATTGCTAACTAACAGAAACAGCAATTAGAAATCTAAAAGTATGAAAGAAAACACCAATTATGAAAGGAAAGGTCACTAAAATGTATAAGGAAATATTATTAGCACTTGATCATTATTAATGTGTAGATAACTGCGGGACATTACATACCCACAAACACAAACTAAGACAGTGCCAGGAAAACACACACACACACAAACAATTTCCCCCCCAAAAGACTGCAGATGAAACCAGTTTTTTTCCCTAACCCTAAGAACAGGAAAGACAAAGCCACTGGAATCAAAACCATCAAGGCATTGTGGGAAATTATAAAGGACAGTGCCAGGAAGCTCACAGAACCAGCAACCACATCACAATTACATAAACAACCAGGTATCACACAGAAACACACAAAATCTGGCAAAGCTGCCTTGCACCAACCTGGCCTGCCCATAGAAAAGAAGCCACCTTGAGACACATACCATACACCAACCTGTACACTTAAAAGTAACATATTGCATCACAAATAAAACATTTGCAAGAAGGAATAACATTTCTTGTAATAAACATTCTATAAACAATAAATAAATAAAAATTCCCTAAAAATAATTAAAAACCACCAAGTTCAGAGAACACCAAAGGACCCCACAGTCCTCTCCCTCCTTATCTTTTTCCTTTTTGTCCTTCGACTTCTCCTCCTCCTCCTTTCCCCACAACCCCATCTAGCACTGATGATGTTACCTAGTTTGGTAGTGAAATGTCTGTAAAAAAACCACCAAGCTCAGAAAGCAGCAAGGATCCCACTTTCTCCCACCTCCTCCCTCTTTCTCCTTTTTGTCCCTCCCCCCAAAGACTGCAAATGAAACCAGTGTTTTTTCCCCCCTAACCCTAAGGACAGGAAAGACAAAGCCACTGGAATCAAAACCATCAAGGCATTGTGGGAAATTATAAAGGACAGTGCCAGGAAGCTCACAGAACAAGCAACCACATCACAATTACATAAACAACCAGGTATCACACAGAAACACACAAAATCTGGCAAAGCTGCCTTGCACCAACCTGGCCTGCCCATAGAAAAGAAGCCACCTTGAGACACATACCATACACCAACCTGTACACTTAAAAGCAACATATTGCATCACAAATAAAACATTTGCAAAAAGGAATAACATTTCTTGTAGTAAATATATTTTATAAACAATTAAAACATAAAAATTCCCAAACAATAATTTAAAAAAGATATTCTATAAATAAATAAAAAATCCTTAAAAACCATTGTTAAGTATTCCACCAGCAATAATTTATACTATAACTATTTTAAGGTATTGTACCAACTGTAACCATTATTCCACCAGCAATAATTTATACTGTAACCATTTCAAACTATTCCACACACAATAATTTAAAATGAAACGATTAAAAATATTCCATACTACAATTAAACAATTTAAAACAATTATATGCACAATACATTTTAAAGTATTGAGTATAGAATATTTTAAAATGGTTTATTTTAATTTATTTTGGATAGAATCTTTTTTTAAATAGTCTAAGACAATTTTAAAAAAAGAATCCACACACAATAAATTGAAGTAAATCATTTTAAAATATTCTACACTCAATACTTTTAAGTAAAATTATTTTAAAAAATTCTATGCACAATAAATAAAATATTATTTTAAAATACATTTAAAAAATAAAAGAAAAAAAGCCAGGTTACTTACCAGCAGGCAGAATCAGCAGCTCTCCGATGCGATGGATGGATGCAACAGGCAGCAGACAGGCAGAGAGGCAGCAGGACAGGTAAGAATGTTTAAGACTGCTTAGGGCTGGAGAGGGGTGGGGGGGGCTTTTGGCCTAGCCTCGCGGAGGCTTGCCACCCACGCCAGCCCGGTGCTTCGTATCGGAAAGGCCCAAAGGCCTTTCCGAGACGATGCGATGCTTCAGGCGGCTGCGCCGCCTACGCGAGCACGGGGCTTCGTATCGGAAAGGCCCAAAGGCATTTCCGAGACGATGCGATGCTCCGGGCGGCTGCGCCGCCTACGCGAGCACGGCGCTTCGTGTCGGAAAGGCCCGAAGGCCTTTCCGAGATGATGCGATGCTCCGGGCGGCTGCGCCGCCTACGCGAGCACGGCGCTTCGTATCGGAAAGGCCCGAAGGCATTTCCGAGACGATGCAAAGCTCCGGGCGGCTGCGCCGCCCACGCGAGCACGGCGCTTCATCTCGGAAAGGCCCAGATGCCTTTCCTCGGCGAAGCAAGCCTCCCGCCGCCCCCCCCTCGTGCTTAGTTGCTTACCTGAGGGAAGCAGCAAGCTCACAGCGAAGAGAAGGGAGTTTTGAAATGGAGGACGACCCGCTTTTAAACGGGTCGCCTCCAGCCCGCTCACTGATTGGCTGAACTCCAGCCAATCAATGAGCGGCTAGCTGGGCTAGCTAGCTTAGTGCGGACGGGCGGGGGAGCGAGCGAGCTCCGTTGGGATGGCAAGGGGGATAAAGTGACAGGACCGGTACCGGTTCCCAGTTACTTCCGGGTCCGGTTACTTCCGGGTTCGGTCTTCAACCGGTTCGCGCGATCCGGTGCGAACCGGTAGGAACCCACCACTGCTTCCAGCCCACCAGAGTTTTCTGCCCCAGGGCAGAAATGGAAACCTGTCCTATGGAGCCCACTGCCACTTGGGTGGAGGAGGACGACGACACGAAGAAGAAGAGGAGGGGGAGAATGGCGAGGCTTTATACAATAATACAATAGTAGAGTTGGAAGGGAACTTGGAGGCCTTCTAGTCCAACCCCCTGCCTAGGCAGGAAACCCTATACTGTTTCAGACAAATGGCTATCCAACATCTTCTTAAAGACTTCCAGTGTTGGGGCATTCACACTTTGCAGGAGCCGGCAGGGAGCAGGTCAGGTGGGGCTGGCTGGCTGGCTGGGGAGGGGGAAATGATGGAGCTTAGGTGGCAGCAGCCTTCATGCCCCGACTGTGCTGGGGAGGAAATAAGAGGCCCTGCTTGAATGGGGATGAAAGTACACACACACACACTGCCTCCCTGTTCAGGTGTCGGCCACACCAGTTTGTGTGCCCTGGCTGAAGCACGCTTTTACACACACACACACACACACACACACACACACACACACACACTTAGATGACCCTCTTACCCTCCCTGTCTCTGTCTGGCCCCAATTGCATGCTCAGCTGTCGCCCACACCATTGGCAGCAGTTTGGGTGCCTTGGCTGAAGTATGCTTTCTCTGCCAAACACACTTGTATTGCCTGTCTCTGTCTGGCCCCATTTGCTGCTCCTTGAGACAAAGAAGCCTCATTAAGTAGCTAAGTGGAAAGTAGTTGGGGGGAGGGGAGGAGCAGGAGACCTGCAGGTAACCACTTTCCCCACCCACCCACCCCCAAGAATGAAAGTTTCTGAATCCCTGACTCTGCAAAAGAAGATGGGTGCCTGAATCTGCACAATATTATAGCACCCAGGAGCGTCCATTCTCAGCACAAAAAGCATTTCCCAGCCAACTCTTCTCTCCCTTCTTCAAAGGCAAAGAAGCCGAGAAACAAGAGAGGAGACAGAGGTTTGAAAAGTAAGTGAGTCCTTGTTGCAGGAAGGGAGGGAGAAGCAGGAGGTATCTCAGTGGGTTGGGGAGGCCTTGAGGGTCATTTCTATCACTAGGACCCCCATGGCATTCCCCACCCCGAGATACAATACAATAGCAGAGTTGGAAGGGACCTTGGAGGTCTTCTAGTCCAACCCCCTGCCCAGGAAGGAAACCCTATACTGTTTCAGACAGATGGCTATCCAACATCTTCTTAAAGACTTCCAGTGTTGGGACATTCACAACTTCTGGAGGCAAGCTGTTCCACTGATTAATTGTTCTAACTGTCAGGAAGTTTCTCCTCAGTTCTAAGTTGCTTCTCTCCTTGATTAGTTTCCACCCATTGCTTCTTGTTCTACCCTCAGGTGCCTTGGAAAATAGTTTGACTCCCTCTTCTTTGTGGCAGCCCCTGAGATATTGGAACACTGCTATCATGTCTCCCCTAGTCCTTCTTTCTATTAAAGTAGACATACCCAGTTTCTGCAACCGTTCTTGTTTTAGTCTCCAGTCCCCTAATCATCTTTGTTGCTCTTCTCTGCACTCTTTCTAGAGTCTCCACATCTTTTTGACATCGTGGCGACCAAAACTGAATGCAGTATTCCAAGTGTGGCCTTACCAAGGCATTATAAAGTGGTATTAACACTTCACGTGATCTTGATTCTATCCCTCTGTTGATGCAGCCTAGAACTGTGTTGGCCTATTTGGCAGCTGCTGCACACTGCTGGCTCATATTTAAATGGTTGTCCACTAGAACTCCAAGATCCCTCTCACAGTTACTACTATTGAGCAAGGTACCACCTATACTGTACCTGTGCATTTTGTTTTTGTTGCCTAAATGTAGAACCTTACTCTTTTCACCATTGAATTTCATTTTATTAGATAGTGCCCAATGTTCAAGTTTGTCAAGATCCTTCTGTATCTTTAGCCTATCTTCTGGAGTGTTGGCTATTCCTGCCAGCTTGGTGTCATCTGCAAATTTGATGAGTTCCCCATTTATTCCCTCATCCAAATCATTGATGAAGATGTTGAAGAGTACTGGGCCCAAAACAGAGCCTTGGGATACTCCACTGCATACCTCCCTCCATATAGATACAGTTCCATTGAGGACTACACGTTGAGTGCGGTTGGTCAGCCAGTTACGAATCCATCTGGTGGTGGTCATGGGCACATTGGTATCCTTGAATTCTGAGCTCTTAGGAAAGTATCCCCTCCTTGTGGGTTGCAAACAGCTGTTTCCAGTGGGGAAAAAAGGACAAAGCAATTGGGGAAATAGTTTCCTTTGCTATATTTCCAGTCTGAATTAGACCATGGCAGGGTCCCTACAGAAGAGCTCTTTCAAGGACCATTATGTATTCATAGAAAAGCAACTAACTTAGCTCTGCTCTTAAATGCTAAAGCTGTTGTACATAAAAAACAGAGGAGCTCTGATCAACTACCAGAGCCATCATTTTGACAGTTTTGCTGTCCTGTAGTCTGTCCCCATGAAATGCAAGCATGGAATAAACTGAGCCTGGTTTGTTCTCGGTCTTTTAAGTGGCCACAAACTACTAGCAAAAGTGGCATTTGATCACAAGGCAAGGAATGTTTCCCCTTTTGCATTGGAGCATCCAAGAAGGGACAGGAAAGACAAAGAAAAAGATGGAAAGAGGAGAAGAGAGTAAGGAAGCAAAAAGAAGGAAAGAGGGGAAGAAAGAATGAAGATGGAAGGAAAAAGAAGGGAAGGAAGGAGATTATAAGGAGAGAGAGTGAGGGTGTGAGGTAAATCCTGCCTTAGCACTTGATCACCAACAGCCCTGTTGCCTTTTACTATCTCCTTCTCCCATCCTCTGGACCTCTCCTGGTGGTCTCCCATCCTATCATTGAGGATGCTTTGGTTACAAAGCTAGGTCTCATAAGGAGAGAGAGTGGGCCTCCCTCTGACCCACTTACTTTGACCTCCTGCACACACCATGGGCAACCAAGGAGAGTGAGCACAGCAACAGTGGGAACTAGCCATGCCCACCATGGCCTCCGAAGTCAACCACAATGGGGCCCTCACTGAAATTGAGGTTGACACCCCTGGACTAACAGATGACCTGAGTGCTGCATGTGTTGCTCTCAAACTTACAAAGTATGACTCAAGGTTAGAAAAATTATCAGTGTGCATTCAACAGCAAAGGTCACATTACTCAAAAGCATGCCAAATGCAAATGTTTACCTTTCAATAAAAAGATGTTTGTATCATTGAAAGAGCTGTTATTTGGGGGGGGGGTTTCAGAAAAAGGCATTAATCATGTATGAGTTGTTTTTCTAAACTAAAACCTCATTATTCAGGTTAAATTGTTGTGTTGGCACTCTGAGATAAATAAGTGGGTTTGGAGTTGCAGTTGGGGCATTCGGTCTCTAAAAGGTTTGCCATCACTGCATTAGAGCATACACAGAGTGTAACCTAATTCGGCTTTTATTAAATTGCTGTTGAGAGAAGCTCCATTGTAACCTAACATGCCAACTACATAGATAAAACCTCTAGGCGAATTTTCCAAGCTTAGCCTAGCAAAGTAACGTCTTGTGAAAAGTAAAATGTGGATTCTGCCAAGTAGCCTTGCTTGTACCTTAAAATGTGTGTTCAGCATTCCCTAACAAAGCTATGAGTTATACTCCAAAAAATGGATTTCTTTTCCCTTCTACAGTCTATGGTTTTCAGAGGGCTGACAAAAATCATGAAATTTGCGTGATATCAAATTATGTCTCTATAGCAATGACGTTCTGTGCAAGCTATAAGATGTTTGGAAAAGTTTTTGGCACATGCCTGTTTCTCTCTCTCTGCCTGCTCTGTTAAGGTGGGAGACAAAAAGATCATCCAGTCTTTTGCTTTCTGCAGAAATAAAAGCTGATAATCCATAGCTTCGTCTTCAGAGTTTCACTGGACTTATCAGATTCTGAGCTGCATTCAAAAACCTTGCACAATGAAGAATGCTGTGTTATATTTGGGGTCAAATCAAGTCCAAACTATTATATTTTAATAAATCCAATCTTGTTCTCATGAAGGCATTAGAATAATTTGTTAATTAGACATTGTTTAAAATATTAAAGACAAAATATTAGCAAGATTGTATTATAAAAGTGGAAAATAATAAATAAATTAAAAAACTATAAACAATGTAAGTCATATTACTGTATCTCACCCCTACAATTTATTGCAATTAGATTAACATGTGCAAATGCCAATTGAAGTATTCTATTCCAATAAACGGCCTACTATAATTTTTGAGGATTGCTGCATATTTTAATGCTTCTAAGGCCCAGATTCTTTGTGGAGGAATCTTTTTAGCTTCTTTTCCAATTGTACAAGAAACAGGGAGACCTCAGTTCCTAATACAATTTGTCAGTAATACAATCCAAAATTGGTCTTTAATTGAAATTTTGTCTGTTGTAACAGCCACAATTTTGTCAGTTTCCATACATTAAATTTAATGACAATACCCATATTTTCTGATTTTAGACAAAGCAAAAATTCCCAAATCAGCTCTGAGGGGCAACAGCTGCAGTCCTTTTGTCCACCCCAAGATACTCCTCGGAGGCTGTGATTGGGTTGGTTCTGCTGGTGGTTTCTCTCTGAAGCCCCAAACATCAGACTGATATAAGAACATGGGGGAAACCTTGGCCTCATATACTTCAATAATTGGGGCTGAGGAAGCTGGAGAGCTATGAGGTTTTCTTTTAAGCACCACTTTCACTCATGTCTTTGATCTATCTGAGCTCCTTTGATGATGAGGGAGCCAAGATTCAGTCTCAGAGAAAACAACCCCAGGCAAGGAAAGGTCTTACTTGCTCTATTGGCTGACCATCTATGGCTAGGATGCCATTTCCCAAATACCATAACTTTTGAACTTGATTTATTAATTATCAGATAATTATTATGAGAAAAGAACCAAACTCTTCCTCACAGGGTATATAATCCAATGTGTAAGTACGATAATATCACAGTGTAAATCAGCATGTTCCA
This sequence comes from Natrix helvetica, assembly GCF_964273705.1. Lineage (NCBI taxonomy): Eukaryota > Metazoa > Chordata > Lepidosauria > Squamata > Natricidae > Natrix > Natrix helvetica. The sequence continues at coordinate 136,417,248 of NC_138551.1, forward strand.
GTAGGTATTTAGCATGCTAAACATATGTACCCATAACAGAACTTATAACAAAATAAAAGGGTTGGAAAGGATCTTTGAGGTCTTCTAGTCCAACCCCCTGCTCAAGAAGGAGACCCTATACCAGGGGTCCTCAAACTACATCCCATGGGCCGGATACAGGCCACTGAAGCCATTAATCCAGCCCACATGGGACCATGAGGCTGCCCTGCCCAAATCACCCCGCACACCCTCCAGCCCCCACCCACCGGTTGAGCACAGGGCTTACCTTCACAAGCCCCATGGACTGAAACTGCAAAGTAAGACCAAAGCTTTTGGCCGGCAGAGTACTTCTGGGGGCTGGGGAGGCTAAAAATGGGATGCATGGAGGCCCCAGGAGGGGAAATGGTGCCCTCTGCTTCAGATTCTTAGCTTGGGCTAAGTGAAATGCAAAGCCATGTCGACTGGCAATCGCGGCCTTGCCCGTTGGTCTTCCGGGTTTCTTGTGGGCATGTGAGCACGACGATCAGCTGGCCTTTACATGGGCAGCAGTGCCAGGAACTGGAAGAGGAGCTGCCTGGTGCACATGTATGGACCAACATGCACACTGGTCAACTCCTCTTCCAGATTGCATCCCTGACAAGAGCACTTGGTGCCAAAAGGGTTCGCCATCAATGCCCTATTCCAAGAGTGGTTTTACCAAGGCATTATAAAATGGTACCAATAATTCTCGTGATTTGGATTCTGTTGATGCAGCCTAGGATTGCAGTGGCTTTTTTTGGCTGCTGCCACACATTGTTGGCTCACATTTGAGAGATTGTCCACTAAGATTCCTTTTACAGTTACTGCTATTGAGCCAGGCTTCACCTAATCTGTACCTGTACATTTGGTTTTTCTAGCCTCAGTGTAAGACTCAGAGGTTTCCACAAAGAAGAGGGAGTCAAACTATTTTCCAAGGCACCTGAGGGTAGAACAAGAAGAAATGTGTGGAAACTAATCAAGGAAGGAAGCAACTTAGAACTGAGGAGAAATTTCCTGACAGTTAGAACAATTAATCAGTGGAACAGCTTGCCTCCAGAAATTGTGGAAATCTTTAAGATGTTGGATAGCTATTTGTCTGAAACGGTATAGGGTTTCCTGCCTAGGCAGGGGGTTGGATTAGAAGACCTCCAAGGTCCCTTCCAACTCTGCTATTGTATGACTTTACTTTTCTCTATACTGAATTTCCTTTTGTTAGGTAGGTCCAGGGTTCAAGTCCATCTAGATCCATCTGGATCTTGAGCCTATCTTCTGGGCTGTTGGCTATTCCTGCCACTTTAGTGTCATCTGTAAATTTGATGAGTTCCCTATCTATCCCTCATCCAAACCATTGATGCAGATGTTGAAGAGTACTGGGCCTAAAATGGAACCTTGCGGTCCCCCACTGCTTGTTTCCCTCATGTAGATGTAGTTCCACTGAGGACCACAGGCTGAGTCCATCTGGGGGTGATGCTGTCTATCCCACATATTTTTAGCTTACCAAGAAGTAGATGGTGGTTTACTTTGCCAAAGCCTTTCTAAAATCCAAGTACTGGAAACTATGTGCACTGCATTTCACTGGTCCACTAATTTAGTAATTTTTGTCAAAGAAAGAAATGACATTTATTTATGATGTGTTTTTGGATCCTTCATTAGTTGAAGTAAATTGTCAATATGAAGAGAGAATAACAAGGGTTCAAATATGCATCCTTCCCTTCCTCCTTGGTAAGTATCAATCCTTCTTCTCATTGCTCCATTGAGCCCCAACCTCCCTCTCAAACAAGGACATGGAGAAAGAGCCTGGATCAGGGCCAACAGGTAGAGCTCCATTTTGAGGGCAATCAATTTCCTATATAATATTTCTCTGTTAATTATGACAAATGCACTAACATCTAGAAAGCCAGCAAAACCGTGTTTTACTTCGCTGATATAGATTAGATATTTCAAGACAAATTTGTTACCAATATTAGATTATTGGCATGCAATATTTCTTATAAAATCTATATAGCTATTCACTACCTAAAACCTTCTGTTTCTTCTGCAAGGAATGCATTTTTCTCAAGTTTAACTAAGAGGATCCAGGCATACATTTCAGCTACAATATCTGCTAGTCAATTTCGCCTATAATTTGTGGAGTCCTTTTTATTCCACTTTTTAGATAGATAAAATGCTACTATTGCCAACTTCAATCCGACTGGATATTATTTATATGTGGAAATGAAGATGCCAATAGAGGCCCAACAACCAGGGATATTTTTTGATCAGTTAAATAGTTGGTAGAATGTCTTCTCCAGGGAATGTATTGCTTCCATTTCAGGCCTTTTGTGTTAATCTCAACCTGAACATAATGGGGTAAAATATTGTCATTTTTGCTAATATGGCGAAAAGCAGATTTTTGAATTCCATGGAAAAGACATGATTGCATCTATTGCTCACCCACCACCACCCATCCCTCACTTTACCAGATGGAGAAAAACACACACAAACCTGTGGGACTTTGTAGGTGCCTCCTAATGTTGACATCTGTATTGAGATCTCCCTTCTAGCTCCATCAATAAGTGCCAGAAGGTTTTCCTTCCTTCCACAGCCGTAGTTGGGGACATTGGCTTCTCCAGTGGAGAGAATGTCCAGCAAGGCATCTGAAGTGCGGAAAGTGTTCCAATAGTTGTCATGGATGTTGTAGCCAAGTGTGAGATTGTGCAGGAGCTGGGAATTCTTGTTGACCATTTGAATGTTGAAAATGAATACTAAGGCATCTGGAAAACCATAAACATCCCTATTGTAAAAAAAATGTTGTTATAATGGGCAGCAACAAATACTTTTAAATATATATATAAGCTTCCAAATGCCTACTGATCCTTAAGCCAACATTAATCCAAAAGCAATGATCAGTTATACAAATATGGAAATGGGCTGAGGTACAGCAACTACAACTGGTTCCACCACTACTTTAAATAAAATTCATTATTCAAGTGATAAATTAAGGATTGAACTGAGAGAGGAAAATAATCTGCAGCCCTTTCAGCTTTTTTTTCAGAGCCATTTTTGGATTTGAGTTTCTTTCACAAAATCAGACAAAAGAGAGAAGCCATGGAAATCAAAATCATTCAGGAAATTAGACATAATCTCCAATATAGGAATAAATGAAAAATAAAAAGAGAAAAGAAGGAGAGTGTTAGAATGGAGGGAGTGCAACTCTATCACCCTGAATGACTTACAGATCATGAAAAACAAACTGAAGAGAAGGAGCCATGTTGAAAAGTAAGTTTGTATACAATATTTTCTCTCCAGTGGCGACCATACCAATGAGATGGTCTCCTGGGCTGTAAAAGCTCCCTCGGCTCCAAGCATTCCCATATAACTACTGCCACCCCACCCCCCTTACCCAGGGCCCGGGGCTGATGGAATGCACGGAAACCCGGTGGGCACATTTCCACGAGGGGTAAACCACCCTCGTGGCCCAGCCAGGTCTCCGTTATCCCTGCAAGGTCCAGCTCCCCCTCTGAGATCAACTCACTGATGAGGGGGGCCTTGTTGGTCACGGACCTTGCATTGCAAAGCATCAGCCTCAGGCCCTGGCTCTGTAGTACCTGACCACCTAGACTGCGGGGGTTGGTGCAAACGACCGGGCGTATCCAACGGCCACGGTCTCCCAACCGACCTTGTGATCTTCTCCTGTCCTCGCATCCCCCCCTCCCCGCGACCGTTGTAATGAAGCAACCCTCTGTTAAAATATCCTTTTCCCTCCCCCCCACCACACTCACTTCCCTCCTGGACTCACCTGTTCGCCTGGCGCTGGCCCCCCTCCTGGCCTGATTAACCCGCCCCCCCACCCTGGAACCCCCTAAAAAGGATAAAAAACATTTTGTTAAAAATCCCCTTAGCTTCCGCTTCCTCCACCTCTCGGGGTTCACAAACCCATCATCAAGGCGGGCCCTTGAGAGAGCCAAGGGCCATGCCTGCGAGAGAGGGGACTCCCGCAGGCGGAGCAGGTCTGACCTCAGATAAATGTTGTTAAAAAGCACGGTGGAGTCAAGGTGCTGCCGATGGTAAATAGACAGTCAGTGGGTCAGGGTCTCAGCAGGAGGTGGAAGGCAGTATCCTGTTTATACTTGGATAAAGGGGGCAGAAAGTGACCGAATGTCCGAATGGTGGAAAGATGGTAAAGATGGCAAAGGGTGGGTGGCAGTCCTAGATGGTCCTAGGTGGGTGGGAGCTCATGGATGGTGATCTGGGGTCCTCAGTGGGTGGGTGGGGGCAGACGTTCTTGGCCCATCTACAAAAGATGTCAAAATCAAGGCATGAAGTAAGCATGCCTTAGGAGATAAATGCCTCTTTGCTGATGTTATGATATTACTTTTATAGTTTCAATTTGGGTTTTTGAGAAGAGTTGGTTCCTACTGTGCTAATAATTGCTTTAAAATTAATAAATGAAAGTCAACAGTTAGCGTGTTGAAAAATAACATCATAGCCATAGATGGCTATTTGATGATAAGTCAATAGAGTGAATTAACATCTTTCCTTATTTAGGGTAGTTTTCTCCAGAACTGAAAGTTCACTCACTCTTGTTCAATGAAGCGCCTTTAGAGCAGGGGACTCAGTGAATTTGCTGCTTAAATTTTAAAAACCATCCAGCTTCCTTAGCCCAATATATTAAAGTCTGTATTTCCAAGCTCCTATATCAAACTATAGTTAAAATAGTTCATGGTTAGTACAATTCCAGTCCCAGCATCTGAAGAGTATCTTAGAGATGGATAAAAGAACTTTAGCTTCTGCCCTCAGAACCAATTTAGGAAGTTGTTCATTTTTCTCTCTCACTAAAATTGGGGAATATTATTATTGATCTAAAATAAAATTAGTGGAAAATGAGAGAACCCCAAAATCTGGTCTGTCAGAACTAACAAAATTTCAAGTACAGCCCACTTTCCTTGAACATCTGACAAATCCTATTAGGAGCTGTGGTTTCCCTGTCTCTTGCATCCTCGGAGAACAAGTTCAAGAGAAGGCTGCACAAGGAATCTGGGATATCCGAGCAGAGAAAGATACACCCAACCTCAGTAAGGTTGGCACATTGAAGTGGATGAGCTTCTACAAACAGACCTCCCAAATTTCCAAGTATTGAGACACAGAAATGCCTTAATATCTCAGGGTCGTATTTATTTGAGCAAGATTTGAAAAGCTAGTCATAATTTATTTATTTATTTATTTATTTATTATTTGTGCTTCTAGACCGCCCCCTCTCCCAAAAAGGACTCAGGGCGGTGTACAGTCCATGCAGAACATCCCGAAATACAATAGAAATCAAATATACACCGTTAAAATGGAGGAGGTTAAAAAATTAAAAGAACTGTACAAGCCAATAAATGTAGGTTATTAAGCCCCTAAAACACATATAATCAATTAAAACACTACCCTTAAAATAACCAGTAATAGTCCATTTGCCGGGAGGAACAGTCGTAATTATGCCAGGCCTGCCAGTCGGAACAGGTGGGTCTTCAATTTTTGCCGGAAGGAGCGGAGGTCCGTAGTGGTTCTGATGTCGGGGGGAAGGTCATTCCAGAGGGTTGGGCCCATCACAGAGAAGGCCCTACTCCTCGGTGTCGCCCGTTGGCATTGCCTAGTGGACGGCACCAGGAGGAGTCCCTCCCTGTGTGAGTGAATTGGCCGCAGGGATGTATGTGGGCGGATGCGATCCCGCAAGTAGCTAGGCCCTGAGCCATGGAGCGCTTTAAAGATGGTAATCAGCACCTTGAAACGCACCCGAAACACCACAGGTAGCCAGTGCAGCTCGCGCAGGAGGGGTGTTACATGGGAGTACCTCGTACTCCCCACCACCGCCCGCGCGGCTGCATTCTGAACCAACTGCAGTCTCCGGGCGCGTCCCAGGGGCAGCCCCATGTAGAGAGCGTTGCAGTAATCCAGGCGGGACGTCACCATGGTTAATTAAATGGTTAATTAAATTAATTAATGGTTAATTAAAGAAATATAATCAACTGCTTATAATGAAAAGGATTTTATTTGTGGAGCCCCAGTTAAGAAGATGTCATGCATCTTAATACATCTGTTATTGGAATGTCTACTGTCTAAGAAAGAGAAAGATCTTGGACTGCATTGTTAGACAAATGACCCATTGCTTAAATCCAAACAATTGATTTCCTGGGTGGCCAGAATTCCAAAATTACATCTAATGCAGCCCCTTATTGGAGCAAAACTCTTCCATTGAGAACTGGATATGTGGGTATGACTGTGGCAAATTTTAAGGGTAATGCATAAATATGTTTTCCAGTCTTTATTCATATTCTTTCTCACTTATTTTTTTTATTACTTTCCATTTTTATATATGGACCTATTGATGCTCTGTGTTCTACATTATTCATCTTGACATGGCTTAGTGGCTAATTGACAATAAATTCTTCTAATAGGTTCCTGAGAACCAGGTTGGATTTATTAAAATCTAATGTTTTGGATTTGATCTAACCCCCAATATAAAACAGCATTCTTCATTGCTTTTTTAGACCAGTGATAGAATTGCTTCAGAGACCCTGAGAGATAAAAATCAGTTCCCCCTTTTTCACCAGATGTTCCCCAAAGAAGGATTCCAGTACCCAGTAATTGTCCAGCTGCTCCTCCATTTCAGATGGACTCTGATTGGCCTCTTTGCTTCAGACACCAAGAAGGGAGAGAATTTCATGAGGATTTTCACCCCTATGCTGGTCAGGAATGGAATTTGTGTTGTTGTATCACAACGATTCTCCACAGATGGAAATACAGCTCCCCTCTTTAAGTGGAGACAAGTCCATGTCTTTGTTCACCTCCTGGAACATGTTCCTCTTGCAAACAGAGTTCTTCCTTTCCATTCAGCACTTGCCAGGACCCACTGAAGGGAAAGTTTGGATCTTGTCAATCTTGGGTGAAGCGACAATGAGAAGGCACAGGCTTTTCAAATATGTCCACAGTATTTGGAACTTTGCTTTTCAGGAAAAAAGTCCTAAGGATGATCCCTTTGAACACAGTTTCTTTGTGGGACCTCAATATCAAGATGAGCATTTTCACTGTTCTGTTTCAAAGTCCATCTTCTCGGTCAAAGACCGGGGAAGATGCACCCAGAAAGCCCCACTGGAGACCAAGTGGAAATGGAACAGGATCCAGGTCCTAAATAACCCCAATGTGTACAGTATCACCAAGACTCTGGCCCAGGCCTTGAATGCTGCCTATTTCTCCATTCTGAGGAGGAGAAACAAAGGGGTCGAAGAGAGTTTGGGGCCTCCAAGGCTGCAGCCGTGGCAGGTAAGGGGTCCCGACAAGGATCCATCAGATTTCCTTACTTTTTAGGAAGCATCCAAAGGAGACGGAGGAGAACCATCAGAGCTCTTTGGGGTACAAAACGCCAAGAGTTTGGGGGAATTTAAATATTCATGGAAAGGGGTGTTAAACACTGTGAATTTTAAAACCATGCATACATTTTTCAATAAAATACTGTAGGCAGGGGTTTGAAATTAGCACCATAGAATTTTATATTTATACCTTTGAAGGAAACTCTGAGACCATCTAGCTCAACCCCTCCTCTCTGCAGGAATTAAAGCTTTTCTGGCTGATGACTGCTTGGTCTTTGCATGAAGATTGTAGGAGCTGAGCAGGTGGGGGTTCAATGCATCATCTTGTTAGAAACATTATATTTCAACAACTCCATTCCCCCCTTCCCTCCCCCCCATGGATTTTGTTGACTTTGAGATCAACTGCTGTTCTTGGCTACTTGCGCCTGAGAAAGACAAACAGCGAAGGAGAGACTGAACTCCTCTGCTTCACTGAGTTTCCTCTCTTGTAACTGAGTTCATTTTTCCATGCCTGACACTCTGGGATAACAGTAAACAGATCTTAAGCTTCTGTGTGACATCTTTCCGTCATTGGAAGAGGGCTGCATCCTCCATTCGCCAATTGAGAGATTGTCCTAGAATATCTAGTTAACCGAAGAGAAGGATTAGGAGGGACATAACAGATGTACCTGACAGGCTGCCCTAAAGAAGAGGGGTTTCATTTATTCTATAAGGCTCCTGAGGGCAGGGCAAGAAGCAATGGGTGGGAGCCTGTTAAAGAGAGATCCAACCAAGAAGGAAGGGGAAATTTCCTGACAGCGAGAACTATTTAATGGGTGGAACAGCTTGCCTCTTGGGCTTGTGGATTCTCCATCACTGGCAGCTTTCAAAAATAGGCTGCGTAACCATTTGAGTGGGATGGTATTGAGTAAGGGGTTGGCCTAGAAGACCAAGATCCCTTCCAGCCTTCTGACTCTATGACTGCATGGAAGGATGGTCCCAGGCTCCTTCTGATTTTCAGCTGCCTTATTTCAATAGGACCCTTTGGCAGCCAAGACGGCAGCAGCTTCCTTTCCCCTTTCTTGCCCTTCCTGAGCCAGATTTTCTGCCACATCTTCCCCAAGGGTGGTGCCTACAAGGGGACCTTAAGTTGGGGTTTCCCCAGACAAGAATATTTGCTCTGCTGTGGCTTCCAATCAATGACTATGTTGAGATCATTTCACCAAATGTTCCTATCCAGTTTGGTATCCATCATCCCTTTTCTCTTGCATCACATTTTACTTCTAAGTGAAGATCTCTTCACTTCTCTCTCTCTTAAATTCCTTTTGGGGGGTTTTCAGACAATTTTGGTGAACCATCAAGATGTTTTTTTGAATTTTATGCCTGGGTCTAAGTTATAAATAAAGAAATGATTTAAGAAAAGGTGCAAATGAAATCTTAATAAAAATGTTCTTATACAAAATAGCATAATTTGTTAAGTCCTAATTGCTAAAATTTACATATTTTTGATATGACATCAAAATATATTTAAAAGTTGACATAAATGTTGCATCGGAAAATCATATTTTATCAACTACCCACCTGCATTAATGACAATATAGAAAAATAGATGATCAAGGACTAAGTGTAATTCATAAATTCCCAGTTTTATGAGGGACATTGAGATTAATGATCTCAATTAATTAGTTATCAGCAAGTAGGTTGTTACTACTTTGCTGAAATCTTTACATCACCAGCATTTCCACAATCTATTAAGGAAGTGTAATGACATGTGAAAATATAATATAATACCAACATCTTCACCAGGCTAGAAATTGGAGATCCTGAGTTCAAGTCCTGCCTTAGCCATGAAAGCCAGCTGGGTGACTTTCGACTAGTCACATTGTCTGAGCCACAACCTTCCTCACAATGTTGTTGTGTTAAAAATAAGAAGAGGAGGGTGTGTTTGATATGTTTGCTGACTTGAGTTATTTCTTCGGAGACTCCGTCCAGCCACCTCATTCTCTGTCGTAAATATTTTTTTAGATCTTGTGTAATTCTCCAGGCTTGAAAAAGGTTTGGTGGGAGATTTAAACTTTCAGACTTGCGAGATTGTCTTGATGTGGCCTTCCAATAAAGTCGAGTCACTTCATGTGGTTATGTTTCTTACCTGGTGTACCTGGGAGAAGATTAGCCTGGCAACTTTCTTCTTGACAAATCCACATTTTCTGGTAATCCTCCTGTTTTTCCCAAGAAGTTTACAAATAATCTCTTTGTTTCTTTGTTCAATTTATTTGTAGTCTGTTTTAAAATATTCTCTTTCATAGAGAAATTTGGTCAATGATATTTCATCAATACAAATGTAGTTTTTCAATATACGATTGACAAATTTTCCTGAACTATTGTCAGTTTTGAAGACAGGGATAACACTTATTTCCCAACTCACAAAATTTGCAAATTAGATAACTCTAGGAGAAAGATTCACATGTGAAAAGACCATGAGTGGTAAGAAACCAAGCTTCCTGCTTTTAACCTTCATGGGTATTTCTATTCCAATTCCATCTGTTTCTGGAGACGAGTGAATTTTGCAATCTTTCCAAGAAGAAACTGTATTTGGATCAAAATGGAGATGTAGCTGCAGTTTTGAATATCATAAGCTGGGTTACTTTCCATAAGAGGGATGCCATTAAAGAGCAGCCGGGGAGTTTTCAAATAGAGAGACTTATTATCAGCCAAGATGCTCTTTTACGGCTCAAGTTGCTCAACAAGGTGGGTGAAATATCGGTATCTTTTCTTTATTTTTGAAAGCTGTTGCACCCATTTCAAGTTGGCTAAATCTGATCATTAAGGGGAAGACCTTCAAAGAGAATTGAATATTGGAAACAGAACACATAGAGTCTTCTTAGACCGCTTGAAAGGCTTCCATACTGTTGACCAAGGTATCCTTTACATGCTGTAGCTTGAAATATTTTTAATGCTGATTTAGCCATGCCCAACTTGGGATGCTGCTGATAGTTTAGGATTTCAATCAATCAGAATAGAGCTGGGAGGGACCTTCGAGATGTTCTCGTCCAACCCACTGCTCAAGCAGGAGATCACATACCATTTCAGACAACTGACCTCCGTTGATGAAGCACCCACAACCTCAGGAGTCAAGCTGTTCCACTGGTTAATTGTTCTCACGGTTAGGAAGTTTCTCCTTAATCCCAGGTTGCTTCCTGGTTGATCTGGAGGCTAAATCACTAAATGGCTAAGAAACTAGGTATGTTTATCCTCTAGGAAAAGAAGGCTGAGGAGAGAGGCATCTTCCAACATAGAAGAGGGCATCTATTTATTCTCCATAATGCCTGAGCCTGAGGGCAGGACAAGGAGCTCATCAGAGGAAGACTCAACCTGCAGGCCATTATACAAATCAACAAAGAACATTGCTTTTAAAGTTGGCAGCCTTAATTTCTAAGGAACTTTTTCCTTTGTATTTAAGTGGGAGATGCTTTTGCTTCACCTTTCCCCACTTTTCCAGATCCTACTGGTCAGACGTTTTTTCTCTTCATCAGTTTTATTCTATTTGAACAGATTTAAAATAAGAATAACTTAATAAATCTGTAACAATAAATTGATTCCAAAATTTACTATGAGTACACCATCATAATAAATGAATAGTAAAAAAATAAATATTAATACAGCCATGAGAAAGAAGCCACTGCTTCTTTCTTAATACTTAAATCTTTCCTTAATTCCATCCTGCCAGATATGCCAGAAGCCAAAGGGAGGAACTAAATGAAGAATCTGCCATTGTTATATATCCTATGTCTGCTTAAAATGAATCAGAGATTTCATATTCACCTAAGTGAAGTTCAGAAAATACTTAGCTAATGTTTCTGAATGCCAGCCAAGGAATAATGGATGGAAACTGACTAAGGAGAGATTCAACCTAGAAAAAAGGAGGAGCCTTCTGACAGTGAGAACAATCAACTAATGGAACAAAAGTTATGGGAGCTTCATCCCTGGAAGCTTTCAAGAAGAGACTGAACTGTCATCTGTCAGAAATGGTGTAGGGTTTCCTGCTTGAGTGGGGGCATTGGACTAAAGGACCTACAAGGTCCATTCCAACTCTTTTAATCTGTTATCTGTTATCTTTGTTTTTCTCCTCAGTCTCTGCCTCAGTCCAAATGTGTGGAAAATTGTCATCCTGGATTTGTCAAGAGGGCTCGAGAAGGAGAGCCAGTTGGCTGCTATGACTGTGTTCCTTGTCCGGAGGGGACCTTCTACACTCAGGAAGGTGGGTGACACCGGAGGAAAGGAAGGCCTAGTGGAAATGAACTTAGCCAGAAATTTTGATGAAAGTACAGATTAAAAAAAAGATTGAAGCTCAACTATTTTCTTGTTTATTCAAAATGCACAATTTCTTAGGAAATAACCCAATTTCCTTAGGTATATAGGTTTTATAGAATGATATACTCAATATTTTATGTGAAATTGTTAAGCAATGCATCTTGCAAAATGTTCCCTTTTATCAGTTTTTGTCCCAAGAAGGTATTTCTTGAAGTGCAAAGGGAAGGATGCTAAAGAAATATTGCTTTCTACTTTTCTCAGATACTGACAAATGCACCAAATGTCCAGATGACAAATACCCAAATGAGTCCAGAATCCAATGTATCCCTAAAGTTGTAACCTTCCTATCTTATGAAGAACATCTGAGCATCATCCTGGTCTCCTTTGCCTTACTCTTCCTCCTAACCACAGACCTTGTTTTAATCATCTTCATTAAATACAGAAACTCCCATTGTCAAGGCCAACAACCGGGACCTCTCCTACATCCTCCTGGTCCCCCTCCTGCTTTGCTTCTTGTTTTCTTCTCTCTTCATTGGTCAACCAAGGAAAGCCACCTGCCTTCTCCGACAAACGGTCTTCAGCATCATCTTCTCAGTTGCCATTTCTTCTCTCTTGGCCAAAACCATCATGGTGGTGCTGGCTTTCCTGGCCACAAAACCAGGAAACAGGGTGAAGCGGTGGTTGGGGAAGAGCTTGGCCAACTCCATCATCCTTTCTTCTTCTGCTGTCCAAATTATCATCTGCTTAATCTGGCTGGGAGTTTCTCCCCCCTTCCCTGACTCTGACCTCCACTCCCAGCCTGGAGAGATCATCCTGCAATGCAATGAAGGGGCTGTTGTTATGTTCTACATCACCCTCAGCTACATGGGCTTCCTGGCTGCCATCTGCTTCACGGTGGCTTTCCACCGTGCCTGGGGCCTTCAACGAAGCCAAGCTGATCACCTTCAGCATGCTGGTCTTCTGCAGTGTCTGGGTGACTTTTGTGCCCACCTACCTGAGCACCAAAGGGAAATACATGGTGGCTGTTCAGGTCTTCTCCATCCTGGCCTCCAGTGCTGGTCTGCTGGGCTGCATCTTCATCCCCAAATGCTACATTATCCTTCTGAGGCCAGACCTGAACACAAAGGAACAGCCTACAAGCAGAACAAATGTAAAAAAAAATGAGACATAACACCATAATATTGAAATGAGGTACCGTTTATTTTAAAGAAGACATAAATTATTTCCACTTAGATAGTATGCAGGAATGAAAGAAAATCACATATGTATGTTTTGAAATGGGAAATGGTTGAATGTGGACTTATTGTATTTTCCTATTCATCCCAATAAATCTATTGTAGCTAAAGAGAACTCTGTGAATGTCAGAGGAATTAAATATTCAGCAACCACCAATGAATCAGACACCTTATAAATAATAATGTGAGCAATTATTCCTTCTGACAGTGGCTAAAATATACGTGTGTGAGAGAGAAAAAGTGAGCAGGGAAAGAGGTAAGATGGAAACAAGTTCCAAGAGTTGTATTATAATCTTCATAGGAACTATTGCCCTTCACACCAAGGGGGGCGGCCTTGAAGACCCTCTCGCTTAGAGACCCAGTCAGTGCAATTTCCCCCAGCTGCCCCTACACTGTGAAGGAGGTTTTTCTATGAGATCCTACATCCTCCCCCTCCCCTAATTGGGTGATCAGGACCCTCAAACAGCGCATTCTCTTCCCTGATACAAGGAGCAGGTTGAGACCGGAGTCCAGGAACTTTGAGGAATGGATGGTTTTGGGGCCCCCACATGGGTTTTTGGTTTTATTCTTATGCACCGACCCGCACAGGGATGTTGCACATGAGGTAAGCCTCCACATCAGTCTCTGGAATAAATAAAGAGAAAGTGTCGCTTCTGTGGGATCTCCTGTCTGGGGACAAGATCCAGGTGGTCTTCCCAATGAAGGAGGGATCTGCATTCATTCTGTGTCCCCTGCCTTGAACCTGGAGGGGAAAATATCCCCCTTCCTTTTGATTGTTCTGTAGCAACAAATAACTGAATACACATCTGCCTGACATACCCAGATCTTCAGAGGTCAAACCCATCAGAAAGCTGCCTTCTTCACAAGGGACCCCACACAGCTGTCTTTGCCTCTGAGCATCTGTCTCCCTCTCCCTCCCTCCCTCTTCCCCCCACCCTCCCTCTCTTTTCCTTCATTGCAGTTTTCCTCCCTGATCACCTGTTACAAAGTGTCTGCAGCCTATTTGTGGCGTTCCCTTGCACGGCCCTTACACAGTTGAGCAAAACCCACCCAGCCAGGCTAACTCAACAACCAGCCCGAAATACCCAGGCGCTGTTCATCAGCCCCAGCCAGATCCAGTCCCTGAAGAGAATGGGATCCAGCGGGACGGCCGGGGAAGAGAGGGTCTCCTGGGACTCTTTGAATGGCCGTCGGGAAGGGCTCATCTGCAGGTTTCTTCGGGCCTTTCAGCTCCGCTTGGCTGTGTCTGCAAACGGGGGTGTGGGGGGGTGAAGTCCAAAGGTGGGGGGCTCAAGCGAGGGTCTTGGGGGCTGCGGAGTCTTTGGTGGGGCAGCAGAGGCTGCAGGTGGGGGGGAGAGGGAGCTTCGTTGGGCTGAACCCTTGGCTAATGGGGAGGAAGAGCGCCCCCTGTGGGAAGAGCCAGGCAGCCTTGAAAAGCTGCTTAAGAAAGCGGGAGAGACTGGGCTCCTCTATTTTCCTCTGTTTCCTCTTTCTTTGCATTGACTTGGTGGCGTCGTTTCCCCTTGACGGCCTCCTCCTCTTCTGGGATCCACCCCGCCCTCTGCCTCTCTTTGGAGGCTGTCCCGAAGCCCCTCCAGGAAAGCCGCAGAAGGCAGAGGAGCCCCGCTGAGGCGCCTGGACTGGCTTCCTCCAACTGGGCTGCGGGCCTCAAGGAGGCGTCCAGTTGGACGCCGCTTCCTCCCCGGGTCACGTCGGGGCTCCGTCTCCAGAGGTTGCGAGGGCCCCGCCGAGGGGAGGAGAGCTTCACGGGGAACCGCTGAAGGGGGTGGGTGGGTGGGGAGTCTTTTTTGGGCAAGGGCAGAGTGGGGTGGGGGCGGGTAAGGGACGAGAGGGAAAGCGAGAGCAGCGGGAGAGGATCTGGCAAAGCGCCCAAGAAAGGAGTCAGAAGAGCCGCAGGAGAAGCATATTAAAGAGGCCAAAAGAACCTCCATTCACCTGGAGCGTCTGCGGGGCTCAGCGGGGATGCGGAAGGTAGGGGAGTCTTTTCCTCCCCCCGAAGAAAAGCGGGGATTTCCCCATTTGCCCCCCCCTCAGAATCCCTCCTGTCCCTTCGCTCTGCCCGACGGTTCCATCAGCCTAAGAGTGAGGGTCTCTCTGCCGTCCCCGCCGCCCCGGAGAGGCTCCCTTCAATCCCGCCGCGCTTTTGACTTCAGCCGAGCCCAACACAGCCGGGCGGAGTGGAAGGGGCGCTTCGTGAGGGCCGTTCAAAGGGGGAAGGAAGGGAAGGGAAAGCTGGAAATGGAGAGGAGAAGAAGAAAGGGGAAAGTGAAAGTGGAGGGAAATAAAGCCCTCCCCCTTTCCGTCTCTTTGAATCGTTTTGTAAGGACAAATCACTGGAAAAGGATCCGCGCAACCGACTCAAAGTCTCAGCGATCAAGCCAATCAGAAGGCTGCTCTCTTCAGAAGGGATCCCAGGCAGCTCTCTAGGCTTCTGGGCGTTTCTTGATCTCCTCTCTTTCTCTTTTCCTTCCACGGTCTTTTCCTCCCGGTCACCTGCTATAAAGTGTCTGCAGCGTATTTGTGACGTTCCCTTATGCAGCTCTCATACAGGAGAGCAAAACGCAGCCAACCAACTCAAACCGTAGTTGACACACAAGAGGTCAGAAGAGCTGTCAATCAGAGCCAGGTGAACGGAATCTCCCCCAGTTGCAGAGAAAGACTTCCAGCTGCTTTGGGAAGTTGGGCAGAGGCAGGAGGGGCCTCCCAGGACGGAGGGGCTGGATTGCCATCACCGAGGGGCAGCTGCACATCCCCAGAGCGGCTCCGCTCGCCCTTCAGCTCCGCCTGGCTGCGTCCGCGAAGGCCAGAGCGCCCCCTGTAGAAAGGCTAGGCAGCGTTCTGGCTAGGTCAGCAGGGGGCGGCCGGAGGCTTGGGAGCTGGGGGAGTTAGGAGATTGTCGGGCAAAGAGAAGGGAAAGGAGGGGCTGGGATTTTGAGGGGGCGCAAATGGGGACAGACCAACTTTTCTTCAAGGGGGGAGGAGGAGAAAAGACTTCCCTGCCCTCCGCATCCCTGCTGAGCCCCGGAGACGCTCCGGGTGAATGGAGGTTCTTTCGGACCTTTAACTCGCTTCTCCTGCAGCTTCTCGGGCGCTTTGCCCGATCCTTTCACTTTCTCTCTTGTTCCCTCCCTGGCTTTAACCCCCCCTCCTCAATCGCTCTTCTTCACCCACCCACAACACGCCCCCACAAAAACACCCCCCACGCCCCCGACCTCCTCCGCGCAAGCCCAGACACACCTCTGTAGTCTTAGCAAACTCCCCCCCGCCCCTCTTGCCCCTCCCCAAGGACCTTCCGCAGCCTCCCTGCTCCCCTCCCGCCTCGCCCAAACACACCGCCGTCCTGGCCGCCCCGCGGGTAGCCGGAACACTCTCACCGCCCCCCCCCCCACCGTCTCCTCCGCCCTTGAAGCCGTTGCCCCCCAGCGGAAACCCCCAGCGCCCTTTGGAGAAGAGCCGCAGCGCGCAGCCTCCCCCTGCCTGGCTTGGGGAGACGGGCAGGTTCTTCTCTCGGAGGGTCCTTCGAGCATCCTGGCCCCGCCCTGTTCCCAGCCTCCAAGAGAAGGGGAGCCGCTTCCTCTCCCTCCAGACCCTCCCAGCTTCTCTGGGCAATGGGGTCCCCCTGAACGGGATCGCCTGAGAGAGCAGGAGTGGGACTGGAGGGCTGGGTGGGGGTGTCGGGATCTTCCTGCCCCCTTTTGATGCCGCCCTGATCCTGGGAAACGTGATCCTGCGCTGCACCGGGTTCCCCCCAATTCCCTCGCCCGAAGGTTTCCCCCACTGCAGGCATTGAGGAGGAGCAGGAGGGACGAGGCCAGTCCTGGGCTTCTGCCTTGCCTGGAGGCTGCGAAGGTCTGGACGGGGAGGAAGCGGCTCCACCTCAACCCTCGAAAAAAAAGCTTTGGCTCAGCTTTTCCATCAGAGGAAACTTTTCCTTCTCCAGATGTTGCTGTCCATAAATGGGGGAGTGAAGAAGAGCCACACTGGTTCAATTATTCTCCTCCTCCTACCCCCCTGAACACTTTCTGCAAAGGAGGTTTTATCGGGAAACCAAGAAAGAATTATATAAAATATATAATCTATAACCTATGTAAGATTCCACCCACACACACCACACCCCAGCTGAGAGCCGTCAAACATGGCATTTCAGGATATTTTTAAACAAAAAAAGGGAAACTTAAGCTTTGACAGAAGAAAAATAAAAAGCAGACACCAAAAAAAGAGAGAGAGAAATTATCAAACTCTCTAGAAAAAGTTGGTTAGCTCCCTAGAGTGTGATCCATGAGATATATAGCCATTAAAAGCAAAGAAAGATAAAAGTCAGCCTTAAGCAAATCTATTGGAGACGCACAGCAGAAAGATTGAAAATGAAGGGAAATTGAACATTAAGCAAAAGAATGTTATTAAACAGTTTATGGGAAATAGCTAAAATAGTTACAGTGTTAACATTATTTTGTGCACTGGCTGAAATGATTTAGAATTTCTTTTTATTTTTATTTTTAAAATGTGTAAGCTTTCCTATTTGTGAAATAAAAATCTCACCCCAGCCATTGAAGGGAGAGACAAAAATACCCAAGTCAAATTCAAGTTTCTAGTGCTTTGTGAGTATGGAGTCTGGGTCAATCTGGTCTTTGGTGGTTCAAATATATATCTACGCATCCTGGCAACAATTGGTGGCAGAGGTGAGATTCCTCCAGGAGAACTCTAAGTGCTCCCAGTGCAAAGGAAAAGAGCCTCCGCTCGGAGGGAGAGAATTTGGTCTAGGGAGATCTGATCCCCTCCAGGCAATGGCCTCCCAAAGACCGGCAGCTCCTCCTGGGCCACCGGAGACAGGAGAGGCTGAAGGGGAAGCTCTTCCAGGCCAGGAGACCTTCTCATTGGGAGAATCCTCAGTTTAACAGGAAGGTCTCATACAACAAGGACTTCCAACCAGGCTCCTCCTGGTCAGTTACCTTCCTAAGTCATTCCCTGTGCTGGGAATTTTCTTTCCTCTGTTTGCATTCCTCTTAACACTTTTCTTCTTTTCTCTTTATTCCACTTAATGCTATATGAAAGGACCTGTCTCTAATTTCCTGCATGGTCTGGATTTCCAAAGCTTCTCTCTTTTTCTCTTATTTTGTGGAAGTCGCTGAAATCCAAAAATGGGACGGAATAAAAACCGTAAAATCTCCAGATTATTTTCCTCTCTACATCCAAACTTCAGTTCATCCCTTGAATGCTAACTTTTTTTTAAAGTAGTAATTTTAAATGGTTATAATGGTCCCTGCAGCCCAGTTCCATATATTTTGTAACTGCTGATTGATACAGAATTCCTGATCCTTATAGAAACAAATGATTTTTTAAAAGAATTGGTAAATGTTTCTAACATTTAAAAAAAAACGTCTTCCTTTTATGACAGTTCTATTTTAATGAATGAATTATTTTGAATCCCCTTTAGTGGCCAGATAAAATTCAGTCCTTCTACAAATAATGGTGTATTTGTGACTCTTAACTGTGGTGGATAACTATTTCCATCCCACCTTCTCAACACTCATTCAAATGCCCAGGTGATGGGTAACCCTTGGCCCTTCAGAGGGCTTGCTGGACATGCTCTCTACTGGAGAAGCCCATGTTCCCAATGACGGTTGTGGAAGGAAGAACAACTTCCTTTGGCTCTTCTTCATGCAGCTGACAGGGACTTCTCCATCCAGATGTCCACATTAGGGGGCAATTACAAAGTCCCTGAGGTTCCTGTGAGTGTTTCTTTATTTGGCAGACTGAGTGGGGTGTGGATGGACGAGTGATGGATCCAACCATGTCTTCTCCAGGGAATTCAAGAGCTGCTTTTCACTGTTGTAGGTGTCCTGGCTGGGGAGGGGGATCCAGAGTGGGGAGGGGGAAGGGTCAAAACAGACTTGTCCTACCATGACAACAATCCCATTGCTTTGGGGTCTTCTGCTACACACTTGTGAAGTGGTCGGACAAGAGTGCACACAGGAAACACAGTTGGACATTCAAGACTTTCCAGGACTAATGAAGGATCCTGAAGGAATCAGGTCCAAAGAACAATTCAATTCAATTCAATACATTTATTATTGTCACATGCCAAAAGCATTAAAGATAAGAACAAGAATAATAACTACAATAAAAATAATAATAACCATTACAGTTTGTGCCCCTAAGAATTAACAACTAAAAAACCCAAATCTCTTAGAATTAAAATCAACACTGAGGCACATTAAAAAGTGGGAACCAATAACAGAATTGAAGGAATTAAAAAAAGATCTTGAAGGGCATTCCAAATCCAGATGTATATTTACATTACAAAATAAATTTAAAGGAATCAAATCAAAAGCTTTACCAAAGCTTTTCCTCTTCACTTCTTTCCTCTTTGCACCATCTGACAAGTTATCCAGGCAGCAGAAGAATGAGGTAGGGTCTTGTAGGGCCTACAGACCCTCTGGAAGTTGCGTGAGGGGACCATGATCCTGTACAGGACCTCCAAAAGTCATGCAGAAATGGGGTGCACTTTTTGCCTGGTTCTCAGAGGCTTTTCAGGGCTGCCTGGATGTGGTGGAGACAGAGAATGGCTTCCCATTTTTTGATGAGGGTGGGAGGAGGAGGGATAGGAGGGGGGAGGAGGGGAGGGGGAGGAGAGGGAGGGGGAAAGGTAAGAGGAAGGGAGGAAGAGGGAGGGGCATGGGGAAGGAAACGGAGGGAGGAGGAAAGGAAGGGGGAGGATGGGGAGGAGGGGGAAGGGGAGGATGAGGAAGCAGGGGAGGGGAGGGGGTGGGGAAGGAAGGGAAAGAGAGTGAAAGGGTAAGAGGAGAAGAGGGGAGAAGTGGCAATGGGGAGGGACAGAAGGAGGAGGGGAGGGGGAGGGGGAAAGGGGAAAGGGGTGAAGAGGGAAGGAGGGGAAGGAAAGGGGGAAGAGATAGGTGAAAAGGGAGAGGAAGGGGAGAGGAAGTGGAAAAGGGGAGAGGTAGAGGAAGTGTAGGATTGGGGGGGAGGGGGAGTAAGTGAGGCAAAGAAGAGAGGAAGAGGGGAGGGGAGGAGGAAGAGAAAGTGGAAAGGGGAGGAGGAGGGGGGAAGAGAGGAGGCAGAGGGGGAGGAGGGGGAGGAAGAAGGTTAGGATTTTTAAAGGAAGAGGGGAGGGGAGGAGGAAGGGGGAGAATGGGGAAAGGGAAGAGAGAAAAGAGGAGGGGGATGGAAAGAGGAGAGAGAGGAAGGGGAAGCGAGGAGAAGGGAAGAAGAGAAAGAGGAGGGAAAGCAGGAAGAGGTGGAAGGAGGAGGCAGATAGGGAGGAGGGAGTCACAGAGAGGGAGGGAGAAGATGGGAAGGAAGAGAAGGGGGAAGGAGAGGAGGGAAACCGGGGAGGAGGGGGGAGGAGGAGGAATGGGTGGAGAGGAAGGAAGAGTGAGAGGAGAGGACTGAGAGGAGAAAGGAGGGAAGGGGGGAAGAGAGAAAGGAGGGTGAGGAAGAGGGGGGAAGGGTAGGAGAAGAGGGAGGAGTAAGGGAGAAAAGGAAAGAAGGAAGAGGAGCAGAAAAGAGGAGAAGGGGGAGGTCAAGTGAGAGGAGGGGGAGGGAATGGGAGTATGGAAGGGGGAGGAGGGAAAAGGGGATTTGGGAGCTAGGGGGAAGAGGAAGGGAAGGAGAAGGGAAGGAAAAGGGGTGGAATTGAGGAGAGAGAGGAGGTGGTGGGAGAAGGGGCAGAAGGGAGGGGAGGGGAGGGGAAGGGGAAGGAATGGGGGAGAGGAAGAAAGGAAAAGGGGAAGCAGAGGGGGAGAAGGAAGGCCAGAAGGGAGGGGAAGAAAAAGGGGAAGGTGGGAGGAGGGGAAGGAAGGGGAGGGGAGGAGAGGAAGGAGAGGAGGAAAAGGGCGGGGGAGGAGAGAGAGGGGGAGGGAAAGGAGGGGAGGTGGATGAGGAGGAGTAGGTGGAAGGGGAGGAGAAGGTGAATGGGGAGGAGGAGGAGGCTCCTTTGGATACTACCTCAGATTCCTGCAGATCCTCCGAAATCTCCTCCTGGGTCTTTGCAGGTTTCCCGCTGTTCTCTCTCTCTCTGAGGATTTGGCAGGAAAGTTCCCTCAGGTGTTTCTCTCTGGAAGAATCAGAAGGAGAGACGTCAATCCTGAGAAGCAACCAAATATTCTTCCTTCCTTCCTTCCTTCCTTCCTTCCTTCCTTCCTTCCTTCCTTCCTTCCTTCCTTCCTTTCCCTTCCTTCCTTCCCTCCCTCCCAATAGCAACTGCTTTGATGTCAGGAAACTCTCAGTCTGGAAATACACAAATACTTTTTGGCAGCTGGGGTGGGAGAGGGGCGTCCAAAGTGGGCCTGGGCAAAGGCAGGCAACCATGCTGGGGGTGTGGTCACGTGGTCGAGGCAAGGGAGTCCAAGGGCAGCTGCACCTATGGCCAATAAATAGGGGTGGGGCGGGGAAGGAAGGGGCGGGGCCACACAGCAATTTAATGACCAGTTCAGCTGAACCGGCTGAATCCGACCACTTGGCCAGGAGCCTCAGATTCATGAGTTTCTCTCTTTTATGGGTGCTGGAGGGGGAAGATTTCCTTCAATATTTGCTCAATTCCCGAAGAGTCTTATATGTAACATTCAGCTGATTATAATCAGTCACAACATCCACTGTAATTTTATCTAAATGTTCATCAAATGGAATTAACAGTATCTGTAGTAATACTGATAGTTTTGTGTCTAAGAACAACAATAGTAACAATATTCACACTAAGGGTTTTTTCTTCTTCTTTTGGAACTTTATTTTACAAAATTAGGGATGTTTGTAGCACAATAAAATGTAATAGTAAGTGTTCAAATGTGGCCTCCGCTTCTAATATTCAGATGTTCTTCCATCGCTTATAGGGTAGATTCTTCATGTTTTTCCTCTAATGGTTTCTTATGTTGGTCAGTGACAGAAACTACATTTTGAATTTAAATAGAGGTGAGGAAATGAGTGCATTTGTCACGGAGGGTGTAAGAAAGCCCGTGTCTCACCTCCTCAGTCGCTCCGTGAAGTCCTTTATGATCTCCTCTTTCTCTTCTATCAATGCGATCTTCTCAAATCTCAGGCTGTCGATTGTCACCTGAAGTTCAATTCGCTCGTTCACCATTGCACAGATCATAGTTGTCTTTCTGTAAATTAAGAAGACCAGAGAGAAATTAACCCTCTTTACTTTGATCACCAAGCATAACTAAGTTCTTAATTATGTTTACCCTGCATTTGCTTTTATCTTATATATCTAAACATATACACGCACAGATATAGATAGTGTGTGCACACACAAACATATATATATAGATATATAGATATATAGATATATAGATAGATAGATAGATAGATAGATAGATAGATGATAGATAGATAGATAGATAGATAGATAGATAGATAGATAGATAGATAGATAGATAGAGACAGAGACAGAGACAGAGACAGAGACAGAGACAGACAGACAGACAGACAGACAGACAGACAGACAGACGTGTTTCCCCGAAAATAAGACTGGGTCTTTTTTTTCTTTTGACCTCCGAAATAAGCGCTAGGCCTTATTTTTGGGGAGGTCTTATCCCCCCATGTACCAGTATGAGGCAGGGGGCAGGGAAAGGAGCCCCTCATGTCAGCCTCCCGAAGGATTGCAGCAGCCCATCCCACCATCCACAAAACAGCTGATGTGCGGGTGCTGCTCAGGCCATCACCTCCAGCAAGCATGGCCACTTTTGCTGCCGATTGTAGCCACAAAAGAAGCCGGAAGCCAAGTGACGCTCCCTATGCGCCTTGTACCCTCCTTAGCTAACAGTGGCGGTCACAGCAGGCAATTCCATCTATGGAATTGCAGCCACCACCTCCCACTAGCGTGGCCACTTTTGCTGTCGATTGAGGCCACAAAAGCAGCAGAAGGCCAAGCGATGCGCCCCATGGACCTCGCGCCTCACGCTGGCCTTCCGAAGGGCTCTGTAGCAGCAACTATCCACAATTCTTTTACTGTTATTTCGTCCTGACCCACGTGGCCAAGTACGGTGTTAAAAGTTAAGATTTCAGAAATGTTACCATAGCTGCAGAGCATTCTGCCACTTCAGCTTCGGAACAAACCTCTGCCTTCCCTGCACGGGATTGCAAGACTGGATGCTCTGAAGCCATGGAGGGAGCATTCCCCACCCTTCCAAGGTAGCCACCTTCCTTCGCTAATCTGCTTTCCAGCTCTGTTCTCTGCTGCGCATGCGGGGCAAGAAGTCTGTGGGACTACGATAAAAAAAAAACCACTGTAGTTCAGACCTTCCAACTTCTCATGGGGAAAAAAAACCCTCATGAAGTTGGAAGCTCTCAAATATTTTTCACCGTAGTCCCACAGACTTCTCTTCTTTCCCTGCAAATGCAGCGAACGGATGTGGATGCCTTGGGTGTGTGTGTGTGGGATGAGGGACTTTGTGTGGGTGTGAGAGACAAAGGAGAGGGGAGGGAGGGAGGGAGGGAGGGAGGGAAAGGGAGTGAGAGAGAGGGAGAGCACATCACTGCCAGCCTTGGATATGTCTCCAAGGTTGGATCGGCTCTCTCTCCCCACCTTCTCTCCCTCTCCCTCCCTCCCTCCCTCCCTCCCTCCCTCCCTCCCTCCCTCCCTCCCTCCCTCCCTCTCTCTCTCTCTCTCTCTCTCTCTCTCTCTCTCTCTCTCTCTCTCTCTCTCTCTCTCTCACACACACACACACACACACCGTCCTTTCTTTGGGATCGCAGCACAGATGCACATCCCAGGATTGCAAGGCTGAAGCCTTCGGATGGAGCCTTTTGGGGACGTCCTGCAGTCCCAAGGAAGAAACAATCGGTGGGAAAAAAAGGGGGGGGGATTTTCATGCGCAATCCTGTGCAGGGAAGGGGGAGGTTTGCTCCGAAGCGACGGCAGAGCGTTGCACTGGGAGGCTCCATGGGTAATAACAGTATTGAATTGCACGTCTTGCTCCCGTGGGTGAGGGGCATGCAGGGGGCTCAGCAGCCAGGGAAGACGGGGTTTGGGGTGCAAAGGAGGAAGGGATGATCTCCTCCTCCCTCCTCCACCTTGCTGCAGGGCCGCCATGGAGCTCACGCAGGGCAGCGCGACTGCTGGTGAAGGGGGCCCTGGCAGGCCAGCGGCTGGGGAGGGGCTCCAGAGATCAAGGCAGAGTTGCCTGGCCCTCGCTGGCTCAGTGGCAGCAGTTAAGGGGCGGAGCTTCCATGAGGTAACCGGGGAAAGGAAGGGCTACCTCCTGTGCTGGACACCCCCACCCCTTCACTTATATTAGCCCACCCCCCAAAAGTCAGGCTAGGGCTTATTTTTGGGGCAGGTCGTATCTTCGGGGAAAGACGGTATTTCTGACCTGTCCCGTTGTTCCTTCAGTGCTCGGTTCTCCCTGAGGAGCTCCTGGACCTCCACAGCTTGTTCCAGAACTCTGCAGTGGAGATGGCGGTTTTGTTGTTCCAAAATATTTATTCTGTAAAATAGGAAGACAAGAGAGAAATTGGCTCCCAAAGAATTGAATAGGAAATCCTGGAAGAGAAAGTCAAGGTTGCTGCCTCAAAATTTCCCACCTCCTCTGTTTCTCCTCCACCTCCCAGCAGAGTTCTGCGTTTTTTTCCTCAAGCTGGGAATTTTGACGCAGGAGTTCCTCATTCAGGGAGAACAACTTATCCTTCCTGTTGCTGTAAATAGGAAGACCAGAGAAAAATTAGATGGTTAATTTTTTTACTTGTATCATCAAACTTTTTCTTCAATGGAAAAATATTAAAAATACCTTTATGTTTGTGTGTGTTTATAAATTCAGTGTTGCTATTTCTACTAACAATGC
Organism: Natrix helvetica; assembly: GCF_964273705.1. NCBI lineage: Eukaryota > Metazoa > Chordata > Lepidosauria > Squamata > Natricidae > Natrix > Natrix helvetica. The sequence goes on from NC_138551.1 coordinate 136,441,917, forward strand.
TTTCGCCATTTATTTGGTCTTTTGGAAAGGCTCAGTAAAAGTGACCAATGGGTAGAGTTTGATGGACTTTAGATAAACCTCCAGGATAGTTTTAAGGGATTTGATTAGCTACTTAAATATTAAGATTTAATATGTTTATAAGAGTTGTTTATAAGAGTTGGATTACTTAAGTAATGGGGTTTACTTCTGTATTTAGCAAAGAAAGTCTGCACACCCCTATTAAAAATGCCAGGCTTGGATAAACCAGGACAAACCACTTCAGAGTACTTCCTCCTTTAACATGATATATAAGATGTACAATTCAAGTTTAAAAACAAACTGGAATCTTAGAAGGGGAAAAACTGTGTTAAATAATAGTAATTAAATATGTGAAAATCAGTTAAGGTGACTCTGCTCAAGCCCCTGTCAAGTCCAGCTATTGAGGAGGGGTTTTCTGACGGTTATTCAATGGCCTCTTACAGCAACAGCCTTGGTCTCCAAATCTTATAAACCCCCAAAATCCCCAGGATGCTCACAGTGAAGCCTGGTGGGGGCAGCATCCTGCTTTGGGGCTGCTTTTCTTCAGCTGGAACTGGGGCTCCAGCCAAGGTGGAGGGAATTATGAACAGTGCCAAGGATTGATCAATTTCGGCACAAAAACTTCCGGCTTCTACTAAAATGCTGGAGATGAAGAGGAATTTCCCCTTTCGATGCCACAAGGACCCAGACCAGGCCTCCAAGTCAATACAACAATGGCTTCCCTACAAGAAGACGGAAGTTTCGGAATGGCCCTGGCAGAGCCTGGACCTGAATCCAAATGGAAACCTGAGGAGGGGACTGGAAGAGGGCTGTGCACAGGAAAGACCCCCTCCCCAATCTGACAATTTTGGAGCCCTTCTGCAAGGAGGACTAGGGGAGACATGATAGCAGTGTTCCAATATCTCAGGGGTTGCCACAAAGATGAGGGAGTCAAACTATTTTCCAAGGCACCTGAGGGTAGAACAAGAAGCAATGGGTGGAAACTAATCAAGGAGAGAAGCAACTTAGAACGGAGGAGAAATTTCCTGACAGTTAGAACAATTAATCAGTGGAACAGCTTGCCTCCAGAAGTTGTGAATGCCCCAACACTGGAAGTCTTTAAGAAGATGTTGCATAGCCATTTGTCTGAACGGTATAGGGTTTCCTGCCTGGGCAAGGGGTTGGACTAGAAGACCTTCAAGGTCCCTTACAACTCTGCTGTTGTATTGTATTATTGTATAAAGATTTCCAAGGCAAGAGGTGCCATGCAGAGAGGCTCTAAGGCCAGAAGACTGGATGCTCTCATAAAATCAAAAGGTGTTTCAACAAAGGATTCCTTTAAAGGGGGGCATCTTTATGCAGCCATGTGACTGTAAGTTTTGTATTCTCATTTTTCCTCCTAAAAGATTCCAGTTTTTCAATTGAATTGTATAGCTTACACGTTATATTAAAGGCTGGGAAAAAAGGAAGAGATTTATCTTGGTCTGATTTGTTTTACATGTCTTCTCATCAGTGACCAGATTGCCTTGCAAGAAAGGCTAAACTCTCTGAAACTCCATTGCCAATGTTCATTCTATATTGTTTTGATGCAATGGACAGTCCCATTGTCAATGTAGACTTACATTGCAGTCTTGTTCCTTAAGCCCCTCAGGGATCCTCCCTGTGATGTTGCTGGAATCTGGAAAAGTCAAAATACACAACAGGTGAGGAATATCCTCATATATCAGCTCACTCACCCTCCACTACCCCTCCACTCACACTGGACTTCTGCACATCTTTTAACAAATTAGCAGAATTGGAAGGGACCTTGTAGGTCATCTAGTCCAACCCCCTCACCCAAGCAGGAGACCATCACCATTTCTGACAGAGAGCAGTCCAGTCTCTACTTGAAAGCTTCCAGTGATGAAGCTCTCACAACCTCTGAAGGCAACTTCTGTTCCATTGCTTGTTTGGTCTCACTCCCAGAAAATTAATCCTTATTTCTAGGTTGAATCTCTTCTTGATCAGTTTCCATCCATTATTTCTTTTCTGGCCTTCAGTGCCTTGGAAAACAGGTTGACCTCTCTGTGGCAACCTCTCAAACATTGGAAGACTGCTATCATGTCTCCCCTGGTCCTTCTCTTCATTTAGACTAGCCATGCCCAGTTCCTGTAACCCTTCATTGCATGTTTTAGCTTCCAGTCCCCTCATCATCCTGGGTGCTCTTCTAAGAATGTGTGAGAGAGGCAGGATTCACCTGCTCCTCACACAGGCCCCTCCTGGAGGCTCCTTGCAAGAAGCTTTGCTCACAGAGCATAGATCCACCAAAAGGGGAAGATATTCCCTTTCTAAAATCTAACCAGTCACGCATGAAGCCCCTTTGTCTTACTTAGAAATGAACCCTCAAAACATTCCTCAGAAGATTTAGAGTGCTTACCTGAGGGGGCCGTTTGGTGGTGGATTGGTGAAGGAGACTCCCTTGCTGGATCATTGGCAACTCATTAATGCCTGAAGTGTGGTGCTGAAAAGCAATTGAGATCATAAGGAAGTTGGGCCTGAGCACAAGGATGGAGTTCTGGGGTGTATTAAATCACTGCTTAAAGACAGTTTCTCTACAGGTTCCGTAGAAGCAATCAGACATTGATAATGTTTCTGCCAGTCCTCAGCAGAGATTGGTATCTCAGATGCAACTCTCTCTTCCTTTAGGACTCTGCTACAGAGTGACAGAATATTACTGAGTTATGACTTTGGGAAGCCAGTTTGAGTTTTGACCAGATTGAAATGGCAAAACATTTTTCCTTTAATTTTGTGAGTTCTTTGTATTCTCTTCTTATATGCAGCACCTCAGCTTGTATATGAGCGATAGGCAGAGGTGGGTTGCTCCTGATTCAGCCCGGTTTGGGCGAACAGGTAGTGGCGGTGGCGGGAGGCTCCGCCCACCCACCCTGACGCTTCTCTGCATACGAGCACGTGCACAAGCACAAGCAAACCAGTAGTAAAGAGGTTAGCAACCCACCACTGGCAGTAGGGCTCCTCTGATGGAGTCTCATGGCTGCCTTCACCTTCTCTTTCAACAACCGGCATTCAGAATCAAACCAGCGAGATCTACTTGCTGGACAACTGTTAGCAGGGGATTTGGTTATTAGATGTTTCTTCAACACCTCACCAAGATTAAGGAATGCTTTGGAGACTGACAGGCAGTCGGTAGTAGAGGACTGGATTGTTTTGGCTCAGTTAACGGCATTCTCTGGGTGAAGACTGTCTACCACGGCCCCTGCATCAACTTCAGCCCAGATCCACCTCCTACCTCGGGTCACCTCCAAGTTTCTAGGGAGCCATCTCTCAGCTGCACCGTATGGTCTTACATCTCAGTGACCCCACAATGTCACCCTCACAGGCTGATGGTCACTTTCCTCACCTAAATGTGCGGTGACCTCTGAGAAGAGATCAACCTTATCTCTTGGTACACAAAAGAGATACCGGGGGCTACTAGAGTGAGCTGAGTGGTGTATGTAAGGATATATGTCATTATTATCCTTACCTCCAAAAAGTTGAAGATTACCTTTAAAAATTAGAGAGACTAAAAGCCGATCGGCAGCATTGACCTTGTTATCCCTAGAAAACCATTGAGGATGATTATAAAGGATTCCTTTAGGAATCCTTTCATTTGAACAAACTTATGCAAAGATGGGCATAATTTAGCATTAAACTCTCCAAGCAATATAATTATGGGTTGAAGGTTCAGTATGGCTATATCATCTAATATGACTTCTAAACCTGTCCAATAGTCAGAGTTACAATACAGGAATATATACCAATAATAGTTCAAACTCCTCATCTCTAAATTTCACAACTAGAAAATACAAAAACTTGGAAAGCCTGGCAGTTGTATTAATTCGTCCATTTTGGTTAGTCAGGTTTCCTGGATGGCTATTAAGTCAAATTTAGCTAAGAAACTCATTAGTTCACTGCCACCCATTTCTTTCCAGCCATCTACGTTCCAAGTCATAATTTGTATAGGACTCCCATGAACAAGATATTCTGACTGGGTTGGTTGACTGGGGAATAAGGGGACCGACTGTCAACTTGTTTTGGGAGCTGGATCGATAGTGACTATGCTTCCTGTATAAACCCAATTCTTATAAAGTCCAATATTCCTCCTCATCAGTTGTAGTTGCTGTTGTTTCTCTTCTGTATCTGGATTGTTAGTCTTCCCCTGATCTTGGTCTAAGATTGGCCTTTCTGCTGATGAACGAAGGCTCTGACTCTGACCCTCCTTCTCCTTATCTAATGGTTCTCCAGGTTGCTTAATTTGGACTCGTACTCTTATATTCTGCTGGGTATCCTTTTCCTTTCCTTTCTGCTTTGGGCTGACATACTTTCTCTTTTCATTTCTTGGGGATTTGATGCCTTCAGAAACCGAGCTCCGTAGCAATTCCTCAGAGGAGCAGCAAGAAGGAAGCAGAGTGTTCAGGTTTTCTCTTGCAATAGTTACCACTTTCAGCATTGAACTAATTGTTCTGATTTTCTTTAGGATCAGCTGTTGGTCTCCTGGGCAAAGGGTGGCCAACTGATGGGTTAATTCTTCCTCACCATCAATAAACTGTCCATTAAGTGGATCTGGGTTCTCTTTTTTATTATAATCTTGTTCTATCCTGGTTAATAGAGGAGTTCTTTGCTTAGTCATTAATATTTTGGAATTTTCAGAGTTGAAGTCAGCCTCCCTCGCTGTCTTGGCTCCCTGCCTAGACTTCAGCAGAGGCTGAATTTTGGTGGTATAAAATATCCATATTAACGGAATAGAATATTTCTTTAAAACAGTTTCAAGCTGAAATAACATCTGCCCAAAAGTTAACAATATTCTTTTAAAACCATATCTGCTGGGGAGCCAAGAAATCTTCGTTAATTTGTTAGAATATGCTCTGCAGTGTAAAAGTTGGGAAACAGAGTTCAGTGTTACTCCTCTGTTATGCCACCTGCCATGTCCAAAGAAGGATCAGCCACTTGGAGCAGAATCCTATCCTGTCTCTGTAGAATGAACCTCTCCTCTGTGTCTTCTCCATCCTGGAGTCCCTGGTCCACGTGAGCTATCTGGGGATTAAGGTGCTTTTTCAGGCATGGGCTTCACTATTTACTTAATTTAAAGATGTAGTTTCTCATTAGAGACTTTAGTTCTTCAATCTTGTTGTTTGCCTCCAAAGACTGGTCAAATATGAACTGTTTGTGCTGTCAGGAGGCAAATCTTGGTAACCAAATCCAAGTCTCCTTAAAGATTGCTCTTAGTATTATCCTTGTTCTCTCCTCTGTCTCCTAATGGAGCCTCAGTTTCCAGAGAAAGGCAGTCATCCTCCTCCCACTCCAGCAAGGAGCAGGGCTTATTTACGGAGGTTATGAGGGGGAAAGAGCAAAAAAGGAAGACGACTTACTTGCCACCTCCATTATCTGGAATAAGTATGGTTGGTTATTTGGGAGTCATTGCTGCCATGTTGCATTTAGGGTTTCCTCACAACTGTATTCCCAACTTATGCCTCCTTTTAAATGTTCTTTTCAAGGCCCCTTTTGCTTTTGCTCTTAGCTTTTGTTTCTGCATCCTTAGGTGGTTTAAGAGATCTTAAAACAGACTCCCATTGGACGCTGATAAGTTCCAGAACTCGCAATCTAAAATCTGAATCTTATGTTTAAAAACCTAAAATTGCTACTTCTAATAAAAGAAAACTAACTTGAGTAGTTTATAAATAACATTAGATAAAAAATAAAGTATTTTGCAAAGTACCTATACAAGGAGGATAAGGAGCTCACGAAACCCCCTAAATAGGTATTACATACCTCAGTCCGTCCTGTTACCTTCCGGGTTATTTCAGGAAGTTTCTCCTCTGGTACCACTGGGGAAAAAATAGACTTCTTTAAAAAGTCAAATTTATTGGCCACAATTAAAGACATCAATTTTTATAACAAAAGCTGTATCTGGGTTCTTTATTCTCAAATTTTGGGTGTCAACTGATATTTCTCGCATTTAAACTCTTCACACTTGCCTGGAAATTCACACAATTGAATAAAAGGAGGTTTCTTTTGATATTCCTCTGTGTCTCTGTCCTAAAACCAGCATTTAATAGAAAAAAAATCTAGCGGCAGTCTCTGCTGGCATAATGTCTTTTCCCTTTTCAACCCCACTTTTTAGAACCTGAGATTGAACAGCCTGCACAATTGTTTTATGACATTTTAGTCTTCTCAATAAAGTTATTTACACCTGAAATATTTCTTGTTTTCCATTACAGCCGTTTTCTCCCAGAACAGAATTAGAGGGGGAAAAACTCTTATTCGTGGCAAGTTCATTTGCAATATTAAGATGCACCGAGGTTCAACCAGCTCCAACATGAAGACTGGACTAATTATGAAATGAAACATCTATTTTAAAAAAATTGAACTATGCTTAAACAATATAAACCATTCTGGTTTGTAAGCATCTAAATAACATACACTCACGATGGCTAGGCAGTCAAGATGTAGTACAAAGTAAGTTAAAAGTTGGGGATTGCACACATATTTACCATATATCTAAAATACCACCATACTGTGGTCTATTGCTATTGAAATAAACTATAAAATCCACCCAAATTACATACAATTGTGTCTCTTGTCTGGATTTTGCAATGTAGCATTTGAAGAGGCCTTATTAATCCTCTTCTCAACTGTTTTATTGCCCACGGTTGAGTAATGACTATTCTACTGTTCTAGCTGCTAAAGTCAAGGATTGTAATGTCTTGTCTTTTTAATTTTATCCTACCTCTATTTGAGGACCTGATTTTCATTCGTCTGAAGAAATTTCCTGCCATCGTCAAAGAGGAAGGCTCTTTCAGTGGGTGCCTTCAGTACTCAGGATGAGCCCCCTTGGATGACCCAGAGCAGCCCAGGAGACGTTCTATGACACGGGCTATGATGTCACAATCTTTGATCCAGCTGTGGAGAGATACCAGGGTGACCCTTTGGCAGCTCTGGATCTTTCAGTAGCAAGGGGTTGCAACCCAAAATAGAGACCCTGGGAGGTCTCAGGCAAAGTCTGTGGAATAAAAAAAGAAAATGGGGATGTGTGAAAGATGTAGGGAAGCCACCCCACCACCACCAAAAAAAAAACACACCCAGGACAACTGATCACACAGAATATGCTCAAAGTGCTGAATGACTTGGGGAAAGAGAGAGGGGGGGTGTTGGTAGGAGAGAAGGGGGAACCATGAAGACTGAAGTAGTTTCTTGCAGGCACTAGAGATGACCTTTGACTATCTCTCTCCAAGGTTAATGGGATCAAGTGGATCACTCAGCTCCCTCTCATTCCACCATCTCCCCTCCCTCTCTTCTCTAGCCTGGAGCCACTCGTCCGCTCCTTTCATAAAAATGACACGCTTCCCATAATTTCCTTTGAGATTTATCTTGTGAGGAGGGATATTGGAGGTAGACGGGGCAGCTGAGAAGGAGAGATGCTGTCCAATACAGAATGTATGGGAATATCAGATTCCAAAGTCTTTTTGGTCCAGAGGCAGAAAACCTCTTTCCCCAAAAGTGCCCGACTGATTGGGAGAAGGAAGGAAGGTGGAAAGAAAGTCATTGGGGGGGAGGGGTGTATTCCTTGGGGGGGGGTGTTCTGTGACCCCTGAAAAGCTCCCCATTCACCCCAATAGACCCCAACACCCTCTGTGGCCCTTTGGGACTTTGTTCCCCCCAGAACTCAGATGGGAAGATGTTAAGAGTTGAAATTCCTCTGTCCCCCATTCCTACATTTCCTCTGTCTGGAGGCTGCTGCTGCTTCATATCCAGTCCTGGCCTCAGAAGGATAAGGGAGCCCTTTAAATGCCAAGGAGAGAATTCTGCCCCAAGTGGGAATTCCTTCCATGAAGGAGAGAAAAGGCATCAACTCCTCCCCACCCAGAGAGGGTCTCCCTGAGGGGGGCTGCACCTCCCGTTGTGAAGGATCATTGTGGGTAACTTTAGCATTAGATACTTTAACAAATGAGAAGAAGAAAGCTGGATAGATATGTTTTTTTTTAAGTTTAAGCAGCAAATGCAATGGCCGAAAGCATTTTATTTAATTCTATATTTTTTCTTTAATTTCCTGCAGAAACTCAAATCAAATAACATATAAAGCATAACTATTAAAGTTGCCTTAGATTGGCACCCTGGTTTGAAAATTTATTAACATTTGATTTGATTGCGTATATACACTTATGATTTTGATGATGCTGTGAATCACATATAAAGTGAGAAAATAAATGAACTCCTTATAGCCAGAACTTTGACAAAGGCAGGAGCCTTAAAAGCTTTTATTTTCCACACCCAGGTCCGTTACAGGCAGTCCTCAACTTACGGCTGTATGGCTAATAATGCTTCAAAGTTACAACAGCCTCAGATAAAGTGGCTTACAACCTGTACTCGCACTTACGACCATCGCAACATCCCTGTGGTCACCTGATCACAATTTCTGACCTTTTTTTGTGTCAATTTCAGGCATTGGGGAAGCCGCAGTTGCTTAATCAAAGACTGATTTGCTTAATAACCGTATGACTTGCTTAATGACAGTGGTGATTTGCTTAACAACCTTGGAGGTGTTGACTCTTTGAGATCTGTATGCAATGAAATTTCATTTTAATGTATGATGATTAGTCTACATTTAAAGTGACAATAAAGTTTATTCTATTCTATTCTATTCTATTCTATTCTATTCTATTCTGTTCTGTTCTGTTCTGTTCTGTTCTGTTCTGTTCTGTTCTGTTCTGTTCTTCTTTGATAATGTCAAGATGGACGCCTGGAGATGTAGCCATGGCAACGGGGTTTATTTTTTTATTAGCTGGGATTTTTTGCTGCTTCTTCGGTCTGATCCACTTGGATAGGGGGATTCTGGGCAGAGAGTCATTGGAATGTACCAACTCCAGAAATCTTCAGGGGGTTGTTCTTGACCTTGGGGGGGGGATGAGAGAGCAGCCCAGAAAATGTGTGTGTGTGTGTGTTGTGTCTGAGGCCTCCATCGAGGGGAGGAGCCTCCACTTTGGCACCAATGGATCCCTTTGCTCCTCTCTCATCCATCCATCTTCCCTGTGCAGAATGTGGGCCTCCTGCCCCCTCTGAGCCCCCATCACAGCCAACACAGGGATCTCTTTCCTTCGGGGCCCCTTTTCCATGGGATCCCATGGTGGCCAGGAAGGATCTGGGCTCCTTGTGATCACCAGGAAGGGATCCCAGAGAAAAGGGGGCAGGAAGGACCTCAGAGCATCTCTAGGGCGACCATGAAGGAGGAGACCAAGAGAGACTCGGCTTCTCTCCTTCTGCAACTTCTGGGAAACAGGGAATGTCTGAATGTCGCCTTTGAGTCATAAGACGGTTTATCCGATTTCACCATCTCTGTGCCTCACTTTCTCCACTGCTCTTACAAGGTCAGGGAAGGGCTGGTTAAGACTCCTCAGTACACAGTCAGATGTTTCTATTTTATCTAAAATTCTAGTTTTTAACTCACTGGGGTTTTTAAAGAAAAAACTGGCCAGCCACTTGTCTGAAATGGTATAGGGTCTCCTGCTTGAGCAAGGGGTTGGACTAGAAGACCTCCAGGGTCCCTTGCAACTCTATTCTGATTCAAAATAGACTCAAAAGATCCTCCCTCTGCAGAGAGCTTTGTATATATCATCCAAACCTATGGACTATCAAGGACATTTTAGGTTCCTTGAAAATCCATTAAATGGATTACATGAAATTAAATTTCTAAATAAAAATCCAGAGGCTTTAGGTTTTCTATTTCACTTTTACTATTAGATTTCCCAGGTCCGGGTCCAGTCTTAGTAAAATCATTCAACATTTGTGGAGGAACCTGCAGCCCAGCAGCCCTGCCCTGGAGGCCCAGATGGAGAAGACCTTCCCCAGATGACCTGCATTGGGCAACCAAAGGGCCAAAAAGCCCACGATACACTTATTGCCTGGTTCAAAATTCAGGCCAATCCCCCCTCCTCAATTCTATTCACAGGCAGTCCTTGACTTACCACCACAGATGGGCCTGGAATTTCTGCCATCAGTCGTTGCAGTGATCAGGGTGAAGCAGACTCAATTTATGACCATTTTCATGGAGGTCATTATGCAAGTCATGTACTCATTCTGATCTGGTTCAGGCAGGAACAGGGAATCCTTGAAACTCCCTCCTGCTTCACCAAAATCTCCCTCCGGCTTCTCTGGGGAACGAGGGAGCCATGCCGGGGGGAGGGGTGTTTGAAGAGGGGGCTCAACCAGGGGATCTCACTGCCTGCCAAAGACATCAAACAACCACAGCAGTTTTAGTAGGAATTAATGATATTCTGGGGAGTCCCACAAATTGATTTCTCCTTTTAGAAGAACGCAGTACAGGAAGTCCTTGACTTTCAACCACAGTTGGGACAGATAAATTTGTCATCCAGTGAGACCTCACCTGACCATCACTTGCAACCTTCCCCATTGGCTTCCCATTGATTTTATCTGTTGGAAGCCCCTGAGAAGATTGCAAATGGTCACCACGTAACCCTGGGACCCTGCAACTATTGTCAATGTGAGCCAGTTGTCAAGCGCCTAGATTGTGATCCCGTGACTGCAGGGACACTGTAATGATCTGCTTCTAAGTTGTGTTTCTCAGCCTTGTCATAACTTTCAACCGTTGCTAAATGAATAGTCATAAATCAAAGGGCGGAGGAGAAGACATTCTGGGCAAGGGAGGATGGGCTTGGATCTCTGCTGTTGTTAATCTTCACTTTAAATTGCTCACTTGCTCAGTTTGTCTTCAAAATCTTTGCAGAGCTCCTCCTTTTCTGCAATTAGTTGGATATTTGTCACCACAAGCTCCTTGTTACAATACAATAGCAGATTTGGAAGGTACCTAAGAGGTCTTCTAGTCCAACCCCCTGCCAAGGCAGGAAACCCTATACCGTTTCAGACAAATGGCTATCCAACATCTTCTTAAAGACTTCCAGTATTGGGGCATTCACAACTTCTGGAGGCAAGCTGTTCCACTGATTAATTGTTCTAACTGTCAGGAAGTTTCTCCTCAGTTCTAAGTTGCTTCTCTCCTTGATTAGTTTCCACCCATTGCTTCTTGTTCTACCCTCAGTATTGGATAAGCGGAAAAGCAGACGGACGCCGTGAGGCAAATTCAAAAGGCTTTTATTGAACAAACTTGCGATAGACAAAATAAAGGAGAGAAGCGGGAGCTGTCCCTGCTTGACAGCTATTTATATGGAGCTGTCAACAGGGAGGCCAATCAGAAGGCAGGGATTGCCCGCGTTTAGCCAAGCCACGTCTTAACCAATCAGACGCGGCTTGGCTGTTGCCGGCAGACACAGGGGAAACTCCGGACGTCACTGCCAGGATTCTACCCTCAGGTGCCTTGGAGAATAGTTTGACTCCCTCTTCTTTGTGGCAACCCCTGAGATATTGAAACACTGCTATCATGTCTCCCCTAGTCCTTCTTTCTATTAAACTAGACATGATCAGTTCCTGCAACCGTTCTTCATAGGTTTTAGCCTCCAGTCCCATCATCATCTTTGTTGCTCTTCTCTGCACTCTTTCTAGAGTCTCCACATTTTTTCTACATCATGGTGGCCAAAACTGAGTGCAGTATTCCAAGTGTGGCCTTACCAAGGCATTATAAAGTGGTATTAACACTTCACGTGATCTTGATTCTATCCCTCTGTTGATGCAGCCTAGAACTGTGTTGGCTTTTTGGCAGCTGCTACACACTGCTGGCTCATATTTAAATGGTTGTCCACTACGGCTCCAAGATCCCTTTCACAGTTACTACTGTTGAGCAAGGTACCACCTATACTGTACCTGTGCATTTCGTTTTTGTTGCCTAAATGTAGAACCTTACTCTTTTCACCATTGAATTTCATTTTATTAGATAGTGCCCAATGTTCAAGTTTGTCAAGATCCTTCTGTATCTTTAGCCTATCTTCTGGAGTGTTGGCTATTCCTGCCAGCTTGGTATCATCTGCAAATTTGATGAGTTCCCCATTTATTCCCTCATCCAAATCATTGATGAAGATGTTGAAGAGTACTGGGCCCAAAACAGAGCCTTGGGGTACTCCACTGCATATCTCCCTCCACGTAGATGCAGTTCCATTGAGGACTACACGTTGAGTGTGGTTGGTCAGCCTGTTACGAATCCATCTGGTGGTGATGCTGCCTAACCCACATTCTTCTACTTTATCTAGTAGTAGGTTATGATCTACCTTATCAAAAGCCTTACTGAAGTCCAAGTAAACTATATCGATGGCATTCCTCCAGTCCACTTATTTTGTCAAAGAATGCAATAAGATTAGTCTGGCATGATCTGTTTTTGACAAACCCAGGTTGGCTTTTGGCTATTATTTTGTTTGCTTCTAGGTGTTCGCTAATTGTTCTGCAACTGGAGCTCCTCTTTTTCTGACATCAGCCTTGAAATTCCCATGGTCTTCCTGTAAATCGTGAAGAACAGAGAGAAATTGGCTTCCTATTTTTTTTACTTAAAACATGAAACTTTTTCTTAAATTAAAAAAATATTAAACATAACTTTGTGTTTTGTGTGTCTTTCTCTGTGTGTATACCAATTCAGTTTTTCTATTTCTGCTATAACAACCAGCAGTTTCGCCTTACAGGAAACAATCCTTCAGCCATTTATTGGGTTATATGAGAAGCAGTAAAAGTGAGAAATCAGTAAATTTTCATGGACGAGCTATACCCGAATATTTAGACAGGACATTATTCAACCTTTTTAATCATCATATTTTCCCCCTAAAAGATTTCACATTGCAGTGTTAAACCTGGATTAGTCACAGGGACCAGATGTTGAGCCTTCTGAACTTTCAGACTTGTGCTGGGACCCATCCTGAGGGAACTTCTCTCTACCAGAATGTGTGCTCTGGGATCTTCTATAGATAGCATTTATGTGGTGCCTAGTTGTATGTAGTTGGTTCCTCTCAGCTCCTAAGTACCTGGTAAACTGGTGGTAAATCAGCATTCAAGGGCCCCGTTTCCCAGACTTGTCTGTCCTACCGAATCACAGGGACAGTCCATGCAAGGGATCCGGTAGATTAATTAGAAGTATCTCACACCTCCAAGAAAACTCTGCAATGCGTGATTTATCCTCACATGGTAGCCTCTGGACTGTGTGCGATACCCATTTGCAGATCTTGGAAGCTGCGTTCTGTTGCTTCCGAAATGTTTTTGATGTACGACAGGGTGTGCCATATAGTTGGTCTTATACCTTCTTCATGTCTCTCCTTTGTTTGTTGTGCAGGCATCTTGTAACAAATGATCATGGGCACCCATTATGCCTGAACTGTTCACGTAGGAACCTGATCTCCACTTGTTTAGCTTGATGGATACTACAGTGGGTTCTCACCATGGTTTCTAGGATTCCACCTTCCTGCTGGTGGAGAAGGACATCTAAAAGTGGCAGTTGTCTGGCTGTTTCTTCCTCTGTTGTGAATTGTCTGTGTGGGAAGATGGAGTTCAGTGGGGTCTGGAAGCCTTTCAGTGCATTTCTTTTGATGACGACACACAGGTCATCCATGTAGCGGCACCAAAATGTAGGTGTGGTTTTGAAATACACAGTGTTCTAGTTCACACAGGACAGTTTCTGCAATGACTCCTGATATTGGGGGTCCCAAGGCACCCCTTTTTTTTGCTCCTACATTTCCCTTTTGAAAGTGAAGAAGAGATGTTGGCAACACTGGAGCAGCTTCCTGATTTGTATTGTTCTGATCTGTGTTGTCCTCTTCTAGTTTTCCATCTGTTCCTTCGCATGGTGGATGCAGAGGGAGGGATGGAAGTAGAGATACTACCTTCAAGGATGACCATGATCTAACCAGGAGCCACATTGAAGCCTGGCAGTTTTCTCACAACTGGTGTGGATAATGTGACTGTTTTGTTTGAGGGGAGGGAGGGTCAGAAGCTTAAGAGTTGTGTCAGTCATTTAGCTAGGTTTTAGGGAGGGGTCTCTCACAATGCTACAATAGGTCTGAGGGCGGCTCCTATTTTGTGTATCTTGGGGAATCTATAAAATCTCACTGTGGCTCTCATCATCCCACACTCCTTTTCCGTTATTCACTTCTTTTGTTTGAGTTGTGTGAGAGAAGTGTGTAGTTGTGAGACCGACATTCCCATCTCTGGTGCTTTTGCTGGTCTGAATGCAGAGGGATCCTTGAGGAGGGCGAAGGTCTTAGGTTCAGGATCATCACCACCGTTGAGAGGCCTTTGGCTGACGGCGAAATAATAACGTCCTGATCTTGTTTCCGGCCTTTCAAGGTGCGTTGCTCCTTCTGGGCTGAGTGTCTTGTTGGGTTTGTGTGTGACCAGCATGGCCGACACTTTTTGTGTGATGGCCTCTTTTTCTGGCTCTTCTCTCTCTCCTCTGAGGCATCTGGAGCCCAAGGCTCCTCTCAGTTCTCTTGGTGCAGCATCTCACTCGGTAAACCTCTCATCCTGTTCGAGGATTCGTGGTTCCTGCTGACTGAAACCTGCAGGCTTTACACTCTGCACATGCGGAGACACTCCGTGAACTCTTGGTGCAAATGGAAAGGATGGAATTTGAGGGGTGGATGGAAGCCGGGGTGGGTTCCGTCTGCTGCTACTGCCGGTTTGGTCAGGGATGTGCTTGATGTGCGCTACACGGGCATGCGCACTACTAAAAACAATGTTTCTGCACATGTGCAGAAGCAAAAAACAAGATGGCGGCGCCTATGGCACTGCCAAGAGAACCAGTTCAGGGGCGTGGCAGGCTGAGTTACTACCTACTTGACCAAACTGGTCTCCGTTCTTCCACACAGAAAGGTCACACTGAGCGCCTCCAAAAGCTGAATCCCCCCTGGCTTCTTGGACACCTCTGACCATTGCTCAGATGAGCTCACAGCAGGGCCAGGATGGCTTAGAATTGGGGTGGAAAGGACCACAAACAGCCAACAAAGCTCCCCAGATTAAGATTAGACTCTTAGACACAGACTGTGGCCTCCCATATATTCCTAAATGGTGCCTTTATGTTGCATCAGGAAAGCAAATGGGATCAGTCTCACAACACTCATCCTAAGGGGTTCCCCACTGTTGCCCCTGGTTGCTGATCAAAGATTGGGAATTCCACTCCTGATACCAGTTTTTCTGGAATCAAATACAGGAGCCAAAAAAGCAATAATCAAGGTTCACTGCAGTTATTATTTATTCATTGTTCAGAGGAGGAATTTTCCTCCATAAAATAGTGGATGAAATCCCACAGAAGGAAGGATTCATATTTATATATTTCATGAAAGAAGGAACAAAATGATAATCATACATATGCATATTTAATAGATAAGGTAAGCATGAATATTCATCATTAGCAAGCCTAAGTTCTTTCCAAGAATATGTTGTTGAATAAATTAAAAAACAGTTTCATTTCTATCACAATTTTTGTAAAATATATTGAGAAATAAGGGTCTCAAGTGTTGCCCCATGCATTCCTTCTATATTTTTATCTTGTTAATGCACATTTGAATTCCTTCAACAAATTGCTTTCCCTCACAGTCTTTCAGCAGCTCTTTAATTATTTCAAGAAAAATCATTGGCCCATTCATGAATAGAAAAGAGAGAACAGCTTGGATCATTTTCTATGTTTTGCTTCTTGGAACATGTTGAGACTTGAAATTCCTCTGTCTCACATTTCCATGGTTCTTCTGGCTGTCAGCTGCTCCTTTGTGTTCAGGTCTGGCCTCAGAAGGATAATGTAGCACTTGGGGATGAAGATGCAGCCCAGCAGCCCAGCACTGGAGGCCAGGATGGAGAAGACCTGCACAGCCACCATGTATCTCCCTTTGGTGCTCAGGTAGGTGGGCACAAAAGTCACCCAGACGCTGCAGAAGACCAGCATGCTGAAGGTGATCAGCTTGGCTTCGTTGAAGGCCCCAGGCAGATTCCTGGCCAGGAAAGCCACCGTGAAGCAGATGGCAGCCAGGAAGCCCATGTAGCTGAGGGTGACGTAGAACATGACAACGGCCCCTTCGTTGCATTGCAGGATGATCTCTCCAGACTGGGAGTGGAGGTCAGAGTCAGGGAAGGGGGGAGAAACTCCCAGCCAGATGGAGCAGATGATAATTTGGAGAGCAGAAGAAGAAAGGATGATGGAGTTGGCCAAGGTCTTCCCCAGCCATCTCTTCACTCGGTTTCCTGGTTTTGTGGCCAGGAAAGCCAGCACCACCGTGATGGTTTTGGCCAAGAGAGAAGAAATGGCAACTGAGAAGATAATGCTGAAAACCATTTGTCGGAGAAGGCAGGTGGCTTTCCTTGGTTGACCAATGAAAAGAGAAGGAGACAAGAAACAAAACAGGAGGCAGACCAGGAGGATGTAGGAAAGGTCCCGGTTGTTGGCTTTGACAAGGGGAGTTTTGCCATATCTAATAAATATAATTAAAACAAGGTCTGTGGTTAGGAACAAGAGTAGGGCAAAAGAGACCAGGATAATGCCCAGATATTCTTCATAAGAAAGGAAAGTTACAACTTTGGGGATACATTGGACTCTCTTCTCATTTGGATATTTATCATCTGGACACTTGGTGCATTTTTTGGTATCTGAGAAATCCAAAAAGCAACAATAATAATAATAATAATAATAATAATAATAATAATAATAATAATAATAATAATAATAATAATAATAATAATAATAATAATAATAATAATAATAATATATATATAATATATAATATATAATATATAATATATAATATATAATATATAATATATAATATATAATATATAATATATAATATATAATATATAATATATAATATATAATATATAATATATAATATATAATATATAATATATAATATATAATATATAATATATAATATATAATATATAATATATAATATATAATATATAATATATAATATATAATATATAATATATAATATATAATATATAATATATAATATATAATATAATACTATAATATACAACTTTTTATGCATCGTTTTTGGAGGATAACATAATGTAAGTCTGCTTCAGATAAGAAAAAACAACAGACCTAAAACAATTTCTGAAGTTTTAAAGAACTGAGGTTTTCCTAGAAAAACAGATTACAAAGTGGAAGTATTATTGTCCCTGCCAATGGTAAGGCCTGCACAATCTGCCTTACCTTCCTATCTCTTCCTAACTGTTCCTTCAAGATGTTTTATTAGTCTTCCCTTTAGATAAGAATTTATTCATTTTGTAAAATAAACAAAAAAACAGTTAAGCTTCAAAAGCATCTTCCACCATGTACTTTCATCAAAATGCTCTGGATTGATCCACTTCCACAAAGCCTCCCATTTTCCTCAGTTTGACCCACCTTCCTGAGTTGAGAAGGTCCCCTCCGGACAAGGAACGCAGTCATAGCAGCAAACTGGCTCTCCTTCTCGAGCCCTCTTGACAAATCCAGGATGACAACTTTCCACACATATGGACTGAGGCAGGGACTGAGCAGAAAAACAAGGAATGCAAAACTGTGTTAGAACCCGCCATCCATGGAAAATGGGGATAGATATGGACATTAGTTAAGTAGCCTCTGGGCTTCACTTAGGTAAATGCGAAATTTCTGGCTAGTTCCAAATGACAACCATGGAGATATATCTACTTTCAGATTCTTCATTTAGTTTCTGCATTTTGCTTTTGGAATTTAACATTACAATAACATACTTTTCTATTGCAAAAAAGTCTTTTCTACTTAATAAAATCTGGAGGGATGGAGTTGAAAAATGATTTCATCTTTAAGTGACAACCAGTTGGTTTCTCCTCATTGCCGTCCATTCCATTCTTCATATACCCATGATTGTAAAGCACAATGATGTATCCCTATTAAAATTTCTTTTGGAAATTAGTACAAAGAGTGACCCAGTTAATATAGGGAGGACAAATTCCTTTCGTGTTAGGGCTGTCAACTTGAAATCAGATGTTCTTCATTTGTTTGTATAATTTATCTGTTCAATTCCTATGCTGCCATGCTGCTGAATTAAGAATAAAATCAACTCTAGTTTTTAGAATTGTAGTGAGGTGAGATGGAGGTGAGGTTGTGAGAATGTCCCTCAAAAAGGGTAGATGTGGCATCTTTTGCCTGGGTCAGAAAGGGGTATTTCTAAAGCCCATCTAGTTATCCAGGACAAGGTCCTTTCTGCTGAAGAACTACAATTAGGTGGCATCAAGTGGCATTGGGGAAAAAAGAACCAGATGTAATATTAGTTAAATTTGGAGAATACTTTTTTCTTAGAGAGACTGAAGGTATCTAACATAAGATAAAGAATTGTATTCCAAGAGTTTTCAGATGAAGGCCAAATATAAGTAGTGTTTCTTTCAAATTGTCCCTCATTACATTTGATATCAGGGAGGGCTTTTCTTTCGATCAAAGAAATGTTTTAGTACTTCAATTTTCTGTCAGGACTTTATACAACATGAGACATTATACAAACCATACATTGTTGTAAATTGCCCAGAGTCATTCTGGACGGGGAGACAAGCAGGATATAAATTTGGAGTTGTTGAATCCTAATTGCAAAGCTTATTTCCCACTGGGATCCACAGGACCTCCAGCCAGTCTTGAATAAGCTTCACTGGATCCAGTCCAAACCTGAACTCAGAAACCGATCAACGTAATTGCCTTCTTCCCTTCTATTTGAGGACAAGGAAGAAGTGATTCTGAAGCTATCAGCACTACAATCCCCAGCACTTGATGGCTTCTCTCACCAGGTTTATGGAGATAATAAAATACAGGGAGGACCCAAAAGAGCCATCATCTACAATTGTCACCCTAGATCATTTGTTCTGTTGGGAGTATATTCCTAGTGTTGGGTAGGCAATATATATCTATATACAATAACAAATGGTCGTTGTTGCTTTAAATGGGTGAATGTACTTATCAGCTTTAATTAATTTTACAATAAGAGGGAGTCAGGAGAGCTCACTCTCTCTCTCTGCTTGTCCTATGCTTGATAACTACTTGCTCGCTTGATGACTGGAACGTGAACTGCGACTGTAAGCAATTGTTTTTTCTTTGAATTGTGTTTGGACATATATCTACTATCACTGCTTGTGAAGCAATTATTAGTAGTAAAGCTACTTGTTTTTTCCTAGCAGTGTCTGAAACTTTATTCGTGTGTTTTTTCTACTAGCAACGATCTTTCTCTCTAGCTGTACATTCCGCTGCACTATTTTCTGTCTCCCAACAGAGATACCCATAAGATGTTCGACATGGCTGAATCTGCTTAAAACATTGTTCCATACTATAGCATTTGAAGGATACTTCCTTCAATATTATTGAAGCCTCCCAAGCAGTCATTAGTTCACATTCCATTCTCTGTGAAGGTCATCTACAACAGTTTAACCCACTTGAAATGGTTCCCAAGGCTTTGGAAAACAGAAAAGACACCTTGTTGAGCAACTTTAGCCATAAAAGAGTATCTTGATTGACAGTAAGGCTTTCTCTTTCAAAACTCCCCAGGTGCTTTCCAATGGGATCCTTTTTGGGGAAAACCACCAAGCTAATGATATTCAGATCTGCTGCTACATCTCCATTTTGGTCCAAGTACAGGATATCCGGAGAAAAATTGCAAAACTTGTCTTTTGACAGAAAGGGATGAAACTAAAATGGAAAGACGCAGAAATTTGAAAAGAAAATAAGTCTTTTCACATTTGAATCTTTCTTCTACAGTTGTCTAATTTGCAAAGCATTCTTAGCTGGGAGAACATGAGTTACTACTATCTTCCAAATTTAAAAACAAAGATTCAGGGAAATTTGTCAATCATATATTAATGAAAAATAATTGACAAAAATTATCGATTATATACAACTTCCTGCAGCAGTCAAAAACATTTGAAAAAAACAAACCAATAGAGATTATTCATAAACTCCTTGAAATCAGTGAATACTAGTAAGTGTGGGTTTTCTCAGGCTACTCTTAGATAAACAGACATGATCAGAAGAGCTCATTTTACTTTAGTATAATGAATAATATAGAATACCATAAGTCTGAAAGTATAAATCCTCCACCAACTCTTCTGTCAGCCTGAAAAGTTAGCCAGGATCCTTTCTGAGTTCCTTTCTCTGACTGTCATGCATCTGAGGCCTCCTCTTTCTCTTATCTGATCATTTCTAGTCAGTATCTCTTCCCCCATCCCAGGGGTGGAATGCTACTGGTTCGGGCCAGTTCACCTGAACCAGTAGTAAAAAATGCTACCGTTCGCCTGAACTGGTAGTTAAAAAAATGCTTTAAAAAGTTTTTTTAAAAGTTCTGACGATCAGCTGTGCCATGTAATCCTCGGAACTTTTTTAAAACTTTTTTTAGCCTTTTTTTTTACTACCGATGAGCTGTGCGACAATCAGCTGTACCTGATTGGCTGTGAGGTTCCTGCTTGTTGCAGGGGACATGTTGTGTGAAGTCCAGCTGCTTTTGCATTGTGTGTGAGTCAGTTGTGTAGCTTTTGTGTTATTTTTGTGCAGTGTTGGTTTTTGAGCTCTCTGTCACTCTGTGAGGTTCCTGCTTGTTGCAGGGACCATTTTGTGTGAAGTCCAGCTGCTTTTACATTGTGTGTGAGTCAGTTGTGCAGCCACACCCACCCAGTCACATGCCCACCAAGCCACGCCCACCCAGTCACATGCCCACCAAGCCACACCCACAAAACCGGTAGGGACAATTTTTGAATTTCGCCACTGCCCCATCCCCAAAATCATTCCCAGGTATCATTACACTTTGTTAATAGATTGTGGGAATGCTTGATTTTATCAATGAATAAACATATTTCTTCATAAAGTCATTAACTAGTAGATACCTAGTTAAGTGAGGGTTAAATGGTGTGATAATTACATGGGGGAAAACTGCCTTAAAATTGAACTCAAATAATTTTTAATGTTCCTCATAGAACTGGGGAGATATGAATTACAATTATTACTTGATCATCTAGTCTTCAATATAGTCATTAATAAAGGCAGATGGAATTGATATATGATTATTTTTGTGATGCATAATTTATACCAATACTTGGATAAGGCTATTTAGATCACTTTAAAAAGATTTCCAGCTTCCAGAAAAAAATATTTATGATTTCACAATAGAGAATAAAATAAAATCCAGTAGAAAAATATCTGATGTTTATCAATTTGAATTTGACAAACTATGGTATCTCGTGTAAGAACAAACAGATGGAAACTACAATGTAGATGTATGATTAAGGTTTCATTATTATAATGTATGTATACTGATTATATAAATTGGTCACTGATTATATAAATTGATGGTGTCAACTGATTTATTAGTTAAATAATCATATAATCACATAATTAACTTGATAATTTCATTAATCTGGAAGAAGGATGGTGTACAAAACTTGACAATAATATTTATGAAAATGATTTATTGGAAATTTACAGTGCATTGTAATGTAATAAGAAATTTATAGTGAAATTCTATGAAATGATGTACTGTTGGTATTTAAAATTTAATATTTAAAGAGGTTTCAAATATCTGTTGGAAAAGCAATTGTAAAGAAGGTCCTTTTTATGATATATGGCTGACTTGTGACAAGGCAAAGGAATATAGTGAAAATGTTATGCGCTCAAAAATGGAAAGAGGCGTCAACTCCCACAATCAAAGAATGGATGGAGAATCTGACAGAATTGGTAGAGATGGCAAAGTTAACAACATTGATTAAGGAAAGGAATCTAAATAGCTTGAAAACCACTTCTGGACTTTCTGATCAAAAGAGATGAAAATTGTGTTCTGAGTTTTGTTGATTAAGTAGGTGGTTGTTATAGAAATGACTATTACCTATTTTTCTATGTACAGCATCTGTCGTGATGCCCATTTTTTGAAATATTATCCCATGAGTAATTAAATTGGCCAAACCTCTTGATCTTTTCTACCACAAAGAGGTTCAAATGATACCTCTCCATCTCCTTTGAACGCTTTTTAAAACTGACTAAGTTTGATGGATCCTGGTTAGGACCCCATACCTGCCAGGGCTGCAGCCTTGGAGGCCCCAAACTCTCTTTGACCTCCTTGCTCCTCCTCTTCATTCTGGAGGAATAGGCATCTTTCAAGGTGTGGGCCAGAGTCTTAATGAAACTGTAAATAAATTCAGAGCTTGGGATCCATCTTCTGTTCCATTTCCTTTGGGTCTCCAATGGGGCTTTCTGGGTGCATTTTTTCCGGCCTTTGACAGAAAATACATTCTTTGAAAGCGAACAGTAAAAATAAAGATCTTGAAACTGGGGTTCTACAAAGAATTGAGGTTCAAAGACATCATCTTTTCGCCTTCCTTTT
The DNA here is from genome assembly GCF_964273705.1 of Natrix helvetica. Classification (NCBI taxonomy): domain Eukaryota; kingdom Metazoa; phylum Chordata; class Lepidosauria; order Squamata; family Natricidae; genus Natrix; species Natrix helvetica. The sequence continues at coordinate 136,464,188 of NC_138551.1, forward strand.
TTCCCCTGATAATAGAATTTCCAAATACTATGAACATATTTGAAAAGTCTGTGATTTGCAATTTTCATATAACCCAGGATCGACATGATGTACACTTTGCCTTCAATGGGTCCTGGCAGACGCATACATGTTAAATGGAAAGGAAGAATTCTGTCCAAAATGGAAAAACTTTCTATGAAGAGAACAAAGACATTAACTTGTCTCCACTTAGAGAGGGCCTCCCTGAAAGGGGCTGCATGTCCAGTTGTTGTGAATTGTTGTGATATAACCACACAAATTCCATTTCTGACAAGCATCGGAGGGAAAGTCCTCATGAAATTCTCTCCAGCCTCCGTGTCTGAAGCAAAGAGGCCAATCAGGGTCCATCTGAAGTGGAGCAGCAGTTGGACAATTACCGGATACCAGATCCCTTGTTTGGGGAGCAAATGGTGGAAAAAGGGGAATTTACTTTTATCACTCAGAGCCTCTGAAGCAGTACTACAACTTATCTAGAAAAAGCAAGGAAGAAAGCTATGTTATATTGGTGGTCAGATAAAGTCCATAATATCACCTTTTAATAAATCCAACTTGGTTCTCATAAATAGAATAATTTATTGTTAATTAGCCTTTAAGCCATTTCAAAATACATAATGTAGAATACAGAACATTAATAACTTCACATATAAAATAGAATGCAAGAAAAAAATTAAGTAAGAAGGATTAAGAATGTAAATCATTTCTGTATCACCCCTACAATTTACCACAATCAGACTCGCATATCCTGTTGAATTGTTTTACTCCAATAAAGAGCAGTATTATATATAATATTTGAATTCTGACTGCACAGGAAATATGTTGCTTTCATGTATGGATCTGAACAAATCATTCGTCTAACGTGCAGTCAAAGAGACTGATCTCTCTCTTTCTAAGAGAATTGACATTCCCAGGAACAGATGTCTTACAGCTTTCTTCTTTGGATCTCCACAAATAAAAGTAGGTTGATTTCAAGGGATGTGGTTAATCCATCAATCTTTAACTCTTGTGTCCTGCTCATGAAATCTTGCTCAAATAAATTCTGCCCTAGGATCTTTTGGCATTTCTGCGTTTCAATACTTGACAATTTGGAAAGTGTCATCCATTGCAATGTGTCTATTGAGGATGGCTACCTCTTTCTTTGCTTCTATATTCCAGATTTTTTGTGTTGCAATCTTTTTTGCTTCTTCTTCTGTTGTACAAGAGAACACAGCTCTTAATATAAGGGCTTGGGGGTAAATTTGGCATTATATACAAAAGTTATATAAATGGGGAGAAAGGTGGATTGCTATGATTAGTTTTTTTAGTGTTTAAGCACCAAATTCACTTGAGCCTTTTCACTAAATGAGTTCCTTTGATGATGTAGGAAGCAATATATAGTTTTTGAGAAAACTACCCCAGGTAAGGAAAAGTGTTACTTGCTCTATTGGCTCGCCATCAAGTAGGCATCTATGGCTATGATGTGATTTTCCAAAAAAAAACCCAAACCCATAACTTTTTACTTTGTTTTGTAAATATTCTGAGAACTATAGGGGCAATAGAATCCAGGTTTTCTTAACACCTACACAATCCATCTTATGACAATGATAACAATATCATTTTATCAGTGTAAATCAGTGTGTTCAAATAAATATGTGGACTTCAGGTTCCTTCACTAGTGCAGGCAGGACGTTAATCTCCAGAGGCATAGAATCAAAATCATGTGACGTATTACTATTGCTTTACAAATCCTTAGTAAGACCACGCCTGGAACACTGCATCCAGTTTTGGTCACTACATTACCAAAAAGATGTTGAGACTTTGGAAAAAATGCAAAGAACAGCAATTAAGATGATTAAAGATCTGGAGACTAAAACATATGAACATATTACTTTCCAAAGCACCAGAGGGCAGGATAAAAAACAATGGATGGAAACTAATCAAGGAGAGAAGCAACCTGGAAATAAGGAGAAACTTCCTAACAGTGAGAACAATTAACCAATGGAACAACTTGCAGTCAGACGTTATGGGTGCATCATCACTGGAGGTTCTTAAGAAGAGACTGGACAGCCACTTGTGTCAAATTGTATAGGGTCTCCTGCTTGAGCAAGGAGTAGGACTAGAAGACCTCCAAGGTTCCTTCCAGCTCTATTCAGATTTACACACAAACCTGTGGGGCTTTATAGATGCCTAATAATGGTGACAACTGGATGGAAATTTTCCCATCAGCTCCATTAAGAAGAGCCAGAAGATTGTCCTTCCTTCCACAGCCGTAGTTGGGGACATTGGCTTCTCCAGTGGAGAGCATGTCCAGCAGGGCATCTGAAATGTGTAAAGTGCTCATAGAGCTGTCATGGAGGTTGTAGCCCAGTGTGAGATTGTGGAAGAGGTGAGAATTCTTGTTGACCAATTGAAATATTAACACGAATACTAAGATTCTTGAAAAACCAGCAGAAACTCTCCTGTAAAAAAATGTTCATATCGTTATTATTATCATTATCATCAAGCGCAACAAGAAAAATCTTTTTTTTTAAAAAAAAATCAGTCCTCCTTGTTTTAACAAGCCTACCAAGTCTTAGGAAGAGGCTATTGATCCAAAACCAACGGCCAGTTATACAAATATTAAAATGGACTAGGCTGAGGAAAAACAAGTGTTTCAATCACTAGCTTAAACAAAGTCCAATATTCAAGTGATGAACTCAGGATTGAACTGGGAGAGGAAAATAATCTGGACTTTCTTCAGTTTTTTTCAACCCCTTCTTTGGATTTCAATCCTTCCCACTAAATCAGACAAAAGGGGCATGCTATGGAAATGAAAACCTTTCAGGAGATTAGACAGGTTCTGCAGTATAGAAGTAAGTGAAATAAGAAGAAAAGGAGGAGAGTATTAGAACTGCAAATGTGGGGAAAGCAATTCCAAATGACTTACGAATGAGATTGACTAGGAGGAGCTGTGTTGAAAGGCAAAGAAATAGGTGATGTTATTCTTTCAGTTATGAATATATGAATGAGATGGTCTCCTGGGCTGTAAAAGCTCCATGGATTGTTTCCATCCTGGTGCTCCAAACTCAGAGGGCATTTCATTCCCAGCTTCCCAGAGACTGAATGGGACACCAGCAGCATCAGATGGAGAAGCAGGAGGCCCCATAAATAATGGAGTGAATCAATCAATCCCCTTCCCATTTCTAAAGAAGAAATAGAAGAATTCAAAGCACTCTCAGAAGATGGAAATGCCAGTGAGTTTTCTAATTCAGAGAGAGACAAACTGAGCTTCAGCTGGAGAGAAAGGTGCATTCAAGAGCACAGACCCTGCCTGTCCCAAAACTTCTTCCCTTAGAACATGATCTGAGGCATTTATCCTTTTCGGATACAAGATTCCTTCTATGTTGCTACAGTCTGATGTTTACAAAGGAAGCCACTGGAGAAATAGCAGTGCTCTTGGCTCCCCAGGGAGGTTTTCCAACTGTCACCTTAGAAACTGGTCCTGTGAATGGAAAAATACAAGGAATAATACAGAATTATGTCTTGTCCTGAGCCAGAAAGCCCCAAATACAGAGAATTTGTGGCTTGGCCTAAGATTTAGGCCTTGATTGTCCCTGCATAATTTCAGACTCTGACCTTCCTGCTCTCAGGCCCTTTCCCCACTTGAGAGGCTTATTTCAAAATGTGACAAATCAGCCCTGCAAGATTCATTTCAGTCCATTTCCAGATGGACAATTTAAAATAAATCTTATTTTAACCCATCTTGACTCAGGCAGCCTCATGGACACCTGCAAAATCCAAGGCCTCAATGGCCCCTTTGGTCTTCTCTGGTATTAAAATTCCTCTTAAATTCTATGATACCTTCCCTCTCTCCTTTCATCAAAGCCATTCACGAAAGTCTCTCCCAACTCTGTTCCGATTGATGGCCATTGTAACCAGATCCAACAGTTTATGCTCCAGCTTGATAACCACTAGAGCATATTGTCTTTCATCCCACATTGGCTAATAAAATATTGGTGTTTCTCCATTTAATGTTTATTACACACAGAGCATCCATCCACCCATCCATGCACCCATCCATCCATCCATCTCAAGAAAGTGAATTGATTGGAATATCCTTGATAACACTATCTTAATAGCAATGTCAGGGATCCAAGTAATAGACCCATAAAAAGCAAAACTCCGGGGCAGATGGATCCCTCAAAGAATAGTTTTATTGGAAATATCATATTGGCACAGATCTGGTGAAAAATGACTCTGAAGGTTCCTTTGGTTTTCATCTAATTAAAAGTAAAAGTTTTCCCTCAACCCCAACAATCAGTTACAAGGTCCAATCAAGATGTTGTCTGGTTGCCTGGTAACTTCACTCCTCCCCCCACTCTCTCTGGCACCTGTGGGAATGTCCTTGGTGTATTATTTTGGCTACATAATCCCAGCTATCTCTAATCCCCCCTCCCTATCCCATGGCTCCAGTGTGATTGCGCAGCTGGCTGCCACGCGGCGACCTCGTCTGCTTTAGGAACCCTTGCAAGGGTGAGCCGGAGCTAGGCATTGAGACCCCCGCTGGGGTGCGCCTAGGTTAGGCGGGTCTGGTACTGCCAAGGAAGAACGGACTCCATGGTGTGTTGAAACGCACCAACCAGCTCAGAGAGATGAAAAGACCTCGACCGGCTGATTGAGACGCTATTTATTGAAAACATACAAAAGGTTTCTGTTTTACAGCGTGTTATTGCATGATTGGTTAAAATACTTGTTACTGGGCAAGCTTGTTCACTTGTTACAGAAAGATGTTACAGAAAAATGTTACAGAGCAGAACCTTGAGCAGGCTTTGTGCAGGCTCAGCAAGAATGTAATATCTTTAATGCAGCTAGCAACTTTAAACATAATCGCTACATCTCCTCTGTTTTTACTTTATTGAAGCTGAAAACATGGAGCTTTTACGTCCATGGAGGTGAGTGCTATATCAGGTTGCGTGTTGCCCTCCGACCCCAGGCTTCCTGTGTTCGCACCTACCATTCTTTCAGCGTCATCTTCCGAATCATTATCCGAGGAGAAATGTAGCAAGGGTTGCTTACTTTCATCTGTTGGTACCAATATATATGCATTATTCTCAAGCATCATATTAATTTGTGCAGTAGCTTTTGCTTCAGCAATGGCATTCAAACTACGCTTTATCATGAATACAAAAATAGGCAATAAGCAGGGTAATAATATACATCCCATAGCAATCATTGCAACAAATATAAAAACAGCTTTTAAACCTGGGAATTTGGGTAAAATACCATCAAACATACCTCCAAAATCAAATCCATTCCATGTTTGTACAGGAACATGGGCAATTTTCATCATTTTGTCAGTAATTTCCTTAATTACTTTACCACTTTCATCAATTTCAATACAACAATTAGTTAAATTGAATTTTCCACATACTCCTCCTTCTTTAGCAAGCAGGTAGTCTAGTGCAAGTCTATTTTGCATTATGTATGTTCTGGATTTTACACTTTCTTTGGCTAATTGTGTCAGGCCTTTGACAGTCTCATTTGTTATTATTTCTACTACAGCTTGTAAACGAATAAGTCGGTTTAATAAGTAGATGGGTGTGCGGTATCCATACATACCATCTTCGGCCCATGTGGCAGGGCCGTATACTTGTATGATACGTTCAGCTGGCCATTCATCATTTTCCCATGTGCCTTGGTTCCCTCCCACGACAACTTTACTTATTGAGGAAACAACGTCCTCGCGCTTTCTGCGGTGGTTTCCTATCTCGTCGTAAACGGGGACCCCTAAGACTTGTCGTGTGTTTAGTGGGAGGAGAAAAAACCCAGGTCTAATAATGCCCAAGACACATGTTCCGCACCAATTAGCTGGGAGGTGTCCATAGGCCATTTTTCCACATATCCAATACAGCCCATCGGGTGCTAACCATGTGAGTGATTGATTGTTTGGGTTTGTCAAGAACTTTTTCATGTTTATAACTTTAAACAAAGCAGTTTCGTCTTGTCCAGCTGAGCTATTTTTTCCTGACCACCATATCCCATTTTCCCATTTCCCAGTACAAATTAAGTTCCCTACTTTTATACATTTGGAACCAACAGGTCTGGAGAAGCAAACATTTCCCACCAGATTTGTTGTAAGAGTCCAGTCCCCATCTTTCCCTTTTCCAAGAGGACTGTGACTCTCAGCCTTTTTGGCCGCTTAGGGCGGACCTGATGTATTGTGGTGAGATACGTTCGCAACTCCTCTCTCTGGGTCAACTCTATCTCATCGTCTACATCCTGAAAATACTCTCGTTGAGCATCTTGATAGAACGCTCTTTCAGCTCTTTGTGTGTATTCTCTCTGGGGATACGCTCGCTCAGCTCCGTGTGAGTAATCTCTCTGGGGATACGCTCGCTCAGCTCTTTGGGAATTTTCTCTCTGGGTATACACTTGTGGATTTCTCTCTGGGTGCCCTTTCTGATTCCGCCAAGCCCCTGGGTTGGGCTTCTGTTGGCGGTACATGGGTGGCTGCCATGAGGCAGGGACTCCGCTCCGGCACACTCGTGCGATGTGCCCAAGTTTGTTGCAGTGCGAACAAACAACGTTCCTGAACCTACAAGTAGACCTGGGGTGATTCCCTCCGCAACTTGCGCAGGGCGGCAAGCGGGATCCGGGTCTCCCCCCAGGCCTCATGTGACTGCTCCACATCAGGTGACTGTCCTCGAACTCGGGATCCTCGTAGGCGGGGCTTGTGTCCTCATAGTGAACTTTGGTGTGTCTTGGCGCTGGCTGGTCAGTGTTGAACCCGCGTTGAATTGTCTCCGCTGATCTGTCTGCTGCTTCTGAAGCTCTGGCCTCCTCGAGTACAATCTGTAGGCTTAAATTGGTTTTTGCTAACAGCCGCTTTTGTAGGGAAATGTCTCTCAGCCCGCTAACGAGTCGATCCATAATCTGCTCATCCAGGTCTCTGAATCCACAATGTGTGGCTGCTTTACGTAGGGCTGCAACATATTGGTTGATAGATTCACCCGCCTTCTGGTTCCTCGTGTTGAACGCTTGGCGGCAAACATGGCGGGAAGGTTTTGGCGCGTAATGAGTCTGTAGGGCCTGTTGCAACGTCGCCCATGATACTGCCTGTATTGGAGTAGGCGCGGTGAGGTCTCTGGCCGTATTGAAGACTTCCTTTCCGCAGTAGCCGAAGAAAATGTTTTTCTTCCTTGCGTCGGTGATCCCCGTGTATTCGTTCGCTTCGAGGAAACACTCGAAACGAATCATGAAGGCTTCCCATTCGTCGTTTTCTGGGTCGAAAGGAGCGGGGGGAGCATGCATCGCCATCTTCTCTGTTTGAATTTGCCGCGCTGCGGTGATCTGATATGGCGGCCGGAATTTCTGCCGAATTCCTGGGCTGGATCAAATCCGGAGATTCTGGAGGTAGCGTTCTTCGTCCTATCTGCCTCTCGATCCCACCTTCGTCACCAATGTTGGATCTGGGCAACGAGAGTCAGACTGCGGACACGAAGTGACTTAACAGCTCTTTATTAATAGTAGTAATGATTCAGCTTGCTCTGTGGTCGGAGTGTTCCCCTTTTATAGGGATCGGGTACGCCCCTCAACCAATCAGAATGATACCTGTTTCCCGCTGTAGCAGCGGACCAGAGGGGAGACTTACTACGATATATGCTAATATCTAACACCTAATAATTCTCCCCTTTTACTGGCAGTTGAATATATGAAGGGACGTGGTATCTCAGTGGCTAAGACGCTGAGCTTGTCAATCATAAAGGTCGGCAGTTCGGCGGTTTGAATCCCTAGCGCAGTGTAATGGAGTGAGCTCCCATTACTTGTCCCAGCTTCTGCCAACCTAGCAGTTCAAAAGCAAGTAAAAAATGCAAGTAGAAAACCAGGCACCACCTTTGGTGGGAAGGTAACAGTGTTCCATTCGCCTTGGGCATTGAGTCATGCCGGCCACATGACCACGGAGACGTCCAGACAGCTACATTCGGTGCATAAGACGCACCCAAATTTTCACTCTCTTTTACAGGGGAAAAAGGTGCGCCTTATACTCTGGAAAATATGGTACCTTTCAAAGAACATCTCAATTCTTTGTAAATTAAGGAATTGCCATAGGCCCATTTCTTTTCCTCATCTGAAGCAGACTTACATTATGTTCTCCCCCAAAATTGATGCAGAAAAATATATATCAGCCAAACAATTTGTATCAAGATCAGCAACCACCATAAACATAAAGATCTTCTGAAATATGCACCAAGTTTCTGGATGATGAATTTCCAAATAGTTCTGAGGTCTGAGCAGGGTGTTTCCCTAGAAAAATTATCTGATTAAATATTGATCTCTAATAATGTAGGTTGCTATGAATATTCTGCTCACTACATAAGAAATAATTAACACCCCAAGACTTCCTCCAATTTCATAGACTTAGCCTCATATTATTAAAAAATCATATTCTTCTTATCATTTTCGTGAAATCCTTAAGAAACACATCTTGGAAAATTCTGCTATCAGTTATTGATCGTGTTATCAGTAATTGTCCCAATAAGATCTTCCTTGAAAGATAAAAGGATAGAATATTAAAGGAATATTGCCTTGAATTGCCTTTAACCCTTTTTGGTTTTTCAGATACAGAAAAATGCACCAAGTGTCCAGATGATAAATATCCAAATGACAAACGAGTCGGATGTATCCCCAAAGTTATAACATTCTTGTCTTATGAAGAACATCTGGGCATCATCCTGGTCTCTTTTGCCCTACTCTTATTCCTAACTACAGTCCTTGTTTTAATTATCTTCATTAAATACGGAGAAACTCCCATTGTCAAGGCCAACAACCGGGACCTCTCCTACATCCTCCTGGTCTCCCTCCTACTTTGCTTCTTGTCGTCTTCTCTCTTCATTGGTCAACCAAGGAAAGCCACCTGCCTTCTCCGACAAACGGTTTTCAGCATCATTTTCTCAGTTGCCGTTTCTTCTCTCTTGGCCAAAACCATCACGGTGGTACTGGCTTTCCTGGCCACAAAACCAGGAAACCGAGTGAAGAGATGGTTGGGGAAGAGCTTGGCCAATTCCATCATCCTTTCTTCTTCTGCTGTCCAAATTATCATCTGCTCCATCTGGCTGGGAGTTTCTCCCCCCTTCCCTGACTCTGACCTCCACTCCCAGCATGGAGAGATCATCCTGCAATGCAACGAAGGGGCTGTTGTCATGTTCTACGTCACCCTCAGCTACATGGGCTTCCTGGCTGCCATCTGCTTCACGGTGGCTTTCCTGGCCAGGAATCTGCCTGGGGCCTTCAACAAAGCCAAGCTGATCACCTTCAGCATGCTGGTCTTCTGCAGTGTCTGGGTGACTTTTCTGCCCACCTACCTGAGCACCAAAGGGAAATACATGGTGGCTGTTCAGGTCTTCTCCATCCTGGCCTCCAGTGCTGGTCTGCTGGTCTGCATCTTCATCCCCAAGTGCTACATTATCCTTCTGAGGCCAGAGCTGAACACAAAGGAGCATCTCACAGCCAGAAGAAGTGTGGAAATGCGAAAAAGAGGAATTTCAACTTTTAACATTTGGCGATTGAAGAATTAGAGCTGCAGAACTGGTGTTTGGAGAAAGACAGGGAAGATCTCCACAGGGAGGTCAGCAGCCAAATGGCCTCCTTCAGAAATGATATTGGCACTCCTGAGGTGCCAGCATGTTGGATTGGAGGGGGGGGGGCAAAAGGAAGGGATGGCATGAACCCCCTTGAGCTGGGGGCCCCCTCCCCCAAGACTGAACATATTCCCCCTCCCTCTCTTTTCTCTCAGCACAGAACTCTCTCTTCCATCAGGTGAAGTCAAGGGAGACTCTGCCCGGAGACTGATGACGCTACAGTAGCTAGAATTCCTATTGGTTTGCTGGGGCTTCATCGGATCCTGGGAAAATACGATTCGCTGGTTTTAGTCTGCATTTCTCTGCACATCCCGCGTTTCTCAGGCATTGCGTCGTCTGAAGGCCCGTTCTGGGCTCGGCAGCACGTCTCTGTATCTCCCCAGCCTGATGCTCCCAACCCCTGAGGAGGCATCTGGAAGGGGGTGGGAGCGTTTGTCTCGGATTTCGGAGGTAGGAGGGCCGGGCCAGAACTAGAGGCAGCACCAATGAGAATTCTCCCTGCTTGAGCATCATCAGTCTCCGGGCAGAATCCTTTGGGGCTTCAGCTGAAAGAGGAGAGGCAGTTCTGCGGAGAGAGAGAGGCGGGGAAAGTGGGAGGGAAGATCTTGGCCTGAAGAACCTACTGGGGCTTCTTCTCTGCTTGGAACGCTCTCCTGCACTGGGGGAAGTCAAGGGAGACTCTGCCTGGAGACTGATGACGCTAAAGAAGGGAGATTTCCCATTGGTCATCCTCCTTTCTGGACCCTCCCAATCCCGAAGTTCGAGGAAGCCTCATTCTGGGCTCTGCAGAGTCTCTGCGATTCCTTCGCTTTGTGGAGAGAGGGAACCAGGGGGGAATTCCACTGCCTGAACCAAAGTGATCCACGGGATCTTGAGACAGGTCGTTTTCTCGGGGGGGGGGGGACACCCTCAGGAGGGAGGTGGGGGGGCACGCCGAGGCAATTCAGCCAGTTGGCCGAACTGTTCATACAATTAATAAGCAGTTTTAGGGAACCCGTGGGAACTGGCTGAATCCCTCCCCTACCTGGTTCCATGTTGGGCCAAGTGATACATCCCTCCCCCCTGCTTGTGGGCAGACCAGAGGCATCTGGGGGGTCAGCGTGGATTTTGGGCTTATCTTGGTCTGGTCCATCAAATCTTTTTTACCTGCTTAAAATGGAATTTGCAAAGGGATTCGAGTGGCAACCAGAAGCCATTCTGAAAACTCAGGCTGACTCCTGATCCACCCACAATCTCTGTGGTTGGAAAGCAGAAGACTTTCCATGGGTGCCTCTTGCTAGAAACCTGGATGCCCCCCCCCTTATTCCCCCTCCTCTTCCTTCTTGGACCTGGATGAATAGGCGGCATTGAACGCTCTCATGCCCCAATCCATAGCATTTGGTCAATTTGATTTACTGGGAATGTTCCGGTTCAAAAAGATTCTGTCCTACAAAGAGGGAACCCGGAAGTCAAAAGTTACAATTTGTTGTAGTTTAACTCATCAAAGGAAAGTAGAAAGGAAAGTTTGCCTGGATAGGACAGAACATCCTGCCCCCTTTACACAGAAAGTCAGTTATATAAGCTAAACAGAATAACCGAATAGCAGAACAAGAGCCTTGGAAGGGACCTTGGAGGTCGTCTAGTCCAACCCCCTGCTCAAGCAGAGAACACGCCACCATTTCAGAATAGTGGCTCTCCAATTTCTTCTTAAAGACCTCCAGTGTTGGGGCATCCACAACCTCTGCTGTCATTTCACTGCTTAATTCTTCTAACTGTCAGGAAATTCTTCCTTAGTTCTAGGTTGCTTCTCTCCTTGATTAGTTTCCACCCTTTGCTTCTTTTTCCTGCCTTCTGGTGCTTTGGAGAATAGGTGGACCCCCTCTTCTTTGGTGCAGCCCCCTCAAATATTGGAAGACTGTTTATCAGATCATCCTTAGTCCTTCTTTTCACTGGACCAGACATACCCAATTCCTGCAACTGTTCTTAGTATGTCTCCATCCCCCTAATCCTCTTTGTTGCTCTTCTCTGCCCTCTTTCTAGAGTCTCAACATCTTTATTTCATTGTGGCGACCAAAACTGGATGCAGGATTCCAAGTGGGTTCCTACCAAGGCCTTATAGAGCGGTATTAACACCTCTTGTGACCTTGAGCCTCTGTTAATGCAGCCTAGGACTGTGTGGGCTTTTTTGCAGTTGCAGCACACGGCTGGCCCATGTTTGATTTGTTGATTCAGGATTTAGGACGTGAATGAAAAAAAAGAAGTCATAAGGTTACTTAAGAGTCCACAAAGAGAGAGACCACATGCTAATTAAGACGGAAGGAATTCTTTGCATAGAAGAGAAGAAACTATGGGCATCCCATTATCTAAGCATAGTCCTCCTTGGCAAGGAAAAATAACTTATCTTACAGGTAGGGAATCTTATAATGTATCAATAGTACAGGTGGTCCCTGACTTACGACACTTCATTTAGTGACCAATCAAAGTTACAATGGCACTGAGAAAAAGTGACTAATGACATGATCGAAATTCAGACACTTGGCAACTGACTCATATTTATGACGGTCAGAGCGTCCCAGGCTAAGATGATCGATCCCCTTTTGCGACCTTCTGGCAAGGAAAGTCAATGTGGAAGCCAGATTCTTTTAACAACTGCAATGATTCACTTAACAACTGCAATGATTCACTTAACAACAGTGGCAAGAAAGGTCGTAAATGGGGCAGAACCCGCTTAACAAATGTCTCAGTTAGTTACATAAATTTTGGGCTCAATTGTGGTCGTAAGTCCACAATTATTTACCTGAACACACCATTGATCCTAAGGATATTTAGCCTGAAATGTGTGCAATTAAAATTTTGTATATGTCGTCCGATCTTTCTTTGGCTCTCCATCTCCCCATTCCCACTCCTGGTTCACCCTCCCCAAATACCATGATTGCATCATTGCAGTGTCACCTAGCAACAGAAATTTTGGGCTCAATTGCGATCGTTAGTAGAGGACTACAGGTTTTCTCTTATTTTTTTTTATCCCTTGTGGATTTTCTAATCAAAATGTGATTGGCCAAACAATAATCTAATAATCCCATTTCCGAGAGGAAAACCTTTCTAGGTCCCAGCCTCAAAGTTATTGCCATCCTTTCAACATTGCCTTGGCAAGAGAGAAAAATAAGGCCAATCAAGCCCCAAAGAAACCCTGGGCTACTTAGCAAGAGCAACAGCATCAGGACCCCCATGTGGTGGGCACTACAAAGTCCCCCGAATCCAAGAGAGCTGACGGAGGGGGCAGGAGGCCAGCCGAGGGGAATCTCCCACCCCTTGCTAGAGGCTCAGCTCCCCTGCAGCCATCCAGCAACCGCTCAGTTAGGGCATCCTAAGGGTGGGAGGTCTGTGTGGGGAGGAGGGCAGCCCCCCTGCCACACCTCTAGCAAGGACGGAGGGGAGGGTCACAGGGCTCTGCACCATTGACCCAAACAACGCAAATAGGCAGGGATCAGTTGGGAAGAAGCGAGGAGGCAGGACGGCCGGAGCACCTGTTTTGCCAGACTTCCTAAGATGCCTGCCGGGATCCCTGCGGTGTCTCCCTTTTGTCTCCTCTCCTTGTCTTCATCTGCTCCATCCAGAACAGCCCCAAAGGAGGGAAAGGGGCCCTGCCAGAGCCACCTGTCAGAGGGGTAAGGCAGAGCATCCCAGGTGTTTCTATTTACCCTTCCAGTCTTCTTCCTTAAGGGAGAATCCCATAGCCTTCCCTTCCCTCTCCTTGTCCTTTCCTTGTCTCTGTGTTGCCAAACCTTTCCTTCCCAGCAGGGTGGGAGCTCTGTCCATGAGGCACACCTGTGGCCTGAAAAGTAATCTTCCTCCCCCCCCAATGCAGAGGTGGAAGAGCAGTAAGAGAGTTGGAAGGGACCTCAGAGGTCTTCTAGTCCAACCCCCTTGCTCAAGCAGGAGACCCTGCACCATTTCAGACAGGTGGCTGTCCAATCTCCCCTTGAAAACCTCCAGTGATGGAGTACCTGCAATTTCTGGTGGCAAGCTGTTCCACTGGTTAATTGTCCTCACTGTCAGGAAATTTTTCCTTAATTCTAGGTTGCTTCTGTCCTTGATTAGTTTCCACCCATTGCTTCTAATCCTGTCTACTTTGGAACACCCCCCTTTCTTTGTGACAGCCCCTCAAATACTGGAAGACCTCTATCATGTCATGCCAGGGCCTTCTCTAGACAAGCCATACCCAATCCCTGCAACCGTTCTTCACATGTTTTAGGCCTATGTCATTTAGCCATTTGGCCACGTCATGCGTGCAAATTCATTGGAAAAGTCAGTGATGCTAGGAATGGTTAGTGGAAGAAGCTGAAGGGGAAGCAAAGAACAGGTTGGCTTGATAACATCAATCTGACCCAACAGTGGGGGCTTCCCAGGGCACCATGGAAAGCAATGGCCTACAGGTGTTGGACACGACTGAACAGGAGTTCTCTGAACAAAAACTGAAAATAATCTCTCGTCCTGCAGATGTGATCAAAGTTGACACAGTGGGAGCACAGAATCCTTTAGCCACAATTTCCACCGGTGTAATTTCCTGGATGAAAGATTTCCTAGCTGTCAGACGGCTTCAAGCTGGGATTCAAAGGTTTCCAAATTATAATAGAATAGAGTAGAATAGACTAGAATAGAATAGAATACAGCTGGAGGGGACCTTGGAGGTCTTCTAGTCCAACCCCCTGCTCAAGCAGGAGAACCTATGTACCATCTCAAGACAAGTGACCGTCCAGTCTCTTCTCCGAAACCTCCAATGATGGAGCAGCCCCAACTTCTGGTGACCAGCTGTTCCACTGGTTAATTGTCCTCACTGTCAGGAAGTTTCCCTTTAATTCTAGGTTGTTTTTCCTCTTTGTTTAGTTTCCATCCATTGTTTCTTGTCCTACTCTCCGGTGCTTTGGAGAATAATTTGACCCCCCTCTTCTTTTGTGGCAGCCCCTCAAATACTGGAATACGGCTATCATGTCACCTGAATCCCTCCTTTCTTTAGACCAGCCAGGCCCAGAAAAGAATATTTTTTAAAAAAAACATGGGAGATTGATCCTCTGAGGTGGCCAAGCCTCCAGGTTGAGCAGCAGTCTACCTTCAATGCTTTGGGATTTAGCAGCGGGAAGGAGCCAGGGCTCCTTAGCAGGAACTGATGCCTCCAGGTGTTCATCCTCTCCGTTTCATTTCTCCTTATCCTTTTTAGTGGACCCCTTGTGGCCATGGCAACAGAGGGAATTGCTTCGGGCCGAACTCTGTTGCCCAGAAAATGCCTCAGGTGCTTTGGTGGGCCTGCAGCCAGGCTGAGTTGCCAGAAGGAGGCGCCGTTCCCATTTCCCTGCCAGGATCCTGGGAGGCCCTGAGGGGGATGAGGCTGAGGCCTTTGCTGCAATGGCGGTATCTTTGGACGGAGAACCAGGGGTGGGAAAGGGGAGACGGAGAGCCAAAGAACGACCGGACGAGATAGAAATATACCATATTTATCGGCGTATAACACGCACAGGCGTATAACACGCACCTTCATTTTAAGAGGGAAATTTCAGGAAAAAAATTTAAATTTCAAATAAAGAACTTTGAAGCAAAATAAGGGTAGCTCAGAACTCTTCAGAACCCGCTGAAACCTTGTTGCCTGCATGGGAAGCCGTCCTCGCTGCCCCTTTCGTTGCTTTCCCATTCAGCAGCAAGGCTTAAGCGGGGTGAAAGCGCAGCTGCCTGAATGGGAAAGCAGCGAAAGGGGCTGCGTTTTTACCCCGCTGAAGCCTTGCTGCTGAATGGGGGCACGGCTGACGGATGTATATAATATTATAATATTATAATATTATAATATTATAATATTATAATATTATATATATATATATATATATATATATATATATATATATATATATATATATATATATATATATATATATATATATATATATATATATATATATATATATATATATATATATATATATATATACATGTTGTATTTGTTATATATTATATAATATTATATACTATTATTTCATGAAGAGAGGTGAGGCTCTGCCTCCCCTGCCCGCACGTCCCTGGTGTATACGGTACTTGTTAATACTGTAAAAACATGGCTTCTTAACATTATATCGGCGTATAACACGCATACATCATTTGCCCCCTATTTTTCGGGGGAAAAAGTGCGTGTTATACGCTGATAAATACGGTATTTCATTGCACAGATTTCGGGCTAAATACCATTATGATCAATGGTGTGTACAGGTAGTCCTCGACTTACGACCACTATTGAACCCAAATGTTATGTAACTAATCGAGATGTTTGTTCAGTGAGTTTTTCCCCATTTACGACCGTTCTTCCTGCAGTTGTTAAGTGAATCACTGAGGTTGTTAAATTAGTAATACGGTTGTTAAGTGGATAAGGCTTCCCCATCGGTTCTGCTTGTCAGATGGCAGCAAAAGGAGATCACGTGACCCCAGGACACGGCAACTGTCATAAATATCCGAATTTTGATCATGTGACCACAGGGATGCTGCAGCGGTCACAAGTGTGAAAAATGATCATAAGTCAGTTTTTTCAATCCCGTTGTAACTTTGAATGGTCGCTAAATGAACTCTTGTAAGTTGATAAATACCTGTAGTATTTTTAAGGATGTGGAAAGAAAAACAGCTTAAGAAGAACAAACCTGTTCAACCCCTCTCCACCCAGTGAGGGCAACACACACACACACACACACACACACACACACACACACACAAATGGCACAGAAGAAATTGATCTTTCTATTTTTATGGTGACTATGATCATGATTGATCACTTCTTTTTTTATGTACAATGAGAGCTTATGCACCGAAGACAAATTCCTTGTCTGTCCAATCACACTTGGCCAATAAAGAATTCTCTCTTTTCTTCTCTTCTCTTCTCTTCTCTTCTCTTCTCTTCTCTTCTCTTCTCTTCTCTTCTCTTCTCTTCTCTTCTCTTCTCTTCTGCTCCGCTCCAGTCCAGTCCAGTCTGATACAGTCCATATTTTCTATTCTATTCTATTCTATTCTATTCTATTCTATTCTATTCTATTCTATTCTATTCTATTCTATATTCCTATTCCTATTCCTATAACTATTTATATTCTATCCCATCCTATTCCAGTCTATATTCCTTATTCTATTCTATTTATTCTATTCCTATTCCTAATCTATCCTATCCTATCCTATCTTACTCTATATTCCTTATTCTATTCTATTTATTCTATTCCTATCCTATTCCTATTCTATTCTATTCCACAGGAGACCAGAGCAATTAGTAATCTTTGCAGCCTCTCTTTATCCCTTAATGCAGAGGTTCCCAATCTTTTTCGGTTTGCGGCTCCCATAACACTTCGGATTTTTTCTGCGGCTCCCTTAATAGGTACATCCGATTTTTTTTAAATTTTTGACTTTTTAAGGATTTGGAAATCTACTTTTTAGTTCGTTAAGGTTAGGTTAATTGAAAAATAAATTAAACACGAGCTTTAAATTCACAATTTATTGAACATCGTTTAATGATTTAAAATTATGAGCGCCGGCCACACACACACCACTTGTTGCCGTGCAAGGTGAGCGCTGCTGGGGAGAAATCAGGGGGGGAGGGGGGAGAAGACCATCCCTAGCAGAAGATTGTTTTCTTCTCCCCCTCCCAGATTTCTCCCCAGCAGCGCTGGTCTCGCACGGCAACAAGCGGTGTGTGTGTGTGTGTGTGTGTGTGTGTGTGTGTGTGTGTAACGGGCTGGATGGGACCGATCACCTGAGAGGCTGGCAAAGAAGTCTTCCCCACTGCCGCGAAAAGGCAGGGATAGTGGCCAGCGCTCATTTCCCTTCCTGCTCATCGCGGCTTGCTCCCTCGCCACTTTCAGCTAAGCAGGGCAGGCGGGGCCTGGGCTGCAACCAGCAGGGAGGGGGTGGTAATGCTCCGTCCTGCCGGGGCGGCGGCGGCAAAAAGTAAGGGAAGTGTTAGATATTAACATATATCGAGGCAAGTCTCCTCTCTGGTCCGCTGCTACAGCGGGAAACAGGTATTGTTCTGATTGGTCGAGGGGCGTACCTGATCCCTATAAAAGGGGAACCCTCCGACCACAGAGCAAGCTGGATCACTACTACTATTAATAAAGAGCTGATAAGTCACTCCGTGTCCGTAATCTGTTCTCTCGTTGCCCCGATCTAACATTGGCGACGAGGGTGGGATCGAGAGACAGATAGGACGAAGAACGCTACCTCCAGAATCTCCGGATTTGATCCAGCCTAGGAATTCGGCAGAAATTCCGGCAGCCATCTCAGGTCACCGCAGCGCGGCAAATTCAAACGAGAGAAGATGCCGATGCACACTCCCCCCGCTCCATTCGACCCAGCGAACGACGAATGGGAAGCCTTCATGATTCGTTTCGAGTGTTTTCTCGAAGCGAACGAATACACGGGGATCACCGACGCCTGGAAGAAAAACATCTTCCTCGGCTACTGCGGAAAAGAAGTCTTCAACACGGCCAGAGACCTCACCGCGCCTACTCCAATACAGGCAGTATCGTGGACGGCGTTGCAACAGGCTCTACAAACTCATTACGCGCCAAAACCTTCCCGCCATGTTTGCCGCAAGGAATTCAACACGCGGAACCAGAAGGCGGGAGAATCCATCAATCAATATGTTGCAGCCCCGCGTAAAGCAGCAACTCACTGCGAGTTCAGGGATCTGGACGAGCACATCTTAGCGCAGCTCATCTGTGGGTTAAGAGACATTTCACTACAAAAGAAGCTGTTGGCAAACCCGAATTTAACCCTACAGATAGCGCTAAACGAAGCAAGAGCGTCAGAGTCAGCAGAGAAATCATCGGTAACCATACAACGAGGTTTCAGCGTAAACCAGCCAGCACCAAGGCAGACCAGAGTGCACTACGAGGACACAAGCCCCGACTACGAGGATCCCGAGTTCGAGGACAGTCACCTGATGCAGAGCAGTCACTTGAGGCCTGGGTGGAGACCCGGATCCCATTTGCCGCCCTGCGCAAGCTGCGGAGGGAATCACCCCAGGTCTACTTGTAGGTTCAGGAACGTTGTTTGTTCGCACTGCAACAAACTTGGGCACATCGCACGAGTGTGCCGGAGCGGAGTCCCTGCCTCACGGCAGCCACCCATGTACCGCCAACAGAAGCCCAACCCAGGGGCTTGGCGGAATCAAAAAGGGCGCCCAGAGAGAAATCCACAAGTGTTTACCCAGAGAGAAAGTTCCCAAAGAGCTGAGCGAGCGTATCCCCAGAGAGATTACTCACAAGGAGCTGAGCGAGAGTATCCCCAGAGAGACTACACGCAAAGAGCTGAGAGAGCGTTCTATCAAGACGCTCAACGAGAGTATTTTCAGGATATAGATGGTGAGACAGAGTTGACCCAGAGAGAGGAGTTGCGAACGTATCTCACCACGATAAATCAGGTCCGCCCCAAGCGGCCCAAAAGGCTGAGAGTCACAGTCCTCTTGGAGGGTTCACCTTGCGAGCTAGAAGTTGACACAGGATCAACCCTGACGATCATTTCATGGGCATCCATGAAACAGGCTATCCCTAGCCTCAGAAAGAGCCAACTACGCGCTCCAGACGTCCTGCTACGAGACTACCAGGGGAACCAAGTCCCCATCGTGGGCCAAGGCACATTCCAGATCCGTTTCAAGGACATCGTAGCCCAGCTGCCCGTGACCATCGCCAGCGCACCATTACAGAACCTTCTGGGGCTTGATTGGTTTGAAGCCCTGGGGTTAGAAGTCACCGGAATCAACGCCGTGGAAAACAGCAGCGCTGAACAGATTTTTAAGGAGTTCGAGGATGTGTTCAGCCCCGGTCTTGGTAAGTATGTGGGTAAACCGATATCATTCAATTTAGACCCCAAAGTGGCGCCAATCCGACTTAAACCGAGACGAGTGCCTTTTGCACTCCGCCCAAAAATAGATAAGGAAATAGATAAGTTAGTGGAGCAAGGAATCCTTGAGCCGGTGGATCACGCGCGCTGGGAAACACCCATCGTGACCCCAGTCAAACCAGACGGGTCAGTCCGCATCTGCGCGGACTATAAATGCACAATTAATGTCGCGCTACAACAGAGCGCATATCCTGTGCCTGTAGTACAGCACTTATTGCACTCGGGGCCAGGAAAGGTATTTGCTAAATTAGACATGGCACAAGCTTACCAGCAATTGCCAGTTGATAGCGCCACAGCGGAGGCCCAAACTATAGTGACGCATAGAGGAGCATTCAAATGAAACCGGCTACAATTCGGTGTGAGTATTGCCCCAGGATTGTTCCAGAGCGTCATGGAACGACTTTTGCAAGGGATACCGGGAGTCGTCCCCTATTTTGATGACATCTTGGTGTCCGCTGCAAACGAGGAGCAATTAAATAAAAGAGTCAGAACTGTTTTGGCCAGAATCAGAGAAAAGGGTCTCCGCCTCAAAAAGGAAAAATGCCAAATTAACGTGCCTAGCGTAGAATTCCTGGGTTATAGAATCGATGGTCAGGGAATACACCCCACTTCAAAGAAAATTAAGGCGATCCAGGACGCTCCCACACCACGAAATCAGACCGAGTTGCAGGCCTTCCTCGGACTACTTAACTTCTACAGCGTTTTTCTGAGGCAGAAGGCGACCGTTGCTGAGCCACTACACCGTCTACTCCAGAGGAACGCACCATGGAAATGGGGACGATCCGAAGCTGCAGCTTTCACCGGGGTAAAGCGCCTGCTCACCACTGACTCACTGCTTGTCCAATACAGCCAGACCCTACCGCTGGTATTGACCTGCGACGCATCACCCTTCGGAGTTGGAGCAGTCCTCAGCCACAGGATGCCCGACGGAAAAGAAGCACCCATCGCCTTCTACTCCAGGACTCTTTCATCGGCCGAAAGGAATTACAGCCAAATGGACAGGGAAGCACTGGCTGCTGTAGCTGGAGTAAAACGTTTCCACGAATACCTCTACGGCCGCGATTTTGAACTGATTATGGATCACAAACCGCTGTTGGGACTTTTGGCGGGAAACCGCCCCACTCCGGTCTCCCTTTCTCCACGCATGACCAGGTGGACTGTTTTCCTGGCTGCGTACTCATACAAATTGATTCATCGACCGGGCTCCACTCTCGGACACGCAGACGCACTCAGCCGTTGCCCATTACCTGACATTCTGCCAGACCCCACTGCAGAAGTACCGGTATTGCTCATTGACTGTTTGGACTCTGGACCGGTTTCTTCATACGACGTTGCAAGGTTCTCCTCTAAAGACAATTTAATAAAGCAAGTTCAAACTTGGGTTTGGAGGGGGTGGCTGAAGGGAAATGTGGGCCCGGAATTCAAAGTGTTTTGGTCAAAACGGGACGAACTCTCAGTGTTACAAGGTTGCTTATTGTGGGGGGATCGAGTTGTTATTCCGTATGCTTTACGTAGGAATGTATTAGATGCTTTACATGTGGGTCATCCGGGGATTGTTAGGATGAAGGCGTTAGCAAGAAGTTACATTTGGTGGCCAAACATGGACAAAGAAATAGAGGAGTGGATGGCCACTTGCGACCCATGCCAGGAATCGAGACCAGCACCCCCGGAAGCGCCCGCCACAGAATGGGAGAAACCTAAAGCACCCTGGTCGCGAATACACATCGACTTCGCAGGGCCATTCCAAGGTCAGACTTTCCTTATAGTTGTGGATGCATACTCAAAATGGCTAGAAGTAGTCCTAATGACTTCAACCACGGCAGAGGCAGTCATTAAGGTTCTACGGCGACTTTTCGCCACCCATGGCCTGCCCGACCTCCTGGTCTCCGATAACGGGCCCCAGTTCACGGCCATGCAATTTGAGACATATCTAGCAGGTCAGGGAATTCGGCACGCCCTCGTCGCGCCATTCCATCCGGCATCAAATGGACAGGCGGAGAGAATGGTGCGATTCACAAAAGAGGCCCTCGCTAGGATGGGTCCAGGTGATTGGCAAACACGCATTGACCATTACCTCTTAATTCAGCATATTACCCCTAGCGCAACGACGGGTAGGAGCCCCGCTGAACTACTCATGGGCCGCCGTTTACGGTCTCACCTGGACCGTCTTCACCCAAATTACTCTGCCACAGCTCCCCCAGACTCCACAAGCAAAATTCGGTCTTTTAGCATAGGGGATTCCGTATACGCCCACAACTATGCAGGGGGACCATTGTGGATGCCGGCAAAGATCATTGGCATCACGGGTCCACGATCGTATCTGCTGGAGCTGGAAGATGGGCGGAACTGGAAAAGGCACATCGATCAACTTCGGGGTCGCCTAGCACACTCAGACCTTCGAAACGAAGACGAGATTTTCCTGCCTACAGAAAGTCAGCCACGCGAGAGCCCCATCATAGAAAACTACGACACCGGCGAACCAAGCTCGGAACAAGAAAGCAAGCACGAAGCAGAGCAACCCCCAGACAACGCAACCGAGCAGACTCCGGAACGCCCCAGCTACGAGGGCACGAAACCTTCAGAACGTGGAACAGGAAAAGCATCCGATCCTGCAACCACTTCTGACCAACCAGAACTACGACGCTCCTCCCGAGTAAGGCAACCCCCAACATACCTAAAAGACTATGTTACGTACCGCAACGTTCCGTCTAGGAGGGGAGGGGTGTTAGATATTAACATATATCGAGGCAAGTCTCCTCTCTGGTCCGCTGCTACAGCGGGAAACAGGTATCGTTCTGATTGGTCGAGGGGCGTACCCGATCCCTATAAAAGGGGAACCCTCCGACCACAGAGCAAGCTGGATCACTACTACTATTAATAAAGAGCTGATAAGTCACTCCGTGTCCGTAGTCTGTTCTCTCGTTGCCCCGATCTAACAGGAAGCGAATGCCAGCCAGCATCTCTGCCTTCTTCCTCCGAGCGCCGCTTCTTTGCCAGCCTCTCAGCTGATCGGTCCCAGCCAGACCCCCATTACGCACACGCACACACACACTTTGCTGCCGCGTGAGGCGAGCGCTGCCAGGGAGAGATCAGGGGGAGGCGAGGGGGGGAGAAGGCATCCCTAGCAGAAGTTTGTGTACTTCTCCACCTCCTGCTGATTTCTCCCCGGCAGCGCTAGTTGAATATTTGAATATTAATTAATTGAATATTTCGCGGCGCCCTTATGACGATAGCGCGGCTCCCCAGGGAGCCGCGGCGCACACTTTGGGAATCACTGCCTTAATGTATTTTATTTAATAACTCAGTCATTGGATCGATTGCAGTCACTGAATGAGAAGCACTTGAATCCACCTTTTCTCTCTCTGTCATGACCAGCTTTTTCAGCTCCCTAGGAAAACTGATAATTCTTTAGAGGTAATCCTCTACTCACGACTACAATTGAGCCTGAAATTTATGTTATTGAATGTTAACTGAGTTTTGCTCCATTTTAGAACTTTTCTCGCCTCCGTTTATTTATTTATTATTTATTAAATGTCTGCTGCACGGTTGTTGTTAAGTGAATCATTGCAATTAATAAGCTAGTAACAAGGCGGTTAAGCAAATCTGGCTTCCCCATTGACTTTGCTTAACAACTGTCTTGCTTAGCAACAGAAATTTGGGGCTCAGTTGTGGTCGTAAGTTCAGGACTACCTCTATGCTGCCTAGAGAATTCTGGGAGTTGATGTCCACCCATCTTAAAGTGGTCAAGGTTGAGGAACACTGACTTAGTCCCAGAGGGGGAATATTTTCCATCAGTGGGGGATGTTGGAATTCATTGTTGGAATCCCAAAGGTGCTTCTGCCCCCCCCCCCCCAAGAGGCAACTGGACTTTCTGGTTTTTCTTTGAAAATGTTTTGCTTTTCATCCAAGAAGCTTCATCAGCTCTGACTGGATGGTGGGGAATGGAAGGATTAATATAAGTATCAATCCTTCCATTCCCCACCATCCAGTCAGAGTTGAAGAAGCTTCTTGGATGAGAAGTGAAGTGAAGAAAAACCAGAAAGTCCAGTTGCCTCTTGGCGGGGGTGGGGGGGAACCTTTGGGACAACCGTGATCTGGATACCTCCAAAGGCATTGTTGGAATGTATTTTTATGCAACAACTACAGTAGTATTTAGCCAGTAGAGTGTTTAGAAGTTTGGAACGATGGTATATACTCCATGCTCTTTTGTTCTGAGTTTCCTGTTTTCTGTTACAGTTAGATAATTGAGCAGTAAAGCACATGGTGATTGTACTCTGTTTGTTCTGTGGTGCTTTATACACACAGAATTTCTACCCAGGGACTATCCTAATCTCACCAGAGTGAGTTGCTTCTAAAACCCCGCAAACAACGGCTAGGGAAAGCTTTGTTTGTCTTGCCTACCTGCCTGGGACTTACCCAGGAGGCATCGTGGCAGTGCCAAAACGTAACGGCTTCTTCTCCTTCCCATCCTTTCATAGCCATCTGCATCGGAGATCCCAGCTGCAACTAAAAGGATAGCGACAGAGAACAGATGTAACCTGAGGGCCACAGAGGATGGACTTTGTAATACTTGAAATGTGGCTATTGTAATACTGTTTTCTTGTATTTTAAATTTGCTTTTTCAATTGTATTGCTGATCATTTCACATAACCTTCAAGAAAAAGCCTCTCTTTCAGGAACCAGGACTGGCAGGGGAGCATTCAATACATTGTACACAACAGTTTCATTTTTAGCTGTTCTCAAGCCTCCACGAAAGAAGAAAATAGTCCAGGCCAACCTTGAGCAACAACTACAGTAGTACGCGCTGAGGATGTATTTTTTCCAACCCCGTTTTGATGTTTTCCCTTTTCAAATGTTTCTTTTACTTTATTCAGAATACAATTCTTTTTTCTATGGCAATGCTTTCATTCCTATGATGTAACTGAACAGATGATTACCGTATTTTTCACACTATAAGGCGCTCCAGACTATAAGACAGCCCTAGCTTTTGGGGAGGAAAACAAGGAAAAAGATTCTGCTTCTGCCTCCCAGCAAACAGCCTGGTCAGCTTCAGTACAGTGTGATTTAGCATGAGCAGCTGATTGGCAGTTGGATCAGCCTCGTTCCAGGCGGCAGTGATTCGCTGCCTGTAACAGGCCAAAAATGGGATGCACAGAGGTTGAAAATGGGACGTGTGGAGGCCAAAAATATGACATATGGAGGCTAAAAATGGGGTGCATGGAGGTGGCAATAGGCTGTGGCAGTGATAGGCTGCAACAGCAGTGATGGGCGGCAATGATCCCCGCAGCCTGGAACAGTGGTATTTCGGGAAGCTGATCCAACCACCAATCAGCTGCTGGTGCTAAATCAGTCTGTGCTGAAGCTGACCAGGCTGTTTGCTGTTTGCTGTAAGGAGGCAAATTGCTGGGAGGCAGAGTCCAAAGGGTGGGGGCTGACAGGTGGGCAGGGCTTCAGCAACATTCACTCTATAAGACGCACAGACATTTCCATCCATTTGGGGGCGGGGCGTCTGATAGACCGAATAATACGGTATTTCTAAACCAATTTTGCTTTGAAGTCTTTTGTGGTACAAACTATAAAAGCAAATGAAATCCATTTCTGGAGGTTCCCCCTTTTCATAGGGAGAACACACTTTATCAGAGTAATAAATTGCTCTTAAGTGAACTTCCGATTTGATTGTGTATTGGAAAAAATAAACTTGAGGCAGAATCTAAGGCCAGATTTGGCCATTGATAAGTTCTGGGTGATTGAAGGGAGGCCTGGGTGACTTCAAACAGCTCTTTATTTACTGTGAGGCAACTGAACTCCCTGGCTGACACAGCTCCTTTTATAGGAAACTGCTCAGCCAAACAGCCAATCAGGAGAGAGTATTTTCCCGCTCCAACAGAGAACCAGACAGAAAACTTCAACTGACAACTATATACAATACATAACACCCCTTCCCACCAAGATGGAGCATTATGGTGATTAAAATAACAACATATGTAGTCTTTTAGGTAGGCAAGGCAGTGATGTGTCCGTCCCAACCTACAAGGTTCCATCTCAAGACCAGTAGCTCCAGAGCCTTGACTAGTCAGAGTGGCTGCTTCAGGTATAGCTTGTGGCGGCAGCAAGGGCTCGGTTCCTGGTGCTTCCAACACAAGAGGAACCGTCTGTCACTCACCACAGTCCCTTGTCGGTACTGTTATTTGTGGTGGCAGAGTCTCTTCTGGCTAGCGACAGACGGAGGTTCCGAGGCAGCCATGCAGTTGGTCGATGTGGCGGCGCCACAACCTGCCATCTTTGAGCGCCACGCTGTAGGAACGCAGCCCAATGATGTCCACTACACAGGCAGGAATCTAGGAAGAGCCCCCGGCATAGTTGTGGGCATAGACAAGGTCACCCAGTGAGAATAACCGGAGCTGGTTGGTCAAGTCTGCAGGAGTTGTCCAAGGAGTAATCCGCATGCAGCAGGTCCAAGTTGGTCTGCAGGCGGCAACCCATTAAGAGTTTGGCCAAACTCCTGTTGGTGGTGGAGCTTGGTGTGACGTGCTGGACCAAGAAGTACTCAGCTATCCGTGTTTGCCAATCCCCCCGGCCCATCCTTGCCAGTGCTTCCTTTGTTGATCGGACCATCCGCTCAGCCTGCCTGTTGCTAGCAGGATGGAATGGAGTAATCAGGGCATGATGAATGCCATGACCCACCAGGAGCTTGAACTGCCTTGATGTGAGCTGTGACCCATTGTCCAAAACGAGGACATCTGGCAGTCCATGAGTCGCAAATAGCCTTTTAAGAGCCCTGATCATGGCGTCCAAGGTGGTCGATGTCATGAGTCCCACCTCAAGCCACTTTGAGTAGCCATCCACAATCACCATAAAAGTCTGTCCATGAAAAAGCCCCGCAAATTCAATATGCTCCCTCGACCAAGGTGTCTTGGTTGCTTCCCACTCGCGTGCTGGGGTGGAAGGGGGCTGGCCTTGACTCTTGGCAAGGCTGATAAGATGCGACCCAATCGGTGATGCCCTTGTCTAAGTTGGGCCACCAGGCATAACTGCGGGCAAGTGCCTTCATCCGCATGATGCCTGGCTGGCCTAGAGGAAGAGCTGCCCAAACTGGCCACCACAGCTTCTGGGGTACCACCACACGACTCCCCCAGAGTAGGCAGCCCCCTTGAGCGGACAACTCATGTTGCTGGGTGTGGAAGGGAGGGAACTCTGTGCTGACTGGCCCCTTCAGCCACCCCCTCCACACCCAGTTGAGCACTTGGGTGATGACATGGTCCTTGGTGGAGTGTGCAGAAATCTCCGATGCCAAAATAGGACCAGATGGCAGGTCTTCCATTAATAAAACAGATGATGCTGGAACCGGATCCCCCACAACCATCATCACAACCTGAAAAATGTCCTCACAGTTACGGCCGTCGCAACATTCTCACAGTCTCATGATCAACCTTTGGGCCTTTGGCAGCCAGCGTGTATTTGCCAGGGTTGCCGTCCTTCGGTCGTGTGGCCTCCATTGGCCACTTTCCCAGCTGGCTCCCAACAAACGGAGTCAATGGGAGATGCCTGTTTTCCTTAAGGATCTCGGGGTTCCTTCCACAACTGCAGTGGTTTCTTTACCATCTGGGGCACAAGAGGTTGAAAAATTGGCTGTGACTCACTGAAGGACAGTCCTTTGGATGGAATCATCTGGGGTCTTCTGCTTGAGCAGTGGGTTGGGCTAGATGACCTTCAAGGTCCCCTCCAGCTCTATTCTGATTGAATCTTAAGGGCAGGAGCCTAGTTGTCAAAAACTGCCCTGAGGACAACAGGTCGTCCTCGACTTACAATGATTTATTTAGTGATGGAAGTTACAACAACACTGAGAAAAATGACTCAGGACCAATTTTCACACCTACGACCGCTGCAACACCCCCTGGTCACATGATCAAAACTCAGGCACTTGGGAACTGGCATGTATTTATGACAGTTGCCGTACCTTAGGGTCATGGGATCACTATAAGATTTGCTTAACGACCCCTTGAGTTACTTAACGAAACTGTGCCAAGCAACTGTGGCAAAAAGGTTGTAAAATGAGACAGAACTTACTTAGCAACAGAAATTGTGGTCATAAGTGGAGGACTACCTGTATTGCCTCATAGTCCATTCTAATTTATATTCAGAGACATTCAGGATCCCATAATTAGAACTTCCCCTTTCTTCTCCCTTCTGCTCGCTTCCTGGGAGCCGGGAGCAAAGTCCTTCTGAAGGGCTTATTTCTGGGGCTTCTGGGGCTGGAAGCAGCCTGAGATGACTGAGGGGAACCCACCGGATCAGGTCTCCAAAGGTTGCACGGCTGGGCTTCTCACATTGGAGAGAGAGAGAGAGACCCTCTTTCTTTCCTCTGATGGAGTTTGAGACACAGCCCATCTCCTACTTGCAACTATTCACCTGGTGCAGCTACAAGGAGCCCAATCTCCTCAGGATGCAGTCTGACTCTCCTGTGGGGTTTCTCCACCCACATCTTCTGGACTCCAGTCTCAACCTGGCCCGTGCATTGGGGAAAAGAACCGGCTGTTTCTGCTGCCTTTATCACCCAAAAAACAGGATGGAGACAGGATGGTGGATCTCATGGAAAAGCCTCTTTCACAGGGCAGGAGCAGCTATGGGAAAGGTGAACTAAGTAGGTCTCCTTGGATGAGAACATCTAAGCAAGAGGACCTGGAGACCCACACCTTCTCTGGCTTGGTGGGATGGCCAATGGTTCTCATGGAGATTATCAAATAACATGGTAGTTGGAGCTTGGCTCCCATAGAATCTATCTTACCACTTTTCCTATTCATTCTCTCACACATACACTTTTAGTGCTGTCCATAGGAATCTTTTTTTAAAAACGTTTTTTAAAAGGTGTCAAATTCATTGGCAGTTGGTGAACAACAAATTCCTCTGAATGACTTTCACAGAGTTCTCAAGATTTATTGAGGTGAAAACAGTGGTGGGTTTCAAATTTTTTTGGAACCTACTCTGTGGGTGTGGCCTCCTTTGTGGGAGTGGCTTGCCGACCATGTGACCTGGTGGGAGTGGCTTGCCGACCATGTGACCTGGTGGGAGTGGCTTGCCGACCATGTGACCTGGTGGAAGTGGCTTGCCGACCATGTGACCTGGTGGGAGTGGCTTGCCGACCATGTGACCTGGTGGGAGTGGCTTGCCGACCATGTGACCTGGTGGGAGTGGCTTGCCGACCATGTGACCTGGTGGGAGTGGTCAAGATGATGTCATTGAATTCTTTGCCACAATGGGTGAACTACAATAAGACTAAAATAAGTACAAAAACAATAAAAGAGCTACTTACAGAAGGAGGATGACTGTTCTTGCCAGTCTTCAGTATCACGGACTCCAGTGAATGGGCTGCACAAAGTAAACACACAGAAATGAACTCTTTCATTGCCAGTTTGGGATGAAACAAGCACACAAAAGAATAGAAAAGGAAAATTACTGTCCTTTTTTGCGTCTTCTGCATCACCTTGCTCCAACAACCTGCATAAAGACAGACAGAGAAAGCAAGACCTTAATTGCATGCACTGCATTAGGATGAAACAAGCACACAAAAGAATAGAAAAGGAAAATTACTGTCCTTTTTTGCGTCTTCTGCACCACCTTGCTCCAACAACCTGCATAAAGACAGACAGAGAAAGCAAGACCTTAATTGCATGCACTGCATTAGGATGAAACAAGCACACAAAAGAATAGAAAAGGAAAATTACTGTCCTTTTTTGTGTCTTCTGCACCACCTTGCTCCAACAACCTGCATAAAGACAGACACAGGAAGCAAGACCTTAATTGCTTGCACTTCACCATCTCAAGCATGAACACAGCACAGACCACACCACTCAGCCAGCATTAAACTCAGCTACTTACAGAGAAGAGATGACTAGCTTGCCCGTCTTCTGCACACCACCTTTTCAATGGAAGCGTATTGAAATACCTGCATAAAGAAAGACACAGGAAGCAAGACCTTAATTGCTTGCACTTCACCATCTCAAGCATGAACACAGCACAGACCACACCACTCAGCCAGCATTAAACTCAGCTACTTACAGAGGAGAGATGACCAGCTTGCCCGTCTTCTGCACACCACCTTTTCAATGGAAGCGTATTGAAATACCTGCATAAAGAAAGACACAGGAAGCAAGACCTTAATTGCTTGCACTTCACCATCTCAAGCATGAACACAGCACAGACCACACCACTCAGCCAGCAATAAACTCAGCTACTTACAGAGGAGAGATGACCAGCTTGCCCGTCTTCTGCACACCACCTTTTCAATGGAAGCCCAAAATACCTGCATAAAGAAAGACACAGGAAGCAAGACCTTAATTGCTTGCACTTCACCATCTCAAGCATGAACACAGCACAGACCACACCACTCAGCCAGCAATAAACTCAGCTACTTATAGAGGAGAGATGACCAGCTTGCCCGTCTTCTGCACACCACCTTTTCAATGGAAGCCCAAAATACCTGCATAAAGAAAGACACAGGAAGCAAGACCTTAATTGCTTGCACTTCACCATCTCAAGCATGAACACAGCACAGACCACACCACTCAGCCAGCAATAAACTCAGCTACTTACAGAGGAGAGATGACCAGCTTGCCCGTCTTCTGCACACCACCTTTTCAATGGAAGCCCAAAATACCTGCATAAAGAAAGACACAGGAAGCAAGACCTTAATTGCTTGCACTTCACCATCTCAAGCATGAACACAGCACAGACCACACCACTCAGCCAGCAATAAACTCAGCTACTTACAGAGGAGAGATGACCAGCTTGCCCGTCTTCTGCACACCACCTTTTCAATGGAAGCCCAAAATACCTGCATAAAGAAAGACACAGGAAGCAAGACCTTAATTGCTTGCACTTCACCATCTCAAGCATGAACACAGCACAGACCACACCACTCAGCCAGCATTAAACTCAGCTACTTACAGAGGAGAGATGACCAGCTTGCCCGTCTTCTGCACACCACCTTTTCAATGGAAGCCCAAAATACCTGCATAAAGAAAGACACAGGAAGCAAGACCTTAATTGCTTGCACTTCACCATCTCAAGCATGAACACAGCACAGACCACACCACTCAGCCAGCATTAAACTCAGCTACTTACAGAGGAGAGATGACCAGCTTGCCCGTCTTCTGCACACCACCTTTTCAATGGAAGCCCAAAATACCTGCATAAAGAAAGACACAGGAAGCAAGACCTTAATTGCTTGCACTTCACCATCTCAAGCATGAACACAGCACAGACCACACCACTCAGCCAGCATTAAACTCAGCTACTTACAGAGGAGAGATGACCAGCTTGCCCGTCTTCTGCACACCACCTTTTCAATGGAAGCCCAAAATACCTGCATAAAGAAAGACACAGGAAGCAAGACCTTAATTGCTTGCACTTCACCATCTCAAGCATGAACACAGCACAGACCACACCACTCAGCCAGCAATAAACTCAGCTACTTACAGAGGAGAGATGACCAGCTTGCCCGTCTTCTGCACACCACCTTTTCAATGGAAGCCCAAAATACCTGCATAAAGAAAGACACAGGAAGCAAGACCTTAATTGCTTGCACTTGCACCTTACATAAGAATAGCACAATGAAAGAGATACACTCAAGTACTTACTTGTTTTATTGCTTTTCTGGTTGTTGATATCTCCATAGTGTCCTTAGGCTTCCAGATTCTTCTGTTGCAGCTTTCTTCGTCTTCACCCGTGGATCATCAGCTGTGTGGTGGTGCGCTCTGAGCCAAGCTTTCACTGTCGGAATTGGGTCCCATCTCTCAACAGGTATGCCAACAACACTTATCACCATCAGATTACTTATGTTTTGTACAGTTAGGCGTGTTCTTTGTTCCGAACATATGAGGTTCATTTTTGAGAACCCCCTTTCCGCCTCTGCTGAACTAACAGCAATTGTTCTGACAATATCTCTAGCTTTCCGGATATTGCCAGGAATTTTGTACTTCTGTGGATTTTTCTTTACATTTTCCAAAAAATCTCTGTAGTCGTTAATGTTAATGTTGTGATTAAAAATATTGCCAAATGCATCCAATGCTTGCTCTGCCTCAGCCCATGGAACGACTACATCTTCAATGTGCCAGTAATCTGGCTCCAGATAAGTGATAAAGTGCAATTTGTTTGGTGTTGGCAATAGGCTACCTGTTCTTAGATGGTCGCAATCCATCAGCCTTTTCTTTAAATTGGTGATGATGCTTTCCACAAGTATTCCACGAGGAAGGGCAACAAATCGGTGATTTGGAGCTAACTTGATGTTTTGGAAGGCTTCTGTTTTTAGCAATTCCACAAGTTCGTTTTCAAATTTACCCTTACCCCGTCTAAGGTTTTCCAAAGAATCGATTGACCGCAATACTAACTTTTGGGCCATGACGATATTTGTCTCTCTCCCCTGTAGAGCATTTGACAGCCAAGAAATCTCAGTTAGGATGTCGATCATCAGGGCCAAATCCTGCAAAAAGTTTAAATTTTCAAAACGGGAAGCCATGCCCGGGAACCTTTCATTTCCCTGAAAAAACTGATGTAGCGCTGGATAAGCACGCCACACAGCCATGGTTGCCCTTAAACTACAGGCAACCCATCTTGGTCCCAAAACTCTGCCAATCTTCACAATTTCTATGCCCAATTGTTCAGAGATTTGGAAGAGCTCATTCTGGCTCTTGCAGGATTTGTGGAAGGTGGTGTGTACTTTGTCCAGGAAGATCTTGAAATGGTTGATCTGCTTCACTTCTCTTATTGCATCATCCAGCACAAGTTGCAGGCGGTGGTTCAGGCAGTGCCAGATGATGATGTTTGGGAACTCTTGAGCTATTCTGGCGCTGACTCCAGATTTTCTTCCAAGCATAACGTTGGCACCATCGGAGCAGAAAGCGATTAAATTCTTGCGTAGATATCCGGTGGTAAATCCAACTCTATGCAAGCTTTCCATTGCTGCAGAAAATATGGTCTCTGCATCTTGTCTCTGTAATTCCAGAAGCTCAACGAAGATGGTTGCTGGGCACTCTGGATCCTCAACTTTAACGAAAACTATCAGCACTGCTCTCATTGAAAGTGTTGAGGCTTCATCAATAATTAGACACACCTACAGAAGAGATGGGAAGAAGATCGCAGGGTCGGTTTTATGGATAAAGAAGTGGAACTGATTAAGCAGATAAAAGAGACTGGTCCAAAACAAGTTAAAAGAATATATAATGTACTGTTAGAAAGAGACTCAGAAAGTGAATTGGTTAAGGATTGTATGATTAAATGGGCTCAGAATTTTGGTGAAGTGGTTATGTTGGAAACGTGGGAAAAAATATGGGTTCAGAATGTTAAATTTACACAGTCACAGAATTTAAGGGAGAATTTTTATAAAATGTTTTACAGATGGTATTTAGATCCTAAAAAATTATCATGCATGTACCCAAATGTTCAACCAAAATGTTGGAGATGCGGGTGTCTAGATGCTACCTTTTTAGGGTGGAGGGTGGGGCAATATATATGTATGAATAAATTATAAGATGGGATTAATGAAACATTGTTATGCTAGGAGAAATTTATATTAAGAGTTATAGATGTTAAATTACATCACAATTACATTACAAAACTCTTTTAATAAAAAAATAATAATTAGACACACCTTTCGATTATTTGCAATAATCCTTGAAAACACAGTGGTCTTGATTTGGTTTGCAATGAATTCAACGATTTTCACTGCAGATCTCCGTGAATGCAAGCCAACTCCCACATCCACTCCAACTGTATTGAGCAAATTTACTTGCGCTTCGATGTCTGAGAAGGGATTACATCTTTGCGCCAGATCGTAAACGGTGGTAAATATTGTGCAAGTAGTGGATAAATGTTTCTCAGTTGACTTATCCACGGATTTGGTCAAAGCCTCCTGCTCCCGTTGCTTACTGGTCTCCACGCAAATAAGGTGGGCTTTTGATTGAAAATGTTCCTTTAATTTTTTTCGGAGTGATGCTTGTTGTACATCCTTGCTTTTCCCTGCTGGTGCCACCTGGAAATGTTTCCACTCTTTGGAAACATGAATACCTTGCTCTAACGAGAACATGGGTTTTGCACAGTACTCACAACCCAGCTTCTTGTCGGATACTGCCAGTCCATCATACTTGTCCTTGAAGTTACTGTATTGCTGCAAATTCCAGCAATCAGGAAGTTGTGGAACTACAGTGGAGTCGATGGACTTGCTGCTTTCGCCGGCCTCAACTGGTGGTAGTGGTTGTGCTGGTGGTGCTGGTAGTGGTGCTGGTGCTGGTGGTGGTGCTGGTGGTGGTGGTGGTGCTGGTGGTGCTGGTGCTGGTGGTGGTGCCTGTTTTGGATCAGCTGATTCCTCAACTCTTGGTTTTTTGGAGAAGAAAGCGGTCATACTCTGTTGCCTCTTCATTATGCTAAGTAATACTAACTGCCTGCCAAAGAAATAAAACAATATTGGACTGAGGGTTGTAAGCTGAGGACTACAGGTAACAGAAGGGACCTCTGCTTTCAACCAACAATGTATAGTCTTTTCAGGAAGGATGAGAAACAGGAAAGATATAGTCTTCAGTTCAAGAATGAATGTCATAGGTAGATTTAGTTCTCAGTTCCAAAAAACAAGAATATATGCAAGTAGCTATTCAGAAGTTAGTGGTTAGAAGCAATGGTAAAGCAAGATATGGAATTAAAACCAGAAATATTTTGTTGGCTATTTGAAAGGGAGTACAATATATATTTAATTTTACACATGTTAGCAGCTGCTGGAATTGTGTTTGCACAACAGTGGAAAAACAGAGTTATGAAAATGAATAAATATTACAATGTGCAGGAATAAATAAATTGACAATTAAAATCAAGAAGTCTTAGAATACTTTGTCACATGGGATTTGTTTTAGCAATTGCTAATTAACGGAAACAGAAAAAAGTATGAAAGAAAACAATAATTAAGCCTACTCTCGCAGCATTACACACCCACACCCATACAAACTATGACAGTGCCAGGAAAATCCAAAAAATAATATCCCCTCCCCCCCCAAAAAAAAGACTGCAAATGAAACCAGCTATTTTTTCCCTAACCCTAAGGACAGGAAAGACAAAGCCACTGGAATAAATATTATCAAGACATTGTGGGAAATTATAAAGGACAGTGCCATGAAGCTCACAGAGCCATCAACCACCTCAGAATTACCTAACAAGGAGGGTGAAACACACTAAATCTGCCTTGCACCTGGCCTGCCCATAGAAAAGCAGCCACTTTGAGGCACATAAACCTGGTCTGAACACTTTTAAGCAACATAGTGCATCACAAAGAAAACATTTGGAAAAACTCCAACATAGTGCATCACAAAGAAAACATTTGGAAAAACTCCAAACAAATAAATAAATTATTACAGTAATTTCAACTTATAAACAATAAAAAATAAAAATTCCCAAAAAATAATTAGAAAAAAAAATCTATAAATAAAAAAAATCTTTTGTTAAGTATTCCACCAGCAAAAATTTATACTGCAAGATAGTGTATCAGCCAAGGTATACTGTTACCATAATTCCACCAGCAATAACTTATACTGTAACTATTTTAAGTTATACTGTTACTGTTATTTCACGAGCAATGTTTTAGATTTTAACCATTTCAAACTATTCCACATACAATTAAAAGGGAACCATTTAAAAAATATTCCATACACCAAAAATTGCAATAAAACTATTTTTAAAAAATCTATGCACAATACATTTTAAAGCATTGAGTATATAATATTTTTAAATTGTTTACTTTAATTTATTGGGGAAAGATTCTTTTTTTAAATAGTCTAAGACAATTTAAAAAAAGGATCTGCCACATACAATTAAAAGGGAACCATTTAAAAAATATTCCATACACCAAAAATTGCAATAAAACTATTTTTAAAAAATCTATGCACAATACATTTTAAAGCATTGAGTATATAATATTTTTAAATTGTTTACTTTAATTTATTGGGGAAAGATTCTTTTTTTAAATAGTCTAAGACAATTTAAAAAAAGGATCTGCCACATAAAATTAAAAGGGAACCATTTTAAAAATATTCCATACACCAAAAATTGCAATAAAACTATTTTTAAAAAATCTATGCACAATACATTTTAAAGCATTGAGTATATAATATTTTTAAATTGTTTACTTTAATTTATTGGGGAAAGATTCTTTTTTTAAATAGTCTAAGACAATTTAAAAAAAGATCCACACACAATAAATTGAAGTAGACCATTTTAAAATATTCTATGCTAAATACTTTTAAGTAAAACTATTTTAAAACAATTCTTAAATAAAATATATTTTAAAATACATTTAAAAAAAAGAAAAAAAAACCAGGTCACTTACCAGCAGGCAGAATCAGCAGCACTCCGATGCGATGGATCAGACTCCGGACTCCGATGCGATGGATGGCGAGACTGGCTGGCAGCAGGAAAGGTAAGACACCTGGAGAAGAAATCGAGTAAAGTTTAGTAAAGACATCGCCTGGCAGGCTTAGCTAGCTAGCCAGGCGAGGCTGGAGAAGGGGGGGGCTTTTGGCCTTGGGGCGTATGCGAGGCCGCGGCTTTCATTAGGAAAGGCCGCCGCCGCCGCCGCTCGCCCGCCTTCGGCCAGATCGGCCACACGAGGTCCCGGCTTTTGCGAGGGAAGGCCAAAGAAATGTTACTCCTTTTTGCAAATGTTTTATTTGTGATGCAATATGTTGCTTTTAAGTGTACAGGTTGGTGCATGGTTTATGTGTCTCAAAATGGCTTCTTTTCTATGGGCAGGCCAGGTTGGTGCAAGGCAGCTTTGCCAGATTTTGTGTGTTTCTGTGTGATACCTGGTTGTTTAGGTAATTGTGAGGTGGTTGCTGGTTCTGTGAGCTTCCTGGCACTGTCCGTTATAATTTCTCACAATGCCTTGATGGTTTTTATTCCTGTGGCTTTGTCTTTCCTGTCCTTCGGGTTAGGGAAAAAAACTGGTTTCATCTGCAGTCTTTTGGGGGGAAATTGTTGGTTTTTGGTGTTTTCCTGGCACTGTCATAGTTTGTGTATGTGGGTGTGTAACGTCCCACAGTTATCTACACATTAATAATGATCAAGTACTAATAATATTTCCTTATACATTTTAGTGACCTTTCCTTACATAATTGGTGTTTTCTTTCCTACTTTTAGATTTCTAATTGATGTTTCTGTTACTTAGCAATTGATAAAACAAATCCCACGTGAAAAAGTATTTGAAGCCTTCTTGATTTTAATTGTCAATTTATTCATTCCTGCACATTCTAATATTTATTCATTTTCATATCTTTGTTTTTTTCCACTGTTGTGCAAACACAATTCCAACAACTGTTAACATGAGTAAAATTAAATATGTATTTATTCCCTTTGAAATACAAATAGTAAGTAGTAAGCTACTTACCTTCTGTAAGTAGCTCTTTTATTGTTTTGTGTACTCATTTTAATCTTATTTAAGTAGTAAGTGCACAAAATAATAAATTTCCTTTTTTATATCTTCTTTTTGTAGATCATCCATTGGGGCAAAGAATTCAGTGACATCGTCTTGGCCACTCCCACCCGGTCACATGGCCGGCAAGCCACTCCTGCCTGGTCACATGGCTGGCAAGCCACCCCCACTTGGTCACATGGCCAGCAAGCCACTCCCACCCAGTCACATGGCCAGCAAGCCACTCCCACAAAGGAGGCCACACCCACAGAGTAGGTTCCAAAAATTTTTGAAACCCACCACTGCTTCCAACTCTCTAAGACTGTTACGGTTCCTTGTGCTTGATGAGGAATGTTTGGGGGGGGGCCTCCCCATAGGCTGAGAGCCAGAGGGGTTGAATGGGATGTTTGCTAGTTTCTTTATAGGGTGAGAGTCGGGTCTGGTATGGAGTGGATGTGCTTGTCTGACCGGTGGGAGAGGCCATCTATGGGGTGGTATGGGGTGTATGCATGAGAGGGGGAAGCGAAAGTACAGGTAGATGTTAGGCATGGCCTCCTCCTTCTCTTGCTTCCCACTGAGAGGCTCTGGAGCAGCAGGAGCTTCTGCCTGCCCCCGAGACCCTCCACCCAGCCCTGTCCTCCCGTTCTGCCCCCCTGCTCCCCCGAGGCCTCTCCTGGGGACCCCTGGGCTCCCCTTCAGCTTCTGGCTGCTCTCCTCTCCCCTCCTCTCCTGCAGGCTGTTCGGCCCCTGACTCCTCAGCCCATTTGGCTGCTCGGTTCCAACTCCCAGATCTGGCTCTGGCCAGACTCACCTGGCACACGAAGTAGCAAGTCCTCCACCCCACCTCCCTCCCTCTCTCCCCCAATCCTCCCTCATCTCCTGGATAGACAGTTGGACACAGACTCCTTCGATGCTCTTTCTATGGAGATATTAGAAAGAAACATATCCTCCCAATAACCGATAGGCATCCTGGCCATTCCGACATTGCTTAGCTCCAGTGGCTGCTTAAGGCCGAACAGACTGTGGTTGCAGCAAAGGTGGCTGGATTCTCCTCAGCAGCACTGGGGATCCATGGGAAACACGGGATTAATCCACCATAGCTATTTTACACAAGTGATGTAGGAAACCCTTTTGCATTACTACTCCTTTGCCTTTTAGTATTTAATGGCTACGGGCCTCACAGGTTAAGGACTGATGTTATAGTATTGTTAGGCCATGTGAAACTGACAGATTGGATGCCCAATTGTGATTTTAATATAGATTTCATCTGTGGTTTATTATTTCATTCTAGAATTTTAACTGGATATTCCTTGAGTGTTTTTATTTGTTCTGGTCTTTGATTGTAATAAACTTGATTTGATTTAATACAATTCCATTTACCAAGAAGGGGACCTAAAAAGACATATGACAGACTTGACTGTTCCCCATGTAGTGAATACTTTCCTCAGATAAAGGAACAATGTATGTGTCTTCAAGGAATTCACCATCACACTCAGGTTGCAGTTATCACATTTAAACAAATAGGACCATTAATTAATTAATTAGTGGACAGGGGCCTTCTACCTGTGGGTTCTTGGCTATTGAGACTCCATCAGTTGTGGATAATGAATGAGAACAGCCTGCCCCAATCTGGTGGCCTCCGGATGTTAATTCATGCATCCTCGTGATTCATGCTTGGCAACAAATAAGGCCTCCTTCCTCCGAGAAGGGAGACCCAGGTGTGTTTGCCAACACTGGTGCGGCTCCATTTGTAGACCGGAGACCGAACCTTTGATGTTGTGTCTGTTGCTGCTGCAGCCCTGGGAGACCTAGAATAAAAGGGGACCTCAACATTGTGACCAGATCCTCAGACTTCCACTTGGACCGGTAGCTCCCAGTCATTGCCCAGGCCCCTCTCCTCTTGTAGGTCACCTCAGTTATCTGGATCCTGATAGAGAGAGCACAGAAATGGCCTCTCTGCCTTTTGGCCTCCAACCTTAGAAGGGGAACTTTGTGGGCCTGATTCCTCAAGGAAATCCTGCTGTTCCTTGCAGCTTCTGAACAGTTACTTAAAGATGCCAACTGGGCTTTGGCTATTCTAACTACGGGTGTCCTTTACGGAAACTGCTGCATCAACCTTTATATCTTGCATATATAAAGAATTTCTGAACTGTGTGTGTGTGTGTGTGTGTGTATGTCTGTCTGTCTGTCTGTCTGTGTCTTGTGGCACAATGGTCTTTTTTGTATACTTACCTTTGATTCTTCTTTCTATTCTAGCTTAATTCAAGAAATGTAAAACTAATAATTATTAAATTTCAGTTGCCAGAGATGACAAACACTGGATTAAACAGTATAGAAACCCCACAATTTGGTTCCTTTGGGTTTACGTCCTCATGGTTTACATCCTCATGTCTTGCCTGAATCCTGTCCGCAAATCGCACACGAATGGATGACCTCCAGGAGCCTCCTTCTCCGTTCCATCATCTGGCAGGTGCATCAACTACAATTCCAAGAAGGCCAAGGGCTGGATGGACTATAGGAAAGAAGCATCCACGATGATGCAATCAAAGCTCTGCTGGGAATTCTGGGAGTTGTAGTTGAACCTATCAGAAATGGCCAAGCTGGGGAAAGCCACCCCAGGGACAGATTAAGAGACCTCCTGGATTCCCTCCTGGATATCTACTCTATGTTTGCACCCAGGAGTTCTTTCCCCTCTCCCACTTCCTGCCTCCTTCCTCAGTTCCAGGAAAGAGGAAGAATCCCCTGCAATGAGTCATCCTGATTGGCAGCCTCCCACTTGTGGGTCTTCTCCTTCCTTTGCTGCTCTGAAGAAGCCGCTCAGAAGAAACCTCCAACCCTTCACAAAAGGCCAACAAGGAAGATGGGATCAACCTAAGATTTGCTTAATGACCATGCTCATTTGCTTAACAACTGTGGTAAACAGGTTGTAAAATGAGACAGAACTTACTTAAGAACTGCCTTGCTTAGCTACAGAAATTGTGGTCATAAGTGGAGGACTACCTTGATTGCCTGATGGTCCATTGGAATTTATCTCCAGAGATGTTCAGGATCTCGTAACCAGAACTTCCTCTTTATTCTCCCTTCTGCTCACTTCCTGGGAGCCTGGAGCAAAGTCCTTCTAAAGGGCTTATTTCTGGGGATGGAAGCAGCCTGAGATGACTGAGGGGAACCCACCAGATCAGGCCTTCAAAGGTTGCACTGCTGGGCTTCCCACCATGGAGAGAGGGAGACTCTCTTTCTTTCCTCTGATAGAGTTTGAGACACAGCCGATCTCCTGCTTGCAGCCATTCACCTGGTGTAGCCACAAGGAGCCCAATCTGCTCAGTATGCAGTCTGACTCTCCTGTGGGATTTCTCTACCCACATCTTCTGGGCTCCAGTCTCAACCTGGCCTATGCATTGGGGAAAAGAACCAGCTGTTTACAGTGTCCTTATCACCCAATAAGGGGATGGAGACAGGATGATGGATCTCATAGAGAAGCTTCTTTCACAGGACAGGAGTAACTATGGAAAGGTGAGCTAACTAGGTCTCATTGGGTGAGAACATCTAAACATCTGGCTTGGTGGGATGGCCATTGGTTCTCATGGAGATTATCAAACAACATAGTTGGAGCTTGGCTCCCACATCTTACCATTTTTCCTATTCATTCTTTCAGACAAACACTTTTAGTTGCTGTTGGTATGAAGAATTGATCAAATGATTTCTTCAAAGGTGTCAAATTCATTGGCAGTTGCTGAACTACACATTTCTCTGAATGATATTCGCAGAGTTCTCTTTAGCAAGATTTATTGAGATGAAAGGGAAGGGACTGGATCCCCCTGCAAATCCCCCCCCCTTGCTTTTCTCCCAGAGATTCTGAGAGATTCTCTTCAGATCATGATCTGTCTGATCTCGGTCCGTCTCTGGAGTTGGAGGGTCTTCCTGGCCAGGCTTCCCTCTTCCTTCCCTGCACTGATTATTGTGGTCCTTGGATTCACATCTGGGGCTGTTTCTCTTCCCACCCAGGAGGATTTTTTTTCTTTTATCATCCCTCCAATTTCACACCTTCTCATTCTTTTGAGGCCTATGGAAACACAAATGAGGGCACAAGACCCCCTCCCAGCCGTGGGTCACAGTGGGTTTATCTATTCCTTCCTTCCCCAAGCAGAGTCTACCTGAGTCCCATCATCCACTTCCCTCCCTGCCTAGGATCATCTGAATTCCTCCATTCAGACAGCAGAAAAGGGGGAGTTTGAACAGAGCTTCCAGGTCATTCTCTGTTCATCCATATTGACCTCTCCAAAACCAACCCCCCCCCCCTCAGACACCTCCAGCCAATGCTTAGCTGAGCTCACAGCAAGGCCAGGGCGGCTGAGAATTGGGATGGAACCACAAACACTCCACAAACCTCCCCAGCCACAACAGACTTTTAGAAGCATACCATGGACTCACACACACTCCTAGACACTGCCTTTATGTGGCCTCAAGAAGGGACATGGGATCAATCTGACAACCCTCACCCTATAAGGGTTCCTCAGCTGTTGTCCCTGATGGCAGATATAAGATTGTGAATCCCACTCCTGACACCAATTTTTGTGGAATCAAACACAGGAAGACCGAAAAAACCAATAATCCAGGCTCATTGCAGTTGTTATTGATTCAGTGCCCACTGGAGAAATTTCCCCCCAGAACACAGCAGGACAGATTCCCACAGATAAAAGGATGCACTCATATTTATACATTTCTGGAAAGGAGGACAAAATGATAATCATAAATAGGCATATCTAATAGATGATATAACCATGAATATTCATAATTAGCACACTTCAAGTTCATGCTCACCCACAGTTACTATCCTCAAGAAAGAGATATCGTCTAAATAAAAGGAAACTATCAGTTGTATTGCCACAGCAGTTTGGCTAAAAAGTATTGAGGAATGTGGGCATTGACCCTTTCTTTCTATCTTGTTAATGCATTCTCATTCCTCCAACAAATCAGTTTCCTCACAATCTTCCAGCACTTTATTTATTTGAATAAAAATCATTGCCCCACTCATGTATGAAGAATAGTTTGGAGTTGAAATTCCTCTGTTTCACATTTCCACATTTCTTCTAGTCATAAGCTAAAATAGGGAGATACAAGAATTCCAGTCATTCAAACATTTCCCATTTGGAAATATACATATATGGTTTTCTTTGATTCCTGCATACTATCTCAGTGGAAATAATGCCTTTTTTCAAATAAAAGTAATGTTTGCAATACTTTAAATAACATGGTATTATATGTCATGTTTTTACATTGATTCAGGAAAGCCAGCACCACCGTGACGGTTTTGGCCAAGAGAGAAGAAACGGCAACTGAGAAGATGGTGCTGAAGACCGTTTGTCGGAGAAGGCAGGTGGCTTTCCTTGGTTGACCAATGAAGAGAGAAGGAGACAAGAAGCAAAGCAGGAGGGATACCAGGAGGATGTAGGAGAGGTCCCGGTTGTTGGCTTTGACGATGGGAGTTTCCCTGTATTTAATGAAGATGATTAAAACAAGGCCTGTGGTTAGGAGGAAGAGCAGGGCAAAGGAGACCAGGATGATGCTCAGAAGTTCTTCATAAGACAGGAAGGTTATAACTTTAGGGATACATTGGATTCTGGACTCATTTGGGCATTTGTCATCGGACATTTGGTGCATTTGTCGGTATCTGAGAAAAGTAGAAAGCAATATTTCTTTAGCATCCTTTCCTTTGCACTTCAAGAAATACCTTCTTGGGACAAAAGCTGATAAAGGGAACATTTTCTAAGATGCATTGCTTAACAATTCCACATAAAATATTAAGTATATCATTCTATAAAACTTATATACCTAATGAAATTGGGTTATGTCCTAAGAAATTGTGCATTTTGAATAAACAAGAAAATAGTTGAGCTTCAATCTTTTTTTTAATCTGCACTTTCATCAAAATTTCTGGCTAAGTTCATTTCCACTAGGCCTTCCTTTTCTCCGGTGTCGGAACGCAGTCATATCAGCAAACTGGCTCTCCTTCTCGAGCCCTCTTGACAAATCCAGGATGACAATTTTCCACACATTTGGACTCAGGCAGGGACTGAGGAGAAAAACAAGGATAACAGATTAACAGAGTTGGAATGGACCTTGTAGGTCCTTTAGTCCAATGCCCCCACTCAAGCAGGAAACCCTACCCCATTTCTGACAGATGACAGTTCAGTCTCTTCTTGAAAGCTTCCAGGGATGAAACTCCCACAACTTCTGTTCCATTAGTTGATTGTTCTCACTGTCAGAAAGCTCCCCCCTATTTCTAGGTTGAATCTCTCCTTGGTCAGTTTCCATCCATTATTCCTTGGCTGGCATTCAGAAACATTAGCTAAGTATTTTCTGAACTTCACTTAGGT
Source organism: Natrix helvetica (assembly GCF_964273705.1). NCBI lineage: Eukaryota > Metazoa > Chordata > Lepidosauria > Squamata > Natricidae > Natrix > Natrix helvetica. Next base: position 136,507,516 of record NC_138551.1, read on the forward strand.
GAATATGAAATCTCTGATTCATTTTAAGCAGACACAGGATATATAACAATGGCAGCTTCTTCATTTAGTTCCTCCCTTTGGCTTGTGGCATATTTGGCAGGATGTAATTGAGGAAAGATTTAAGTATTAAGAAAGAAGCAGTGGCTTCTTCCTCATGGCTGTATTAATATTTATTTTTTACTATTCATTTATTATGATGGTGTACTCATAGTAAATTTTAGAATCAATTTATTGTTACAGATTTATTAAGTTATTATTATTTTAAATCTGTTAAAATAGAATAAAGCTGATGAAGAGAAAAAACCGTCTGACCAGTAGGATCTGGAAAAGTGGGGAAAGGTGAAGCAAAAGCATCTCCCACTTAAATACAAAGGAAAAGTTCCTTAGAAATTAAGGCTGTCAACTTTAAAAGCAATGTTCTTTGTTGATTTGTAAAATGGCCTGCAGGTTGAGTCTTCCTCTGATGAGCTCCTTGTCCTGCCCTCAGGCTCAGGCATTATGGAGAATAAATAGATGCCCTCTTCTATGTTGGAAGAAGCCTCTCTCCTCAGCCTTCTTTTCCTAGAGGGTAAACATACCTAGTTTCCTTAGCCATTTAGTGATTTAGCCTCCAGATCAACCAGGAAGCAACCTGGGATTAAGGAGAAACTTCCTAACCGTGAGAACAATGAACCAGTGGAACAGCTTGACTCCTGAGGTTGTGGGTGCTTCATCAATGGAGGTCAGTTGTCTGAAATGGTATGCGATCTCCTGCTTGAGCAGTGGGTTGGACTAGAACATCTCGAAGGCCCCTCCCAGCTCTATTCTGATTGATTGAAATCCTAAACTGTCAGCAGCATCCCAAGTTGGGCATGGCTAAATCAGCATTAAAAATGTTTCAGGCTGCAGCATGTAAAGGATACCTTGATCAATAGTATGGAAGCCTTACAAGCGATCTAAGAAGACTCTATGTGTTCTGTTCCCAATATTCAATTCTCTTTGAAGGTCTTCCCCTTAATGATCAAACTTACCCAACTTGAAATAGGTTCAACAGCTTTCAAAAATAAAGAAAGGATTTATTTATTTCACCCAACTTGTTGAGCAACTTGAGCCGTAAAAGAGCATCTTGGCTGATAATAAGTCTCTCTCTTTGAAAACTCCCCAGCTGCTCTTTAATGGCATCCTTCTTATGGAAAGTAACCCAGCTTATGATATTCAAATCTGCAGCTACATCTCCATTTTGATCCAAGTACAGTTTCTTCTTGGAAAGATTGCAAAATTCACTCGTCTCCAGAAACAGTTGGAACTGGAATAGAAACACCCTTGAAGGTTAAAAGCAGGAAGCTTGGTTTCTTACCACTCATGGTCTTTTCACATGTGAATCTTTCACCTAGAGTTGTCTAATTTGCAAATTTTGTGAATTGGGAAATAAGTGTTATCCCTGTCTTCAAAACTGACAAAAGTTCAGCAAAATTTGTCAATCATATATTGAAAAACTACATTTGTATTGATGAAATATCATTGACCAGATTTCTCTATGAAAGAGAATATTTTAGAACAGACTACAAATAAATTGAACAAAGAAACAAACAAAGAGATTATTTGTAAACTCCTTGGGAAAAACAGGGGGATTACCAGAAAACGTGAATTTGTCAAGAAGAAAGTTGCCAGGCTAATCTTCTCCCAGGTACACCAGGTAGGAAACACAACCACATGAGGTGACTCGACTTTATTGGAAGGCCACATCAAGACAATCTCGCAAGTCTGAAAGTTTAAATCTCCCACCAACCCTTTTTCAAGCCTGGAGAATTACACAAGATGTAAAAAAAAAAATTATGACAGAGAAGGAGGTGGCTGGATGGAGTCACCGAAGCAGTCGGTGTGAGCTTAAATGGACTCCAGATGATGGTAGAGGACAGGAAGGCCTGGAGGAACATTGTCCATGGGGTCGCTGTGAATACATTACAGTTGCAGTAGTTTGGTTCAGGCTTTGTTGAAGCTGAAACGCAAGTAGGCCCTGAGAATGTAACCTTTAACATAGTGCTTGCACAGGATATTGGCTGACCACAGTATCTGAATAACCGTTTACTTAGCTTAACATACCGTTTGCATAGGATGTTGGTTAACCACAGATATCTGACTGTTTGACTGTTATATGGCAGGTGTTAGGCCACCTTTTGCCGTGACGCAGTTGTTATTTGCTTCTTGTGGAAAATTATTGAAATGTATTTTCTTGTATGTGTCCACTCCCCCGCCCTTGCAAAACTATGCAATAAAAGGGTTTGTGCAGAACATGTCAGGAGGAATGTAGCTTTACACCCTCCAGGCACTTTGTGCTTGCCCACCTCGAGCTAACTCTTTGTGTGGTGTCTTGATTTGCGGCCTCCGTCCACGAGTGGACCCCCTAAATTCCCGGTGAGGACCGGGGTTCGTTCTCCCACCCAAGGGAGAACCCTGAAGGCCCAGACAGATGAATCCGGACTCGAGTGTGTTGCAGATCTCGCTGCGACAGGTCGCGATGGGTCAGACATAACTAACAACAACAACAAAGTTCTAAAAAACTTTTTTTTGGCTGGCCAGTTATGCAGTTGGGAGCTTCTCTGCCTTATCTGATTATTCCCGGGGCAGCATTTCCACCCCTTGTCCCCAAAAATCATTTATTGTTTTTTAGGTATTTATTTCTATCCTGTCTTTACTATTTTTACCATTAACTGAAGTCGGCAAACATATCAAACACACCCTCCTCTTCTTATTTTATACACAACAACATTGTGAGGAGGGTTGTGGCTGAGACAGTGTGACTAGTCGAAAGTCGCCCAGCTGGCTTTCACAGCTAAGGCAGGACTTGAACTCAGGATCTCCAACTTTCTATCCTGATGAAGATGTTGGTATTATATTATATTTGCACATGTCATTACACTTCCTTAATAGTTTGTGGAAATGCTGGTGATGTAAAGATTTCAGCAAAGTAGTAACAACCTACTTGCTGATAACTAATTAATTGAGATCATTAATTTCAATGTCCCTCATAAAACTGGGAATTTATGAATAACAATTAATCCTTGATCATCTATTTTTCTATATTGTCATCCCTAACTGTTGACTTTCATTTATTAATTTTAAAACAATTATTAGCACAGTAGGAACCAACTCTTCTCAACAACCCAAGTTGAAACTATAAAAGTAATATCATAACATCAGCAAAGAGGCATTTATCTCCTAAGGCATGCTTACTTCATGCCTTGATTTTGACATCTTTTCATTCATTTTTAAAACTTTTCTCCCCCCCTCTCCCCCTCTCCTTCCTTCCTTCTTGTGTTCATTCCATGGGGTGAGAGGCAGCCTTGATTTCATTTTATCTAACCTCTCTCTTCCCCCCTCCCTCCCTCTCTCATTTTTTTTTAACTCTGCAAAATTCTGGTAACTAGTTTTTCAATAAAGTTGATTTTGTTTTTGGAGACAGGCCATACTATAGCATCAGCCCTTTTGTGTGGTGCCCTTGAGCATTAGCTTTCAAAATAAAGTACATTTTGGTTCCAACTCAGCTGCCAACTATTTCAGTTCTGTGATATGCTCTGGCATTAACTGGTCCCTGGAGTTTTGTTTTTTATCACTATGCCAACAAATCTCAGATTTATTTGTTTCTTCAGCCACAGGTGCTGTGTATTCCCTCTGGGCTCAGTTTCAAGCATGGAGACCCCAAATCTCTCAATTCTAGATGATGGCTTTAATTCTCTGTGGTGGGCCCTACCCTTTGGAATGACCTCCCCCCAGACATCCGGACAACAACCGATCTTCGCTCCTTCCGTATGAAGCTGAAGACCTACCTGTTTTGTCAAGCCGGCCTGGCATAACGTTACTATCTTGCCACCCCAGGTCATTTTACAATGGGAAATTTTGTTTTTAATATTTTTGGGGTTTTAAACTTTGTAAGTATGCTTATTTATGGACTTATTTTTACCTCCTCTGCACGATTTTATGGTGCTATCTTGATTATTGCTCTGTACGTCGCCCCGAGTCCCTGTGGGGAGAGGGGGCGACTAATAAGTTCAATAAAATAAATAAATAAATAAATAATTCGATATCTGCCCCTGTTATTATGAATCACATGGGGATTATTTCCCTTTCATTTCCCTCCAGAGAATTTCCCAACAATTTTTGAGTCCAAGAACTGGTTGAATTATCCAGGGATCCCTCCTGAGAGGGAGAATTATGATAAAAGTTTCAGCTCTGCTCTTTGGCCGAATCCTCCAGGGGAGACTTTGGGCAGAGAAATATGGAGTTTTGGGACAGGCAGGGTCTGTGCTCTTGAATGTCCGTCTCTCTCCTTTCCAGATGAAGCTGAGTGTTTCTCTGTGTTTCAATCAGGAAAGACACTGGATCATATTCCACCTTGTGAGAGTCCTTTGAATCCTTCAAATTATTCTTAAAAGATTCATTGATTCACCCCTTGAATTATGGACCTCCTGCTTCTGCTTCTGATGCTGCTGGTGTCCCATCCAGTCTCTGGGAAGCTGAGAATGAAATGCCCGGAGAGTTTGGAGCACCAGGATGGAAAACGACCACAGAGCTTTTATAGGCCAGGAGACCATCTCATCGGTATAGTCCTAAGTGGAAATGAAAAATTGCATACAAAGTTGCTTTTCAACGTGGCTCCTTCTCTTCAGTTGGTTTTTCGTGATCTGTAAGTCATTCAGGGTGATAGAGTTGCACTCCCTCCATTCTAACACTCTCCTTCTTTTCTGTTTTTATTTTTCATTTATTCCTATATTGGAGATTATGTCTAATGTCCGCAATGATTTTGATTTCCATGGCTTCTCTCTTTTGTCTGATTTTGTGAAATAAACTCAAATCGAAAAATAGGCCTGAAAAAAGCTGAAAGGGCTGCAGGTTATTTTCCTCTCTCAGTTTAATCCTTAATTTATCACTTGAATAATCAATTTTATTTAAAGTAGTGGTGGAACCAGTTGTAGTTGCTGTACCTCTGCCCATTTCCATATTTGTATAACTGATCATTGCTTTTGGATCAATGTTGGCTTAAGGCTCAGTAGGCTTTTGGAGGCTTATATATTTTTAAAAAGTATTTGTTGCTTCCCATTATAATAACATTTTTTTTTACAATAGGGATATTTATGGTTTTCCAGGTGCCTTAAGATTCATTTTCAACATTCAAATGGTCAACAAGAATTCCCAGCTCCTGCACAATCTCACACTTGGCTACAACCTCCATGCCAACTATTGGAGCACTTTCCACACTTCAGATGCCTTGCTGGACATTCTCTCCACTGGAGAAGCCAATGTCCCCAACTACGGCTGTGGAAGGAAGGAGAACCTTCTGGCTCTTCTTGATGGAGCTGGAAAGGACATCTCCATCCAGATGTCAACATTAGGAGGCACCTACAAAGTCCCACAGGTTTGTGTGTGTTTTTCTCTCTCTGGTAAAGTGAGGGGTAGGTGGTGGTGGGTGAGCAATAGATCCAATCATGTCTTCTCCATGGAATTCGAAATCTGCTTTTCTCCATATTAGCAAAAAAGTCAATATTTTACCCCATTAGGTTCATGTTGAGATTAATCATAAAAGGCATGAAATGCAAGCAATACATTCCCCGGAGAAGACATTCTACCAACTATTTAACTGATCAAAAAATATCCCTGGCTGTTGGGGTCTCTATTGGCATCTTCATTTTCACATATAAATAATATCCAGTCGGATTGAAGTTGGCAATAGTAGCGTTTTATGTATCTAAAAAGTGGAATAAAAAGGACTCTAGCAATTATAGGCCAAATAGACTAGCAGATATTGTGGCTGAAATGTATGCCTGGATCCTCTTAGTTAAACTTGAGAAAAATGCATTCCTTGCAGAAGAAACAGAAGGTTTTAGGTAGTGAATAGCTATATAGATTTGATAAGAAATATTGCATGTCAATAATCTAATATTGGTAACAAATTTGTCTTGAAATATCTAATCTATATCAGCGAAGAAAACACGGTTTTGCTGGCTTTCTAAATGTTAGTGCATTTGTCATAATTAACAGAGAAATATTATATAGGAAATTGATTGCCCTCAAAATGGAGCTCCACCTGTTAGTCCTAATCCAGGCTCTTTCTCCAGGTCCTTGTTTGAGAGGGAGGTTGGAGCTCAATGGAGCAATGAGAAGAAGGATTGATACTTACCAAGGAGGAAGGGAAGGATGCATATTTGAACCCTTGTTATTCTCTCTTCTTATTGACAATTTACTTCAACTAATGAAGGATCCAAAAATCATCATAAATAAATGTTATTTCTTTCTTTGCCAAAAATTACTAAATTAGTGGACCAGTGAAATGCAGTGCACATAGTTTCCAGTACTTGGATTTTAGAAAGGCTTTGACAAAGTAAACCACTATCTACTTCTTGGTAAGCTAAAAATATGTGGGATAGACAGCATCACCCCCAGATGGACTCAGCCTGTGGTCCTCAGTGGAACTACATCTGCATGGAGGGAAACAAGCAGTGGGGGACCCCAAGGTTCCATTTTAGGCCCAGTCCTCTTCAGCATCTTCATCAAGGGTTTGGATGAGGGATAGATGGGGAACTCATCAAATTTACAGATGACACTAAACTGACCGGAATAGCCAACAGCCCAGAAGATAGGCTCAAGATCCAGGTGGATCTAGATGGACTTGAACCCTGGGCCTATCTAACAAAAGGAAATTCAGTAAAGAGAAAAGTAAAGTAATACAATAGCAGAGTTGGAAGGGACCTTGAAGGTCTTCTAGTCCAACCCCCTCCCTAGGCAGGAAACCCTATACCAGCGATGGCGAACCTTTTTTGGCTCGCGTGCCACAAGTGGGGGGAGCGCGGGGGGGGTCGTGTGCGGGCGTGCCGCACCCATAATGCAACCCGCCCCCAGTGCGCATGCGCGCACAATGCGCCCATTTTTGCATGATTTTTTCACCTTCCCCAGGCTCCAGAGGCTTTATAGGAGCCTGGGGAGGGCGAAAAGAGCCCCCCCGCCCCCCCAGAGGCTTCAGGGAACGTCCGGAGGCTTCCCTGAAGCCTTCGGAACACTTAAAACCTCCCCGCCACCCCCGGAGGTTTCAGGGAACGTCCGGAGGCTTCCCTGAAGCCTTCGGGACACTTAAAACCTCCCCGCCACCCCCGGAGGTTTCAGGGAACGTCCGGAGGCTTCCCTGAAGCCTTCGGGACACTTAAAACCTCCCCGCCACCCCCGGAGGTTTCAGGGAACGTCATCGCAAGGATTAAGGCGAAAGGGGGCGGGGGCGGGGAAAGCGAAGGGGGCTTTGCATGATTTTTTCACCTTCCCCAGGCTCCAGAGGCTTTATAGGAGCCTGGGGAGGGCGAAAAGAGCCTCCCCCGCCCCCCCGGAGGCTTCACGGAATGCTCGAACGCGGCGCCGGGGCCCGGCAGGCAGCGAACGAGTTGGAGCCTGCCGACTGGAGGAAGAGGGTGAGAGGGGGGTCCTGTGAACGGCGGCAGCAGCAGCGACAATAGTCGCAACTCGGCTGCCTGCCGCCTTTCCCCTCCTTTGTCTCCCAGCCGGGGCGGCCAGCCGGCAAGTTACGACTATTGTCGCCGCTGCTGCCCCCGTTCACAGGACCCGCCTCTCACCCTCTTCCTCCAGTCGGCAGGCTCCGACTCGTTCGCTGCCTGCCGGGCCCCGGCGCCGCGTTCGAGCCGGTGGGGGAAAGGAGGAGGAGAATATTGTGTCCAGGCAGATGACGTCAGGGAGTTCCCTCTGACTGCCGGCATCTGCGCTAGCAACAGCCAGGTCGCGTCTGATTGGCTAAGACGCGACCTGGCTGAGAGCGGGGAAACTCTGGCTTGGGGATTGGCTGGTTCGTCTGACAGCTTCGTATAAATAGCTGTCAGACGAACCCTGCATTGATTCTCTCCTGTATTCTGTATAAACTGTTGTGTTCAATAAAGTCTGTTGGATTCACCTCACGACTCCGCTCGCCTTCCGTGCATATTTAACACTGGCGACGAAGGTGGGATCCAGCCGCTAACCCACCAAGTGTTCCATCTTGGCACTATCGCACCGGCGACCCGTTCCTGGCTGACCTAGCTCGTTCCAGAGGAGACCATGTCGGCAATGCCAACCTTCGTTCCGTTTGGCTGCGACGGCGAGACTTGGGAAGCGTTCATGGAGCGCTTCGAGTGCTACCTAATAGCTAACGGCCGTCGCGATGTTCCAGACGACGAGAAGTGCAGTTTCTTCTTGAGCTGCTGCGGCACGCCAATGTTTAGCGCCGCTCGCTCATTAGCCACCCCACGGCCAGTCCATTCTCTGGACTGGGCTACTTTAACTGAGCGTCTTCAGCGCCATTACACCCCCACTCCATCCTGGGTGGTGAGGCACTACGCTTTCCGGCGTTGTGTCCAGAAGCCGGAGGAGTCGGTGAGCCAGTTCCTCCAGTCGCTTCGCACCGCGGCGATGAGGTGCGAGTTCGCCGACCTCGATCGCAACCTCACGGAGCAATTTGTCAGCGGCGTAAAAGATCTGCGCCTTCGCCGGCAGCTCCTGTCACAAGCGGACATCACGCTGACCGGGGCCATCGAGCAGGCAAGGGCGGCTGAACTCTCCGACGAGTCGATGGCGGAGATGTTCAACCTGCCGCCCCCACCAGGCCGCACCTGCCTGGTGGACGAACTAGTTCCCTTGCCTAATGACTATCCTGAGGAGGGAGCGGTGGCGCGCATTGGCCAGTCCGCTAGAAGACGCGTCCCTCAGCGAGCCCGGGTAGCTGTGGCCGTTTGCCTTGGCTGCGGAGGCAACCACGACCGTTCGGGTTGCCCCTTTAAAGCCGCAGTTTGCCGCCGCTGCCTCAAGAAGGGACATTTGGCCCAGGTCTGCCGAGCTCAGCTTCCCTTGCCACAGCGATCAGAGGACGTCCCGACCACAGCCGCCGTTAAACAGCGACCTGGAGGCCGGGCTGGACGACAGCAGCAGCAGCAGCAGCAGCAGCAGCAGCAGCAGCAGCAGCAGCAGCAGCCTTCGCGCGGAGGCTGCTACGCCGTGGACGCTGACTTCCACGCCAACCCCGCAGAGTTGGCCTACCACACGGGTGCAGGTGCGGAGCGCATCAAGGCGTCGCTCCTCATAGAGGGCTCCCCCTGCACCATGGAGGTGGACTCGGGGTCATCCCGATCCCTTTTGTCTTGGACAGAGTTCTCCCGCCTCTGTCCAGGCATCTCAAAGACCCAGCTTGCCTCTCCAGACGCAACCCTACGGGACTACCAGGGGACTCTAATTCCTACCCTGGGTTGTCACCTGGTGCGGGTGGAATACGGGGACTATTCGGGGTGCCTTCCCCTACTAGTCGTAGAAAAGCCTTTGCCGGCCCTCCTGGGCCTTGACTGGTTCCCGGCACTTGGCCTATCAGTGCACGGGATTAGACAAGTGGTGGCCACGCCTCCCGACGTGGCCGACGTCCTTGTCAGATTTTCTGATGTTTTTGATGGACAGCTTGGGGCGTATAAGGGCACGCCCATCTCCTTGAACCTAGACCCCCAGGTTGCCCCCATTAGGCTGAAGGCCCGGAGGGTGCCTTTCGCCTTGAGGGCAAAGGTTGATGCGGAGCTTGACAAGCTCGTCGCGCAGGGAGTCTTGGAGCCGGTGGATTACTCCAAGTGGGAGACCCCTTTGGTCATCCCAGTTAAGGCGGATGGGTCCATTCGCCTCTGCGCCGACTATAAATCCACCATCAACCTTGCCCTCCAGGCGAACCCCTATCCAGTTCCGGTAGTGCAGCACTTGCTCCACTCTTTGGGGCAGGGCTGCATCTTTGCGAAGCTGGATATGGCGCAGGCCTACCAGCAGCTCCCGGTGGATGACGAGGCGGCGGCTGCGCAGACCGTCGTCACCCACCGTGGAGCTTTCCGTTGCCGCCGCTTGCAATTCGGCGTTTCCGTAGCCCCGGGGATCTTCCAGAGCCTCATGGAGCGGCTGCTCCATGGGCTCCCTGGCGTGGTTCCGTATTTCGATGACGTCCTGATCGCCGCCAGCAGCCGATCGGGCCTCATCGAAGTACTAGAGAAGGTCCTCGAGCGTTTCAGGGGCTCGGGTTTAAAATTAAAGCGCAGCAAATGCTCATTTGCTGTGCCTCGGGTTGATTTCCTGGGATTCACAATTGACACCCAAGGAATTCACCCCACCCCTTCAAAAGTAGCAGCCATCAGGAACGCCCCCACACCTGCCTCCAAGACGGAGCTGCAGGCGTTCCTTGGCTTGCTCAACTTTTACGCGCCTTTTCTGCCGCATAAGGCGTCACTAGCCGAGCCGCTGCATCGGTTGCTCGACCGATCGACGGCCTGGCGCTGGGGCAGCCGCGAAGCGCATGCGTTCGCGGCTGTCAAAGACTTGCTGACGTCAGAGGCAGTCCTCGTTCAATATTCGGACAAACTGCCTTTGACTCTTGCTTGTGACGCCTCCCCCGTGGGTTTGGGGGCGGTCCTGAGCCATGTGCTGCCCAATGGCTCAGAGGCCCCCATAGCCTTTTATTCCCGGACACTGACTTCTGCAGAACGCAACTACAGCCAGATCGACAAGGAGGCTCTGGCTGCAGTGTCAGGGATTAAAAGGTTCCACGATTACCTCTATGGTCGGCACTTTACTTTGTTCACCGACCATAAGCCACTCCTTGGGCTTTTGGCAGGTAACAAGCCGACCCCTCCCATTCTTTCACCGCGCATGACCAGGTGGACAGAGTTCCTAGCTGCATACAGCTATACTCTGCTCTACCGCCCGGGCAAGCATATAGGGCACGCTGATGCCCTCAGCCGCTGCCCCCTGCCCGTGGCTGACCCCCCGACAGTGCCTTGCCTGTCGGTCTTAGCCATTGCTGATTTGGCTCTGCCACTCTCTTCCGGAGAGGTGGCCTCAAAGTCTAGGGCTGACCCTGACCTGTCCCAGGTCATGCTTTGGGTCCAAAGGGGCTGGCCTGAGGGTCCAGTGCCAGAGCACCTTCGTCCCTTCAAGGCCAGGCAGCTGGAGCTGGCACTTCACAGTGGGTGCCTCCTGTGGGGTGACAGGGTGGTTATTCCACCCAGCCTGCGCCATCAGGTGTTATCTCGCCTTCATGAGGCCCACCCGGGCATAGTGCGCATGAAATGCCTGGCGCGCAGCTATGTCTGGTGGCCTCGCATTGATGACGAGATAGCCGCCTGGGTGGCCGGCTGCTCCCCCTGCCAGCATTCCCGACCGGCGCCACCGGCAGCCGCTCCTAGGGAATGGGAATTGCCCCGAGAACCTTGGTCCCGCCTCCACGTAGATTTCGCGGGGCCCTTCCGAGGCCAGGTCTTCATGGTGCTGGTGGATGCATATTCGCGCTGGGTGGAGCTCATCCTCATGAGGTCCACCACAGCCGAGGCCACGATCAGGGAACTGACTAGGCTTTTCGCCACCCATGGCGTGCCGGACGTCATTGTCTCTGATAACGGGCCTCAATTTGCATCCACCGCGTTCCAGCTGTTCCTGGCCTCTCAGGGCATCCGCCATGCCCCAGTCGCCCCATACCATCCAGCTAGTAATGGCCGGGCGGAACGGGCGGTTCGCTCGGCCAAGGAGGCGTTAAGCAGGATGGATGGGGCAGACTGGCCATCAAGGGTGGCTGCTTACCTATTGGTACAGCATGCCACTCCTTGCCCCCTCACCGGGAAGTCTCCAGCTGAGCTGCTGATGGGCCGGCGCCTACGGACCACCTTGGATAGGTTGCACCCACTCTATTCAAGCGAACAGCCTGGCAACCTGGGGCCCCCTTCCCGATTTTTCCTTCTGGGCGATTCTGTTTGGGCTCAGGCATTCTCAGGGGCAGTTAGGTGGGTGCCTGCCACCATCTCCGCCATAACCGGCCCCTATTCTTACAGGGTCCAGCTACCTGATGGGACCGAATGGCGGCGGCACCTGGATCAATTGAGGCGCCGCCTGCCCTGCACAGCGACAACACCCCCGCAAGGTCGACCATCGACGTCACTGCGCCTGAGCCCTCCAACGTTCCGTTCCCTGGTGCCCTTCCACCAGAATTGAATCGCCCGGTCCGGCTGCCCAGGGCCTTCCCGTCCTCGGACGCCGCCTCCCGGCCATCCAGTGTTGAGGGTGGGCCGCCCATTAGGCGTCAGCCTCCCGGTTTCCAAATGGCCTTCCCCGAGTCAGGCCAGGCCTACCAAGAACTGCCCTGCTCAAGCCCGCCTTCGGCCGCGCCCCCTCGGCCCTGCCTACCTGGGCCTTGTCGTCCTCCGTCTGGGGTGGGCCTCCAAGATGGCGCCCGGAGCTCCACTCCCTTGCGGGAGGAGCTTCGACGGACACCACCTCCCTCTCCGGCGCCTCCTGTCGAACTGAGGCGTTCTGGGCGGGTCCGATGCCGCCCAGACTATTTACGTGACTACGTTTGTGCGTCACCTGCACATGCGCAGTCACTGGGGGGGAAGGAGTATTGTGTCCAGGCAGATGACGTCAGGGAGTTCCCTCTGACTGCCGGCATCTGCGCTAGCAACAGCCAGGTCGCGTCTGATTGGCTAAGACGCGACCTGGCTGAGAGCGGGGAAACTCTGGCTTGGGGATTGGCTGGTTCGTCTGACAGCTTCGTATAAATAGCTGTCAGACGAACCCTGCATTGATTCTCTCCTGTATTCTGTATAAACTGTTGTGTTCAATAAAGTCTGTTGGATTCACCTCACGACTCCGCTCGCCTTCCGTGCATATTTAACAGAGAAGGAGGACAACAAAGCCCCCTTCGCTTTCCCCGCCCCCGCCCCCTTTCGCCTTAATCCTTGCGATGGCGCGGCTAGAGGAGGAGGAGGAGGAGGCGAGGGCGGCGTCCTAGTGGCGGTGGCGGCGGCGGCGGCAGCGATGTGAAGGCCGGGCGCAAGGACGCCGAGCCTGATGCGCCGCGCAGTGGAGGCGATCCGGGCCCGGGCGTGGAAACGCACGTCTCGTGCCTGTTCAGGGACCGTCCCGAGGCTTCCCTGAAGCCTTCAGAGCGCTTAAAACGACCATCCGAGCAACCCGGAAGTCACTTCCGGGTTGCTCGGAGGTTGGTTTTAAGTGTTCCGAAGGCTTCAGGAAAGCCTCGGGACGTTCCCTGAAGCCTCCGGGGGGGCGGGGGAGGCTCTTTTCGCCCTTCCCAGGCTCCTATAAAGCCTCTGGAGCCTGGGGAAGGCGAAAAATAGCTTTTAAAAAGGTGAACTCAGCTGGCCAGCGCGCGCAGGCGCGCTGGCCAGCTGACAGGGCAGCGCCTCGCGTGCCCTGACAAATGGCTCCGCGTGCCACTTGTGGCACGCGTGCCATAGGTTCGCCATCACGGCCCTATACCATTTCAGACAAATGGCTATCCAACGTCTTCTTAAAGATTTCCACAACTTCTGGAGGCAAGCTGTTCCACTGATTAATTGTTCTAACTGTCAGGAAATTTCTCCTCAGTTCTAAGTTGCTTCTCTCCTTGATTAGTTTCCACCCATTGCTTCTTGTTCTACCCTCAGGTTCCTTGGAAAATAGTTTGACTCCCTCTTCTTTGTGGGAACCCCTGAGTCTTACACTGAGGCTAGAAAACCCAAATGTACAGGTACAGATTAGGTGAAACCTGGCTCAATAGCAGGAACTGTGAAAGGGATCTTGGAATCTTAGAGGACAATCTCTCAAATGTGAGCTAACAATGTGTGGCAGCAGCCAAAAAAAGCCACTGCAATCCTAGGCTGCATCAATAGAAGGATAGAATCCAAATCACGAGAAGTATTGGTACCATTTTATAATGCCTTGATAAAACCACCCTTGGAATAGGACATTGATGGTGAACCCTTTTGGCACAAAGTGCTCTTGTCAGGGATGCAATCTGGAAGAGGAGTTGACCAGTGTGCATGCCACTGCGCATATGTGCACCAGGCAGCTCCTCTTCCAGTTCCTGGCACTGCCACGCATGTAAAGGCCAGCTGATCGTCATGCTCACATGCACACAAGAAACCCGGAAGAGCAACGGGCAAGGCCACGCGTGCCAGTCAACATGGCTTTCCGTTCCACTTAGCCCAAGCTAAGAATCTGAAGCAGAGGGCACCATTTCCCCTCCTGGGGCCTCCATGCATCCCATTTTTGGCCTCTCCAGACCCGAGAAGCACTCTGCCGGCCAAAAGCTTTGGTCTTACTTTGCAGTTTCAGTCCGTGGGGCTTGCGAAGGGAAGGTGTGCTCTCAGCCAGTTGGTGGGGGCTGGCAAGTGGGCGGGGTGATTTGGGCGGGGCAGCCTCATGGTCCCACGTGGGCTGAATTAATGGCTTCAGTGGCCTGTATCCAGCCCATGGGATGTAGTTTGAGGACCCCTGGTATAGGGTCTCCTTCTTGAGCAGGGGGTTGGACTAGAAGACCTCAAAGATCCTTTCCAACCCTTTTATTTTGTGATAAGTTCTGTTATGGGTACATATGTTTAGCATGCTAAATACGTATTGGAACATGCTGATTTACACTGTGATATTATCATACTTACACATTGGATTATATACCCTGTGAGGAAGACTTGGGTTCTTTTCTCATAATAATTATCTGATAATTAATACCGGTAAATCAAGTTCAAATGTTATAGTCTTTGGGAAATGACATCCTAGCCATAGATGGTCAGCCAATAGAGCAAGTAAGACCTTTCCTTACCTGGGGCAGTTTTCTCTGAGACTGAATCTTGGCTCCCTCATCATCAAAGGAGCTCAGTTAGATCAAAGACATGAGTGAAAGTGGTGCTTAGATGAAAACCTCAGAGCTCTCCAGCTTCCTCAGCCCCAATTATTGAAGTATATGAGGCCAAGGTTTCCCCCATGTTCTTACATCAATCTGATGTTTGGGGCTTCAGAGAGAAACCACCAGCAGAACCAACCCAATCGCAGCCTCCGAGGTGGATCTTGGGGTGGACAAAAGGACTCCAGCTGCTGCCCCTCAGAGCTGATTTGGGAATTTACACAATTTCTACTTTGTCTAAAATGAGAAAATATGGGTATTGGCATGAAATTTAATCTATGGAAACTAACAGACTCTGAAAATTGTGGCTGTTAGAACAGACAAAACTTCAATTAAAGACCAATCTTGGATTCTACTGCTGACAAATTGTATGAGGAACTGAGGTCTCCCTGTTTCTTGTACAACTGGAGAAGAAGCTAAAAAGATTCCTCCACAAAGAATCTGGGCCTTAGAAGCATTAAAATATGCAGCAATCCTCAAAAATTATAGTAGGCCCTTTATTGGAATAGAATACTTCAGTTGGCATTTGCACATGTTAATCTAATTGCAATAAATTGTAGGGGTGAGATACAGTAATATGACTTACATTGTTTATAGTTTTTAAATTTATTTATTATTTTCCACTTTTATAATACAATCTTGCTAATATTCTGTCTTTAATATTTTAAACAATGTCTAATTAACAAATTATTCTAATGCCTTCATGAGAACAAGATTTGATTTATTAAAATATAATAGTTTGGACTTGATTTGACCCCAAATATAACACAGCATTCTTCATTGTGCAAGGTTTTTGAATGAAGCTCAGAATCTGACTTGTCCAGTGAAACTCTGAAGACGAAGCTATGGATTATCAGCTTTTATTTCTGCCTCCCACCTTAACAGAGCAGGCAGAGAGAGAAAAACAGGCATGTGCCAAAAACCTTTCCAAACATCTTATAGCTTGCACAGAACGTCATTGCTATAGAAACATCATTTGATATCACACAAATTTCACGATTTTTGTCAACGCTCTGAAAACCATAGACTGTAGAAGGGAAAAGAAATCCATTTTGGGGAGTATAACTCATAGCTTTGTTAGGGAATGCTGAACACACATTTTAAGGTACAAGCAAGGCTACTTGGCAGATTCCACATTCTACTTTTCACAAGATGTTACTTTGCTAGGCTAAGCTTGGCAATTTGCCTAGAAGTTTTATCTATGTAGTTGGCAAGTTAAGTTACAATGGAGCTTCTCTCAACAGAAATTTAACAGAAGCTGAATTAGGTTACACTCTGTGTATGCTCTAATGCAGTGATGGCAAAACTTTTAGAGACCGAATGCCCAAACCGCAACCGAAAACCCACTTACTTATCTCGGTGTGCCAACATGGCAATTTAACCTGAATAATGAGGTTTTAATTTAGAAAAACAACTCATATGTGATTAACGTCTTTTCTCTGAAAAAAAACCCCACAATAACAGCGCTTTCAATGATACAAACACCTTTTTATTGAAAGGTAAACGTTTGCATTTGGCATGCTTTTGATTAATGTGACCTTTGCTGTTGAATGCACACTGATAATTTTTCTAACCTTGACTCATACTTTGTAAGTTTGAGAGCAACACATGCAGCACTCAGGTCATCTGTTAGTCCAGGGGTGTCTCTTTTGCAGAGTCAGGGATCCAGAAACTTTCATTCTCGGGGGTGGGTGGTTTAAAGTGGTTACCTGCAGGTCTCCTGCTCCTCCCCTCCCCCCAACTACTTTCCACTTATCTACTTAATGAGGCTTCTTTGTCTCAAGGAGCAGCAAATGGGGCCAGACAGAGACAGGCAATCCAAGTGTGTGTGTCAGGGAAAGCATACTTCAGCCAAGGCACCCAAACTGCTGCCAATGGTGTGGGCGACAGCTGAGCATGCAAATGGGGCCAGACAGAGACAGGGAGGGTAAGAGAGTAATCTCTCTGTGTGTGTGTGTGTGTGTGTCAGAGAAAGTGTGCTTCAGCCAGGGCACCCAAACTGGTGTGGCCGACACCTGAGGAGGGAGGCCGGGTGTGTGTGTACTTTCATCCCCATTCAAACAGGGCCTCTTTTTTCCTCCCCATCACAGTTGGGGCATTAAGGTTGCTGCCACCTAAGCACCAGGATTGCCCCCTCCCCAGCCACCAGCCAGCCCCACCTGACCTGCTCCCTGCCGGCTCCTGCAAAGCCTCGCCATTCTCCTCCTCCTCCTCTTCTTCGTGTCGTCCTCCTCCTCCGCCCAAGTGGCAGTGGGCTCCACGGGACAGGTTTTCATTTCTGCCCTGGGGCAGAAAACTCTGGTGGGCTGGAAGTGAGTGTGAATGGCCTGGCTCTCCAGTGCTTCCTGGGTCAGTTGGAGGCTTCCTTCAGCCTTCAAACAGTTGCAGGGCTTGTTTGGGGTTTTTTGCTTCCAGGTCTCGCCTTTGAAGGCTGTTTGAAGGCTAAAGGAAGCCTCCAACTGAGCCAGGAAGCACTGGGGGGCGAGGGGAGACCATCCACACTCAATTCCAGCCAGGAGAGTTTCCTGGGGAACGTGAGCGCCCCCCCCCCACTGCATATTCACGCGTCCCCTGCCCTGGCCCTCCACAAAGGCCCGAAAACCAGCTGACTGGCAGGAGGTGTGCCTGCATGTGGATGCTAGTGGAGCTGGGCTGGGGCGGCTGGGGTGCCAGGAGAGGACGCTCTGCATGCCACAGGTTCCCCATCACTTCTCTAATCCTTTCAATTCCTTTTCCAGATCAATCATGCAGAAGCTTCAGAGGCTCTGAGTGATAAAAGTCGATTCCCCTTTTTCCACCCATTGCGCCCCAAAGAAGGAATCCAGTACCCAGCAATTGTCCAGCTGCTCCTCCACTTCAGATGGACCCTGATTGGCCTCTTTGCTTCAGATACAGAAAAGGGAGAGAATTTCATGAGGACTTTTACTCCTGTGCTTGTCAGGAATGGAATTTGTGCTGTTATATCACAACTGTTCTCAAAGACTGGATATACTGCATACCTCAGGGATTCCCTATCTAAGTGGAGACAAGTCAACGTCTTTGTTCACTTCATGGAATTGGATTTCATTTGGGACAGAATTCTTCCTTTCCATTTAACATTTATGCGTCTCCCAGGACCCATTGAGGGGAAAGTCTGGATCCTCACAAATTTTACATGGTATGAAATGGACAAGCGCAGACTTCTCAAATACATCCATAGTGTTTGGAAATTTAGTTATCTGCCAAAAGAAATTTCAACAAATTCTGCCTATAAACCCCATTTCTTTGTGGAAGAAAAGTTTCAAGATCATTATTATCATTGTTCTCTTTCAAAGAATGTCTTTTCTGTCAAAGGCCGCAGAAGATGCACCCAGAAAGCCCCACTGGAGACCCAGAGGAAAAGGGACAGAATAAGGGTCCCAAATCACTACCAATCTTACAGTCACACGAAGACTCTGGCCCAGGCCCTGAATGCTGCATATTCCTCCAGATGGAGGAGGGGAAGGAAGGAGGGAGAAAAGATGTTGGGGTCCCCAAGGCTGCAGCCATGGCAGGTATGGGGGTCCCGATATGGATCCATTAATCTTAGATCCTTTAGAGGAGGAATCCAGAGGAGAAGGAGGGGAACCATCTCAACAGATCTGGCCAATTTAATTACTCAGGGAATTAATGGTTCCAAAGAGTAGATACCATGGCATTTTTACATTTAGCACTGCTAATTGGAAAATACTGTATTCTTTTTAAAATGAATTCCCGTATTTGTGGGTTTGTGATTAGCCTGGTGGAATTCCACCTTTCTTCCATCCCCATTGCAAGTGGGTCTGTGTGCAGCTGGACAGGCAGCTAAGCCCCCCTATTCTCCCCCAATGAAAGGGAGCCTGGCGTGGATCTGGATGCTTTATTGGGAGAAGAGGGCAGGTGAAACTGAGGAGATGCAAAGAGTGGAAATCAAATAGAAAGACCAGATAGGCAGCATTAACTAAGAGCCAGCAAAGAAGCAGCTGGAACCTCTCCAGCGATGCTCCGTGTGAGGGAGGGAGGCGTCTCCGGATGACCAGGGGTCTCGGTCACAATGGCTGCTTCCGTCTTCTCCAAAGGCTGACAGAAAATGGAATCTGGCTTCAGACCTTATAGTGAGGCTTATTTGCCCCCGGCCACTAGGTGGGGCTAGAGCAACAACAGCACAACAGTTACCGTATTTTTCAGAATATAAGATGCACCCTTTTCCCTCAAAAAAGAGGCTGAAAATCTGGGTGCGTCTTATACATCGAATACAGCATTTTTTGCCTCCCGAAGCCCCACCCCTTCACCAAAATAGCCGTACATATCTTTATGGAGGCTTTCAGAAAGCTCCTGGGGGCTGGGGAGGGCAGTAAGGAGCAAGAAATGGCCCGTGTTCGCCCCCCCCAACCCCCAGCAGCACTCTATAAGCCTCCATAAGGCTATGCATGCAATTTTTTTGACAAAAAACAGGCTTGTTTTTGAGAAAAACCTGGCATTTTTTGATCATTTTTGCCCACCCCCCAGGAGCACTCTTCAAGCCCCCCAAGGCTATTCATGACTTTTTTTAAAAAGGGGGGGCGTTTTCACAAAAACAGGCTGTTTTGGGGAGCTTTGCAGAGTGTAAAAACTTTTTTTCCCCCGTTGGAAAGCTCTTTAACTGGTTGATGAGAATTACATTGATCAAGGGCTTTGCCAGCAGAAACAAAGTCTTAGGTGCTGCAGATTGTCAACGATTTCCTTCTCTAGCACATAGATAAATACACCTGGAAACATCTACCTATCCACCTACTCTCTCTCCCTCCCTTCCTCCCTACTGTATTTCTCCCTCTATCTCTTTCTATTTCTCTCTCTATCCCTCTACCTACCTACTGTATTTCTCTATCTCTATATCTCTCTATTTCTCTCTATCTCTATCCCTTTATCTACCTCCCTTCCTCCCTACCTAATTACTCTCTCTCTCCCTACCTACTGTATTTCTCTCTCTTCCTCTCCCTCTATCTACCTATCTACTTTTTAAAAGAAAATTACCTCTTCAAATCCTTGGTGCGTCTTATACTCCGAAAAATACGGTACATGTTGTGGCATGACAACCTTTATAAATTGGGA
This sequence comes from Natrix helvetica, assembly GCF_964273705.1. Lineage (NCBI taxonomy): Eukaryota > Metazoa > Chordata > Lepidosauria > Squamata > Natricidae > Natrix > Natrix helvetica. Next base: position 136,527,299 of record NC_138551.1, read on the forward strand.
GGAGACCCTGAGACCATCTAGCCCAACCCCCTCCTCTCTGCAGGAATCCCAGTTCAAGCTTTTCTGACTGATGGCTGCTCATTCTTTGCTCTCAGACGATCCATGAAGAGGAGAATGAACTTCTCTGCTTTACTGGCTCAGCTCTAAAACAGCTCATCCTTTTATCATATTTTTTTTCTCTCATTCAGTTAAAATCTCCTCTCTTGTAACTGAATTCACTTTTTCCATATCTGACACTCTGGAATAAGAGTGAGCGGATCTTACACTTGTGTGTAACAGGAGTCAGTTATTGGAAGAGGGTTGTATCCAGTGGTGGGATTCAAATGTTTTTACTCCTGGTTCTGTGGGCATGGCTTGGTCTTGTGACTGGGTGGGTGTGGCTTGGTGGTTATGTGATTGGGTGGGTGTAGCCAACTTGACATCATTCATGTCAAGGGGTACCTTGCCTGGCGTCTCTTTGCGTCAACAAGATACAATTTCCCTGTCTATTTATTTACTACTAATGAACATCCAAAATACACAATTTAATCCTATGTATATATGCCATATGTGTACATACATATTACAAGGTATAGTGTGTGTATAGGCACACAAAAAGATACATTATCTACTTTATACACTGTATGTGTATGTACACACACACACACATACACACACACAGCTCTTCAAAAACTATACACATTCAACCTCACTTATTGCATTTGGAAAAACACACCCAGAGTCCACTTTCTGCCACACATTTAACTATCACTTCTGCACATTAGAACATTACACAGGCCTTCAGATGTTCTTCCCTAGCCTGCACATGACTGTTAGAGCCAGGAGATGTCATGGATTGAGTAAAATGTGGCAAAACTCACTTAACAATGCTCTTGCGTTTGGGTTCCCCAGAACTTCTTTTTGAGAAGCGTCATTCTGAACTCCGTGTTGGGGGGCATGTGTGTGGGGTGTCCACTGAGGGGCTTTTAGCCAGAGGCGCCTCTGGCCAGGGGGGAAATTGGAGTGGCTCGGATGAGCCAGGAGGGATGATTGAAATCTTTTGGCTGAGCTGGTCAATCACCCCCCCCCCCAGTTGGACCTGGCCGAACTTTCCTCCCTCCCTCCGGTCACCGCGGAGCTGCTGCAGCCTCTCCCCCAACACGCTGCCCAGTTATGGGCCCAACTTGCTTTTCCCTGCAGTATTTGGGGGGGGGAGTGTTCCTCTGTTTGGGGGTAGAATATTGGCTGCAGAAAGGCAAAGGGGTGTGCAGCCTTGGAGGGCCTGTTCACCCTTCCCCTTTTCCTCTCAGCCCTGCAAAACCAGAAATCTCCCCCCCTCCAAACAGCAACTGAGACTGTGCAGGGGGGAGGAGGGGGACAGGAGAACAGGATCTGAAAGATCCCAATTCTGCAACAAGAGGAGTTTTTGCAATGGGGAGGGGGAGGGAGTAGCCCCAGCTTCCAAAGGCCTTTTAGCCATAATTGCCATCAGAGCAGATGTTGGGGAGGGGGTGAAGGAGGAAAGGGGTCCCCTGACTCTCCCTCAGATGCCAAGGAAGGAAGGAAGGAAGGGGAGGGGAGGGGAGGGGAAGGGGAAGGTAGGGATGGGAAAGGAAATGGAAAAGAAGGAAAGGATGAAAAATGGAGGGAATGGGAAGGTAAGGAAAAAGGAAAAGAGAAAGGAAAGGAAAGAGGGAAAAGGTGAAGAATGGCAGCTGCTGGAGTGGTCAGGAGCAGCCTGAGATGGGCATTTGGGAGGAGACCAAGACAAGCAGGAGGCCACGGCAAAGACAGGCAAACAGGCTGGGCTGTGTGGCCACGTGGTCGAGGCAAGGGAGCCAAAGAGCAGCTGCAGCAATGACTCTAAGGCACCAGCCAAGGCTTGTGAGGCAAGGAGTGGTGGGGAGAGACGTGGCCAGGCAGAATTTTTACTATCGGTTCACTCAAACCGGGCCGGACCGTCTGAATCCCACCACTGGCTGTATCCTCCCTTCCCCAACCGAGAGATTGTTTCAATTTCACGTAGATTGTGTGCAAATTCTCCTCCACGTGTGATGCCTGCAAGGGGACCTGGTCCTTGAGTTGGGGTCTCCCCAAACCAGAACGTTCACTTCCTCAGATTCTTATGGCTGCATTTGCCTTCTTTCCATGAACATCTCCCAGCTGACTCAGATTCTGTTTCCAGTTAACTATGATTTTGAGCTCCCCCCGCTTCTTTTGATGCCTTTTCGGGCTTTTCCTTTCTGCCTCCTTGCAAGGCTCTCCTCGGCATCAGGGCTGCCTTTTTCATCGCGACAAGCCCCGCTGCTTTCTGGGGGGTGAGGGGAGCTGTTGCCTTTCTTACTCCGAGGAAGCCTGCAGAGCCTCGCAAGGATCTCTTTCGGCTTCGCTTCTATGCTGGACCTTTAGCCTGCTCTTCCTCTTCTCTATACAGCAATCGCCTACTCATTACAATGCCTCCCGCGAGTTTGGTCTTATTTTGTCTTGACTAGAGCAAAAGCTGGCGCGCCTCCACCCCCTTCCCGCCCCGCCGGCGGCAATAGTCATTACTATTACAATGCTTGGTGTGAAACAAAATTTTATACCGATTTTTAATCGAAAATTAGGGGGTGCGCATTATACACGTGTGCGCGTTATACTCGAATAAATACGGTATCTATTGGACTTGTCATCTATCTGCTGTATATAAAAAACATAGTTAACAGGCAATCCAACAATAAAGTTAAATTTCAAAACTTCAAAATTGTCTGTTATCTGCTATTGTATTTAACTCACGGAAAATTTCTACCACAGACCAACACAATCATTACCTCTGATCTATCCATAATCTGTCCAGGATTAAACATCTTTGTTTGATTCTTATAATAAAAACACATTTGCTTAAAATTTTAATTAGAATCTTTCCCAACAACTGCTGTCCATTCCCCAAAGTTATAGGATGTCCTGTAAATGCAAACACAACTCTTAAGACTTGTTTTCCAGTTAAATATGACAAGTCCATTCCCCAATCTCCCTCAATGTTCTTGAAAGAACCATTTCATCAGTCATCCGTTCGGTCCACTTTGAGTCTTCAGGGTCCATGGCCTCTCCAGCCATCTCCAAGCAGCCTCCCTTCAAACCAGACTCCTCCTTCAGGGATGCCAGCAGCCAGTTAAGTTCAAGTCCATCCATCCAATCCATCCTATTCAACAATTCTTGCTTCCCTTTATCACCTTTAAGTTGATTTAAAACCATTGTTATTTTATCAAACTTTTAAAATGAAGTTTCAAATAAGGCTTCTAAGTTGAAAGACTTTATATTCTTTAAATCACATCAAATTAGCTTACTCTAAGATCCTATTAATTACCGTATTAATGACAACATAGTATAATTGATGACCAAAGGCAAATTTGTATCCATCACTTTTAGGTTTCATAAGAAAGATTAAAAGGGGTTAAAAATTATTTGAGTATCATTTTGAAGACAGTTTTTATCCACTTAGTTATCATACCATCTACCCCTCAGGTTTCTAATCCTATCGCAAAATTATTTCTGAGTCCTTTACTGAAATCCAGTTCTATCACCAGTTCCCATAATCTATTGAGGAAGTGTAATGATATGTGAGAATGACTTTTGGGATGAGGGGAAGAGAGGCTGCCTAGGGAAGGATCAGCTAAGAGGGGAGAATCCTGCAGCTGCATAATGGGAGAGAAAGAAACTCAGGATCCTCACTAACTTTTCAGACTGAGAAAAGAGCTGGTGGGAGAGTTGTTCTTTCAGATCTGCAAAAAATTTTTTAATGTCGTATTACAATCAAGTAGAATTAGCACATTTAGAGATGTTTTCCATCAGGATGACCAGGGAGAAGATTAGCCTGACAACTTTCTTCTTGATCAACCCATGCTTTCTGGGAATCAATTTGTTGTTTTCAAAGAGTTTATGGATCATCTTTTTTTTCTCTGTTCATTTTATTTGCCATTTGCTCTAGAATGTTCCCTGTAATTGACCAATTGTGTCAATTATATTTTCTTTATATTTTGTCACTAAATGATTGACAAATTTTTCTCAAACTTTTTCATTCACTTATGAAGATAATGGCAGTATTTGTATCCTATTTAACCATATTTGGAGATTAGACAATTGTAGAAGAAAGATTCAATGTGGGATAAGAAACAAAGTTTTCTGCTTTTCAAATTCCTGGATGTTCCCATTCTAGTTTCATCCCTTTCTGGAGAAGAATGAATTTTGGAATATTTCCAACTTTAAACTATACTTGGGCCAAAATGGAGAGATAACAGCAGATCTATTTATTGTCAGCTTCTTGGTTCTCCCCAAGAAGGAAGCCGAGGGTCCCAAGATGGAGAGTCTGGCGTTTTTTATAAGACAGAGACTTTATATCAGCCAAGATGCTCTTTCAGGGCTAAAGTTACTCAATAAGGTGAGATAAATGTTGGTGTCTTTTCTCTGTTTTCCAAAGCCTGACGTCCCATTTCAAGTGGGCAGAGCCTAGAGTCTCCAGGGTGGTTGGCATCCCATGCCAGTTGGTGTCATCTAATGGAAGTTCTTCAACAGACAGGACCTAAGTGGAGGGGTTTTGCCATGTTTTATGGAAACCTTTCAAGATCTTAATGGTCAGAGGTTTCTTTCTTCATCACAGTTTTATTCTTTATTGAAAAATCTAATGGAATAGAAATTTCCTAAATCTTTTACAATGAATTTTATTCTCAGTTTTAATATGAATATATCATCATATGTAAATCTTTTTTCAATTCCATCTCTGCTGACTTTATTAAGTAAAAAGTACTTTATTGTAATGTTAAATGCCAAAAGCAAAAGGGAGGAACTAAATGAAGAATCTGCCAGTAGTTAGTTATACCTCCTGCATCTTCTTAGTAGTAGTCAGGTATTTCATATTTACTTGCATGAAGACCAGAGGCTATTTGGCTAATGTCAGTATCTATCTCTATTTTCCATGAATGTTGACTACTAACACATTTTCTTTGGCATTCCTCATTTTTCTTCTCAGTCCCTGCCTCAGTCCAACTGTGCGGAAAGTTGTCATCCTGGATTTGTAAAGAGGGCTCGAGAAGGAGAGCCAGTTTGCTGCTATGACTGCGTTCCTTGTCCGGAGGGGACCTTCTCCACTCAGGAAGGTGGGTCACACTGAGGAAAATGGGAGGCTTTGTTTAACTGGATCCATCCAGAACATTTTCATGAAAGTGCAAGTTAAAAGACACAAGCTCACCTTTCTTAATTTTTAATATGCACAATTTCTTATCTAAAAGGAAGTAAATCAAAAAGTCTTTGAAGGAGGGGCTGGGAGGAGATGGGGGGAGGGGTGGCCGACTGGGCAAGCTTTACTAACAGCAGTGGAAACATCTCTCCTGCTTTCTAGTCTGGATATGTGCTGCTAAGTTCACCTTTCTAGGAAGATCTGAGTTCTTTGAAACTTGATGAATTGTTTTAGGTCCACCTTCTGAAAGACCTTGCAATTCACTGTATATTGGATCCTCCCCTTGAGGATCACTGAAAAGGTGTCACTGGTCCATAATGTAGTGCTGTGGATAGTTATGGTGGTAACTCATGCACAAATATTCTGCCAGTCATGTAGATCGATCAATCAATCAATCAATCAATCAATCAATCAATCAATCAATCAATCAATCAATCAGAGTAGAGCTGGAAAGGACCTTGGAGGTCTTCTAGTGCTACCCCTTGCTCAAGCAGGAGACCTGATACCATTTCAGACAAGTGACTGTCCAGTCTCTTCTTAAAAACATCTAATGTTGAAGCACCCACAACTTCTGGAGGCCAGCTGTTCCACTGGTTAATTGTTGTCACTGTTAGGAACTTTCTCCTGAATTCCATATAGCTTCCAGATGTTACAAGATACTGTAGGTATCCTCTAAGTCCAGGATATTAATTGCCATGTGGCAGGACTCTAAATATTTGTATGAAAAGATTATATGATTCATTATTAATCTGTAATAATGTAGCTTCCTATGAATTACATTACACCAGAAATAATTCTCACCCTAGGACAGTGATGGCGAACCTTTTTTTAACGGCATGCCAGAATTGCACGCGTGTGCGCTATTGCACGGACCCGCGTGCCCATTCAATTTCCCACCCAACTGCGTTTGTGCAGGTTACCCCCGCGCATGCGCATGCAACCACTCCCCAGGCTCCGGAGGCTTTCCTGAAGCCATGTCCGAGTTCTGGTGGGCTGGAGGAGGCTTTTTCTGCTTCAGGAGATGGTGCTTGTGAGCCTCGGGGCTCCTGGGCGGCCCATGTACGCAGGGCACTAGGCTGACTCCGGTTGCAAAATGTCAGAAAATTCCCCATTTTGCAAGGCAGCTCTCAAAGAGAATGAAGCGGGCGCGGGTGCTTCTTCCATTCTTACAATGAGTAGTAAGGGAAGTGAGCACCGGCCAATATCCCTGCCTCCTTCCTCCGAGAGCTCGCACGGCAGCATGCGGTGTGTGTGTGGGTGGGTGTAAGGGAGGCTGGCAAAGAAGCCTTAGTTTTCCCACTGCCGCAGCTCTCGGGGGATGGAGGCAGGGATACTGGCGGTTGCTCGCCTCGCGTGGCAGCAAGCGACGTGTGTGTGTGTGTGTGTGTAAGGGAGGCTACCAAAGAAGCCTCGGGAAGCGAGTGCCCACCAGTATCCCTGCCTCCTTCCTCCGAGAGCTCGCAAGGCAGTGGTCTCACACACATACACACACACACACACACACAAACGCGCAAGGGAGAGGGAGAGGCTGGCAAAGAAGCCTTGGATTCCCCATTGCAGCGGTTCTCGGGGGAAGGAGGCAAGGGTAGTGGCCAGCGCTCGCTTCCCAAGGCTTCTTTGCTAGCTGCCCTTACACACACACACACACACACTGCCGTGCGAGGGAGAGGCTGGCGAAGAAGCCTTGGATTCCCCACTGCCGCCACTCTCGGGGTAAGGAGGCAGGGACATTGGCCGGCGCTCGCCTCATGTGGCAGCAAGCGGTGTGTGTGTGTGTGTGTGTGTTTGTGTGTAAGGGAGGCTAGCAAAGAAGCCTTGGGAAGCGAGTGCCCACCAGTATCCCTGCCTCCTTCCCCCGACAGCCGCTGCAATGGGGAATCCAAGGCTTCTTTGCCAGCATCTCCCTCTCCCTCTCCGCCACGGCTGCTTCCTTCTCTTTGAGAGCCACCTTGCAAAACGGGGTGTTTTCTGACATTTTGCAAGGCGGCTCTCAAAGAGAAGGAACCGACCACCAGCACTACTCAGGGAACTCGGCCTGTGGAGTCTGGAGTTCCAGGGGGAAGGAAACTCCGCCGCAGCCCACTCCCCATGTGAGGGGTTCCCCCCATCCATCCATGGCTTCTGCCTCTTGCTCCACTTCCTTGCCAGTGGTAAGCGGCGCCATGGTCGAGGAGCAGGCAGGTGGCTGGGTGGGAAGCCAGTGGGCTGCTTTGGAGCCTGAAGCCCCACGGAGCTGGCATGAGAGGCATGTGGGCCTGAGTGGAAAGCAGCATCTTCCTCCAGTGGGGGCGGGGGCTCTGCCTTTGCAGAAAGGGAGTGGGTGCATGTGCAGCAGCCCCGGGCCGCAGCATCGTCGCTGCCGCCTCTCTCAGCCCCATCACAGCGTCTGCGTTTTCACCAAGGGCCGCCTACTGGCCTGGCTAGACGCTGATCTCAGAAGACTAGCGGGCATAGGGATCCGCTGGTAAGACCATGTGGAAGGCAGGGAAGCATGGCAGGGCCGTGGGGAAGGGGTAGCTAGCTAAGCCACGACTCGCAGTCTTAACTAACATGGGCGCAGCTCTTCAGGCAGGCAAGCTGCAGAGTACAGACTGGGTGGGGCGGGACAAGCTGTGACCAGTTTGGGGGCGAAAAGGCCTCCCCTGGCCCTCCGGAAATATGAAAAACCAGTTAGCCGGCACGCGCATACGAGTCAGAGCTGAAGTCTGGTGTGCCACTCAATATGGCTCCACGTGCCACCTGTGGCACGGGTGCCATAGGTTCGCCATCACGGCCTTAGGACTTTCCTCAACTTCATATACCTAGCTACTTTTTAAAAAAGTACATCCTTCTTATGCTTTTTTTAATGAAAAATAAAAGGAACGAAATATTAAAGAAAATTGATTTTTGGCTTCTCAGATGCAGAAAAATGCACCAAGTGTCCAGATGACAAATATCCAAATGAGGCCAGAGTCCAATGTATCCCCAAAGTTGTTACCTTCCTGTCTTTTGAAGAACATCTGGGCATCATCCTGGTCTCTTTTGCCTTACTATTGTTCCTAACTACAGGCCTTGTTTTAATTATCTTCATTAAATATGGAGAAACTCCCATTGTCAAAGCCAACAATCGGGACCTCTCCTACATCCTCCTGGTCTCCCTCCTGCTTTGCTTCTTGTCTCCTTCTCTCTTCATTGGTCAACCAAGGAAAGCCACCTGCCTTCTCCGACAAACGGTCTTCAGCATCATCTTCTCAGTTGCCATTTCTTCTCTCTTGGCCAAAACCATCATGGTGGTGCTGGCTTTCCTGGCCACAAAACCAGGAAACCGAGCAAAGAGATGGTTGGGGAAGAGCTTGGCCAACTCCATCATCCTTTCTTCTTCTGCTGTCCAAATTTTCATCTGCTCCCTCTGGCTGGGAGTTTCTCCTCCCTTCCCTGACTCTGACCTCCACTCCCAGCCTGGAGAGATCATCCTGCAATGCAACGAAGGGGCTGTTGTCATGTTCTACGTCACCCTCAGCTACATGGGCTTCCTGGCTGCCATTTGCTTCACGGTGGCTTTCCTGGCCAGGAATCTGCCTGGGGCCTTCAACGAAGCCAAGCTGATCACCTTCAGCATGCTGGTCTTCTGCAGTGTCTGGGTGACTTTTGTGCCCACCTACCTGAGCACCAAAGGGAAATACATGGTGGCTGTTCAGGCCTTCTCCATCCTGGCCTCCAGTGCTGGTCTGCTGGGCTGCATCTTCATCCCCAAGTGCTACATTATCCTTCTGAGGCCAGACCTGAACACAAAGGAGCATCTCTCAGCCAGAACAAATGTAAAAGCATGAGATATAATACCATTATGATATTGGAAGAATTGTTAAAGTTTATTTTATTTGAAAGGAGATATTCTTTCCATTTAGATAGTATGCAGGTGTCAAAGAAAATATTTATATGTTTCAAAATAGGAAATTATTGAATTGTTCTAGCTCCCTTCCCTTTCAACTTAATAAACCTTGCTGAAAGCCATTCAGAGGAATTTGCTGTTCAGGAACAGCTACTGAATTTGACACCTTTAAAAATATTTCAGCCACTTGTTCCTACAGCTAAAAAAGTGTGTGTGTGTGTGTGTGTGTGAGAGAGAGAGAGAGAGAGAGAGAGACAGAGACAGAGACAGAGACAGAGACAGAGAGACAGAGAGAGAGACAGAGAGAGAGAGACAGAGAGACAGAGAGAGCAGGAAAAGAGTTCAGGAGGAAGCTGTGGGAACCAAGAACCAGCATGGTTGCCTGATCCTCTCCCTGAGAATGCCAGAATGATGTGAAATGCCATGTTTGACTGGCTGTCAGCTGGGGAGGGAAATCGAATATAGAATTCTTTCTTGATTTCCTGATAAAACCTCCTTTGCAGAAAGTGTTCAGCAGAACAGCTGTCTGGGATTTCAGTTTGGGATTGTTTTTATTTTGGTAGGAACTTCACAGCAAAATAATAAAAAACAAAGTAAATGAAAAAAAGTGTAAAATTTCCACTGTATTTTTTTGCTTTGATCAACCAGTGAATTAAAATAGCGGTTTTCACACCCTTTAATACCCCTCTCTACAATTTCTACCTAAAGCATTTTCTCTGGTCCTCTTCCAAGCTTGTCTTGTCTGTGAAGGGCTGGAGAAGATGCCCAGAGAAAGGGGACCTTGAGACTCTCCCCAGGAAGAGGTTGGAGGGATCCTGTCTAAAGGCAGCCCCATCATTGACCAGGTCACAAACCTTCAATGCTGCATAATATCCATCCAGGTCCAAGAAGGGGCTGAATTAGGGGGTGGGGGACTTTGAGGTTTCTAGGATGAGGCACCCATGGAAGCTCTTCTGCTCCCCATCACACAGATTGCTGATCAGTTGGTAATCAATGTTTAAGTCTATGAATGGCTCCTAATTGGGAATAGGATCCCTTTGCAATTTCATTTTAAGGAGGTAAGAAAAGATCTGATTGACCAGAAGGTCAGTCTAAGATTCACAGGGACCACACAGAGGCCTCTGGTTCTCCCACAAGCAGAAGAAGGCAGAGACGTATGGCTTTGTTCAACATGGAACAGACATTCTTGCACAATTTCACTTTCTTCCATCACACACCACAATATTGGACACTCGGACATCTCACACTCTAAGAATCCCCAATTCTGGTATCCCAAATTAATCTGAGAAAATATTTCCAACTTTCACAGCCCCATTCAATAAGAACTAAGGTGTGAATGGAACTCAGGAGTCTGCTGGTGATTGGCCCAAAGTCCCCCAGGAAGTTTTCATGCCTAAGGGAGGATTAGAACTTGAGTCCCCTGGTGATTGGCTCCAAGTCGCCCCTTTGGTTTTTATTTGAAGGTAAATAAATGTAAAAACATGAGATATAACACCATTATGATATTGGAAGAATTGTTAATGTTTCTTTTATTTGAAAGGAGATATTCTTTCCACTTAGATAGTAGGCAGGAGCCAAAGAAAAACAAATCTACTTGTTTCAGAATGGGAAATGATTGAATGGCTGTACTTCTTGTATCTCCCTATTCAACTCAATAAATCTTGCTAAAGAGAACTCTGGGAAAGTCATTCAGAGGAATGTAATATTCAGCAACTACCAATGAACCAGACACCTTATGAAAAATAATTGAGGCACTTGTTCCTACTGACAGAAACTAAAAGTTTGTGTATGTGAGAGAGAGAGAGTGAGATCCTAAGGTAAGAGGAGAGCTGTAGGAGCCCTGCTCTAACCGTGTTGTTGGATCATCTCCATGAAAAGCCTTGGAATGGCAGAATGACCTGGAATGCAGGGATTGACCTGCTCTCCATCACTATTATGTCCTCCTTTCTTGATTTCCTGATAAAACCCCTTTCACAGAAAGCATCCACCGGAACAGCTGTCTTAGGTTTCACTTGGAGTTTGTTATTATTTAAGTATCTACCTTTTAGAAATCCCCACTCTATTTTTTCCTTCCTCATCCAGAGAATGAAAATAGCAACAACTAACACTATTCCGGCCCTTTAATTTCCCACTCTATAATTTGTCCATAAAGCCTTTTCCTGCATTCAATGCCGCCTATTCATCCAGGTCAAGAAGGGGAGGGGGAGTAACGGGGATGGGGGGGCACATCCAGGTTTCTAGCAAGAGGCACCCATGGAAAGTCTTCTGCCTTCCAACCACAGAGATTGTGGGTGGATGAGGAGTCAGCCTGAGGTTTCAGAATGGCTTCTGATTGCCACTCGGGTCACTTTGCAAATTCCATTTTAAGCAGGTAGAAAAGGTTTGATGGATCAGACTGAGGTCAGTCTAAAATCCACGCTGATCCCCCAGATGCCTCTGGTCTGCCAACAAGCAAGGAGAGGGACGTATCACTTGGCCCAACATGGAACCAGGTAGGGGTGGAATTCAGACAATTCCCACAGGTTCCCTAAAATGGATTGTTAATTGTATGAGCTGTTCGGCCAACTGGCTGAATTGTCTCGGCCTGCCCCCCCAACCCCCTCCTGAGGATGGTGTGTTCCCCCCATGAGAAAACGACCTGTCTCAAGATCCCATGGACCTCTTTGGCTCAGCCAGTCCAGTTGCCCGGTGGCTCTCTCTCTACGCAAAGCGAAGGAATCGCAGAAACTCTGCAGAGCCCAGAATGGGGCTTCCTCGAACTTCGGGATTCGGAGGGTCCAGAAAGGAGGAGGACCAATGGGAACTCTCCCTTCTTCAGCGTCATCGGTCTCCAGGCAGAGTCTCCCTCGACTTCACCCAGTGCAGGAGAGCGTTCCAAGCAGAGAAGAAGCCCCAGTAGGTTCTTCAGGCCAAGATCCCCCCTCCCACTTTTCCCGCCTCTCTCTCTCCGCAGAACTGGCTTTCCTCCTTCAGCTGAAGCCCCAAAGGACTCTGCCCGGAGACCGATGACGCTGAAGAAGGGAGAATTCTCATTGGTGCTGCCTCTAGTTCTGGCCCGGCCCTCCCACCTCCAAAATCTGAGACAAACGCTCCACACCCCTTCTAGATTCCTCCTCTGGGGCTGGAACCATCAGGCTGGGGAGATACACAGACACGCTGCCGAGCCCACAACGGGCCTTCAGATGGTGCAATGCCTGAGAAACACTGGATGTGCAGAGAAATGCAGGCTAAAACCAGCGAATTGTGTTTTCCCAGGATCTGATGAAGCCCCAGCGGACCAATACGAATTCTCCCTTCTATAGCGTCATCAGTCTCTGGGCACAATCGGGGTTAAGGGGTGGGAATTCGGAAGGGGCTGCTTCGTCCAGAAGTTCTGAGCAGGAGAGACGTGTGTTTGAAGGAAGGAAATGGTGTTTTTCTTCTGTGAAGCAAAGCAACGCCTTTCCCGAGAGAACCCAGCAGAGGATTCTCCCGGGAAGCAGTGGGTGGAAGCTGGCGAGAGGATCCAGCAGGATTAGATCCCAGAGGATCCTCTCCACCTCTTCCTGGTTTACCTGAGGGCTTTCCGTAGCTTGCTTTTGGATTGGGGGGTTTCTGTGACCCCCAAGTCTTCCCTGGCTATGGGGTCCGCCTCCCCTCTTCTCATCCAGCACAGCGCCTCTTCCTATGACAGAAACCATCTCTGAAAAATGTGTGAATCAGCGGTTCTGAATTGGGGGAAGGAAGATTTGATCTTTATTTATTTTATTTATTTATTTAATTAGATTTCTAGACCGCCCCCTTTCCCCGGAGGAACTCGGGGCAGTGTACAGGTATAAATTTTAAAAACCCATCCAAACAATAATATACATTGTTAAAATTAGATTAAATAACCCCTGTACAATTTATAAAAATTAAAACTAACCCATAAAACCAATCATAACATTTAAAAACCAAAGCTGAGGTGGGAAGGCTGGGATTAGGCCAGGCCGGCTAGCTGCAACAGGTGGGTTTTAAGTTTCTGACGGAAGGAGCGGACATCCGTAGTCAATCTAATGTCAGGGGGAAGGTCATTCCAGAGGGTCGGGCCCATCACAGAGAAGGCTCTTCCCCTAGGCGTCGCCCGCTGGCACAGCCTAGTGGACGGCACCCGGAGGAGTCCCTCTCTGTGTGAGTGGATAGGCCGAAGGGATGTATGGGGCAGGATATGATCCCGCAAATAACTAGGTCCTGTGCCAAGGAGCGCCTTGAAAATGATGGTCAACACCTTGAAACACACCCGAAAAGCCACAGGCAGCCAGTGTAGCCTGCGCAGGAGAGGTGTTACGTGGGAGTAGCTAAAGACTCCCGAAATTGCCCGCGCGGCTGCATTCTGAACCAGCTGTAGCCTTCGGGTGCATCTCAAGGGGAGTCCCATGTAGAGAGCGTTGCAGTAGTCTAGCCGGGACATCACAAGCGCATGAGTGACTGTGCGAAGGGCACCCCGGTCTAATAGGGGACGCAATTGGCGCACCAGGCGAACCTGGTGGAACGCCCCCCTGGCCACGGCTGTCACATGGTCATCCATGGACAGCCGGGCATCCAGAAGGACGCGCAAATTGCGCACCCGATCCATGGGGGCCAGATGTTCGGCCCCAATGGCCAGTAATGGAATAAGCTGGTTGAACCAGGGCGCCGGTAGCCACAGCCACTCAGTCTTGGACGGGTTGAGCTTGAGTCCGTTACTTCCCATCCAGATCCGTACGGCTTCCAGACACCGGGACATCACTTCGATAGCATTGTTGGGGTGGTTTGGGGTAGAGATGTACAGCTGGGTGTCATCCGCTTACATATGGTAGTCTACCCCAAACCCACAAATGATATCGCCCAGCGGCTTCATGTATGCATTGAACAGGAGAGGCGAGATGACCGACCCTTGTGGCACCCCACAAGTGAGCGGCCTCGAGGTCGACCTCTGCCCCCTTGCCAATACAAATTGCACTCGGCCAGAGAGGTAGGAGGAGAACCACCGCAAAACGGTGCCCCTCACCCCCAACCCCTCCAATCGATGCAATAAGATACCATGGTCGATGGTATCGAAAGCCGCCGAGAGGTCTAATAGGACCAGGATGGAGGAGCAGCCCCCATCTCTGGCCCTCCAGAGATCATCCACCAACGCGACCAATGCCGTCTCCGTGCTGTGGCCGGGCCGGAAACCGGACTGGCGCGGGTCCAGATAATCAGTTTCCTCCAGGTGGCATGGAAACTGTTGTGCCACCACACTCTCTACAACCTTCGCCAGAAAGCAAAGGTTGGAGACGGGATGGTAGTTGGCTAATAAAGCTGGGTCCAGGGAAGGCTTCTTGAGGAAGGGCCTCACCACCGCCTCTTTCAGGGTGGCTGGCAGGAACCCCTCACTCAAAGAAGCGTTGACTAACTCCTGGAGCCAGCCTTGTGTGACCTCCCAGGATGCCAGTACAAGCCAGGAGGGACACGGGTCCAATAAACATGTGGTGGCTCGCAGTCGCTTATGCAGCCTGTCCATATCATCGGAAGCAACTGAGTCAAACTCCTCCCAGAATGGTACCTCACGACCTGCCTCCGACGTCTCTTCCAGACCACTAGCAGGGACCAGCTCGCTTCGAATCTGAGCGATTTTGTCCTGCAGATACTCCCCAAATTCCTCTGCTCTGCCCTGCAAAGGGGCTTCCCGCGGCCTCTGTTGGAGGAGGGAGCGGGTCACCCTAAACAGGGCGGCAGGGCAGTTATCTGTGGACGCAATAAGAATGGCACAATACTGACGCTTGGCCACTCTTAATGCCACAAGGTAAGTCCGTAAATGGGCTCTCACCTGAGTTTGGTTAGATTCAGAGCGTGACGATCTCCATCTGCTCTCTAGGCGTCTCTTGTGGCACTTCATCACCCTCAGCCACTCGGTAAACCAAGGGGCCTGGGTGGTTCGCTGCCACAAGAGAGGCCGCAAAGGCGCCACCCGGTCCAAGGCCCCAGCGGCCGCACTATTCCATGCAGCCACTAGGTCCTCCAACCGGGTGTGGGTCAGGGCTACAGGAAATGGCCCGAGCTCCATCTGGAACCTGTTAGGTTCCATCAGGCGCCTGGGGCGGAACCATCTTGGGCAATCTGGTTCCGCCTCCCCGCGGTGGGGAGTAGCGGCTGGAAAGTCGAGCCGGAGCAGTGAGTGATCAGACCATGACAGGGGGGTGATAGCTAAATCCCCTACTCCCAGATCACTCCTCCATTAGCCAGAGACAAAAATAAGATCCAGTGTGTGTCTACCCTCATGTGTGGGGCCCTGAATTATTTGGGTCAGGTCCATGGCTGTCATGGAAGCCATGAACTCCCGAGCTACTTCGGATGTCTCCCCTTCCGACGGCAAGTTAAAGTCCCCCATGACCAACAGTCTGGGGGTTTCAACTACCATCTCGGCGATCACCCCAAGGAGCTCGGGCAGGGCTGCTGATGCATAGCGAGGACCCAGGTATACAATCAGCAAGCCCAACTGCTTCCCTGGGCCCCACTTCATGCACAGAGACTCACAACCGGCTATCTATGGCACAATGGTCTGTCTCGGCTCAAGACCTTCCCTCACAATGACTGCTACCCTACCATCCCTGCCTAGTGCCCGTGACTGATGAAATGCATGGTAACCTGGCAGGCACATTTCCATGAGAGGGAGACCTCCCTCGTGGCCCAGCCAGGTCTCCATAATTCCTGCCAGGTCCGGCTCCCCCTCCAACACCACGTCGTTAATGAGGGGGGCTTTGTTGACAACGGACCTGGCATTGCATAGCATCAGCCTCAGGCCCTCGCTCTGTAGGTCCTGACCACCTAGATTGTGGGGGTTGGGACATATGACCGGCCGTACCCAACGACCGCGGTCTCCCAACCAGTGATGCGATCTCTGTCTACCCTCGCACCTGCCCCTCCCCACGACCGTTGGAATGAAAAGACCCTCTTCGGGAGTGTCGCTACTCTCCCTCCCCCCTTAATGGCTCCGCTCACTTCCTTACTAACTCCACCCGCCGGCTTGGTGCTGGTCCCTCCCTCAGCCTGACTAGCCCCTCCCCCCACCCTAGAACCCCCTAAAAGACGAATTAAAAATTTGACTAAAAACCCCCTGAGGCCACGCCTTGCCCACCTCTCTGGATTGATGTATCCCTCATCGAGGTGGGCCCTCGTAAGAGCAGAGGGGCAGACCTGCAAGAGGGGGGACTCCCGCAACAGGATTAGGTCTGCCCTTGAGTATATGGCGGAGACGTCCATGCCCGAGTACCCGATGGAAACATATATGCAGGCCTGCCTGGGGTGTCCGGCATCCGAGGTCTACAGCAGTCCGAGGTTTGTTTTACGTCCCTGGCCAGCATGTAGCTCATGGTGACTTTGAAAAGCTTTTCGGCCTTCTCTAGCTCTCCTCTCAGGAAGGCCAAGTTTGCTATCACGTCATACGTGTAGATAATGGCGGCGTTGTTGCTTGATTGCTGAGAGAGCCAGGAGGCTTCATGCAGGAGCCGCTCGGCTTCCTCCAATTCTCCTTTCATGATCTTCAGCTTGGCTTTTTTCAGCAACAGTCCTCGGGGTCTTCCTCCTTGGCCTTTCCTTCCTCTGCCTCCTCCTTCTTCCCAGCATCTCCAGAGAAAAGGAAGAAGGCTGATAGGCTGAGGCCGCTGCCCACTCGGATGGCTCCTCCCGCTACCGCTTGCCGTGGCGTCCTTCGGCACAGGCCTCCGTTTCTGTCCGGCCGCGGCCTTGTTTATGCCAGCCGGTGTCGAGCGGCCACGGCGGCCGTGACGAGGCCTCGCTCCTTGATCTTCAGCCGCCGGACAAAAGAAAAGAGCTTTTGAAGCCACAGTATACACCAACCAGCTTCTTTCCTTATCAATATATTGTTTCAATTTCTCTTAGTGCTGCTGGTAGCTGCCTCTAACCAAATGCTCATCTGTCTCAGCTTGATCTCTGAACTTTGGACTTTGGAGGTGGGAGGGGCCAGAACCAGCGGCAGCACCAATGGGAATTCTCCCTCCTTGAGTGTCATCGGTCTCCAAGAAGAGTCCTTTGTGGCTTAACCTGAAGGAGGAGGATTCGTGGCAGAGAGAGAAAGGGGAAATTGGGAAAGGCGTCCGTACGGTATTGGGGGGGGCTACAGCTCAAGGGGGTTCATGGCAGCCCTAGGTGGGACCCTCCCCTTTCTTTGCTTAGCCAGGGATTCCCACTTCCCCCCATTCTTATTTCCCCCCATTGACATCCACAACAGCAATTCTTGAACCCAAAATCCATTTGGGCTTTCACTGGGTCTCCAAACATCGCCCGCACCTGGGTGCAGAAGCTAACCATCCAGGGGTGGGATGGCCTGCATGAGCAGTGGAGTCGCCCAATGAGCTGCTGGGCCGATCAAAAGACGGATGATGAATCCCCCCTTTTCACAGTCTGTCTGGAAATCAACCCACCCCAAACACGTGAAGAGCTGGCATTGTCCCAGAAACACCGGGAACTGCTCCAAAGTTTCGTCAAAGGTATCAGGCAGCGATGCTGGGCCTTTCCTTCGAGGGTCTGCTGAAGCAGCTGCTGCATTTGGGCCAACTGGGAGGGGAGCTGGGCTATTGGCTGGGCTAACTGCACGTTGACTGCTAGAAGTTGTTCCCTGCTCCCACAGGGCAAGCAGTGCTGGAGGGAGGGGAATGTAGAGGCTGGAGCAAACTATGCTGCCCTCTTACACACACACACACACACACACACACACACACACACACGCCAAGAGTCTACAGGTGTTTATTCAAACTCCCCAAACAGGCCCACAGAAAGCTCCCCTGTTGATAATAAAGAGAATGTATATTTAATCCGTCATGTATTAACCGCAGCTGGAATTATATTTGCACAACATTGGAAAAGTGTAGAGATTCCTGCTGATGAGAAGGTGATAAGGAAAATATCTGAATGTGCAGAAATGAACAGATTAACATTAGCAATGAAGGAGAAAGAGCAAACTGGATATTACATGATTTGGGAAGTATTTTACCAATGGTTGGAGAATAAAAAAGGAGTTTGGAAATGGAGAAGGCTAAAAAATAAGTAGAAAATATATTTAGAGACATAAAGAAGATGAAAACTGTTAGTAAGTGTATGATGAGAATAATGATGTTTAATGTTAACATGGTATCATCTCCAGAAGATATTAAGAAAAATAGAGAGTTTTATAATGTTTAAATGTTCAAAATATTATAATACTAAGCTTAGGGATGTTAATGTTAATATGAATGTGAAAGATGTGGCAAATGAGGAACAATGTTGCACAAAGATGTTTGTACCCAGACGACACACAGCATAAGGAAAGATGGAATGTTTATTTTTGTAATTGAAACATAATAATAAAAATTATATATATATAAAAAAAGAAAGCACCCATCTTGCACAGGTCTGGATTCCAGGCTCAGCACAGCAAGATTCCCTGGGTAAGTGAGTCCAATGGGCACCCACGAAGTCCAGGAAAACCATCCATGAGTCTAACAGGTCAGGATAGATGGCATGTCAGGGGAAATTTCACCCTGAGCTAATGAGGTCTAGAAATCGACGGCTTTTCCAAACAGCATATCCTCAAGAAGCGAAAATGAAAAAAGCCCGAGGACATGTTCTAATGAAAAAACAAGCTTTAATATAAAAATAAAAAAATAGAAATAAAACAAATCTATCTAATTGTTACATTTTGGCAAGAACAAATGTTGTCCACCTTCTTCGGCAGACGAACAAAGATCAAAAAGAAAAAAGTCTCTGGAATGTGTGATGTATTATAAACATGTTAAGCATGCGCAGTAAATCATTGCTGATAAAGGCCTATGACCTGCGCAATAAGTCTTCAGTAACTATTCAGTTCGGCTAGCAAACAATTAACGCAGTGACACCCCTTCTTTTGCTAGTTGGGCTGATGTCATCAAATCATCAATTAAGGCACATCTTCTCTCGCAGATACTCGTGTTGAACTTCTGCAAGTGGTTTGTTGAGCATGTCAGCAATCTGATCATGTGTAGAAACATATTGCAATTTAACAAAACCTTGCTTAACTAATTGTTTTGTGTTTTGATAACTATCAGTAACTATTCAGTTCGGCTAGCAAACAATTAATGCAGTGACATGGCAGGGGTCTAGAACTGGGCACTTTGCTCTAGCAATGCTCAAGTCTTCAGAGCGGGATGAAGCAGGCAATGCCGGTGCAGCCCTTTACAAGAGGGAAGGTGGCATCCTCACAAGTAGCCCAGCTGACTGGCATAGTGCCTGCTCTACGAGTCCTTGGATCAGGAGGAGGTGTGGACTCCACATCTTCCTCATTGCTAAGGGGCAGCAGTTGCTCCTGATCCTCACCTGGGGCTTCCTGGCTAACTTGCTGCAGCTGTGGCTTGCCTTGTTCTGTCTCCGCCTTCCCTCATCCGGTGACCCAGCTGAGGCTGCTCCATCAGGCCAGCCCTCTCCGAGCCCCGATCCTGACCAACACTCAACTGTGCTTTTTCTCTGCTGACTGAAACGCCCCCTCCTCCTCTGAAGTCATGTCTACAGAGGGGCCTGGGGGGGATCCATGACAGGTGGGGACCGTGCATGGGATGTCTCCTTCATGAGAGTGGCCAGGAGGAGCTGGAAGCCTGGGGAGATACGCAAGAGCTCAAAGTGAAGGAGACCCTCCCGAGTGGCTAGGAGAGGCGGAGGCCTGCGAAGATCAGCCAAGACCTTGATGGTCGTTGGGGGTCAGAAAGAAAGGGAGGAATGGAAAACTGCACTCAACTGCCCTTTATATGGTGATCCAGAGATCCCGTCTCTGAAGCTCTTTCCATCCTCCCTGCGTCTCCTGTTTAGAGCTTCTCCCTCTGGGAAACCCCTCCTCCCCAGTCCTCACATTCTGACAGTTCCTCCCTCCTGCGGCCTCTTTCCTGGGAGAGAAGAGAAGGGCTCCTTCTGAAGGCCTCTCCACCCTCCCTGCATGGATCTGGTTTCCCCCTGAGGGATCCTGTAAGGGGAAGGGAGGGATCTCCTCTTCCTGGGACTCTTTCCACCCATCGAGGGTTGAAATGGCTTCTCCTCTTGGCTCTCTGGCTGCTTTTCCTTCAATACCTTTGAGGTCCCCATTGAGATGGAGGGGAATCTCCTCCCGGGTTACGTCCAGTTCCTTCCAAGATTGGACTGTGAGTAATCCTCATCCACTCCTAGACACAAATAGAGAAACTCCCATTCAAAGACAAGAAGGAGAGATCTTAATTTGTGTGTCTTCTTTGACCCTCCCCAATATTTTCTCCCTCTGCTTATAATTGGATGACTGTTTGGAGGCTGTTTTCCTTCTGACTCCCTCCCAGAAAACTGAAGGCCTCCTTGCTGGGCCTTTCCTGGAGGTCACCAGAGGAACCGGTTTCTTTCTACTCCTAAGTGGGCCCCACTTCCCTTGGACTCAGAAGAGGAGGGAGGGGCAGTGTGGCAGCAGGTAAATAACCCCCTCATTTAAAGGGTATAGGAGCCCCTAGACTCCTTGATAGAACTTCTTCATAAAAACATTAATTAAGTCTGCATATTAAAAGGACTTCTGTAGCTGGCATAGGAAAGATTACGCATTTTAGTGACACATCGCTTAGGAAACACTTTATGGAAGGGCAAAGAGGAAAACAGATGTTGTAAGATAAGAAATAAGGAAGTAGCGCTTAGTATTTTACTCACCTTTATGTAGAGATCGCCTAGGCTAACACATTATTTCTGTTTTTCTGTTATTCTGTATAATGTTAACATTTTCAACTTCTCTTTTCTTGAAATCAACAAATTCACTTCTGTTTTTGTTAAATGTCAAGGAGTATATTTGTAACATTTTACTGTAAAGGTTGTGATGATGATGAATCTAAAATGTACCTCCCCTTGACCGAATGTACCCCCCCTTGACCTTCCTTTTTCCCTTTGGACAAACACGCCTATGGAACCCCCAACACGTCTGAAGGGGTATTAAAGTTCTGTCCTGGCCTACCCAGGACAGTTCAGACTTTGCAGTGTTAAACGCTCTGAACTCTGATGCATCATTAAAAAACCTGTTTCTCTTTTACCTTGTGGTCTCGCATCCTATGTTAGGCTGACTGAGGTTTCCTGCCACAGTCTGCCGCAACATTTCTGGCGACTCTAAGCCGGGACTGTGAGGGGTTTTTGGGACCCTCTGGTGTGTCGGCCCAGTGCCGCTCGCCCGGCTGCTCCTAGGGACTTCCCCCTGGCGCCAACGGACCTTTGTTCCGAGGGGCTTTCCAGAGGACTGGGGGGCCGCGGCACCTGCGGCTGACGACTCCAAGAACCACGTGAAAGGACCAGAGACCAGGAGCTCACAGACGCCGGCCGGCTGGGACAAGGGGATTCAGACAGGCAAGTATTGCGGGACCCCTCTCCCCTGAAGTTGATCTGGACTCGTTAAAGAGCTAGACTAGAACCCCGGATTCCTTAGTGAACCGGAGGCGCGGGCTGATCCCCCGACGCTAACTGAATAGGTACCTCTGGGTGGATTGTCTAAGCATAAGTGTTTTCTGAGGCTATTGTGGTTCCCTACGGTGACCCTGTTGATCGGGCACCCTGGGCCAGTAGCAGGTGCGTGAGCGTCCGCAGTTCCCTACGGTGACCCTGGTGATCGGGCTCCCTGGGTCGGACGATTGTTTGTGTGTGTGTAAAGGTGTTACGTTCGCAGTTCCCATTGGTGGCCGTGGTGAACCGGGACCGTGGGTCGGACGTGTGAGTGAAAGCTATTTGTTTTGTCTGGGGCCCCGGGAGGACCATGGGTGGCAGTGAAAGTACACCCCAGACCCCCCTCCAATGTATGTTAGACCATTTTAAGGCTGAATTTATGTCTCAGGACTATGGCATCAGGTGGAGTAGGCACAAACTCAGGGTATTTTGCACTTCTGAATGGCCCACTTTTGGCTTTGATTGGCCAGCCTCAGGCACATTTGATCCCCAAATTACTCTAAAAGTCCATCAGCTGGTGTTTCACCCCGAATTAGGCCACCCTGACCAGGCTCCTTACATAGATGTGTGGTATTTCCTGGTGCGAAGACCCCATCCCTGGATGAAAAAATGCCAAGCCAAAGCAGTCAACGTTATGCTGTCTCGTACACTGACGCTGAAACGCCCGAAAATAAAAGTGGTTCCTCCCATAGTGGCCAGTGCTCCAGAAGAAGTGCCCCATCCCCCACCTTATGAAGTCTCTCAGGTGGAAGCACCTCGATTGGCTGTGGCCAGGCCACCCCCGGTGCCAGCGTTAGTACCCCAAGTGCACCGTTCAGGTGCCCGTCCACGCAGCATAAGCTCAAGCGGAACTTCGGGGGTTACATGGATGGAAGAAAGGCTGGATGACCTAACCCCCCTACTCTCAGCCACCAGCTCCTTCAAAGGCTCCCAGGACCTGGCTTCCTCTGAAAGACCAGTATCCCCAGAAGCAAAAAAAGAAGCAGAAGAGGGGGAAGGGATGGAAGCAAGTGGAGGCATACCCATGAGGGAAAGTCAGGATCCCCCCATTTCTACCCGTACCAGGGCAAGAAAAACTGAAACAGCCCTTACGGCCCCCTTGAGAAGGGTGGATCAACTCCTAGTGGATCGAGATGACCCTACCAAAGTGCTGACCAGTCCTCTGTTTCAGCACGTTCCTTTTTCTACATCAGACCTCCTTAATTGGAAGCTCCATTATGGACCCTTTAGTGAAAAGCCAAATGATGTAGCTGATCTGTTTAAAACCATCATGGACACCCACAACCCGAACTGGAGGGATCTCCAACAGCTGCTTGCCACTTTGTTCAACCCAGAAGAAAGGGAAAAGATTCGAATAGCAATTGGCCAGATTTTAAAGCCGGATGTCCCTGCTCAGACCACTTTGGCCCAGTTTATTGAGAGACGTTTTCCATCTCAGGATCCCCATTGGGACCCTTATGAGCCCCGCCAGATGGCTGAATTGCGTCAACTCCAGCAGTTAATTGTCAGGGCCATCCGAATGGCTGGCAAACCAACCACTAACATGTCAAAGCCCTCCCTCGTTCATCAGGAACCAAATGAAAGCCCTGAGGCATTCTATACCAGACTCATTGATGCCTACCAAATGTATACTCCCATAGACCCCACTTCGCCTGAAAATGCTCGCATGTTGGCTATGGCTTACATTTCCCAAAGCGCC
This sequence comes from Natrix helvetica, assembly GCF_964273705.1. NCBI lineage: Eukaryota > Metazoa > Chordata > Lepidosauria > Squamata > Natricidae > Natrix > Natrix helvetica. Next base: position 136,550,495 of record NC_138551.1, read on the forward strand.
TCAGACATCCGTCGGAAGCTTCAAAAGCTAGAAGGTGCCTTGGGCAAGCCCATGAGTGAGCTAGTGGAAGTGGCACGCAAGGTGTTTGTCAACAGGGAAGCTGTGGAGGAGAAGAAGAAGGAGTCCAAAATGCAACGTAAAGCTGAACTTCTGGCAGCTGCCTTCATGACGCTGCCACCAGGAGAGGGAAGAATGAGAGGAAGGGAGAGTGGAGGGCCCTTGGGACGCAATCAATGTGCTTACTGTCATCAATATGGACACTGGAGGGAGGAGTGCCCCCAAAAGGCTAGGGACGGCGCAGAGGGGCCAGCAAGAGGATCTGGATGACCCAGACCACCCAGAGACCCTCGTCTCCGCCCCACTAACCGGGGGCGCGGAGGCAGAAGAGGCTTCTTTCCCCCTGCCCCCCTTATGCAGTTGGGCCACTTAGAAGAGGAAGATTGAAACCGACCGGGTTCCAGCAGCCTCCCTGAACCTATGGTCCGTATTAAAATTGGGGGCACAGAAATTCCCTTCCTTGTTGACACAGGGGCTACCCGCTCCGTGCTTACCAAACCCTTGGGCCCCCTCTCTAATCAATCTATCAACATCCAAGGGGCCACAGGGGGCCCTCAGAAGCGTTCACTCCTACAGCCCCTGCTCTGTAAAACGGGAGGAAAGTCCATTCTTCATCAATTTGTGTATTTGCCCGAATGCCCACTCCCCTTGTTGGGCCGAGATTTACTCTGCAAACTACGTGCTCAGATCTTCTTTACTGAAGATGGGGAGATGGATCTTAAATATGGGCGAGTGAATTTGGAGGTGCCCCGGGAGGAGGCTTGGAGAATTATGACCATCATGCAAGTACCAGGAGAAAAGTGGCGTGAATTCAAGGTCCCCGAATTGTGGGCAGAGGACAACCCCCCTGGCTTTGCAGCTCATCACCCACCTATCATAGTGGAAGAACTCCCCTTTAAAAACCCTGTCAGGATCCGTCAAAGACCCTACCCCAGACCCATAGTGGCAGCCATCCAAGAAGTCATTGATCTGTATTTGGACAACCATATTCTGGTTCCTACTGATTCCAAATGGAACACCCCGATTCTCCCTATCCCTAAGGGTGAGGGTCGCTTTCGCATGGCGCAAGATCTACGCCCCGTAAACCTGGCTACAGTTACCATACATCCGACTGTTCCAAACCCATACGTACTGTTGGGTCTGATTCCTCCAACTGCTAAGTGGTTTTCCGTCATTGATCTGAAAGATGCCTTCTTTTCCATCCCCATACATCGCAAGAGTAGGCACTTGTTTGCCTTTGAGTGGGAAAGCCCTGTCACGGGTCGCAAGCAACAGTACACCTGGACCCGTCTCCCACAAGGTTTTAAGAACTCCCCCACTCTGTTTGGAGAAGCCCTGGCAAAAGACCTTGAGTTATTACAAATCCCTCGGCCTGATGTATTGCTTCAGTATGTAGACGACTTGTTAGTCACCGGACACAACCAGGAGCACTGTCACAAAAACACATCAGCTCTGTTGAATTTGTTAATGGAAAGGGGATACAAGGCTTCTAGGAAGAAGGCTCAGTTAGTCCAGACAGAGGTCAGATATTTGGGCTATGATATACAACAAGGCCAAAGGGCATTGGGGCATGAACGGAAAGAGGCTATTTGCCAATTACCAATCCCCAAGAATCGCAAGGAGCTGAGAGGCTTTTTGGGGGCAGCAGGCTTCTGTCGTATTTGGATCCCTAATTTTGCCCTGTTAGCTAAGTCATTGTATGATGCCACAAGAGGACATGAAAAAGAACCTATGCAATGGGGAAAAGAGGAACAGGCCAGCTTCTTGCAGCTTAAGCAAGCTCTTACCCAAGCACCCAGCTTGGGCCTTCCGGATTTGGACAAGCCTTTTCATTTGTTTGTGGACACTAAACAGAATATGGCTGTGGGAGTGTTAACTCAGAAATTTGGTACCTGGCACCGTCCTGTGGCCTATCTGTCCAAACAGTTGGACCCTGTAGCAAAAGGATGGCCTGCTTGCCTGAAAGCTGTTGCTGGCACGGCCCTCCTTACCCACGAGGCTAATAAATTGACTTTTGGCCAGGACCTGAATATATACACCCCACATGCCCTTAAGGCTGTCTTGGACCGAAAAGGCCATCAATGGCTCACAAATCCACGGATGCTCAAATACCAAGGCCTGATTACTCACAATCCTGCTGTTACATTGATCCAATCCCACGCCCTCAACCCAGCTACTCTTCTACCTGAACCTGATGCCCAAACTACCCATGATTGTTTACAAACCATTGCTGAGACCTATGCCAGTCGCCCCGACTTGAAGGATGAGCCCCTCCTTCGCCCTGAAGCTTCTCTATACACAGATGGCACCAGTTTTCTCCATGAGGGAACCCGCAAGGCAGCCTATGCAATTGTCGCTCTCGAGGAGGTATGGGAAGCAGAGCCCCTTCCCCCAGGCACCAGCGCTCAATTGGCTGAACTACATGCTCTCACACGGGCTCTGGAATTAGCTCAAGGCCTCCGAATCAATATTTACACAGACTCCAAGTATGCCTTCCTTACTGTACAGGTCCATGGGGCCCTTTACAAAGAAAGGGGGCTTATCACAGCAGGAGGAAAAGATATTAAATATGGCCCACAGATTCTGAGGTTATTGGACAGTGTCTGGGCACCTAAGGAAGTGGCCGTTATGCATGTAAGGGGACATCAGAAAGGCACCACGGACACTGAGCGAGGCAACAATAAAGCTGACCGCACGGCCCGTGCCGCTGCTCTCCGCCCTCTGAACTTACAAGCTACATGCCTTACCTTGTGGACCCCAGACTCATCCCATCCACCTTCCTATTCGAACCAAGAAATCCAACAGGCCATGGCCATAGGAGCCCATCTTCAGGAAGGATGGTGGGTCTTACCTGACAACAGAGTTTTTGTTCCTCAACATTTGGCATGGGAAGCAGTTACCTCCCTTCATAGGAACCTACATCTGGGAAAGACTGCCCTACAAAATGCTTTGGCCAGAGAAGTCTACATTGAGCACCTTCCTAGTATGGCAGCTAGTGTGTGTGCCAGATGTCAAATTTGTGCTGCCAATAATCCTCGACAGGGTCCTTCTCTTCCCCAGGGACACCAACCAAGGGGATCCTATCCTTTTGACTCTTTAATGATTGACTTTACAGACATGCCTAGGTCAGGTCCATACAATGCCATGTTAGTCTTAGCATGCACGTATACTGGCTGGCCTGAATGTGTCCCCACTAGGACGAAGAAGGCCTTCGAGGTGACACACGTGCCCTCATGTGTCTTATAATCCCTCGTTATGGCCTCCCGTCTCGTATTTCTTCTGACAATGGCCCGGAATTTATTCATAAGGCCACGCAACAGGTGGCTTCTATCTTAGGGATCACCTGGAAGCTGCATTCGTCGTTCCACCCTACTTCTGGCGGCTTTATAGAAAGATGGAACCGCACTATTAAGGACAAGGTCGCTAAAATTTGCCAAGAAACCCACCTTAAGTGGCCAGATGCCCTGCCTATGGCTCTCTTGGCGGTTCGCTGTGCTCCAAGCAAGGGTCTTGGTCTCTCGCCCTTCGAGTTGTTGTATGGGCGGGTCCCCAACCTCTTGGCCCCTAATTTGCACCCGACCGCTCAGGTAGCTGACTCCATTAAAATTAAACAATTGCAAGCCCTGAATGCCATAGTCCTCCAATTGCAAAAATATGTATTGACTTGTCGGCCGCATGTTGTTACCACTCCGGTCCATTTCTTCCACCCTGGCCAGGAGGTCTGGGTCTAGGACTGGAAAAAGGAACCGTTGGGCCCCAAGTGGAAAGGACCATATACTGTTGTCATATGTTCTCCCCTTGCTGTTAAGGTTGCTGAAATCAAGTCGTGGATCCATTGGTCGCGAGTTAAGTTGGCAGCAACTTCCCAGTGGCACGTTGCCAGCAACCCACACGATCCCTTGAAGCTCACTTTGCGTCGTCATCGGAACCCCGACTTGAGGACTGTCACCTCTCTTGACGACACTCGGGACGCTGTCTCTCCACGGACAGGTGACCAACGCTCTCCACCCCCTGCAGGTGATCTACCAGGCGTGATCACCCATCGCACGGGCAACGCACGACGTCTCCCGTGGACTCTTCGCTCATCCCGACGTTCCAAATAGCTCGATGGAAGCCACCCAGCGCCTGCGCCAAACGGCCTGGATCAGACGAGGCCTTATGCCTACTGTCTGGGTGGTAGTCGTTCTTCTTCTTATTTCAATTGTAATTAACTCTATGTATTTGTACCGACTTTTGCGTGTCCAGGACCCTCCTCTCGTTCTGTCTGAGGACTTCCCCGAGTCGGTTGACCCTCCAACAGGGGGGAATGGGACACGCCCCGTATACGAAACTATGGGGCCGGGCCCCTTTCCACCCTGTGAGGAGTGTTTTGTGTACGGTCCAGGGGGAAAACAGTTCCTTCATAGTGATTCTTGGTTCCCCGAATGCCATAAGGAGAAAGGGCTCTCCCCTTGTGAGTATGAAAAGACTAACTTTTGGCAATGCAGAATAGACCCCAATGGTACAAAATGGGCCCCCAATGATATTTACAACTCATCCATTATGTGCCACTTGCTAAGGCCCACTCAGGTACCAATTTCTGGTATCAGACATACCAGACACAAACGAGCCAAAGTCACACCTACTAGTAAGGAATCCACTAAAAAAGGGCCTCTGTAAAGGCCTTAGCTTTGTGTGACTTGGAAGGTGAGTATGTCACCTTGCTACGGCAAGAAAAGGAGGAGCCCCCTCTCTGGCGTACTTGGGATGATCCCAACGGTGCTTATGAAACTCCTCAGTAAGTTATCACATACAGGTGAAGTTTCAACAGGGGGGAATGTGGCAGCAGGTAAATAACCCCCTCATTTAAAGGGTATAGGAGCCCCTAGACTCCTTGATAGAACTTCTTCATAAAAACATTAATTAAGTCTGCATATTAAAAGGACTTCTGTAGCTGGCATAGGAAAGATTACGCATTTTAGTGACACATCGCTTAGGAAACACTTTATGGAAGGGCAAAGAGGAAAACAGATGTTGTAAGATAAGAAATAAGGAAGTAGCGCTTAGTATTTTACTCACCTTTATGTAGAGATCGCCTAGGCTAACACATTATTTCTGTTTTTCTGTTATTCTGTATAATGTTAACATTTTCAACTTCTCTTTTCTTGAAATCAACAAATTCACTTCTGTTTTTGTTAAATGTCAAGGAGTATATTTGTAACATTTTACTGTAAAGGTTGTGATGATGATGAATCTAAAATGTACCTCCCCTTGACCGAATGTACCCCCCCTTGACCTTCCTTTTTCCCTTTGGACAAACACGCCTATGGAACCCCCAACACGTCTGAAGGGGTATTAAAGTTCTGTCCTGGCCTACCCAGGACAGTTCAGACTTTGCAGTGTTAAACGCTCTGAACTCTGATGCATCATTAAAAAACCTGTTTCTCTTTTACCTTGTGGTCTCGCATCCTATGTTAGGCTGACTGAGGTTTCCTGCCACAGTCTGCCGCAACAGCAGGAAAGGCCGGACTGAAGAGGGGAAAGTCTAAGAAACCATCCTCCTTTTTTCCGTCTCCTGCAGAGGGGAGTGAAATGCTCCTTCCCTCCAGGAGCCCCTCCTGCTCCTGGAAAGCCCCCTCCTCCCTTCTTTCTGCCCCTCCACAAGGGGAGACTTGGCTTCTCTCTCCCTGGGAAGACAAAGACGTCCCAGGAAGAGAGACCAGGCTCCTTCTCCAGGCGCCTGAAGGTTGCAGTGCTTTGGATGGGGGACAAAACCTTCAGCTGAACCTGGCAGGGGTGAATGGGGACCCGGTGTTCTTTTCTTCTTTTGGTTCTGGGAGTTTATCTCCTCTGAGGATGGATGGATGGATGGAGGGGGGCAGCACCCCAGATCCCCCCCAGGGCCTGATCTGGGGATCCTTCTGGATCCACAACTCCTGCCAGAGGAGCAGGGGGGGCAGCCATGGTCAGGAGGGGCCATGGAAGTGTTTGGGGTTTTGCCCCCCCCAGTCGCTCCCTTTCCTGGGCCATGTGGCTCCCTTCACAGCCACTCAGGCCCTGCTCACCCCCAGGATGGATTACTGCAAGGCTCTCTCGGTGGGGCTGCCCTTGGAGAGCATCCGGGAACTCCAACTGAGGCAGAAGGCAGCTGCGAAGACACTTGTGTCTCTGCTTAAACAGCCCTGGACAAAGAACAGGAGGGCCTCCACTTACAATGGATCATTTAGTTCAAAGTTAACCACAGCACTGAAAAAAGGGACTTATGATCATTTCTGATGCTTACAATTACTGCAGTATCCCCATGGTCATGTGTTGTGGCCCAGCAGGATCCGCTGGAGCTGCTGAGGGACTCAGATAGCGACGAGCCTTATGAGTCGGCTATGGAAGAGATGGAGGACCCTGGGCAGACTTCAGACAGAGCAGGGACCAGAGAGGCTGGTTGGCCACCAGGAGGCGCCTGAGGCATGGAGCAGTGGAGAAGAATAAAGGGAGTTTGTCCCTGACGCAAGATTACAATGGGCACAGAAGCGACGCCAACAGCTGCGTCAGAGACAAGCTCCTCAGAGATAATCAGGCCCAGGTGGTTGGGGCTTGGCTCCTCCCAAGAGCTTATTTAAGGAGAGCTTTTGGGGAGGAGACTTCTTGCAGGACACAACCGTTGAAAGTAATCTGGTCTGAACTGTTTGTGGAACAACGCTGGAGAAGCTGTTATCGGTTTCCGTCGGAGTCTCGGTTGCTGCCAAGGTTCTTTATCTGTTAGGTCGTGTTTGGGCTTTCAGCCACCAAGATTTATAGTCCTGCCAATAAAGTGTTGTGGCTTCCAGCTAAGCTTTGTGTCGGCATCCGTTACTGGACGGAGGGGGGGGGGTGTCAGAACAGTCATGTGATCAAAAGTCAGATGTTTGGCAACATATCTCATATTTATGACGGTCGTAGTGTCCTGGACTCATGGGATGGCCTTTTGGGACCTTCTGGCCAGCAAAGTCAGTGGGGAAGATTCACTTAACAACTGTGGCAAGAAAGGTCATAAAATGGGGGCAAAATGCACTTATCGACTGGCTTATTTAGCAACAGAAACTTTGGGTTCCATTGTGGTCGTAAGTTGAGGACCGTCTATAGGTTTATTTGGAAGAATGGTGAAGCGACATTCAACACAAAGACCCACAATCGTGCACAAAGGGCCAGAGTGTGACTGTGACAGAAGGGGATGAATGGAGGCAGGTGGGAACTCCTGGGACTTTGCTGCCTTCAGACCGAGCCCCTTCCTCACCTGGGATGAGACCCCAGTTAGATCCCCCTGGGAGAGACTCACACAGAAGGGGCATAAATCGGGGTCTGGTTTACCTCTTTCTTGAACTATAAGCAACTGTGTTCCTTACAATTCATGCCCCTTCTGATGTCAGACCCCAATTTAATGAACGTGTGATATTATGGGATGCAAATATGTAACATGTTTGAGTACATGTAACTGATTTCCTATGCAAAGGTTGCTTTTATCCTGTCCAATCAACTTTCCTCTTTCATTTTTCTTTGCTGTGCCAACTATGAAAAGGAATGTAAGAGGGGTCTCTGTGTTCTCCTTTTTCATAGGGAGATCCCACTTTATCAGGGCACCCTCATAAACGGCTTCTAAGTGATCTTCCAACTCGATCGCTTATTGGGAAGGTAAACCAAGGCAGATTTGACTATCAGGGACAAGGAGTTTTGAAATCACGTCAGTTTAGGGTCGTGATGGTGAACCTATGGCACGCATGCCCCAAGTGCTATGTGCAACCATGTCGCTCAACACGCGCGGCCTTGCCTGCTTGTTTTTCAACTTTCTGGCGCGCTGTACTTCACGCACCTAGCAGTGGTGAAAACCAGCATGCGCACCGGCCAGCTGATCGTCAAGCGTTTATGCGTGCCAGAAGCAGGAGGTTCGGCTTTTCTGGGGCGCAGTCCCTTCACCCGTGGCAGTGCCGAAAACCAGCATGCACATGCGAGCCAGTCAGCTGGCCATGCATGTGCCCCAAAACCCGGAAGTTTGGCTGTTCTGGAGCGTGGCCACAACAAGCACGCCCACCCGCAATGAGCAGGCTTGTGACGTTTCCGCACCTTTTTGGCACTCAGTGCAGAAAAGTTTCGCCATCCCTGCCTTAGAGACTTCTAAGAACCAACCAGGAGAGTTTCCAAACCACAGTCAGGGTATTGATGTTATATGTCAGCCCAACTAATTGTGGCATGTTTCACATCTGATGGCCATAAAAATCCATGGTTTCTGCCTTATGTAAGCCGGCCAATGGCTGCTGGTCTCTTCAGGTGTGTTTCTTGTTTTCCAAAATGGAGGTCACGTGTGGAGAGTTGTTGGTCTGCATCCGTGTTTTTCAAACTTTAAGATGAATGGACTTCAACCCCCAGAGTTCCCCACCCAACAAACCAGGATAGTCTCAAGTCCCAAGGAATGAGGGTTGGTGGGAGCTGCCCCAGATCCCCTCCTCCTTCCTGGCCATCTTGGGCCTTTTCTATGGGTCTGGGATTTGCTTTCCAGAGTGCCTTTTGCATGGAAAGAGGTGGCAGTGGAACATGGGATTTGGGCTCCTCCCTTCCCAGGACTCAGAAGATGGAACTTGGAGGGGGCTTCTGCAGATCTCCTTCCCTCCCCCAACACGATGCTCCCCAGCTTTCTTCTGCCAAGAGGGGCTGCCCACTCAGCTGGGCAGAGTCCTGTCTGGCATCCCTACAAGAGCCCCCTTGCCTAGCCTCTGCATGGGAAAGTGAGGCAGGGGAACATGGGATATGGGCTCCCACATTCCCTGGTCTCAGAAGATGTAAGTTGAAAGGAAGATTTTGTATATATGCTTTCCATCTGCAATACGAGGCTCCTGAGCTCCCCTTTCTCCACGCCCCCTTCATTCTCCCTTGGGGTGAGAGGCAGCCTTGATTTCTCCATCTCTCTTCACTTGGTTTTCTCTGACTTCTCCCTCTCTGTGTGTTTATTTGTGGGTGTGATTTTTTTTCAACTAGGCAAAGTTCTGAGAACTACTTTTCTGGCCACACTGTTGCATCAGCCCTTTTGTTGAGCATTGACTTTCAAAAGAAAGCAGATGTTGGCGTAGACTCAGCAGGCAGCTACTTCAGATCCGTGACATGCTGGGGCATTAACTGTCTCCCGGGGTTTTCTCTCTAACCACGATGCCAACAAATGTCACATTTCTAGTTAGCTTCAGCCACAGGTGGGGCCACTTTCAAGGATGGAGCTCCCAAACTTCTCAATTCCAGATGACGGATTAAATCCAATCTCTGTTCCTGTTATCATGAACCACATGAGGATTATTTCCCTTTCATTTCCCTCCAGAGAAATGCCCAACAAACTCTGAGTGCAAGATCTGGTTGAATCCTCCAGGGATCCCTCCTGACAGGGAGAATGATTATCCTCCGACCGAATCCTCCAGGAAGACTCTGGGCAGAGAGCCAGAGAGTGGGGGGGGGGCAGTTTCTCTCTTCTCCCACACTGTTCCTGCTGGAGATCTTGGCTTCAGGCAAAAAGGGTCCCTGGGTCATTTCAGGCTCTGGACTCCCCCCCCCCCACACTGAAGATCGGGGCTGCCTGGAAAGAAGGGCTGGGTGCAAAGGGAGCCCCCTCCCCAAAACTCCTTTTCCATCTCTGCTTCCTTGCAATTCCAGGGATCCCCTCCCCCACAAAGCCCCTCTTTCTGCACAGGAGGGTTGGGGGAGTCCTGGGCTGTGGCTGCGTTTCCCCTTCGCCGCCCCCCCCCATTGGGGCAAGGGCTGGGAAAGAACCTCTGGGGCTCCTGCAGATGTGGAAGAGAGACGTCCCTTCGCTGGGCTGGGCTGTGGGCGTAGGCGTGTGTTGAGAGAAAGAAACACCAGCAGAACCCGTAACCGTTGTGCCTACCGTCCCCATTTATTTCTATCCATTTCATTCATACGCATCTTTATTCTTACACCGATTGTCTTGTAAACGATTGGGGGGAAAAGCCCCACCAGCACCAGCGGTTCAAGGGAGGGGAAAGAGGGGGGGCACGCCCACCTGGCGCCGCCTCACTGCAGGGGGGAGGGGCAAGAGCGAAGCCCGATGGCCTCGCGCGACAACCCCCCCCCCCCCCCCAGCTCGAGGGAAGCCTCCGAGCCTCGCACGCATAACTCCCGGAAGAATACGACTCAGCAGCTTCAGAGGAGAGATGGAGCATGTGCGAGAGAACATTGCCCGCAGTTGCTCCTGGATGGGGGGGGGGAAATTCCGGGGAGGAGGGTCTGTGGCAAGGAAGCCGCTTTTCCTTTCCGCTCTAGGACTTAACTCTGACTTAACTCTGGCCGCCTCTCTCTTGTCTCTGATTCGCAAAGGGAGCTGCCGTGGCCGGTGGCAACCACCAGAGGGCTCACTCCGCAATTGGTGGCGAAGCCCTGGCAGCCTTCGAGCTTCAGAAGGGAACTGAGCATGCGCGTCTGCCTTTTGCCCATTTCTGCTTGTTTCACTCCCCAACCTGATGAAAAGGCACAGAATGGGGGGGGGGATGCTTCCTCAGCTTCGCCCCTCTTTGCACCTATACAGTGACACCCCCCCGCCACGCACCCCAGAACCAAGAAGCTGCAAGAGGGTCCGGCAGGGAGGGAGGGGCCAGGAGGAGCATCCCCAGGAAAGGGGGCTCATCACAAGGCAGGCTGCAGTGGGGGTCTTGCGAGGGTTAGGGGGTCGCTGGGGGGGGGCTTCCTGTCCCTTCTGAGCCACAATCGGAGCCAGTGCAGGAATTCCTTTCCTTTTAGGCTTCTTTCCCACGTGATGCCAGGAAAGTTTGGATGGTCTTTGTGAGCGCCAGGAAGGAATCTCTCTTTTAGAGGGGGTCTCCCCAGCATTGCCAGGCAGAGGATGGGTGGCCACTGTCTCCCCCCCTGCCCCCCCCAGGACAACCCAGGATTTCCCTGCAGGAGAGCAGCTGCTGGCAGCATTGCTGGGGGTTCGTGCAGGGGGCTGGGAGGGGGACGTTTTGGGACCCTCCTGGGAGGGAGAGGGATGCAAGGCTCCCCCCTCTCATTGTGTGTCTGTGTCTCCCTGGGGAATCTCACTTGAGACTGAAGAAAGGCTCTGTCTGAAGGCAGCAAAGTCCCAGGAGTTCCCACCTGCCTCCATTCATCCCCTTTGTGCGCAGTTGTTGGTTATTGTGTTGAATGGTGCTTCATTATTTGGGAAGGAGGCTGCCAAATAAGTCTATAGACAGTCCTCGACTTATGACCACAGTGGAGCCCAGAATTTCTGTTGCTAAATAAGACCATCATTGTGAATTTTGCCCCATTTTACAACCTTGCCACAGTTATTAAGCGAATCTGGCTTCCCCACTGACTTTGCTCACCAGAAGGTCCCAAAAGGCCATCCCATGAGTCCAGGACACTACGACCGTCATAACTAGGAGACAGTTGCCAAACGCCTGACTTTTGATCACCTGACCATGGGGATACTGCAATAATTGTAAGCATGAAAAATGGTCATAAGTCCCTTTTTTCAGTGCTGTTGTTAACTTTGAACTAAAGGAACCGTTGTAAGTGGAGGCCCAGCTGTTCTTTGTCCAGGGCTGTTTAAGCGGAGACACAACTGTCCTCACAGCTGCCTCCTGCCTCAGCCGGAGTCCCCGGATGCTCTCCAAGGGCAGCCCCACGGAGACATCACTGCGGTAGTCCATCCTGGGGGCGAGCAAGGCCTGAGTGGCCGTGAAGAGAGCCAGGTGGCCCCGAAAGGAAGCAACTGGGGGGGGGCAAAACCCCAAACTCTTCCATGGCCCCTCCTGACCACGGCTGCCCCCCCTGCTCCTCAGACAGGAGTTGTGGATCCAGAAGGACCCCCTGATCAGGCCCTGGGGGGGTCTGGGCTGGTGCTCCCCATCCATCCATCCTCAGAGGAGATAAAGTCCCAGAACCAAAAGGGAAAAAGAACTCAGGTCCCCCATTCACTCCTGCCAGGTTCAGCTGAAGGTTTTGCCCCCCCCCCTTCCAAAGCACTGCAACCCTAACCCTAACCCAACATGAGTTGAGCTAGCCACACCCACCTTGGCCCCACCCACCTTGGCCACACCCACCCCAGCTCCCCTGATGCAGCCCTTAATGAAATTGAGTTCGACACCCCTAGTCTAGACTTGCACCATATCAGGTAGGCTACCACTTTTTGAACCAATTGAAACTTCCAGACACTTTTCAAATGCAGCCTCATGAAGAGCACATTGCAGTAGTCAACACCCACCCAGTCACACGACCAAATAGCCACGCCCACCCAGTCTCACGACCACCTAGCCACACCCACCCAGTCACACGACCACCTAGCCACGCCCATCCAATCACCCGACCAAATAGCCACGCCTGCCCAGTCACATGACCATCTAGCCATGTCCACAGCCCCTCTAATCCTGACCTGATGGAGCAGCCTCAGCTGGGTCATCGGATGAGTGAAGGCTGAGGACCGGGAGGAAAGCCCAAATGGATTTTGGGTTCAGGAATTGCTGTTGTGGATGCCAATGGGGGGAAATAAGAAGGGGGGGAAGCGGGAATCCCTGTCTGAGCAAAGAAAGGGGAGGGTCCCATCTAGGGCTGCCATGAACCCACCTTGAGCTGCAGGCTCCCCCTAATACCAAATGGATCCCCCTCCCAATTTCTCCCCTTCTCTCTCTGCCACGAATCCCTCCTCCTTCAGGTGAAGCCATAACGGACTCTGCCCAGAGACCAATAACACTCATCAGGGAGAATTCCCATTGGTGCTTCCGCTGGTTCTGGCCCCTCCCACCTCCAAAGTCCGAGATCAAAGTTTCCTCCCCCCAATTCAGAACCTCTGATTCACATGATTCATTTCAGAGATGAAGGTTTCTGCCGTAGGAAGAGGTGCTGTGCTGGATGAGAAGAGGGGAGGTGAACCCCATAGCCAGGGAAGACTTGGGGGTCACAGAAACCCCCCAATCTGAAAGCAAGCTACGGAAAGCCCTCAGATAAACCAGGAAGAGGCGGAGAGGATCCTCAGGGATCAAATCCCGCTGGATCCTCTCCCCAACTCCCCCCCCTTCCTGGGGAAATCCTCCGCTGGGCTCTCTCGGGAAAGGCGCCGCTTCGCTTCGCGGAAGAAAAATGCCATTTCCTTCCTTCAAACAGTGTCTCTCCTGCTCAGAACGTCTGGACGAAGCAGCCCCTTCAGATTCCCCCCCTCAAGCCCGATTGTGTCGGAATCTCCCTCTTTCTTTCTGTGGGTCAGGAAGATCCCCCTTTTCCTTGGAAAGCAGCCTCGAGTGCTCTCTCCCCCCCCCCAATGCATCCCTTCCAAGGTCCTTTTGGCTGGAGGGGCAGAGGGGAGCCAACGCCTGGCTTTTCCAGAGGTGTCTGTGGATGGAAGCCTCCCTGGGGCTTTCTATGCCCCTTGACAATCTCCTCTTCAATGTAGGTTTTCTGGCCATGAAAAAGAGCATTGAGTTCAATGCCAGTTTGACATTCCTTTGAAACACTGTTTATGTCTTGTGCTGCACAAAAGGTCCATTTGTCAGGGTTCCAAATAGCCTCCTCAAACAATTAACACTCCAAAGCTAGAAGTTCATCAAGGCTGAAATTTATTAAAAGAGCCATGTTGGCACATCTGGGAAAACCCGAATCTGAAGGCTTCCAGCTTTCCCCACCCAGTTGAAAGTTCAAGATCCTGCCCCAACACCCACAAGTCCATCACATGGTCCAATCTTCCACTGCCACGAAGACAGATTCCTCCCATCCAGATCAGCCAGAGACAAAGGTGACCTTGGCTTTCCAAGAAGAATGTTATTATGGCTACACATCACCCAACTCCATACAATCCCCCTTCCCATTTTCCTACAGTAGAAACTGTGACAGGCCTGAAGTCCAAAAAGAAAAAATGGTTGCAGGCATGACAGGCAGGACCCCCTCAGAAGAAAAGCATGTCCTGTAAAGAGAAGAATGCAGGGGGTTAACATTTACTAACTAACCACCTTCCCCCCCCCCCTCAGGCGGACCCTTTGGCTTCTCTGGAAACTTATCATGGAATGGATTCACTAATTTCTCAGCTTTCCCATTCCACCTTTTCACCCACAGAGCTTCAGACAAAGGGGACCCCTTCCAATGCACTCAATATGGCAAAGGACCTCTATGCAATCTAGAGCCTAGTATTTTCCTTTCACTTCGTAGTGAGTTTCTCCCTCTATTTCCACAGGGGGGAGGGTGTGGTTGGGTCCGTGGTCTTCAATTCGACTCAATCACAAGTTTCAGCAGGCGACTATGTTAGATAGCCAGTTACAAAATCCATGTCATGTGCCCAGTGGTGGGATTCAAATGTTTTTACTAGAAGGGCTGTGGACATGGCTAGGCAGTCGTGTGACTGGGTGGGCGTGGCTAGGTGGTCGTGTGACTGGGTGGGCGTGGCTAGGTGGTCGTGTGACTGGGTGGGCGTGGCTAGGTGGTCGTGTGACTGGGTGGGCGTGGCTAGGTGGTCGTGTGACTGTGTGGGCGTGGCTAGGCGGTCGTGTGACTGTGGGCGTGGCTAGGTGGTCGTGTGACTGTGTGGGCGTGGCTAGGCGGTCGTGTGACTGTGTGGGCATGGCTAGGCGGTCATGTGACTGGGTGGGCGTGGCTAGGCGGTCGTGTGACTGGGTGGGCGTGGCTAGGCGGTCGTGTGACTGGGTGGGCGTGGCTAGGCGGGCGTGTGACTGGGTGGGCGTGGCTAGGTGGTCGTGTGACTGGGTGGGCGTGGCTAGGTCGTCGTGTGACTGGGTGGGCGTGGCTAGGTGGTCGTGTGACTGGGTGGGCGTGGCTAGGTGGTCGTGTGACTGGGTGGGCGTGGCTAGGTGGTCGTGTGACTGGGTGGGCGTGGCTAGGTGGTCGTGTGACTGGGTGGGCGTGGCAAGATGGTTGTTGCAGCATTTAAGTAAGTCACATGGTCGTTAAGTGAATCCAGCTTCCCTATGGACTTCATTGGCCAGGTCGCAAAAGGGGATCACATGACTCTGGGACACTGAGACCATCATAAGTAAAAGTCATTTGCCAAGCATCTGAATTTGTATCACCTGACCATGGGGGATGCTGCAATGGTCATTAAGCCTGAAAAAAAATCATAAGTCCCTTTTTCCAGTGATGGTGTGACTTGAACAGTCGCTAAGTGAATCTGGCTTCCACGTTGCTAAGAGAGACAGCTGTTCAGTGAGCTTGGACCCATTTTACGAGCTCTCTTACCACCGCTGTGAAGTGGATCCTTGTTGAAGCCAGTCAGTGGAGGAGGGTTAAGGGAAGGGGACTCCCCCACTGACTTTGCTTTGGCTTTGCAAAACGGAGATCACGTCACGGGACCCCAGGACGCTCAGACCGTCATAAATGCGAGTCAGTCACTAAGCATCCAACTGTAAATCACGTGACCCTTGAGATACTGCAACCGTCATCAGTGTGAAAAATGTTCAACATTGGCATTGCAACTTTGGACGGTCACTATATGATACGGTTGTAAGTTGAGGACTACCCACACTGTTTTCCAATTTGACGGCAATCCTTGACTTACGACCGTCATGGCCAGCCTTGACCGATGTCGTATTTCCTGACCTAAAATGGGGCCGTGTGGGGTGAGGGGGAGCCGCAGCCCAACTGCAGGATCAATTGGGAGGGGTGGGGAGCAGAATATTAGTGGGATTATTTTCTCCATCTGAAAAGGTGTTTTATCTCCCCACCCCCACCGTCCATTGAGGTTCCTGGGGGAGACTTTGAGCTCCATGGAATGAGGGAGGCTGTTTGAAGACCCAAAGGAAATCCCTTCCTAGCACCTTTTTTTTTTGGGGTGGCTTCAATTTGCCTCCCTTTTACACTTCTTCCGTTTCCTGAATGCACAAACGCTTCATCTGAACAGCTACAACAGCCCTTCAGGAGAACTTAAGACCCCGGATTCCCTCCTGATTATCCACCCCTAGAAAGAGTTTTCCTTCCGGTCTTCAGTCCGTCCTCCTCATTCCATGTAAGTCAGACCACCAGTCCAAGAGGGACACCTGAAGCCAAGACGATAGAGGTGGCTTCCCTCTTGGTTCAGTTTCCATCCATTGCTTCTCCTTTTGCCTTCTGCTTCTTTGGAAAATGCATTGACCCTCCCCCCCCCACCTTCTTTGTGGCAGCCCCTTAAAAGCATGCGGCCTATCACCCTCTTGGGTAAAGCATGTCAGCCATTTCCTCCTTTCAGTGGTCCATGAATGTACATCTATAGCAGGGACGTGCGGTCAGGGGAGGCAGAGCCGCACCGCTCTCATCATGAAAATTTTTTTTAAAAAGGGAAAAGGCGCTGAGGAGCCTTCTGCACACGTGGTCGGGAATGGGAGCGCTCCGTGGTCCCCTTCATGTTGACTCAGGAGTCAGGAAGGAGGGGAATGGGACCACGTTTGCAGGAGGCTCCTCTAGCCTCAGCCTCCCTCCTGCACACGTCCCATTCCCCGCCTTCCTAAGTCAACATGAAGGGGACCGCAGAGTGTGAGCCGCGGTCCCCTTCATGTTGACTTAGGAAGGCGGGGAATGGGACTTGCGCAGGAGGGAGGCTGACGTGGTCCCATTCCCCTCCTTCCTGAGTCAACATGAAGGGGACCGCGGCTCACGCTGATGACGTCACCAGCCTTACCAGCCGTAAAGCTCACCGCACGTCACTGATCTATAGTATGCAGATAATAAAGTTTAAAAAAAGGTGAACAGCATTTTTATAGAACTATAGAACCACAAGGAATGGCTGGGAGGGGAGGGGCCAGGTGAGGCACCCCTTGACATGAGTGGCATTGAGTTGGCCACGCCCACCCAGTCATTTGACCACCTAGCCACGCCCACAGAACCGGTAGTAAAAAGAATTGAAGCCCACCACTGGGCACATGACATGGATTTTGTAACTTGTTAACTAACATAGTTAAGTTTGTATTTTAATTTGACTTATTTTCTCTCTTTTAAAATGATGTTCAGGATCGTTACAGACTGGAATGTAGAAATAGCCTTCAACATTGCTAACCTGGGAAGATAAAGTGGCTGGAGACTAGCTCCGGATAAGAAAAAAGTTCATTCACACAAATTGGGGTCTGTTTTATCTCTTTCTTGAACTATAAGCAACTGTATTCCTTACAATTTATGCCCCATTCTGATCTCAGACCTCAATTTAATGAACGTGTGACATTATGGGATGCAAATATGTAACACGTTTGAGTCAGTGGTTGGATTCAAATAATTTAACAACTGGTTCTGTGCCCTGCTGACCATTTTAAGTATTAAAAATGGTATAAACCTTATTTGGGGGGATGTCTTACATTACAGCAGGCGGTGTATAATTCAGTGCCTGGTGCCCAAATGCCCTCGCTTAAGCTTCTGTACATTTGACTCAAACCATGGACAGTACAAATCTTATTATCTGTGTTAAGGTTATAGAGAATAGCAGACTTATCGGTATCGGAATGAGGATGGAATATATTTTATACAGTTTGTCCCAGACTCAAGCTTTGTCGTTTAACTCTTTGGTGCAGAGACTTTGGGTTTTTCCCTATGGCTGAATTAAAGTCCTATTCACCACTGCTTGAACTAACAGGAAAGTATCCCAACTTAAAACTTATTGGTCCAGTGCCAATCTATTCCACTGCAGTAATGAAGCTGATGACCAAGACTATTTTGACTAACCATTTGAGTGTCCAATTAAAGAGACATTGGAGCAGAGGAAGCCATGTTACTCTACAGTGTCCAAAATGAGGAGTTTTACAATTAGCAATTTTTCTCAAAAGGCAGAAGCTTTTTGTGAGCTGCATCTGACATCAGAAAAGCTTCTGCCTGTTTTTAAAGGTTAGTCAGAAAAGGCAGCCAGATTCCTCCTGAAGTTAAGGAGAGCAGCCAATGTCTTTTCCCTGCCAACAAGCATCCCAGGTTGGAATGGGAACAATCCCCAATCTCTCTCTCCAAAGTGGGGATGAAAAAGGATCAGACAGATTGAATGGAAGGTTTAGGGATCAAGTTGCTCAACAGATGGCAAACACAAAGGGAAAGGAGGGAGAAAGCGGGGTGGGGGCAGGCTCCTCCCAAGGCTCTTGCTAAGGCAACTGCTCCCTTCTGCCTTTTCTGGGGGGAAAATAGCCCAAGGGAACATGGGCGAAGAGGGTCATAAGGTGAAGCTGGAGGAGCTGCAAGGGCATGGCTGGGAAAGCGACCAATAAACTCTCAGTTCTTTTGTCCAGGGGCACCCGAAGAAGCAGCTGCGGCCATCAAAACAGGAACGGAAAAGGATAAATTATGGCGATCCTCCCATGGTGCATTGCACAAAGACCCCAAGGGAACTGGGCCTGAGAGCATCAACCAGTCAGGGCAACAGTGCAGTGTTGGAAAATTAATAAAAGTATTAAAAACAATAAAAGTCCGGCTGTATGAGTCTCATTATCATATGAAGCATAAAAAACCCTGTAATTCACTTAGTAATGGCCGAATCAGAAACCTTCTAGCTGGCAGAACCCAACTTTCCTTCCCAATATAAACTGACCTTTCGTGTATCACAAGATATAAACAGTCTTTCAAACTAATATCAAACTGGCCTTGAACTAACACACTCAAAGCTCTTTTTCAAGGCCAGAAAACCTACATTGAAGAGGAGCTTGTCAAGGGGCATAGAAAGCCCCAGGGAGGCTTCCATCCACAGACACCTCTGGAAAAGCCAGGCTTTGGCTCCTCTCTGTCCCTCCAGCCTGAAGGACCTTGGAAAGGATGCGGGTGGGAGGGGGGGAGACACGGCCAAACTTTCTTCCGGGATCTTCATTTGGGGATGCTTTGCAAGGAACAGGGGGAGCCTGACCCACAGAAAGAAAGAGGGAGACTCCGACACAATTGGGGTTGAGGGGGAGGGGGGGGGAGAATCTGAACAGGCTGATTCGTCCAGATGGTCTGAGCAGGAGAGATGCGTGTTTGAAGGAGGGAAATCGCTGAGGGCTTTCTGTAGCTTCCCTTCGGATTGGGAGGTTTCTGTGAGCCCCAGGTCCTCCCTGGCTATGGGGTGCGCCTCCCCCTCTTCTCATCCAGCGCAGCGCCTCTTCCTACGGCAGAAACCTTCATCTCT
Organism: Natrix helvetica; assembly: GCF_964273705.1. Lineage (NCBI taxonomy): Eukaryota > Metazoa > Chordata > Lepidosauria > Squamata > Natricidae > Natrix > Natrix helvetica. The sequence continues at coordinate 136,569,594 of NC_138551.1, forward strand.
GAAATGAAACGTGAATCGATCGGGTGCTTCTAAATTGGGGGGAGGAGGCTTTGATCTCGGACTTTGGAGGTGGGAGGGGCCAGAACCAGCGGAAGCACCAATGGGAATTCTCCCTGCATGAGCGTCATCGGTATCCGGGCAGAGTCCTTTGGGGTTTCACTTGAAGGAGGAGGGGGTTCGTGGCAGAGAGAGAAGCTGAGAAATTGGGAGGGGGATCCGTTCGGTATTGGGGGGGCTGCAGCTCAAGGGGGGTTCATGGCAGCCCTAGACGGGACCCTCCCCTTTCTTTGCTCTCTTCACGATTCTCAGCCAGGGATTCCCGCTTCCCCCCCTTCTCCCCCCCTTAATTGACATTCACAACAACGATTCTTGAACCCCAAATTCGAACTGTTATTTGCGGTGGGTCAAAAAACCCCACAGCGCTGCGGATACAAGCGACCCTCCGGCAGCCCCTTTGCCAGGAAGGGATCAAAGGCAGAAGCTTCCGGGAGGGAGGGGGAGGACAGTGACCCCACAGGGTTGGGGGAGAGGCACTCCTAATGATGGAAAAAAAGAGAGAGAGGAGAGAGAGAGAGGGAGGACTCCCCAGCCAGCCCAGTCAGTTCTCGCTGGCTGTGGGGGCTGCGGCTCCCCTTCACACATCTACTGCAGCCCCACTCCATGCTGGATTGGGGAAGGGCAAAAGGAAGTCCACCCTCCCCTCCAGGGCTGGCAGAACCCCCTTGACCTGTGCCCCCCCCCCCAAGACTGAACATATTTCCCCTCCCTCCCTTCTCTCTCTGCACCGAACTCTCCCATCTGGTGAAGTCAAGGGAGACTCTGCCCGGAGACCGATGATGCTACACAAGAAAGAATTCCTATTGGTCCGCTGGGGCTTCGCCGGATCCTGAGAAAAACGTGATTCGCTGGTTGTAGCCTGCATTTCTCAGCACGTCCCGCGTTTCCCAAGCATTGCGTCGTCTGAAGCCCCGTTCTGGACTCGGCAGCGCGTGCGTGTGTCTCCCCAGCCTGATGCTCCCAGCCCCAGAAGAGGAATCTGGAAGGGGAGTAGAGCGTTTGTCTCAGATTTCGGAGGTGGGAGGGCCGGGCCAGAACTAGAGGCAGCACCAATGAGAATTCTCCCTGCTTGAGCGTCATCGGTCTCCGGGCAGAACCAACTGGGGCTTCTTCTCTACTTGGAATGCTCTCCTGCACTGGGTGAAGTAGAGGGAGACTCTGCCCGGAGACCAATGACGCTAGGGAAGCGAGAATTCCCATTGGTCCTGCTTCTTTCTGGACCCTCCAAAATCCTGAAGTTCGATGAAGTTCCATTCTGGGCTCTGAAGACTTTCTACAATCCCTTCGCTTTGCGCAGAGAGGGAACCATCGGGGAATTCCACTGCCTGATCCACGGGATCTTGAGACAGATTGTTTTCTGGGGGGGGGGGCACCCTCAGGAGGCAAAGCATTTGGTCAATGATGAGGCTGCCTCTACACAGGATCCCTTCAACCTCCACCCAAAGAGAGTCTCAAGGGCTTTTCCCCCTGAGCCTCTTCTCCAGCCCTTCATACACACAAGCCCACTTGGAATAGAAGCAGGGAAAGGCTTTATGGACAAATGAAAGAGTGGGAAATTAAAGGACTGGTTCTCCTCCTTGAGCCCTCTTGACAAATTTTCCACTCATCTGGACTGAGGTTGGGACTGAGCAGAAAAACAGGGAATGCCAAACAAAATGTGTTAGGACTCTCCATCCATGGAAAATGGGGAAAGAAATGGACATTTGACATTGGCCATGAAGTCCTAGATGGGCCCTGGGAATTGAAATCAGAGCCTCCTGGTGATTGGCTCAAAGTCCCTAGCAGCCTCTGATGCCTAAGGTGGGACTAGAACTCAGAGTCACTTACTGATTGGCTCAAAGTCACTAAGGGGCCCAACTAATTTTCTTCATAGCAAGACAGGTTGGCCATTGCCTTCTTTTCAATCTAACCCTGGCATTTCCTGGTGGTCTCCCATCCCTGCTTAAGCTTTTCCAAATCAGTCTGCTGCTGCACCCTACAGCTACCTCTCAACTTACCACCAGAATTGGGACCAGAAATGCCATTGCTAAGCTATGTGGTCATTAAGTGAGTTGTGCTGAATTTTACAGTGTTTATTGCCTCCGTTGTTAAACGAATCACTGCGGTTGTTGAGTGAATCCTGCAGTCACGAAACAAACACCATTTTGCCCACTGATTTTCCTTGTCAAAAATCCATGTTGATTGCCAGGCACCCAAGTGGCGACTATGTGCTGCAGTTGTCGTAAGTGTGAGGACCCATCATAAAGCGCTTTATTCAATAACCGTGGAACTTGGAACTGTTGCTAAATGAGTGAATGTGTAGGATACTTGGTTAGCGACTGTACATCATTGGATCCATCTCTTTCTTCAGGCACCTTCTCCCAAGGCCTTTTTAAGAAGAAGAATATCTAATATTTTATGCATATTTCCCTTTCATCCTCTGGGCAGGTGCAGGAAAACCTGTATTCTCTAGATCTCTAATACCAGATTCCAGATCCAAGGGACAAAACTCCCAATCTGGACTCCACCACCAGAGAAGGGGCAGAATCTGGGGCTCCCCGACCTCTCCAGATGACCAAGGATTCCCCCTTCAGAGGGAGCCACTCTGGCTGAAGAGAATTCGGGGCTCGAAGCCTCTTCAGGATTGGCTCATCAGTGGATAAGCCCCCCCCCCGTAAAGGCAGCCAGTTGGCTTTTATTCAAATCTTGGCTTGTGACATCAGAGGCTCCTCCTGGACCACATAATGGAGGCTCTGCTCAACATCCCTGGAAAGTGGCTGGATTGGATGGCTGGCACTGGCGGCATTGCAGGGTCTCCCTCGCCTGGGCTCCTCAGGAGGGAGAGACCCTTCCCATTAAGGCAGAAATAAGGGGGAGAGATTAGATAAGGGGGAGTTCAATGAACACGACAGATGTTTGATACCTGCTGTGTCTGCAGCCTCTGTATCGGTCACCAAACTCCTCATCCAACATGTCAAAGCTTCCTGTCTCTGGAAAGGGGCTGGGAGCAGCCGTCTGAGGGTCAACAATGTGATCTAGGGGGAAAAATTGGCTTCAGGATGTCCCAGTGGGAGAGGCATTGAGACCCCAAAGGTAGAAACTGACCTGGGGAAATTAACCTAAAAAGGGATTCCATTGGCCAGATGTAATTATTTCCCAAACAGACTCATCCTACTGGTTGACTTATTCATATATTTTTATTTTTTATTACTCAGAGTTTTATCCACCTTTATTCTTTCTCTAAATAGCTCAAGACAGTGAACATACTGAAGACTCCACCATCCTCAAAACAACATGCTTGCAAGGTAGGCTGTGGCTGAGAGAGAGGTACTGGCTCAAGGGGACCCACCAGGATTTCCTGCCTTGGATGGGACTGGTAAGTACTTGGAGGGGGGGCTCTTTCCTAATCCGAATAGTCCCCCCTTTCCCTCTCATGAGAAGCCCCCTAGCAGTGCCAGAGGTGGCCGAATTGACCAATCACAGATTCTGACTCCTTTGGAGAGTTGATATAAAATAGGTCTCGAATTGGAGTCAGAATCAAATGGGAAGTCAGGATAGTTTGAAAGGAGATCAGTTGTGATGGATTAAGTCAGAATTTCTCAAACTGGGCCACTTGAAGACGTCTGTGGACTTTAGGCCAGTTAGCAAAATGTCCCCTGAACTTAGCGACGAAGTGACTGTGTCTCTCCATTTTCCAAACAGGTCAGCAGCAGGGAAGAAATGGTCCTTTAGGGAATATCAGAATGAGCAGTGATGGCCTCCATGATCTCCAGATTAACCAGATTCCGTTGACTTTCAGATCCAGGAATCCAAGAAAGACAAACAATGGATGAAAGAGCAGCATAGTTGTCTCAAGCAGACAGTGGATCAACTTCAGACCACAACAGAAGACCTGCAGAAAACTCTGCTGCACAACAGAGGAAGCTTGGACCATGCCAACACGATGACACACCAGTTGGAGCCAGAGAAAGAATCTTTGGTGAAACACACTGAAGAACTCCGGAAAGAAATGTCTGAGCTTCCTAGCCAAGTGGCCTTCCTCAAACCTGAGAGGGCTGCCTTACAATCTTTGAGAAGCTCCTCAAAGAGGTCTGGAACTTTGTTAACTCAAGAAGCAACTCCAGAGTCTGCAGCATGAACTGGCTGAGATGGACCAAAGTTCCACTTTGTGGAGAAAAGCCACTCCAGCCAACTGAAGCAGAAAGTCACCATTCTTCAGAATGTGAGGGGAAATGAGAAGAAGCACCTCAACCATCCGCAGCAGCAGCAGACCTGTGTTTACCAGGCCAGAATGGAAGACCTGCAGAAAACTCTGGAGGACAACAGAGAAGGATTGACCCATGTCAGAATGGCCATCCAAGAATTACAGCTGCAGAACTGGTGTTTGGAGAAAGACAGGGAAGATCTCCACAGGGAGGTCATCAGCCAAGTGACCTTCTTCAGAAAAGATGTTGGCACTCTTGAGTGACCAGCACATGGGACAACTTTGCTGACACTCTCTCTCCCCATACCTGGAATGGAGGAATGGCGGCCTTTTACCCATTTGAGAAAGAAAAGAGATTCTTCCCCTCCCTTCCCTTGACTTGCCACCCAGTGTGCCAGGGGAGTCAGGAGAGCCCCACCCTTACCAGCTGGAGCCCCTCCCTTTCCCCCACCTTACCAGTCACTGCAGGACTGTCAGCTGAGCTGAAAATCTCACAGCCACCGAGCATCAGGGCCTGAGAGCACTGAGGAATCCCAGGGCTCCGAGCCAAGAAGGAGGGTGGAGGTGATGGCCGTGGCAGTGGTGAGGTGATGTTGGTAGAGGTGGATCCCCAGGCTCAGCTCCAAGCCTCGGAGTGCCATCTGAGGCCGAGGGGCCACATTGAGGAGGGTGAGGGCTCTGCTGTGGGGAGGGAAGAGAGTCTGGCCAGAGCCGGATCTGGGAGCCAGAACCAAGCAGCCAAACGAGCTGAGCAGCTGAGATCTGGGCAGCCCACAGGAGAGGAGAAGAGAGGTGAAAAGCTAGAAGCTGAACTGGGAGCCGAGGGGTCTGCAGGAGACGCCTTGGGGCAGCAGAGACCCCCGAGGCCGCAAGGCTGACAGAGCTGGTGGCAGAGCTGGAAGACAGGGCTGGGTTGAGGGTCTCGGGGGCAGGCAGAAACTCCTGCTGCTCCAGAGGCTGTAAGAGAGAAGCAACAGGATGGGGAAGCCAGGGACCACCAAGGCCAACTGGAGCTGGTCAGTGGCCGGTGGGTGGTGAAGTAGTCTTAGGGATGGTAGAACATAGGAGATTGATATGGCTGGAAGGGACTTTGGAGGTCTTCTAGTCCCACCCTCTGCTCAAGGCAGGAACTTTATACCATCCCAGTCAAATGGTTCTCTTGTCCACTTTGAAAACTTCCAGAGATGGAGCACTGACTACTTTGGGAGGCAACTTATTCCATGGCTTAATTGTTCCTTCTGTCTGAAAACATCTCCTGACTTCTAGATTGGGTCTCTCTTTAACAAACTCCCACCCATTTCCTCTTCTCCTTCCCTCCAGGGCTCTGGAGACAAAGTCACCACCCTCTTCCCTGTGGGAGCCCCTGAAAGTGCCAGAAGATTCTATCATGGCTGCCCAATCCTTCCCACCTTGTCTTGGGTAGATATAGCAAACTCCCTCAACCGTTCATCAAACGATTTGGCCTCTAGACCTTAAATCATCTTTGTTCTTCTTCTCTTCACACTGTCCAGAATCTCCACAACTTTTTCTTTTCCGGGGTGACCAGAATTGGACAAAGTATTCCAAGGATGGTCTGACCAGTGAGACAGAAAGTGGTACCAGCCCTTCCCTCCCTCTTGAATCTTCCCCTCTTTTATTGTTGCCTAAGACTGCCTGGGCCTATTTTGTCATCTGCAGCAGAGTTCTGACTGACCTTTAAGTGCTTTGCCAGGAGATCCTTCCACAGGTACCACTGCTGAGCCAGGTACCCCCTGTTCTGTACCTGGGCATTGGGGTCTCCTAAGTGCAGATCCTGGCTTTTCTCACCAGTGAACTGCATCTTGTTAGGTAGCGTCCTTGTAGGTTATCTGGATATTGAGCTTATATTCTAGTAATTCCCACAAGCTTGGTGCCACCTGCAAACCTGATGAGTTCCCTTTCTGTCCCCTCACATAGATCATTTAGGAATATATGGAAGAGTCCGAGGCCCAAGGCAGAAACTTGAGGTGCCCCTCTGAATATTTCGCCCCATGTAGGTGTAGCTCCATGAAGGACTCCTCACTGGGTGCAATTGGTCAGCCACTCTATGAATTTTGTGCCTATTTGGAATTGTATACCGATTCTATCTCTCTCGTTCTTTTCATTTTTTTTCTTTGTGCCTAAAAATAAATTCAAAGAAGGAATTAAGCATTTCTACATTTACAATTTCAGACATCGACGTGTAGAATCCTTCCCAGTCTCTCTTGACGCAAGAAAAGATTAACTGAGTTGGAAGGGACCTTGTAGGTTATCTGGTCCAACACCCACCACCCAAGCAGGAGACCCTACACCATTTCTGACAGATGGTAGTCCAGTCTCTTCTTGAAAGCTTCCAGGGATGAAGCTCCCACAATTTCTGAAGTCAAGCTGCTCCATAGGTTGATTGGTCTCATTGTCAGGAAATTTCTCCTTAGTTTTAGGTTGAATCTGTCCTTATTCAATTTGTATTCATTATTCCTTGTCTGGGCTTCAGGTATCTTGGAAAATAGCTTGTCCCCTTCCTTTCTGTGACAGCCCCTCAAATATTGGAAGACTGCTATCCTGTCTCCCTTGGTCCTTCTCTTCAGTAGACCAGCCATGCCCAGTTCCTGCAACCGTTCTTCATATGTTTTAGCCTCCAGTCCCCTAATAGGAATACCACTTAGACTTATATATAGCTTCATAGTATTATGGAATATAGGAACTGACACAGAATTCCGGGATCAAACAGAAAAGGTTTATTGCGCAATAGATTCAGTCGCAACACAAGAAAGCAGGAGACTGAATCCAGAAGGATTCGTTTGCAACACTATTATAGATCTGACAGGCTCCCCCCCCCCCACAAGCCCTCCCTTTTCCTTCTCTCAAAGCTAAAATAAAATGTGGTTTTTCTAGTAAGTCACAGGTACTTGCAAAACTATCTAGTTTCCTGTCTGCAATATTGCGGTTTGGCTAGGTGTGATTTAAGCTTCCTCTTGCAAACCCTTAATCTTCAAACTAAAGCTTTCCTCTTACAGAACTCTTAACATGCTCCATTATAAAGACAGTTACATATATTTAAGATTCCTATTATCACATATTATATTATCCCATATTATACCCCCCTTTGGAAGTTTTTCCATGCAGAAACTTCCACTGCTTCTTAGCTGTCTGTTTCAGTTCAGTAAATAGGTAACATTCAATACTTCTTAACAAGCAAGCAAGCATATAATAAGCATATAAATTTGACAGTGCATGGTTAGTTAATACATATAACTTTCAATTCTCAAGTTCAGCAGGCACCCTCTCCAGTTTCCTGGGTACAAAATGTACATGTGTGCCTGTGTCAGAGTCCTCGTCACGTTCAAGTGGATTGGAGTTCTGGTCAAGAAGGCATTCCATTAAAACTAATTCTTTTTCAACTTGTATCTCTTTTACTGCTCTCATAACTAACTGTTTGAGAATGGGTATCACACAAGGAATAAAAACTAGACTGGCCACTGAACATATCACTATGAATAATACCTGCTTAACCCAGCTGGACCCAGGCAACCAAGAAAACCACATGTCCGTTGTTTGTGACCTTTGACCTATCTTAGATGCCCGTTCCTGCAATTCCTTGGCAACTTCCCTTACCACACCTGATCTGTTCATATAAAAACAACAGTCTTCTCCCAGGAACACACACAAGCCACCTTTTTCTGCTGTTAGGAGGTCTATAGCACGCCGATTTTGTAAGACCACTGCTGCCAAGGAATCTATCTGGTCTTGGACCTCTACCAGGGTTCCAGCAATTTGGTTCAAGCTTTCTTGAAATTCCTCTGACAATTGTTGAAACTGTATTATAGAGTGTGTCATTCCACCTACACCTGTTCCAATTGCTGTCCCTATTCCCATGATTGCTAATAGGGGAACCAAGATTGGCACTCGTTTCTGAACATGCCCCATGAGGGGAATAGGAAGCGTATGTTCTCCACTGACAACACCCATTTTAGGAAAAAGATGTACCAGTGTGCATATTCCAGTCCAATTAGTTGGCAGACACAGATAGGCATTTTTTCCACATAAAAAGAAAACCCCATTTTCTTCCACAAACACACACCCACGTTCATGGAAAAGACATGAACCCGGTGTTTCTTTTCATTAGTCCAGACCCCCAAAGTCCCTGCCACTAGCATGCCAGTCAGTGGCTGTAATGGGACCTCTTGTGAAGGGTTCTTTTGCTTATCTCTGAGGACTGGGCCTTCAAAAAGATAACGGGATGTGGTATTTCCCGGGGGGAAAGTAATACATAAACCATCCGTGCTTTTTCGGGAGAGCCAGATATTGTTTCGAGGGGGCTGGAATGGCCTTGGGCACTTTACCCAAGATATATTCCATCCTCCCCATCTTGTAATGGAGGCAGCTGGTGTTGGTGAGTGAGTGATCTTTTGGTGAAATAAGTGGTGTGCAGATGGAGAAATGCCTGGGATTAGTTTTGTATCCTCAAGGACAGGGTGGTGTTCTACCCTTCTAAACATCCCAGAGGAATTCTTGTTAGGAGTAGGACCAAGATATATTTCTGATGAACATTGCTCTTTTGTTAAGGACCCTACATGAGTACCAGGTTCCTACACATAAAGAAGGTGTCCCTATGATTTCCACACCAACAGCTATAGGGCCAACAATTTGGAGAGGACTTTCTCCCAGTCTTTTGAATGCATTATAAAAGTCTTTCTGCAATTTGGATGCTACTGTTTTGGTTCGCCATCTAATATTTTTCTCAAGGACTATTGTGGATTTGGTTCTCTCCCAGAGATCAACTGGAATAGCATTATAAGATGAAGGACCAGCAGACAAACATAACCAGCATTTTTGACCTAGGGCAGGGTCAGATTGATTAACAAGGCTTCGTCCTAATTCCAGTATCCTCAACATGTAGTTCCCTTTTTTCAATTGATTTAAAGGCCCGTTATCCCTTTTTCCTACTCCTCCTTTTACAGGGATTGTTAGACGCTTGTCCTTAAACCTTGGGGTTGGCCTAGGTCCAGGGTCTCGACCCCACCTATCGATGACACGTCGTTGTCGAGAACGGACCTGACCCAGGGTAGCCCCACTCTGTGACTTGTTCTTGTCCAGTTCCATGGGGTTCCCCACCTCCCCAGATCCCTCAATGACAAGGGGGATTTCTCGGGCATCCTTACAACACTGGGAACTAACACTCAGGATGTTATCGCTTAATAGACCCTTTGCCAACACCACCCAAAGCAACAGGAAGATCATCATAGCCTCCTCCCTACACACAGTCCCTTATTCAATTTCAATGCCCTTAGTCTACAGACTCACCATGTCAGGAAGGGGTTTGGGAGTATATATGACTTGTTGGGGAATATCAGTGTTAGGTGTCCCACAGAACCAGTCCTTATTTGTTAAATATAATGTCCACAGTCCTAGGAGTAGGACAGCAGCACAAAGTCCCCACTCCCAGGTTTCCTCAAACATAAGTATCTGCAGGAGTTTCGTACCGGTCTCTAGCACCGTCAATGGCTTTTAACTCAACCTCAGTCCCTTTGGATTGGGGCCGATTCCAAAAGAATTAGTGTCCTACACAACAAATCACAATCAATGCAATCAAACTTACTACAGCCAGACCTATTCCACTTATGGCTATGTATGAGCGGTTTTCCATTCCCTGACAAATGGCTAGGTTTCTAATTCATTTTACATCCCAACAAATGTAATACTGTTTCTCCTCCAATCCCTTCTTCCGCTGTGCGCCAGGAAACCAGCTTTCAGGGAGTGGTTTCAGCAAGGCTTGATGTCTCAGACTGTGCGTAGAGAATCCATTGCCAGTAGGATTCGGCAGAGTCTATCTTCGCATCGTACGTTGAGAGCCCTTTTTTCCTGGTCAGGTTCAGTAGGATGCCTTTTTAGAGAATTTCAGTACTAGGGGTTTATCAGTCTTTTGCACTCGATATTGTATTGGGTCAGAGTCTCTTGCTGCCTTGAGTCTGGTCCAATGGATCCAACTCTTCCCTTCTAAGGTTTTAACTGCTAATGGAGAACACATGACAACAGTATATGGCCCTTTCCACCTGGGTGTTAGTGGGTCCTCTTTCCAATGTTTAACCCACACCCTATCTCCTGGTTTGAACGATTGTGTTGGTGTCTCTGTTGGTGGTAATTGTTGGACTAATTTTTGTACTTCTATTCCCCCTTTATTTCCCAAGTCTGGATATCCCTGTATAGGTGTAAATAACACAGGGAGTCGTCCATATAGCAGTTCAAATGGTGAGAGTTTAAGAGAGGTTCGAGGCATAGTACACATAGCATATAAGGCCATAGGTAATACTTCTATCCAATTCAAATGTGTTTCTAGACAAAATTTAGTAATGATGAATTTGATGGTTCTGTTAGCACATTCAGCCTTAGCAGTGGACTGGGGCCGAAATGCACAATTATGGCGCCATTTCACACCTAAAGCTTCAGCCAAATGTTTGTTTATCTGATGTACAAATTCTGGTCCATTGTCTGAGGATATTCTGGTTGGGCAGCCAAATCTTGGAATGATTTCTTTAAGTAATGAACGAGCCACCTGAATAGCCTTTTTATTTATGGTAGGGAATGCCTCAACCCACCCAGAGTAAGTCTCAATGAAAACTAATAGTGCACAATACTTGTTGCGTCTAGGCATATCAGTAAAATCAACCACTAAATAGTCCATAGGTAGATATGAAATGGGTTGGGTTCCTGGAGGTAGTTGTTTCCCTTGTCTAGCATTCACTTGAGCACATATGGAACACTGGTTACACTCTCTAGCAATAATTGCAGCTGCCATCGGAATATAAAAAGATCTCTCCAGTTGTTGTAACAGAGAGGTTTTCCCTAAATGATGTTCACGATGGGCACTTTGAACTAATGGGACAGCTAGAGCTAAAGGGACTGCTACCCTTCCATCTGGGAGATGCCACCAACCTTTCAATGAAGTGGCATGTAAATCTAACTTCAGTTTTTGTTCCTCCATGGGGGTGTATGTAGGATCTGATTTTTCAATGAAATCATTCAAGTAACACAATTTTCCAAATAGTTCTTCTGAGTAATCTGGTCCTTGCATTGCAGCATGTTTGGCTGCCACATCTGCCCTCCTATTTCCTTTTGCTACTGGAGAGTCCGTCCTTTGATGTCCAGGGCAATGGATGACTGCCAAACGGGCTGGTAACTGGGCTGCCTCAATCAATTTTTTTTATAAGAGGGGCATGTTGTATGATCTTTCCTGATGAATCCATATAACCTCTTTCTTTATAAATAGCTGCATGGGCATGTATAGTTAAGAATGCATATTTACTGTCTGTGTACACATTCAATGTCTTCCCTTTTGCTTTTATCATTGCTTTATATAAAGCATAGATTTCTGTAGCCTGAGCACTAAGATTTGAGGGTAAACGTCCGCTAATGATAGTTTGTTTATCATCTACTACTGCATATCCAGTTCTTCTAATGCCTTCTTGCATGAAACTTGACCCGTCTGTAAACCAGGTGTAGTCTTCATGTGGCCATGGGACCTCGGCCAGATCTGGTCTACAAGAATACAGCAGTTCAATTGTCTGGACAAAGTCATGTATTGGCTTAGAAGCATCGGGGAGTGGTAGAAGTGTTGCTGGATTTAACGTGGTACATTGATGTAAAGTTACATTTGGATTATCAATCAAAAGAGCCTGATATTTGTACATTCTCTGGTTACTAATCCATAAATGCCCTTTATGTTCCAAAATGGTCTGTAAGGCATGGGAGGTTTGGATTTCAACTGGAGCATTGAAGGTTAGTTTGTTAGTTTCCTTTAAAAGTATGACTGTAGCGGCCAATGTTTTAAGACATTGTGGCCAACCCTGGGCTGGTCCATCCAGTTGTTTAGACAGATAGGCTACCGGTCTTTTCCATTGTCCACTGTCCTGAGTTAAGACTCCAACTGCAACTCCCTTTCGGACATCGACATACAATTTAAATGACTTGGTGACATCTGGCAAGCCTAATGCTGGAGCCTTCATGAGTTCATCTTTCAGTGTTTGGAATGCCTTTCTTTGCTCTCCTTCCCAAAGGGGAGGTTCATTTTCTGGTCCTTTTATACTTTGGTACAAGGGTTTTGTTATTAATGCAAAATTTGGAATCCAGATCCTGCAGAAGCCTGCTGCTCCAAGGAATCCTCGCACTTCCTGTTTTGTTGCTGGAGTCGGGATTTGGGCAATAGCTTGTTTCCTAGCTGTTCCTAATTGTCTCAGTCCTTTTTTCAAATTATAACCTAAATAAGTGACTTCCTGTTTAACTAGCTGTGCTTTTTCACGTGAAGCCCGATAACCACACTCTTGTAACAATTGTAATAAGTTGCTTGTGTTTTTAAAACAACTTCCTTCATTCCCCCCCCCCTAATTAGGACATCATCAACATACTGCAAACAGCAGTCACCTGGCTGAGTTAGTTGCAGTCCTTGCAAATCGGATGCTAAAGCTTCTCCAAAACATGTTGGGGAGTTCTTGAATCCTTGGGGTAAGCGAGTCCAGGTGTATTGACTCCTGACTCGATTCACAGGATTTGTCCATTCAAAGGCAAATAGGTCTTGACTAGGTTTGGCCAGGGGAATGGTAAAGAAAGCATCCTTCAAATCTACCACAGAGAACCATGCTGCAGAAGACGGCACTGTGCTCAATAGAACATATGGATTTGAAGGGTCACTACTTGTCTGTTCAAGGGCCTTAGATCTTGTGCTGGCCTCCATTGTCTATTTGGCTTTCTGACTGGCAAAATTGCGGTGTTCCATGGAGACCTGGTCTTTCTTAAAATGCCAGCCTTTAAATACTTTTCTATCAATTCTTGTATGGCTTGTAAAGCTTCTACTGAATAGTATCTTTGAGGGACATTTATTGGGCAAGAATTTGGTTTTAATTGAACTTCAAAAGGGATTGCATTTTTAGCAAAACCTGGGGGATTATCTTCAGCCCAAAGTTTATCTACATTGAATAACTTCCAGTCTGCCCCTTCTCCATATTTCTTCAACTGGATGCTGAACAATTAGTTTTTGACCTTCCTGATCAAATGAGATCATAGCTTTTAGTTTATTTAAAAGATCTCGTCCCAGGAGAGGCACCGGACACTCTGGTATGTATACAAATTGGTGAGTGACCGTTCCCCTTCCAATCTGACATTTAAGGGGTTTCAAGATAGGCTTTAAACTCAAATTTCCTGATACTCCTTGTATTGTTATTGATTTTTCTGATGGGGGGTCCAATCATTTGATTTAACACGGATACAATTATTTCTCTAAGAGGGGCAATAGTTACACCCCTGGTCTTTGTTTTACTTCTAGTATGGTTTGACACAGAATCTTCAGAACCCGCTGAAGACCATGAGGCACTTCTCTTTACTTTCTTCTTTGACTTAGGTTCCTTAGATTTTGTCTGATTCTCTGTTTCTGGCTGTACAGGAACCGGTTCATTTTTTTTTTGCAGGGGGAGTTACTGGTTTTACTTGGGTAGAATACGGAGGGGGGTCGTTGGAATTCCTCCCTATCAACCTGAGTTCGAATCTTTGGCACTAAGGTTTTCTTTCTCCCCCCCCCCTTTTCTGACTTCATCAAACAGACTCTAACTGGCTGACACTTGCTTAACCAAGAGAGTCTCTCTTTTATGTTAATTTGCCACTGATCAATATAGGGAAATTGGTCCCAGTGTCCATCACCCGTCACTATTTGATGAACTCTTGACACGAGTTCTGGGTTCGCCGACCCTGTTTTTGGCCACCCTATGCCGAAGGTGAGCCATTCTGATTCACAGAATTTTTTTTAGTTCAAACGGGGTAGCCACTGGGTCTCCATAGTCCCTAGAAAAACCAGCTTTGAAGTTATCTAACATACATTGAAGGGGTGTCCGTGAGACACCTCCCTTGCTACTTCTTCCACCCATGTTCTAATACACTGCCACTGACCCACGAAGCCGGAAAACTCACGGTCATCAATGGGAACCCCATAGACAACATTCCTCCAGACCTTCCTGTCCTCCTCCATCCTCTGGAGTCCATTTAAGCTCATGCCTACTGCTTCAGTGACTCCATCCAGCCACCTTATTCTCTGTCGTCCTTTCTTCTTTTGCCCTCAATCGTTCCCAGCATTAGGCTCTTTTCCAGCGAGTCCTTTGTTGTCATTAGGTGGCCAATGTATTAGAGTACTTGATATCTGAATAACTTATTTAATTAATAGGGGCAAAAAATGCAACCAGGAATTTCAGCTTTCCAACTGGCAAGGTCAGCATCTTTAACCACTGAACCATCGTCTTCTTTCTAGCTTGATAAATACAATGCAATTTACTCCATTTCTCTGAACTTTAAAACACTTTGTGATTTTAGATTTGGAGGGCTGTTGTGTGTTTGCATGTTGTTTGGATATGCATGCATGCAATCTATTATGGAACTTAATTATAGCACTTATGGAATATAATAAACATTGTTCTTGTGTTTCCTTTTGTATCATGTTAGCAATTTACTATATCTGCAAACAAGCTGGTAATAATATGTTTATAGTAGCTTAATATCATTTTCAGCAAAGAGGAGCGGTTTTTTTAATCATACATTTTTGTACTTGTTCAAAACCTAATAACTCTATGCAAAATAATGTGTTGTGGGGCTCAATACAATAATATTGCAAAGTTTGTCAACTGAAGTTTTTAGAAGTGAACTGTGGATTCTATTATGTAGATATCACTAGTTAAGGCTTAGGGTTCGGGTTTTTGTTGGTTCTGAAGTTAATGTCCAACAGCTAGCAGAAGAGAGGTCGGATATTTCAGCAAAACAACAATCTAAAAACATACTTCCAAACTGACCATGAAGTTATTATGCAGAAAAAAAAGTAAATGTTTTGGAACGGCCTTAACAGCCTCCAGATTTATTGTTAAAAATCTATTATTATATTACAGACGTGCCCTGTACTAGAGGAAAAGTAAAAATATTTCTGAGCTGAGAAAGCTATACAAAGAAGAGTGAAAAAATATGAAAAAACAAGAACAGAAAGTTTCTTAGCTAACTACAGAAATATTTGGAAGTTGTTTTTCTATCGAGATGTTAAAAGGACTGACTGAAAATATTCAAACTTCTGTACCTGCATATTCACTATTTTCTTATTTCAAATCTGTAAACAACCCCACATAAATAGCGTGTATTCAAATGATCAGAAAGATGCGTATTTAGCGTTCTATTATGTAATGTTTATGTCAACTTCTGATCCACGAAACAATTCCGTTTCACTAGGTTGAATACTTGCATACAACTGTATATTATGATATGATCCAGTGGTGGGCAGACTTCCAGCTTGTTAGAACTTGTTTTTCATTGAAATATTACTGATCATTAATATGCAATAGACTAGGAGTGTGCAAGTATGGCCCCTTTCTGACCTGTGGACTGCAACTCCCAGAATTCCTGATCTAGCCATGTTGGCTCAGGAATTCTGGGAGTTGAAGTCCACGGGTCAGAAAGAGGCTACAGTTACCCACTCCTATAATAGATAAAAACTTGCAAATGAATTCTGAGTCTATGAATTCCTTTTATTATCCAAATTTAATATATATTTATATATATTTTATTTGATTTCTAGACCGCCCCCTCTCCCCGAAGGGACTCTTTGCTTTATAGGCAGAAATCTGTACAAGGGATTCATTTTGCTACTGCTATGGTAAAATATTAATAAAATATAAATCTATACTGCTTACTGTTCAAAGATCTACCATATTTTTTCGGAGGATAAGATGCACCAGAGTATAAGACGCACCAAGTGTTTGCACTCTGCAGACCTCCCAAAAATGACCCATTTTTCACAAAAATGGGCCCATTTTTTTGTTAACAAAAAGGGCAATGCATAGCCTTTAGGAAGCTTGTAGAGTGCTCCTGGGGCTGGGGGGTGGGGTGGGGCAAAATGAGCAAAAATGTCCCATTTTGCCCAAAAAATTGCTCCATTTTTTGTCAAAAAAGGGCACACATATAGCCTTTAGGAGGCTTATAGAGTCCTCTTGGGGGCTGGGGGCCCTCCTGAAAATAAGCAAAAAATTGCCCATTTTCACTCATTTTTGCCCTCCCCAGCCCCCAGGAGCACTCTGGAAGCCTCCTAAAGGCTATGCACAGCAATTTTTGCAAATAGGGTGGGGTTTCAGGAGATCAAAAATGCTATATTCAACCTATAAGATGCACCCACATTTTCACCCTCTTTTCTGAGGGAAAAAGGTGCATCTTAAAGTCCGAAAAATACGATATTTTCTAACTATCCTGGTAACTGGAAGAACTAAAAAGTATAAGGATTATATGCTTAGGTTTTATCCTCCAGAAACTGTCTATCTTTGCATAATAGATCAAAATATTTAATTAGTTCAACATAACCTCTCATTTAGCTCTAATTTTCTAAAATAAAGACAATTTACTAGGCAGTTTAGAGTGTTACTAGTTGAATTTTTAAAAATAAACTGCTCATGGTCAACATTCCTTTTGAAAAAACGTTTCTATCAGTTTGTCTCAGGAAGTTGTGAGACAATCACGTGTCTTGAACAACTGTTTCACCCCTCCAAGAAAAAGAACATCAGTTGTTTAACGTCAGTCTGATGCCTTACCTAAAGAAAACGGTAATTTAATTGAAACTTATACTATTTTCTGTGATATTATGATTGGTGGATAGAAAAAAGCTCCTGAATTTTGTGTTCTTGTTTCATTCAATATATGAAACAAAATTTGCTTTAGAGCATGGGTGCCAAACTCACAGTATCACATTGTCATCATGTGATGTATCGCAATGTTTCCCCCCTTCACGGAGCTGGGCGTATCCTACGCATGACACATCTGGCCTGTGGGCCACCAGTTTGACACCCCTGCTTTAGCAATTATTTCAAAAAGCAGAACAACATTCCAGTCTGCTATTGTTTCACTTGCTTGGCAACAAGGTGGCCAAGGCTTACCCAGATGTTATTGCACAATTTTGCCTCTGGTGATTCCTTGGCTTCCCAAATTGCAGCTAAACCCAAAAGAGAAGTTAGTGTTAGGGACCTCCTCCCATTAGGAATTTTCAATGATGCCATTGCACCATTGTTCTTGATCAATTCTTGAAATATTTCTCCTTACACTGTAAAAATGTGGAGAAATCATCATACAAGTTTGATAGAGTATGTCAAAAGACCATGCACAGCCAGTTCTGTCTTAAATACAAAAGATATAAAATCATAAAGCAACATGATCTATCTATCTATGCTTAAAATAGTATAAATATTACAAAAAGAATTTAATCCATTTCTTCATAATCCAAAATAGGCCTTTCTACATTAAGCTGTTGCAAGATATTAGGTGAGGTAGAAGGTAAACAGGACAAGAAATAATTGCTGTTCACTAAGATCTAATAATAAAAGAATCAGAGTATCTTTTTCATTGTTTTTAATGCTGTCATTAGGCTACACATGTGCATACCCAGAGTATATAAACCTATATGTAAAGAATGACTTCCTTTTCTTCAAAATGAAACCCCAGAGTTCATTTTGTTTTTTCTTACCCAGCTCTGCCTTGTTGCTGCTTTATTTTATTTTTCATTAACATTGCTAAAATTTATAGCTATTGACATGCACAAAAGCAACACTGCAATAAGAAATCCTAACCAGGAAAATGGGTTCCTTTCTTAGATTTTCCCCCAAGTGCCCAATTTCTTATCTCTTTTCTTTCTTCTCACTAATCATTCTCCCTCAATGATGAGAATATTTCTTATTTCTCATCATACAGTAAATTTTCCTAAATATACATAGGACACTGGTCCAGCTTTTCTGAAGCAACGTTCCCTGATAACTCTTACATGATGCAACATAATTTGCTTAATAGTGTACAAAAGCTGCAATTACTCAAACTGTATTAAATCTGACTTTGAAAAAAATGGAACACCAGGGGAAAGTAATGTCAGGAATATAGATAAGAGAATGTCTGATGAGTAGACATCACAATAATACAGTAAAAAAAAACCTCCACTCCTCTAGAATGGTCTCTAAGTTTTATTAGCTCAAGGATTATGAAAAAAGTATATTTTCTTAAACACAAAAAATAATTCTAGACCCTTCCTCAGTCAGTGCTAGAGGAGATCAACCCTGACTGCTCTTTAGAAGGCCAGATTCTGAAGATGAAATTCAAATACTTTGGCCACCTAATGAGAAGGAAGGACTCACTGGAGAAGAGCCTAATGCTGGGAAAGATTGAGGGCAAAAGAAGAAGGGGACGACAGAGAATGAGGCGGCTGGATGGAGTCACTGAAGCAGTCGGCTTGAGCTTAAATGGACTCCAGAGGATGGTAGAGAACAGGAAGGCCTGGAGGAGATTTGCCCATGGGGTCACAAGTAACAACAACAACAACTTCATTGAGCAGTAGAATCATTGAGTCTCTTTGTGTATATACAAAGACATGCACATACAGTATCTTCCAACAGTAATTTTTTTTGGAGGGAGGAGTGTTTTTTAGATTGAAGGAGGTTAATGTGTAAGAATACACAAGGATTGATATTCTTAGTAACCCCTAAAGCTGAGTTCTTGAGAAGGTAGCAGTATGCAGTTTTTAGGTTCAAAAAAGTGAGCAGGATCTGATATAGTTGAGATGTCTAAAATATGTGCAGAGAAAATAGCTTGATAGAGTCTATTTTTCTCTCATAGTGTGAGTGCCAAGATTGCCCAATAAGCATAGTGAAAGTTTTAGTAGCAATAAACGTTGGTATTTTTTCACACAGTATAAAATTAAGCTATATAATCTGCATCCACAAGAAATGAGAGTACTGTGAATCAGTTATATTATGCTTCTGAACAAATGCAGCATGTATTTCAGTACCAATTACTGGAATACACAATGGATGGTGCTCTTACAATTATGATCTGTACTGATCAGCTCCTTTAGAGTAGCAGAATGCTAAGTATATGACTCTTTGCCCTGATCTTGCATTATTCTTTTCATTTCATTTCATTTCATTTATTGAATTTATAGACCGCCCCTCTCCCCGAGGGGACTCAGGGCGGTGTACAGACAAAAGCTAAAACCATATATACAATAACAATATTAAATACCCCTTATTAAAAACAAATTAAATATAGGGTCTGTACAGTGATAATAAAAATTAAAACAGGTAAAAAGGACAACCCCTTAAAATTTAAAATGCCGGTCAGGAGGATTAAAAATTGAAGCTACGGTTGGGCCAGGCCAGCTAATTGAACAGGTGGGTCTTAAGTTTTTTGTGGAAGGAGCGGAGATCGGTGGTTGTTCTGATGTCGGGGGGGAGGTCATTCCAGAGGGTCGGGCCCATCACAGAGAAGGCCCTACTCCTGGGCGCCGCCCGCTGGCAATGCCTAGTGGATGGCACCCGGAGGAGTCCCTCCTTGTGAGAGCGAATTGGTCGCAGGGATGTATGGGGTAGGATGCGATCCTGCAGGTAACTAGGTCCTGTGCCATGGAGCGCTTTAAAGGTGATAACCAACACCTTGAAACGCACCCGAAAAGCCACAGGTAGCCAGTGCAGCTCGCGCAGGAGAGGTGTTATATGGGAGTACCTAGTACATCCCATGATTACCCGCGCGGCCACATTCTGGACCAGCTGCAGCCTACAGGTGCATCTCAAGGGGAGCCCCATGTAGAGAGCATCTGCTTAATCTAAGAAGTTTTAAAAGTAACAATAGCAGATTTCACCTGTCCCTATTGTTGATAGATATGCTGGGCTATACTTTTTATCCCAAGGCTCTAATATAAACTAATGTTAATGTTTGAGTATTTAAGTTGTAAATGGTTATTTGCACAATTTATTGCTCATCCTTTATGCTAAAAAAAGTGTCAGGTGAAGACTAATTTTATTGCTCTGGAAATATTCTCTAGGTTATAGTGTAAGGCTTAGAAAGTTCTAGTGAAATCAACAGATTATGAGCACAATTTGAGGTTGCATTGCAATCTGCAAGGAAAAATAAGACCAATTGACCATTTTTGTACCATTTGCTTTTTTATAAAATGAAAGAAAATATTAAGGTTTTTCCTCTAACCCAGTTTTCATTTCCAAATTGCTTTTCTTTCATTTTTAAAAATCCAATTACAAGTTCATAGAATAAAGTAGGAGATTGCAATTGGTATTTGAAATAGGATCCATTCCTAGTAAAGAAAGGGATGCAGTGGCTCAATGGCTAAGATGCTGAGCTTGTTGATCAGAAAGCTTGGCACTTCAATGCTTCGAATTCTTAGTGCTGCGTAACGGAGTGCATTCCTGTTACTTGTCCCAGCTTCTGCCAACCAAGCAGTTTGAAAGCACGTAAAAATGCAAGTAGAAAAATAGGGATCACTTTGGTGGGAAGGCAATAGCACTCCGGGTGCCTTTGGCATTTAGTCATGCTGGCCATATGACCATGGAGACGACTTCGGACAGCGCTGGCTCTTTGGCTTAGAAATGGAGATGAGCCCTGCCCCTAGAGCTGGAAAAGACTACCACGCATGTGCTGGGTAGCCTTTACCTTTACCTTACCATTTCTAGTTTTAGCAATATCTATCTGTTTGCCTCAGCTCTGCCTATTTTCTACCTTTCTTTTGCTGCTTCTTTCTCCATGAAAGACACAGACTCCCCATCTTACTCCCATAAAAGACAGAAAGTGAATGCTAAATTTGTCTCTGCCACTATTTGGTTAAGAAGAAGTGGCTGGATGTCTTTTTATCCTTTAATTTATTCCTTACCGAATTGCAGCGAGTGGTAATGTAAGGACAAAGGAAGCGATCTATCTACACTTGCTAAAAATATTGTGGGATGAACAAGCAATTAAAGTAAGTAGGAGGAAAGAGAAATTACAAACACGGCTTATAAGAAATGGGAAAGTCTGTGATTTCCCCCCCCCCCCCCCGAATATATGCATGGTATTTGCTTGCACAGGGCAACTAGAAATGCTACTTTCTCAAATTCCTAATCTTCTGGAGAGAATTTTATGCATGCACAGTTGACGTGGGCGCTAAGCAGACATTACATGACTCTGCATTGGTTAGAAGAGGTCCCTGTTGATGTGAACCTGTATTCATGAGAACTGAGCTATTATTACTATTATAGGCCTCTGCAAATGATACATTGCCCCTGAGATTCTCTAAAATTGCCTTGCACTCTTGCGGTTAATGAGAAAAATCAGGAACTGCAGGTAGAAGAACACTAGGATATAGACAGACCTGTAATTAAGGTCTAATTTGCTGGCATCGTGTCATGCTGATTTTATATAATAATGTAATGATTTTATTTGGTAACGTAATGCGAGGTTTTGTATTTCCTTTAGGAACAGTACTGTTTTGTGACTTTCCTGGAAAGTCCGGATTGAAAGATTGATACCAGCAGAGTAGAAGAAATAATATCTGTCTGAAAGTAATGATTGTTACAGCTATTTTTGTGTGTGTGTGTGTGTGTTTTTGGTCAGCAGATCTGTGCAAATGATTGGTTTTCTATTACTAAAGTTCCTGAGAATTCAGAAAGAAGGATGCCTACTAGAGTTCCACCTATTTCAAAGCCTGGTGTGAATAGTCAAAGCAAGCATACCTTTCAAAAAGCACAACCAAAGAAAGTACCTTTAAAACAAATACTGCGCACTGGTGAAAGGCTGAACACCATTTATTCAAATTCAAGATTGGATGAATCACAATCATTAGAATGCGATGGGGAAAAAGGTGAGAGAATTTTTTTTAGGTATAAGTATGTTTTTTTTTAAAAAAAAGAAAATAAGTTTTTCTTGAATTTTGATGCAGTTTCCAGTACTAGATACTTTAGTTCAGAGGTCCCCAAACTTGGCAACTTTAAGACTTGTGGACTTCAATTCTCAGAATTCTCCAGCCAGCCAATCCACAAGTCTTAAAGTTGCCAAGTTTGGGGACCACTGTTTTAGTTAGAATGAGTTCTTAGTGCAAATCAATGGCCTATATATATGTAAGAAGCACCTGTATGCCTGCAAAATGGTCATTACAAGTTTGGGAGATATCAGTCAATGTCATGAATTAATGTATGCTGTTTTTATGTCTGTAAACGGTGGATGTATCAGCCCAAATCAACTCACTTTAGGATGAAGCCTTTTTCATTTGAAGGTTATGGGCAATAACCTTGTTGGTCTAGTGCAGTTGGCCCCATCTTCCTCCATAAAGTAGGTTGAGGAAATGGAGATTTAAGGGGAATAGCAAGGTGAACATATGCCTAGACATTATTCTTCAGTCCCAGTTAGATATCCTTTTTCTCCAGTCATAATCTGGAGCATCTCCTATTTCTAGTAATATTTCATTCCATAAATCTAGCAAGCCTTAAGTCTGTCCACATATTTAAATAAATGAATATAAACAATTTAATGCTGTAATGATCTACCTGTGTATCAGATTCTAAAGACTTTTGATATTGTACTGTATTAAGTTCCAGATGAAAATAAGCTATTCAACTTCAGACATCCCTTATTCTAGAAGAATAACAGAATAACAGAGTTGGAAGGGACCTTGGAGGTCTTCCAGTCCAACTCCCACTCAATCAGGAAACCCTATACCATTTCAGACAGATGGTGTCCAATCAGTTCTTAAAAATCTCCAGTGTTTGAGCACCAACAATTTCTGGAGGCAACTTGTTCCACTGATTAATTGTCCTAACTGTCAGGAAATTTCTCCTTAGTTCCAAGTTGCTTCTCTCCTTGATTAGTTTCCACCCATTGTTTCTTGTCCTGCCCTCGGGTGCTTTGGAGAATAGCTGGATCCCTCGTCTTTCCTTAGTGCTAGATTGCTTCTCTCCTTGATTAGTTTCCATCAATTGCTTCTTGTCCTGCCTTCAGATGCTTTTGACACTCTTCCTTGTGGCAGTCCCTCCAATATTGGAACACTGCTATCATGTCACCTCTAGTCCTTTTCATTAAACTAGACATACTCAATTCTTGCCACAGTTCTTCATATGCTGTAGCCTCCAATCCCCTATTCATCTTTGTTGGTCTTCTCTGCACTCTTTTTCAAATCTTCTTTTATATCGTGGTGACCAAAACTGGATGCAATATTCCAAGTGTGGTCTTACCAAAACATTCTAAAGTGGTAATTAACACTTTATGTGATCTTGATACTATCCCTCTGTTAATACAGACTAGGATTGCGTTGGCTTTTTTGGCAGCTGCAACGCATTGCACATTTAAGTGATTGTCCACTAGGATTTCAAGGTCCCTCTCATAGTTACTATTAATGTAGTGCTTTTAAACTAATTGCTTAATTATTTACAACATTCCATCTTGAACTCTTCATATTTCCTATAAAGGAAGCATCCCAATTTTCTGATAAAAGCTTTGGCTAGATTGAATTAGAACTGTATATATCTCTATATGTTCTTCTATGAGCTCAGAGCAGCTTTTAAACATTTTTCCTTATATGAGTTATTTCTTGCATATTTATGACCTATAATTGAATCTTAAGTTTTATTCGAAATTACTCATTTTAATAGTACTTCCTGTCTAGTTAGCAATAATTTTAGTTGTTGGCTAAAATGAAATTTTGAACAGAATGTAAGTATTTGTTTTCAAATGAGGGCTGTAGTGACTCAGTGGCTAAGATGCCGAGCTTGTCAATCAGAAGGTTAGCAGCTCTGCGGTTCGAATCCCTAGTGCCACATAACGGAGTTAGCTCCTGTTTCTTGTCCCAGCTTCTGCCAAACTAGCAGTTCGAAAGCAGGTAAAATAGAAAAACAGGGACCTCTTTGGTGGGCAGGTAACAGCATTCTGTGTGCCTCCAGTATTTAGTCATGCCAGCCACATGACCACAGACACGTCTTCGGATAGCGTTGACTCTTCAGCTTTGAAACAGAGATGAGCACCGCCCTCTAGAGTTGGGAACCACTAGCACATATGGGTGAGGGGAACCTTTATGTTTCAAATGAATTGAAAGAGAATACAATAACTTAGTTATAAAATATATTGAGAAGTCTATGATGTTACAATAAGTGATTTGACTAAGTGTTGACTTCCCTGCTGCCCTCCTGATGCCCGCATTACAGGATGCAAAAGATGCGACAGTATAAGCCCATACTGTAGCTGGTTTCCTACTGGATAGGCTTCTGCTGAATGCATATTTTGGGGTAAGTCTGGCGACATGGTCATTGCATATTTTCAAATAGCTGAAGATAATTATTTATTTTTGTTTAGCTATTGAGGAAAAAGGAGCATGAACAAAAATAAAGTTAAACCAATCTGTCTGGACAATGAGACTATATAACATTCATCTGGAAAAGATAACCTGCTGGATGATCATTGTAGGATATTATAAAATAAATCAAGCGCCATTAAAATAATCTTATTACACATAATTTTAATTCATTATGCAGAATTGTGAAATGCTAATATTGACTGCAGTAGCAACTTTCTCATTATCTGAATGTAAGCATCTTTATTTAGTTCTATGAATTCAAGCAATTGCTTCTTCAAGAATGGATTTTCATTCCACAGTACTATATTATTCATACAGAAATAGACAGGTACTACTTCTTTCCAAAGAATGAAATAGAAGCAACCCTGACATATAAATCCTAACTGTGTGTTGTAAAATAGCAATACTTTAGAAATAAACTACTGTATAGGAGCACAATGTTCAATCATTATTTTTTTAAACAAAAACCCTTTCATTAGACCTTTTATCATAGAGGGATATTTGCTAGGAGTGGGTAAAATTGAAAATGTTCCATAATGTCCTTTTTTTTTGCTTCATCATATACAAAAAAAGATAAGTCAAAGTACAACTGAGAAACTGTGTTACTGTCTAGCTCAGCTGAATATGAAATCACAGATGTCGATGTAACAAAATGAAAAGTACTGTTTATGGATAACTCCAAATTGGTATTTTTGTCCAGATCTCTCTCTTTCCTTGTGTTTTAAATAAAGGGTGCATAATTTTGGAAACTCATAGAATAATGATAAAGTTAGTGTCTATAGAGATTTTGGGTTGTCCCAAAGGTGCTTTTTCAAGAAGCAATTGGACTTTATTTTGTTTGAATCAGGCATGGAATCCTCTTACCTTCACTACCAGTTCAGAACTGGGAGCATGCGGTTTTACACATACGCAGAGCATCCATGATGACGTCTAGGGGGGGGGGGGGGCGGAGCCTCCCACCACCGCCGCTACCAGTTCACCCCAACTGGGGTGAACTGGCAGATTGCCACCTCCGACTTGAAGACATTTCGCTTCTCACCTAAGAAGCTTCTTCAGTTCTGACTGAATGGTGGGGAATGAAAGGATGTATATTCCCTGCAATCATCTGATCATTAGCACTCTTTCTGAGATTTGTTGAGGCCACTTGGAAGGGCTGGATAAACCTCAAAGTTGCCTCAACGACTCTCAGAAAGAGTGCAAGGAATACAAGTCCTTCCATTTTCTGTCATTCAGTCAGAACTGAAGAAGCTTCTTGGATGAGCAGTGTAATGCCCTCAAGGGAAAATGAAATCCAGTTGCCTTTTGAAAAGTACCTTTGAGAGAAAGTTAGTGTTAGACCTTCTTGAAGGCTCAATTCAGGAGTTGGGACATGAATTCATTTTGTTGGACTTTTCTTATAATTGGCTATATATTTATGTATGTATGCATTTATGTATGTATGTATGTATACATGTGTACACACACACATGTGCGCGCACACACACACACACACACACCAGTGGTGGGTTTCAAAAAATTTTAGAACCTCTTCTGTAGGTGTGGCCTGCTTTGTAGAAGTGGCTTGCCAGCCATGTGACTGGATGGGCGTGGCCAACTTGTAAAATGTGGTGAAACTCACTTAACAATGCTCTTGCTTAGTAACCAAAATGTTGGCTCAAAAACTCTGTCATTTGAAGTCTTAAAGCTATCAAATTACAAGACCCTTGCACCCCTAAACCTTTAGAAAAAAAAACCCAGGGGTGTTCAAACTTGGCAGCTTTAAGACTTGTGGACTTCAACTCCCAGAATTCCTCCTCTTGCTCTTCATCTTGATGATGTGAGGAGGGGCGGGGGGAGGGAGCTGGAACCGGTTCTAAACAGCACTGTAGATTTGTGGAACCTCTTCTATCGAAGAGGTTAGAACTGGCAGGAACCCACCCCTGACACACACATGCGTGCGCATGCACACCACTGATAATGTCGTGTTTAGCCCAATTTGTATTTTTTTGTTTTGTGTCTTCTCCTCTACTCTGAAATAAAGCATATAGAAGGTGCTACAGTTGTCTTCCCCCAGATGGAATTTATTGTATGCAGTTACTTTGAACCTATCCTCTTTAAACTTTAAAAGTGGGACGTACCTTAAGTACATAGTACATGCATAGAATCAGGCTGGCTTTCTCTAAAAAGAGATAATGATTGTTTCAATAATTAGCAATTGTTATGTGATTTGGAGGTAGGATAAGGTTGATTTGCTATGAATTCCATCAATACTCTGAAACAGCATTTGCAACATTACATGATAGCTTGAAGTAATTTTCCACTTGGAATTCTTTCTTTTCTGTGTGGGAAGAGAACAGAAGGAAATCTTTTCATGTGTGCGTAATGTTGAAGTCTCCCCAATTTTTATACTGTCTTGCCTTTTTAAAAAAAACATGGACTTCAAGCATACATCTTTCCTAAGGCCTGTTTTTAAACGTGGCTTCTTTTATTCTGAAAAAGAGAAAGAGAGAGAGAGAGAGAGAATGAGTATAAGGCCTTAGTGGCTTGAATCCAGTTAATTATACAGTTGCATATGTGAATTGCCTATGTGAACAATATGTATTTATATGCCAGCAGTTTCTTCCAAAATGTCTTACATCCTTTCCAAGAGAGAATGAAATTACACACTTCATTTGCAGTCCTCCCATTAATTTTAATTATTCCTAACAGGCTTCCTGTTTTCTGATTTTTCATAGTGAAAGTGACGCTAAGGGATGTATATAACAAAGTTGATTCAGTGGCCCGCGCTATGGAATTAGAGAAGAGAAAAAATGAACTACCTCCAATTGGGTAATGCATTTAAACTGCTGAAATAGCAATTAATACATGATCTTTACTTTATGATGATCTTATTAGTTCACAGTGCTTAATGACAGATTTACATTTTTATATTATTTTACACAACCAGTGGATTGTTTTCTATTTTCCCACAATTCTATTAATGCAGGAAAAGAAATGTATTATATCCATCTTATACTGGAGGATGACCGCTTTAGTTTCTACAAGTGGTTTTGCATTTGTCAAGAAATGATAACGAAAGGATCCCTTAAAAGGGGGGTGTCAAGCCCACATCATCATGGTGGCATCACGTGACGTATTGGGATTCCTCCCCCCTGCTAAACTGGGATGACATATCTGGCCCATGGCCAGGAGTTTGATAGCTCTGCCTTAGGCAGTTTCAAAAATTGTCATACTGTAATTCATGATGCCCAGGGAGTATTATCCAGTTCTGTTTATAGTGATGAAATTAATTTTTCCAGTGTTAGCGATGACTTCTCAGACTACTATATGGTTCCATCCATTAAGGTTGTGTTGCTACACTCCAAAGGGATTTGCACTCACAATAAAATATTTTTAACAAAATCATATGAAAAATTCTAAGTAGTTTATCTGTGATTATTTATTTTTATTTATTTCTTAGATTTTTAGACCGCCCCTCTCCCAGAAAGGGACTCGGGGCGGTTAAATGGTAACCTAAAGAAAAATGGTAACCTAAAGAAAATGCTATACATTTGGCACGAACCATATGGTTAAACACTTTTGCATTCTGCTAATTAACTCAGTTTTGTAAGTTAAAACACATGCCTAGAAGTATACAATTTAATTGATAGATAGATAGATGATAGATAGATAGATAGATAGATAGATAGATAGATAGATAGATAGATAGACAGACAGACAGACAGACAGACAGACAGACAGACAGACAGACAGATCGACTGCCACTTTTTCTGCACAATATATTGTTTTATTTAGTTACTTCTCTGATGGAATTACTTGGAAAAATGTTTAAATGAAATGGAACATATTTTGTGTGTGTTTATTTTTTTAATGTAGTCCAACTAATTGCAACTTACTTGGATTCTCCACAATGAGAGATCCTGAAAAATCATGGATTCCAAGAACTCAGAACGGTAAATCTTTATTATTTTTAACGGTTGTTCAATTTGAAATAACTATAATTTAATACAACATCACTGCACTCTGTTAATCCATTTAAGAACATTTCTCTCTGCAGGAAGAAAATGTATTTATGCAACATGAGTCTTATTATGTCATTGTAGGTTTTAAGATTTATAGGTAGGTGTCTCCTTTCACCCTGGGAATTTTAATAGTTTTATTGCAATATATAAATAATTCTACCACCTACAAGAACATAGCATATATATTAGCAAGCTCTTCAAATATGTACAGTTTTATACTTTAATAGTACTTGAGAACATATATTTATTTGAGAACGGTCATATAGCAAAAGCAATGTAATTCTATTTTTTATCTATAATGACTCAATTATTATCTTGAGATTATATGCTCATTCAATGCTTCCCCAGATGTACTTTTTATGTATTTCCAGGGAGGAGAAAATATGTTTGTAAATAGAAATTTTCAGGTTTAATCCAGGGCATTTCCAGACAGAGCCAGAAATATACCAAAACTTCCTAGTACTACTGCTAGATAGAACATTTGGCTAAATGAATCATACCAGACAGAGAATTAAGCATTCTTTTGGCTCACAAATTATCATGCAGCAGAATCCTACAGATTATGATTTTATAGTTTGCACAAAAAATAGTACAGTGTTGAATGATAATAATTCTTTCACCTAAGCATGATTGCCCCAATTCGTATGGTCAAAGGGAGCTGAAACAAGACAAACAAGGGACAAATTCAGTCCCTCCATATTTCAGCTGTATTTCTTTTTTTCTTTTTTTTTTATTAAAAGAGTTTTGTACAAACAAATTTTCCCCCTTTTCACCCCCCCCTCCACACAATATAAATCTCATACAAATGCTATACCCCCCCAACCCCCCCGCAAAAATTCACATTCAAATATTATACCAAACACTTTACCCCCTCCTCTCCCCCCATCTTAAAAAAGATTACTCATAACCCCTCTCCTCCCAACAAAAACTATATAAATTACTCTTAAATTAATAATAACACATTGATCATTTTCTAAGCTAATTTAACATCTATAACTCTTAATATAAATTTCTCCTAGCCTAACAATGTTTCATTAGTCCCATCTTCTAATTTATTCATACATATATATTGCCCCACCCTCCACCCTAACCCTCCCCCACCTCCCACACAAACCCACCCCCCTGACTTCCGCTGTATACCACTCTAACAATTCCAAACATCCCATATACTATTTACTCAGATCATCTATCGGTCTAAACATTCTTACCTAAAGGCTAGGTAATAACTCCTAGTCTGGTATTTATTCTGTATATAATCAATCCATTTTGCCCATTCCTGTGTGTAATCCTCCTGTTTCTGAGCTTTTAAGAAAGCTGAAATTTTTGCCATTTCAGCGAACCCCGCCACCTTCTGAATCCATTGATCAATTGTCGGCAAAAAATCTTTTTTCCAATGTTGCGCAATCAACAACCTAGCTGCTGTAACCATATACAAGGCCAATTTTGTTTCCCCTTTGGTAAAATCCTTAACTATACCCAATAAAAACATTTGTGGAGTGAGTTGTATTCTTTTCTTAAATACATTCTGCATAACCCACCATATTTTTATCCAAAAAGCTTTAACCTTGTTACAAGTCCACCATACATGAAAAAAGGTAGCATCTAGACACCCGCATCTCCAACATTTTGGTTGAACATTTGGGTACATGCATGATAATTTTTTAGGATCTAAATACCATCTGTAAAACATTTTATAAAAATTCTCCCTTAAATTCTGTGACTGTGTAAATTTAACATTCTGAACCTATTTTTTTTCCCACGTTTCCAACATAACCACTTCACCAAAATTCTGAGCCCATTTAATCATACAATCCTTAACCAATTCACTTTCTGAGTCTCTTTCTAACAGTACATTATATATTCTTTTAACTTGTTTTGGACCAGTCTCTTTTATCTGCTTAATCAGTTCCACTTCTTTATCCATAAAGCCGACCCTGCGATCTTCTTCCCATCTCTTCTGAAGCTGTATGTAATGTAACCAATTTAAAGTAATTCCTTCTTCCAACAGCTGTTCCAAAGTTTTTAACTTCCATTCGCCCCCATCAGCAATAAGCACATCTTTATATAAACACCCCCCGAGTGACTTAATATTCATAATCCCCATGGTGTCTGCAAGATCCAACCAAAGCGGTATTTTATAATCCCAATTGGGCCGGTGCTTCTTCCATATTCTCATCAAGGCACTACGGAGAACATGGTTGTTGAACACTTTATCCACCCTGTCTTCATAAAAAAGATATGCATGCCATCCCAGAACAAGATCATGGCCTTCTATATTGAGCAATTCCATTTTTGTTTTCCCGAACCAATCTGCTACATGCGTTAATACCGCAGCTTCATAATACAATCGAAGGTTTGGGAGTCTAAGGCCGCCTCTTTCACGTGTATCTTGCATAATCTTCATCTTTACTCTCGGTTTTTTCTCCTTCCAAACAAATTTATTTAATGTTGTTTGCCAATTTAACAAGGTTTTATCTGACTTGAGCACCGGAATCATCTGGAATAGAAAGATAAATCTAGGTAGAATGTTCATTTTAATTGCTGAGATCCTTCCAAGCAAAGACAATTGTAACTTTTTCCACGCTTCAAGATCTTTCTGTATCTTTTGCCACAACACTTCATAGTTATTTGAGAAAAGTTTTGTGTTTGATTCTGAAATTTGTATTCCTAAATATTTAACTTTAGAAACTATTTCAAAACCTGCTAAACTTACAAGTCTCTTTCTTTGAGTCTCTGTCATGTTTTTAACCATCATTTTCGTTTTGTTTTGATTTAGTCTAAACCCAGACACCATGCCAAATTCTATTATGATATTTTTCATCTGGATTATTGATTTCAAAGGATGTGAAAGGGTAACAACCAGATCATCGGCAAATGCTCTAGTTCTGTATTCCTTTTGCCTGATAGCTATGCCATCTAAGGATTTTGAGTCCCGAATTGCGTTCAACAAGACTTCCAAAGTTAAAATAAATAACAATGGGGATAATGGGCAACCTTGTCTTGTGCCTTTTTGTATCTCGAAAGTTGTTGACAAATTTCCATTAATAATAAGTTGTGCATTTTGTTGCTGATAAATTGCTCCAATCGCCTGCCGCAATCGTGGTCCCATATCCATCTTTTCCAAAGTCTTGGTTAGAAAGTTCCAATTCACTCGATCGAAGGCCTTCTCTGCATCCAAGAAAACCAGCACTGCAGAGATCTGCTTATTCTTATCAAGATAGTCAATTAAATCTATGAGTTGCCTTACATTCTCCTTCATATGTCTGCCTTCAATAAATCCTGCTTGATCATGATGAATAATCTCTTGAATAACCGGCATCAATCTGTTGGCTAATACTTTAGCAAATATTTTATAATCTGTGTTCAGAAGAGATATCGGCCTGTAATCCTCTGGTTTCTTAGGGCCCTCTTTATCTTTAGGTATCAATGAGATAAAAGCTGCTTTCCATGAGGGAGGTATTTTACCTCCTTGTTGTATATTACAAAATAGTTGTGTAAGATATTCAATCATTTCCAGTTGTAAAGTTTTATAATACATTGCAGTCAAACCATCAGTCCCTGGAGCCTTAGCTAATTTAAGTTGATTTATAACTAAAGTGATCTCATCAGCGGTTATAAGACGTTCCAAATTTGCCTTTTGAAGCACAGAAATTTTTGCAACCCTTTTTCCTTCCAAAAAATCATCTATTAACTTATTCTGTATATTATCCTGTACATATAGCTTAGTATAATAGTCCACAAATGATTTTTTAATCAACTCTTGTTGATATACCATCTTCCCTTGAAACTCAATTTTATCAATAATTCTGTCATTCATATTCCTTCTCAAAGTATATGCTAACCATCTACCAGGTTTATTAGCATTGGCAAAGGTGTTATGTTTAGCAAATTGCAAATTGGTTGCTGTTTGTTCTGCTATAAGCATCTGAAATTGATCTTTCAACAGCTTTAGCGCCATCTGGAGCGCCTGGTCATTCGGGTTTATTATAAGCAGCTGTTCTTTACGTTTTATTTCATCTTCCAATTCCATTCTCCTTTTCTGTCTAATTTGTTTGTGTTTAAAGTTCATATGTATCAGGACCCCACGCATATAAGCTTTACTTGCATCCCAAACTATTTCAATGGGAGTGCCCTTCTTCATATTAAAACTGAAAAATTCCTTCATGTGTTTTTTAAGTTCATCAACATTTTTTTCATATCTAAATAAATTTTCATTTACTCTCCAAGACCTTCTTGGCCTCATCCCTAATTCAATTTGTAACCACACCGGACTATGATCGCTAAGTGACCTGGCGAAAATCTTGGATTTCTTGGCTTTAGGAAGTAGATCCGGTGTTAACAAAAAGAAATCAATCCTTGAAAAGGATTTATGTCTATCTGAATAGAAAGAAAAATCCATCTCATTTAGATGTTGCGTCCTCCAGACATCTTTTAATTTCAAATCGTCTTGTAAATCAAAAAAAGCCTTTGGTAATTTGGTAGTGAATTTCGTCTTTGTACTCTTGTCTATCTTTGGAGAAATCACTCCATTCCAATCTCCCATTATTAGAATACTCTTAAAGTTCCAGTCTAAAATTTTTAAATGGAGCATCTTATAAAAACTTTCTTGGCATTGGTTAGGAGCATATATTCCTAGCACCAAAATGGAACCGAAGTCTGTATCAAATTGAATTGCTATATATCTACCAGCGTCATCTGCCTCTATAACTTTAGTTGAAAATCTTTTATTTATATATATCACCACACCATTTTTCTTTACCAAATCAGAGGCAGCATAAAATGTTCCCAGTTCTGAATTCACTAAGTACTTCTGGTCTTGCAGCCTAATATGAGTCTCTTGAAGGCAAACAACATCATTATTAAATTGCTTCAAATAATAAAATATTTTTTTCCTTTTTTGTGGGGAGTTCATTCCATTCACGTTCCAAGATAATAGCTTAAGCATCTTTAGATCTGGTCTGGAGCGCTGAAAGCATTTGCTGAAGATCTCTCTCCACAAGACCAATCTTCGGCCCTGCTCCTCCCATGGCTCCGGTTTGCTTCTTAGCTTCTTTCTTAGCACATTGTGTTTGAGGGTCGACGCGCTTGTGAGATTCTAACATTTGTCTAGTCGTGGATCTGGTAATACGTTGTTCGACAGGTTTAAATATCGGCATTTCAGTGAGAGACTTAGAAGGTCCTTCTTCCAAGAAGGAACACAACAGAGATCCAGAGGGGTCGACTCCACCTACAGCACCCTGCCCCTCCTTCTCTTTTTGTGTCTGCATTCTTTGCTCTTCTGTCTCTTTCTCAAACATCCTCTGCTCTAAGACATCCAAATCTACTGGTGTTGGTGTAGATGTACGTGGGGGGGTTGCATTTTTCTTGAGTATTCCATATTTCAGCTGTATTTCTTTTCCTTTCCTCTCATGCCTCCTCTTCTCTCCCCTCTTCTCCCCTCTCCTCTCCCCTCCTCTCCTGAAAGGAAGTAGCCTTGCAATTTAAAATGAAATATCCTTATGACATGCTTGATTCACAGTGGAAATTATTTATTCTTGCTCTTCATTCTTGGTGCTGTTTCAACATCAAGTAACTGCATTATGCCATGCAATGTATAGGTAATAGCTGAATGCTTATCTACAGCTGAAAATTGATGTTATCTTTTTAGCATGTATATGTAAAATATATTAAAGAATGTGTATACACATGTGCATGGGTGAATAGGAAAGTATATAGCACTATGTGTACCACATAGTTGATGGACTACGGAAAAAGGGTAATTGGCTGGCAAGTAGTTTTTAGGTTAGAGCTTGAATAGAAAAGTATTAACATCTAGGAGTAAAACTGGGCTTTGGTTACATTTGTGACATATTGGATAAAGTATGTGAAAATGATCTAGTACGGTTACTACAGTACTAGTAAATGTAATTATAACTTATAATAATAAAGCAACAGGAAATATTGTATTTATTATAGATCCAGTTAAAACTGGGAATATGCACACTCTCTGTATTACTAAAAAGCACTACAGTAAAAGGTTGACTGATCAAATACACACTTCAACTGAAAGTTAATTTCTCAAGCATGGTCCATTTTATAGTGACCAAGGCATAGAAAATATTGTAAATGGTAAAGACCATGAATTAATGAACAAAGGTAAAATGTTTATATATGTGTGTGTATGCCAAATTGTGTATCTATGAAATAAAGGAAAAATGGAAGGATGTGATGGAACAATGACAATATTTTGATTTTGTGGTTAGTAGCTAGTGAACAGTTAACATGGAAGTAAAGATGTTGGTATAAATTAAGAAAGTATGAATTGGTGACATATACATTATCGGGTGGGGGGTACATGCTAAAGTGGGAATCCATATCTTGGTGACAGTAGAACATTTGGTTCCAGTGAATGGAAGAAGCAGAACTAAGTTTTGGAAAAATCAAGTTCTGATATTCTGAATCAATGTAACCTGGAGTAACATTTTTCTATGAGCTAACATGTAAGAATAGGTAGGAATAAAATGAGCGAGAACAGAAGAAATGATTGAATTGGCAGTCTACATCACTCCACCTGACCCCGGTCACCCCACCTGTAATTGGATTGTATATATCTTTCATGATGGTAAGCCTCTCAGAGTTAACCCTATGGTAAGATGGGCAGCCAATATATTTTGTAAATAAATAATTAAATAAATAAATTTTAAAAACTTGAATTGTGATTGGTGAGTATTGGGTAGAAAATGCCCAATATGGTTTAAAAATTGGGGGGTTGGAAACCGGAAGCGTCCCAACGAGACCAGTTGGAAAATAGTGGGTTCCGATGAGTCCTGTGAAAATCCAACCGGACAAACCGCTATCAGGGGTCTTCGGACCAGAACCATCTTGAAGGGATGGGGAAGAAGGTGAAGCATCTTGGACAACCAAAAGAACTGGCAAGTTCCTCGGCAGGTTGGAGAAAAGATCTCCAAACTGACAGTGGGGACAGCAGCCATATTCAAATGACTGCTTTAAAGTTGGGGCAACCGAACTAAACTTTTTAAACAGGAGCGGTGTTAGAACAGAGTTTTGGATTGGATGAGTGAGTGGCCAACTCAAAGATAAAAAGAACATTTAAATTTGGTTTTAAAAAGAGTCCCAGAACAAAATTAGCGGCTAATTGACAGTCAGGAAATTTCATGGAGGAAGAAGGATAAAGCAGAGGTTAAAACTCTAAAGCCTCAGAAGATTTCTGTTGTTATAATTGGCTTTGAAGGTACTAAAAGAAAGAACCCGGGGGAAAATTTCTTCCCCCCCCCCTTTTTTTCTTTTTGTGTGGATTAAAAATGGTTTTTGGCAAAGTTTGATGGCCAGCTGGTCAGAGTGTAGTGTGGAGAGAGAGCCATCTACAGGGGAGAAGAGAATATTACAAGATCTAGTGGAAGAACAAAAGTGAAAGTAACAGCTGCAGAAATTGACCTTGGCTACAGGAAAAGATACTTTGATGCCATGAGAACTTTTAAGGAGTGTTTCTTTCTGCAACATTGTTTTTGATTTGACTCTCCATAGCTGTGGAAGGAAAAAATATCTTAATTTGGATTGGATTGGACTAAAACTGGATTGGATTGGACTTTAGAACTTGGAAATAAAAAAGGGACTGCATGGACTTTAAGTTTTAATCAAATGTGATATAGCAGAATTTTTTTTAAAAAAAATGTAAAATTAGTTAATCTGGCATCATGGAACTCTGAATGTAAGATGAACTGTTTGATATGTTAAAAATGCATGTGAAAAGTTAAATGGTAAGCAAAAACCAGAATTCAGATGGAGCACTCAGAACAGGAAAAGGGGGTAAAAGAAGGCTCAAATGAAGAACAAGAAGATAATATGGAAGGAAAAGGGACTGAAAATAAAAAATAGTTAGATGATTTCACTGGGATTTACAGTGGCACAAAAAAAAAAATAGACAAGGAGGAATGTCTCCCCAAAAAGAAACAATTAAACAGCAAAGAAGTGAATAGTGGGAAAAGATTGGGAAAAACCCTGGAGAAAACTACCAGAACAATAGAATTAAAAGGGAGAAAAAGGATTCTGAAGAAAAGATACAGTAATTCTAAAAATAAGAAAAAGAAAAGAAGAAGCTAGGAGAAAGGGGGGAAAGAAGCGAATCAAAAAGAAGTGGAATTTTTGAGAGATCAAGAGAAAATGGTTAGAGAAGGAGGAAGTAGATTAAAGTGAAATGTGTTAATACTGTTAACAGTATGTAGTTAACTAAGATATAAGGAAATTATATTAACATTATTAATTGTAGATAATTAATTAAATTAAATGCTTATTGTCTAAAAACTGAATTTGAGGATGTGTGCTACTTATAGTAAAATAAACCAACAGATGGAATATGAAATGATAATTTGGTTTAACTTTGAAGGTGCAATTAATGATACTGTTTATGTATTAAGAAAAAAAGCAAGTATCAGATGAAAAATATGGAAAGAGAATAATATGGCTGAAATAGAATTATGATGTAAAATAATGGGATGTTAAGGGGAAAAACCTAGACAACACTTTGTTTATAAAATATCTTAAAATTTGTAATAAAAATTAAAAACCTTGTTTTTTAAAAAAATTGGAGAGTTGAGTGTGTGCACATGCGTTTGTGGGTGTGTATGTACTGTGTGTGAGCGCAAACAATACCGTCCAAGTGGAGAAAGAAATATATTAGCAGAACCTACAAAATGTTGGAGTTGGAAATTAGTACTTTTCACAACAGAGAAAAGTACTTTTTTGGATGAATGGGTTCTAGGCTACATAATGCCCTACTACAATTAATAGAAAGTTGTCTATAAGTGTAATGAAGAGACTGGAAATAATTGCTATTATTACATCTCTCCAGTAAGGCTGGCAACGGGTAGGTCACTGTTGTACATATGACATAAGGATGATATAATATGGATACTTTAATTTTATTTTGAAAATGAACTATAAAAGAGTTTTCCTTTCAATTTTTTTTTTTTGCCAGTATTTATTTTTTATATCCACTGTAAAGAGGGATGGAAATCAAAGCATGAAATTAATAAATTAACAAATGTTTATCTGACTGGATGGATGAGGAAAGAAAAATATTGTAGGGAAGTGCATTGTTTTTACTCAATGGATTCATTATAGAAAAAAGGAGACTGGACTTCATCTTTTGCTCAATAGACATGGATACAATTTCATATCACTCTGGTTAAAATCGGCTACAAAGATATTACTTTTAAATGGGGCAAAACCATAAAGAATAAATTTAGAAAATCTAATCTAGGCCATGGAAGGTTAATTGCTTTAAAGATTTCCAACTAAGGTTTTAGGTAAGGTAACTATAATAGAAATATAAGTATAGAAGTAGACATTCTCCCATCTTTTAGTGATACCTCAGATTCATTATTTTAGTTTTATCCCAATCTAGGTTGTCCAGAGCCTCACATCCTAATAAACTTCAGAAATACCGACTAACATAGAATGGAAATATAGATTCCAACAAATGCAGGTCTTGGTATGAGTGGAACAGGAGTGGGCTGCTACGGGTTCGCCCATGTTCAGGAGAGCCCGTAGCTAACATTATGGCCTTACTTACCTCACTTCCAAATCGGGCCATGTGGAGACTTCCAGGAAGGGCAGGTGGGTGGGATGGAATGGGTGAGGCCAGTCAGGGGTGGGATTTGGAGGTTGTCACCTGCAGTTTTTACAATGCAATTCTATGTGTCCCTAAGCAGAAGAAAGCTTTGGCATAATATAAATGTATAAACAGTGACACATTCACCAACATATTCCCTTTATGGCCAAAGATATCACAGTGGAGAAATGAAAAAGCATCAGTTTCTCCAATGTGGATTTTGAGGTGAATAATCTCTCTACTGTGGAATCCCTGATGCTCTCTAAGTTTGGTTTTCTTGCAGATATTTCATTATCCAACTAGGTAACATCATCAGTGCTAGTGAGTATGGGGGTTTGCTTTATATGCAGCAGCTTTCCTAATGGTATTGGTGGATTTATGACTTTGTCCTTGGTAGTTCCTTGATGAATGAATGAATGTGTGTGTGTGTGTGTGTGTGTTGTATTTGTGCTGATAAATAGTCTTCTGTAATGAGTCTTCTGTAATGAGCCGAAGGACAGAAAGGGGGAGTACTTTACTTTTTAACTTTTATTTAGACTTTTATACCGCCCTCTCTCCCCAAAGGGACTAGTGAGTAGTGAGCTCCCTCCCATATTTGGCATACCAGGGGTTGTAACACAAATACACACACACACACACACACACACACACACACACACACACATATATATAATTTATTTATTTGATTTGATTTGATTTCTAACCCTAACCCTAACCCTAACCCTATATATATATATACACACACACATACATTCTGCTTGATTGTTTGGTGTTAATGCCTACTTCTCTAGGTATTGGCTGCTGGATAAGATATGTTCTGGTCTTTTTTGTTTCCTTCTTATATTTTTGTTGTCTCTTTTGAATGATGTATAAAAGTGTCTATTTATTTTTATTTGTTCAATGACGGCTGATTTGTCTGAATGTCAAGCTTCCAGGAATTCCCTAGCATTTTTAAATTTAGCTTAAATATAATTTTAAGATGCTCACATTTGCCCAGTTGAAAACATGGTTGAATCAGCACATGTATTATGACATTAAGGTGTTTGCATTATGTCTTCTAACTATTAATTGGTGTTCATGGTTGTGCTCTGTTTATCTTTGCATATCAATCCTACATGGGCACTATCACAGTCCTTACACTGTAATTGTCGATGAATGACAGTTCTTCTTCATGCAATAATAATTATCATCAAGTGCTATTGCTAGTATACTGACTGCTTAGTTATTCAGTAATGGCCTGTATCTCATCCTAGAACTTGTGTTAGAGTCTCTGAGCTTTTAGCTTTGGGCAACATCATCCACCATGTCTTGGCAAAGGGTCTAGTGTAGCTCACTAATCCATGATTCTATTGCAACCATTGCTTCCTGATAGGTAATCACAATTCTAACACAGGCAGAAGGTTGGATTTGGTTTGATTTTGAAGCAAAGGAAACATGATACTGTACAGAGGAAATTAAATCTGGCAATTATTTTCCATTTCTTATCAACGTTCTTACCCTTAACCTAACTGTTGGAAAAAAGTAAACTGTTAGTTTGGGATGAGGTTCTGTCAGTATGTGACGATATTCAATTATGCATGACCAGTCTTAAGTTAAGCACTTGGTCAGTGCTATGGATGTTTGTAAAGGCCATGCATAGGAAACACTTGGATAATCCAATAACAATGGCCCTAGCATATATTCTGAGTGGGTTGTGCTACTCCTGAAAGAGGGTTTGTGATATAGAAGTCCTCAAGATATCTTGCCAAGGGTAATTCAGCTTGGACACCAGTGGTTGAACCTCTGTATTCTATGTGGGGCTACCTTTAATGATGGTCTGGTATAAAATATGATGGCTAGATTGATAGTAGGACCAATTTCAAATTTGAAATCACTGCATTGGTTTA
The DNA here is from genome assembly GCF_964273705.1 of Natrix helvetica. Taxonomy (NCBI): domain Eukaryota; kingdom Metazoa; phylum Chordata; class Lepidosauria; order Squamata; family Natricidae; genus Natrix; species Natrix helvetica. The sequence goes on from NC_138551.1 coordinate 136,609,477, forward strand.
CAAATAGGCTTCTGAGACCAATTCAGGGAACTGCTTATTACCTTTAAAACCCAATGTGGTACAGCTTACGATGCATCAGACAATAGCTTGCCATAGTCAAATCTACCCATCTGGTCTAGACATATAAGGAGAGGCTCTACAAGGATTTTTCCCTGGAAAACATACATGGAGCCAATGGTGGGTTGCAGGCGGTACGCCCCGATACGGGTGTACCGGTGCCTGCCGGGAGCACCCGGTACCGTTCCAGTACGGTGCTCTGGAGGGCTCACCCGCCTGCTGTTCTTAAATGTATTTAAGCTCTTCGGTGCTTCTGTGCACGCCACGGAGCATACGGCACCTGCGCAATGCTCTGCCGAGCAGCTGGAGCATCGTAGAGGCGTCACGGAGCATTGCAAGAGGCAAGGATGCATGTGCGTGCTGCATGTGTGTACATGTGCTCATGTGATGGACGCCAGGCCCTGTTGCACCATACTGGTTGCACCAGGGTCCGGAACCCACCACTGCACGGGGCATGCATGGCATGGCATGCATGCCCCATGTGGTACAGTTTCCTTTGTGGTACAGTTAGCTGTTCTTGAATTTTGCAAGCAGATATAATCAATTCTATTCCAGCAAGTCTTTGTATGGAACTGACTGGCACATTGATCACATATTTGTGATTCTAGAATGGTTTATTATTATTTTTATATCACTATACTTTATATTAATATTTTGTTATTGACATAATTGTGTGAGATGGGATAGAAAGAAAAAAGTCTTCAAACGCAATGTTTATTCTTCCCTAGTTCATACCTTGATTTCCTATAACAGTAAATTCTAACCATTTTTAGCATTCATAGAAGTGACTTGATTGGATGGGTGAGAGAGAAATAGGATAAAAAATCCTGATTATCAGCATACCTAAAAACACCAAAGCTGGGTAAGAGATTGACTACACTGTCAATATTTACTAAACATAACAAAGTGTATTTTAAAACTGATGCTATTATCAGAATTAAGTTATCAGAAAAAGGAATTAAAATAATTCAAGAAATAATTTAAAGATACAGTTTTACTTACATGGGATTACAGAGGTATTATTTTGGTTTTTTAACTATATTTGATCGATACATTCTAAATAGTCTAAATTTCCTCCTTTTGACAATATTATTGAAGTAATTGATATTTGAATTGAATCCTCCCACCTGATCTTTCTAAAAATTAAACTTAAATGCCCAATTGCTGTGAACATTTATGAAAAGAAGACCCAATTTTTGAATTAAAGGATCTGGAAGGATTAGAGTAAAGATCAGTTTGTTCTTCCCAGTACATTCTTGATTTGCTGGAAGTAACACTCTCAAGGATTACAGCTCTAGCCACGCAAAATTTTAAACTGGGAAAGAAAAGGTCAGAATAGGAATTAATCATATTTTGAATAAAATAAGAAAAATATCGTTGCAAAGAAAATATATTAAAAACTGCAAAGGCCATGCAGTCTAAGCTAGTCACACCAGTAACAGTAATATAATTTCATGTTTTAATAACATGTTCACATTTCTGAAATAATATGTGGATACATAATGAAGTATCTCAGAATTCATGAGGGATCCATAATTTTATTTTTCAGACAGTATATATTGACCATTCATTGAAAATAAAAATATTGGAAGCTGGTGTGTTGCTTACAGTATTCATGTTTCAACATTCAATTTTGGTTAAATATACTGTGTACAAATTAACACCTTTCATGATGCTTTGATTCAAGGTTTGTTGATGTATATATAACAAATACAGTCTATATTGAGAAAATCCCTCAGTCTAGATTGTATAGTTTGAAAAACAGGAATTGGGTTTTTGGGGATGAAAGTGATGTCACAATAAGTATTGTGGATTAATGTTGCAGATGGACTGAAAAACACAACTATTTGTGGAATTTCAAAAAGGAAATGCTGCATCATTTTTCTCAATGCTATGAGATTATCAACCTTTCCCTATCCAGGAAAGTATCCCCTACCCTGGCAGTATTATCATCAGTCACCAGCCAAATCTACTAAAAGAGTCTTGTTCCTATAAGGGCACAGGGATCCCAGAAACTGAATTCTTGGGATCTCTCTGTTTGGGTGTGAAACAGTGGAGATAACACTAATTCAATTTGAGTATAGTACTTACAGTGATGTGCTAGGACTGAAGAAATTTCAGTTCAAACCCTCCAGGTACTGTATAATCCAGGAAAATACATTGTTACTTGGCTTTTGCCGTTAACATTTTTCAATTCTTCATATAATTGCATGGGGAATGAAAATTTTTTATTTTATCATATTTCAGTATCTGGTTTTGTTTTCCAAAGAAATTGGAAGTTTCTAGAGGAATTATTTAAAGCCATTTAGCTGAGTACTTCAGCTTCAACCTCAAAAATACATGGCCAAACAATAGATACAAACTCAAGTACAAACTCGATTGTAGAAAATACGACTTTAGCAACAGAGTGGTCAACGCCTGGAATGCACTACCTGACTCTGTTGTTACATCTTCAAACCCCCATAACTTGTCCCAAACTGTCTACTGTTGACCTCACCCCATTCTTAAGAGTTCAGTAGAAGCGTGCATAAGTGCACCAGCATGCCTACCATCTCAGTCCTGCTGTCCCCATTTATTTGTTCTCATTGCCTTTGTTCATGTCCATGTTTATTCTTATACCAGTTATCTTGTACATGCTTGACAAACTAACTGACTGACTGACTGACTGACTGACTGACTGACTGACTGACTGACTGACTGACTGACTGACTAAATAAATAAATAAATAAATAAATAAATAAATAAATAAATAAATAAATAAATAAATAAATAAATAAATAAATAAATAAGATAGGATGTCTTTCCCATAGCTATGGTACTTGTTCCTTAATTCTATTGACTTCTCTGCCAGATGTTTGTGGATTAACAAGACCCTTCTTTGTTTTCTTGATGTAGAGCCAGAATTCATGCGGTAATTTCAACCCATTTCTTTTTTATTTTCCTTGAAATTAATTTTAAGCCTGGATTATTTGGGAAGCTGTTTGATGACAACAAATGTATTTACTTTCTGCATCTAGAAATAAAAAACTATAGATAAGGGATAGTAAGAATATATTAATTTTGGTTATTATATAGAAGGTAAAGAGTATATTTACTAAAAGCTTTAGTAGTGATTAGTGAAATCCCACAGGAAATTATTTGCTTCTAATGCTGAATATTGTATTTCTTTAAAGACACATGTCTAGTATACTTTTTGGGGGTGGGTAGGTGGGATGCTCTAATTCCTAGACCAAGCGTATCAAACTCAATTTCATTGAGGGCCACATCAGTGTTGTGTTTGACCTTGGGGGGCCAAGGTGGGCATGGCCAGGGTGGGTGTGCCCAAGTTGACATCACTTATGTCAGGGGGAGCCTGTGGTGGCTCGAGAGCTCTGCCAGCAAAAATGGACTCCTGAACTCCCTTTTTGACAGGGGTGGCCTCCTACAAACCTCTGCCAACAAAAACGGAGCTCTGTTTTCACTGGCAGAGGCACCATGAGCCGGTCCTTCACTGTTTCCAGGGTGGCTCTGTGGCCCAGATCTAAGCACTCCGCGGGCCGGATTCTGCCTGCGGGCCTTGAGTTTGACACCCCTGTCCTAGACCATCAGTGAAAAAGAGGAACTGAACATAATTTTTAGACCAAAGGTTTGGAAATGTCCTAATTAGCTATCATGAAAATGGCATCTCCTATGCATGCTTTGCTTTTGAATATCTTCTTCGTGAATATGTCCAGTGTGTTGATTCAAAAACTGCTGGATTTATTTTAGTGATGCAAACTAAATTGATTTTTGCAATAGGAGAAATATATGAAGACTGGAGAGGAAGAGTGATGTCAGATACCACAGTTCCATATACGATGCTCAGCAGAGAACAACATGAAGCAAGATTAGTAGAAATAACAAGACGAAAAAGGCCCAAGGAGGTATGTAAGTTTGCTCCAGTTAGTAAAATGTACAGTATAGTTTAAGAATTATAGAAAAGAATGATGAATGCAGACACCACTTAAGGAAATTCATTCTGTAACTTTCTGTTTTCTTATATAACATACTTCATTAAGTTTTAATAATTTAACTTAAAACAAAAAAGAAGAAATCCATATGATCTTACCTACATTTTTAAAAAAATGTAGAAATATTTACAACCTAAAAACTATGGTTGGATCGAGCTAGGCCCTTCCTAGTGGCAGAACAAAGAAAATTTCAGACTTAATCCCCAGTGATTATGATGTAACAATGTCAGGCCAGTTTGGTAGAGTTAATAGGTTTTTTTAAGTGGGGAAAATAGCTTTAAGAAAGAAGCATGCACAAAAAAATAAAGATTACAGCATTTACTAGCTTTCTTGCTGCTGCTATTTGCAGAGTTAAAGAAGTGAGCAATTATTCATGCACTAGTTTAAGTAGTTGGTTTAGGTACTTAGTGCAAGTGGAACTACCATATTCTTGGAAAGTTGTTGTTTATAACAGAAATTTTGAACTACAGCAATATCTCCATTAATAATTGTATTATGTAAATCAGAAGGCAGAAACATAGGCAGTTTATGAGTCAGTGTTAAAATAACGACAAATGCATTTAATCAATTCACAGGCCATAACTATTCTGTTGGTTGCAATCAGCTGCAGCTGTGATAATTTTGAGTTGCATCTAGAAATCTCCCTTGGGTTGTTGATATGCAGGTATGGCTCCTGCTGTCATGAGTGGTGATTTGATGGAATAAAAATGTGAATTTTCTGTGAGGCACATTTTCAATGATATTATATTATGAATTGTGATGTGACAATGCACATTACCCCCCTTAATTTTCTATTTCACCTTGGCACTTATTAATTAGCAGAAGTTGTTGTGGTTTCCTAATCTGCGCTAGCTGCAAGGAAAAAAACAGGCGAGGAAGGAATCAATAGTTTTCAGACTTAAAAGTAAGTAAGTAAGTAAGTAAGTAAGTAAGTAAGTAAGTAAGTAAGTAAGTAAACTTTTATTTATACACCGCGCCCTTTCCTAAACAGGACTCGGGGCGGTGTACAGACATATTAAAAACCATATAGATAAAAAATATAGATGTGCATAAACATATAAACATATAAACATATAAACATATAAACATTAAACATATAAACATATAAACATATAAACATATAAACATATAAACATATAAACATATAAACATATAAACATATAAACATATAAACATATAAACATATAAACATATAAACATATAAACATATAAACATATAAACATATAAACATATAAACATATAAACATATAAACATATAAACATATAAACATATAAACATATAAACATATAAACATATAAACATATAAACATATAAACATATAAACGGAGGAGGTAGAATGTGCTGTACCAAATTTAAATTAAAATACAAATATAATTAAAATTTCCCTTAAAAATTACACAATAAGATGTTTGCCAGGAGGTTAAAGATGGGACTATACATCAGTCAAGCCAGCTAATTGGAACAGGTGGGTCTTAAGCTTCTGTCGGAAGGAGCGGAGGTCGTTAGTAGTTCAACACAGATCTGGTGAATGCTTATGAAAGCCATCAAGAGGATAGGCAAGCATCCATTAACTCAGAATTGGAAGAAAAATAAAATTCTAGAATTAGGTCTATATAGGCTTAGACTTTTATAGTCCAGAGTAAACTGATTTTCTGCATACATAATTTCATTCTAATTGGCAGTAAAGGGGGACTAATCTTTCTGAATCACATCTGGGGCCAAATAAATCAATCCCTGACTAACGGGTTAAATTTAGCTGAGATTTACAACACTGCCTGTTGTAATGCCTGACATTACTCTCTCAAGCCTCTTGCTACTCAAAGGGTTTAAGAAAAACTCTAGACCAGGTGTCAAACTCGATTGCATTGAGGGCCACATCAGGGTTGTGTTTGATCTTGGGGGGCTGGGATGGGTATGGCCAGCTCAACGTCATTTGTGTCGGTCCCTGTGGTGGCCCAAGTGCTCTGCCAGAAAAAACAGGCTCTAAAGCTCTGCTTTTGACTGTGATGGCCTCCTGCAACCCTCTGCCAGTGAAAATGGAGCTCGGGAGGGCTGATTGTATTTTTATTGGAAGAGGGTTGTAGGAGTCCGTCTCAGCAAAAAATGGAGCTTGGGAGCCCATTTTCTCTGGCAGAGGCACTGCAGGCTGATCCTTCATTGTTTCCAGGGTGGCCCCACAGGTCAGATCTAAGGGCTGCATCCGGCCCACGGGCCTTGAGTTTGACACCCCTGCTCTAGACTAAGGAGAAAAAAATGTTTCTCTCATTTCTGAAAATATAAAAACAATTATGACTCTTAAGTTTCATTTGTAGGTAAAACATCTAAGTTCTTTCCTAATGGAATAAAGAAAAATCAAATAGTCATATTCCAGAAATAATTGATAATTGGTTACTAAAAAAAAAAAAGAACATTTGGGAGAATCCAGATTGGACACATTTATTTAAGTTTTGAAGGTAAAATGCTCTCAGAAATTAATAGTTTCAGCTTCAAGTTCTCTTCCTCCAAGACCTAAGGAATAACTTCCTCATCTTATCTAATGAAAAATACTGTAATTTCACAATCCAGTATAGCTTTGGAAAACCAAGTAATATTTTGCACAATTAACTAATGTATTTAATACATTATTAATACAAAACTTGTCCAATAGTTTAATTTTTACATTAGCTCAATAACAACTGTGCTTTCTCCCCCCACACACACAAATTCAAGCACACGTAACAAGTGAGATTTATTTTTTTACTTTGTTTATTAGATTTATTTGCTGTCCATCTCGACTTTGAGGCAACTCTGGATGGCTTGCAACATTAAAAGCTATAAAACCATAAAATATAAATATTTAAAAAACAAAATAGAATTACAATCAAAAATAAAATTACAGTTAAAAGATAAGAAGTGAAAGAGCATAACGTACAATGGGATTTTATCTTCATCCATCAACCACTCTTAGTCCCTCATTGGGGCCCCAAGACAGCTGGCAGAACCAGATCTTCAGGGATCAAAATATCAGAAGGGTGAGAGCAGATCTTGCCTCAGGGGGTATGATATTCCAAAGGACAGGAGCCACAGCAAAAAAGGCTCTTCTTCTGGCAGCAGAATTCCTTGTCCAAAGGTCCCCAGCATGCCTCTTTTGCCAACATAGGTGAGCTGGGTCAGTCTGGGGTGAGATCATGGTTCTGAAGTAACTTGGACCCATGCTATGCAGAACTTTAAAGCTGATAACCAAACTGGCAGCCAGTGCAGTTCATAGAGCAGTGGTATAACATGGACCATTCTAAAGCCCCAAGAACTGCCAGTGCTGCAGCACTCTGTACCAATTGCAGTTTCTGAATGCTCTTTAAGTATAGTCCAAGCATGAGATGGACAAGGATTCAGTGGCTAAATGCAGGGGCTCCTGATCCAAACCTGGAGGACTGCCTCGTTTTGTGAGAGGCGAGAAGGGAGATGGAGGAAGATCTGAACGAAGCAGCTATAGGAGGGGTGAGCCGGTTAAAGTCTCTCAGAGCAGAGCAGACACAACTAAAGGGCAAACCTAGAACCTAGGTTTGAATCCTTGATACTATTCTGATTGTGACCTTGGCGTTTGCTTTTAACATCTTTTTAAACATCTTTTAAATATCTGCTTTTTAACATCGTTTTAACATCTGCTTTGCCGGTTCCTACACCATCTTGAAACTCTCCTGAATGAAACCCGGGGAGGCGACTAGCCCATCAACTCACCCTTTTCATCTTGGGTCAGGAAAACCTTCTCGACAAACAAATGATTTTACATCTATTTCTTCAGCACCAGTTACCAACTAACTGTACCCCATGATTCCATTTCTATGTACACGAAGCCGGAATTACTGCGGCTGCGGGAATCCCCTTTCTCGCAGGTCTGGCCTTCAGCCCTTTCGAGGGCCCACCTTGAGGATGGGTTTATTAACCCTGAGAGGTGGAGGAAGCGCAAATTAAGGGGTTTTTTAGTAAAATATTTTTTAAGAATTTGTAGGGATCCTGGGGTTGGGGGGTGGGAGGAGGGGGGGGAACAGGTCAGGAGGGATGGTAGAGCCAGGCATCTAGGTGTGGTCGAAGGAGGAGGGAGCGGAGTGGGGGAGGAGAAGGAAGATAGCATTCCTGTGCAGGGCACTTTAATACCAACGGTCGTAGGGAGGGGCAGGTGCGAGGACAGTTTAAGAGCACGTAGTCGGTTGGGAGACCGGGGTTTTTGGTCATTCCCGGTCGTTTGTACCAACCCCTGCATACTAGGTGGTCAGGATCTACAGACCCAAGGCCTGAGACTGCTGTTATGCAATGCGAGGTCCGTTGTCAATAAGGCCCCCCTCATCCACGATCTAATTTTGGAGGGGGACCCGGACCTCGCCGGAATAACCGAGACCTGGTTGGGCCACGAGGGAGGTCTACCCCTTGTGGAAATGTGCCCTCCAGGTTATCGAGCATTTCACCAGCCTCGGGCCCAGGGAAGGGGCGGTGGGGTAGCAGTGATTATCCGGGAAGACTTAGAGCCGAGAGAGTTCACTGTGCCGCAGACATCCGGGTGTGAGTCCCTCGTCGTGAGATGGGGCCCAGGGAGGCAGTTGGGCCTGCTGATAGTATACCTGGCTCCTCGCTATACTTCAGCGGCCCTGCCCGAACTCCTTGAGCTGATCTCATCGGTGGCGGTTGAGACCCCCAAACTTTTAGTGATGGGGGATTTTAATCTGCCGTCGATGGGAGAAGCGTCTGAGGGGGTTCGGGAGTTCATGGCTTCCATGACAGCCATGGACCTGACCCAGTTAATTCAGGGCCCTACTCACGAGGGAGGCCACACCCTGGACCTTGTTTTTGTCTCTGGCCAGTGGACGAGTGATCTGGGAATAGGGGATCTAGACACTATTCCCCTGTCATGGTCGGATCACTCACTTCTCCGGCTGGACTTCCCTGGTGCCACCCCCCGCCGCGAGGAGGCGGAACTGGAAGGTATTAGATGGTTCCGCCCCAAGCGCCTGATGGAACCGGATAGGTTCCAGACGGAACTTGGGCCACCTACTGTGGACCTGACCCGCCCCCGAGTGGAGGACCTGGTAGACGCATGGAATAGTGCGACTACCGGGGCCCTAGACCGGGTGGCGCCTTTGCGGCCTCTCTTGCGGCGACGAACCACCCTGGCACCTTGGTTTACCGAGGAGCTAAGGGTGATGAAACGCCACAAGAGACGCCTAGAGAGTCGTTGGAGATCCTCCCGTTCCGAATTTGACCGAGCACAGGTACGAGCATATTTGAAGACGTACCTTGTGGCATTAAGAGCGGCCAAACGTCAACATTGTGCCGCTCTTATTGCGTCTGCAGATAACCGCCCTGCTGCCCTGTTTCGGGTGACCCGTTCCCTCTTGTTTGAGAGACCACGGGAAGCCCCATTACAGGGCAGAGCAGAGGAGTTTGGGAATTATCTACAGGATAAAGTCGCTCAAATCCGGATGGGATGGACCCCTTTCAGTGATTCAGTAGAGACGCCCGTTGCGAGTCTTGAGGGACCGCTTTGGGAGGAGTTCGACTCGGTTGCCATCGAGGATTTGGACAGGTTGCGTGGACGTCTGCGACCTACCACATGTTTATTGGACCCGTGTCCCTCCTGGCTTGTACTGGCATCCTGGGAGGTTACGCGCGACTGGCTCCTGGGCCTGGTGAACGCCTCGCTGGGTGAGGGTTCTCTACCGGCCGCCTTGAAAGAGGCGGTGGTGAGGCCCCTGCTCAAGAAGCCTTCCCTGGACCCAACGGACCTAGTCAATTATCGTCCAGTCTCCAACCTTCCTTTTTTAGCGAAGGTTGTAGAGAGTGTGGTAGCACAGCAGTTCCCACGTCACCTGGAGGAAAATGATTATCTAGACCCGCGCCAGTCCGGCTTCCGACCCGGGCACAGCACAGAGACGGCCTTGGTCGCATTGGTTGATGATCTCTGGAGGGCCAGAGATAGGGGTTGTTCCTCTATCCTGGTCCTATTAGATCTCTCGGCGGCGTTCGATACCATCGACCATGGTATCCTGTTGCACCGGCTAGAGGGGCTGGGAGTCAGGGGCACCGTCTTACGGTGGTTTGGCTCCTACCTCTCTGATCGGACGCAACGTGTGTTGACAGGGGAGCAGAGTTCGACCCGGAGGCCACTCACATGTGGAGTGCCACAGGGATCGGTACTCTCGCCTCTCCTGTTCAACACATATATGAAACCGCTGGGCGAGATCATCCGTGGTTTTGGGGTGGGATATCATCTGTATGCTGATGATACTCAGCTATACATTTCCACCCCGAACCACCCCAATGAGGCCGTCGAAATGATGTCCCGGTGTCTGGAGGCCGTACGGGTCTGGATGGATGGCAACCGACTAAAACTCAACCCTTCCAAGACGGAGTGGCTGTGGCTTCCGGCCCCCCGGTTCAACCAGGTGTTTCCATCTCTGGCCATCGGGGGCGTCCAACTAGCCCCCATGGAACAGGTGCGCAATTTGGGCGTCCTCCTGGATGCCCGGCTGTCCATGGATAACCATGTAACAGCCGTGGCAAGGGGGGCGTTCCATCAGGTCCGCCTGATGCGCCAATTGCGCCCCTTATTGGACCGGGATGCCCTACGCACAGTCACCCATGCGCTAGTGACGTCTCGCCTGGATTACTGCAATGCTCTCTACATGGGGCTTCCCTTGAGATGCACTCGGAGACTACAGTTGGTCCAGAACGCGGCCGCGCGGGTGATTATGGGGAGGACTAGGTACTCCCCTGTAACACCTCTCCTGCGCGAGCTGCACTGGCTTCCTGTGGTCTACCGAGTGCGTTTCAAGGTTTTGATTATGATCTTTAAAGCGCTTCATGGCACAGGGCCTAGTTATATGCAGGATCGCATCCTGCCCCACACATCCCTACGACCAATTCGCTCACACAGAGAGGGACTTCTCCGGGTGCCGTCCGCCAAACAGTGCCGGGGGGCGACACCCAGGAGCAGAGCCTTCTCTGTGGTGGGCCCAGCCCTGTGGAATGACCTCCCCCGTGACATCAGGATTACTTCCGATCTCCGCTCCTTCCGTGTACAGCTGAAGACCCACCTCTTTCAATTATCTGGCCTGGCTCAATCGTAATTATTCTTATTCCTCCTAACTGTTTTTAAATTGTATTTTAAACGTTAAATCTTAATTTTATATCGGGTTTTTACAATTGGGGTATTTTAATGCGGGTCTTTTAACTGTCTATATGATGTAAATTGTTTACCTCCTCCGAGTCCGTGTTTGTGTATCTGTATGTATGTTCTGTATGTACGCCTATGTGTTTTATATATTTTCTGTGTTTTATATGCCCCATTGTACGCCGCCCCGAGTCCTACTTGGAAAGGGAGCGGCTAATAAATTCAAACTTATTATTATTATTAGGAAAGCCTGCCACTTGTGGTCAACATGAAGTTGTGCAAAGGTTCTCCTAGCCTCTTTGAGCAGGAATTGTGAGTCCAGGAGAAGCACCTGGTTGCAGATCGGGTCTGTCTGGGCTAGTGCAACCCCATCCAGAACTAACGTTCTTAAAGTCCCATATCTTGAAGCTTCATGCACCCAAAGCTATTTGGTCTTAACAGCATTCAACCAAAGACTTTTGTCCCCCACTCAGGCCCCTACATGATTCAGGCCCCTTGAAAGGGCAGCAACAGCATCACTTGGATCACATGGTGGAGATCAGTGGTGGGTTTCAAAAATTTTTAGAACCTCTTCTGTAGGTGTGGCCTGCTTTGAGGAAGTGGCTTGCCAGCCATGTGACCAGGTGGGAGTGGCTTGGCAGTCATGTGACTGGGTGGGTATGGTCAACTTGTAAAATGTGGTGAAACTCACTTAACAACGCTCTTGCTTAGCAACCAAAATGTTGGCTCAGAAACTCTGGCATTTGAAGCGCACAAGTCTTAAAGCTGTCAAGTTACAAGACCCTTGCACCTTTAACCCTTTAGAAAAAAAACCCCAGAGGTGTTCAAACTTGACAGCTTTAAGACTTTAAGGTTTAGATAGGACTCTTAGAGGTGGGCGGGACGATTGGTGAGCCAGCCAATCAGTGAGTGGTGGAACCTCTTCTATACAAGAGGTTAGAACTGGCAGGAACCCACCCCTGCTACCTACCTACCTACCTACCTACCTACCTACCGACCGACCGACCTACCGACCTACCGACCTACCGACCTACCTACCTACCTACCTACCTACCTACCTACCTACCTACATACCTACATACCTACATACCTACATACCTACATACATACATACATACATACATACATACGTATACATACACACTTTTCCTTTCTTTCAATGTTTTTTTCTATCTGTTCCAAAGAACAGGTTAAACCAGTGATTCCCAAAGTGTGCGCCGTGGCTCCCTGGGGAGCCGCGCTATCGTCATAAGGGCGCCGCGAAGCCGGGCGCCCGCTTCCCTCCTCCTCTTGGGCTTTGGAGGGAAGCTTCTGCAAAAACCCGGGCATGACAAGTCTCCCAGGCTGAAATTTGCCGAGCTGTACGCGCGCGCCTGTTTTCCACGGTGTGGAGCAGCGGCGAGATTCTGGGCGGCGAGTGATGATTCCGGGGGGCATCAGTGGGGGGGGGCAGGGTCCCCCTCGCATTCCTCATCTTCCCGGATGGCCCCTGGAATCATCGCTCGCCGCGCAGAATCTCACCGCTGCTCCACGCCGTGGAAAACAGGCGCGTGCGCACAGCTCGGCAAATTAAAGCCTGGGAGACTTGTTGCCACTCGCCTTGGCAGAAGCTTCCCTCCGAAGCGTTCCGAGGGAGGGCTGTAAACTTCCCTCCGAAGTCTTGGGAAATTCTGAGGAGCCCCCCAAGGCAAAACGCCGCTGCTGATTCGTCTCTGTCAGTCTCTCTCTGATTCCCTCTCTCTCTCCCTCTCTCTGTTCCTCTGTCTGTCTGTCTCACTCACACACACACACACACTGTGGTGACCACAGTGTGTGTGTGTGTGAGTGAGACAGACGAACAGAGAGAGGGAGTGAGGGAGGGAATCAGAGAGAGACTGACAGACAGACAGACACACACACACACACACAGAGGGGGAGGGAGGGAGGGAGAGAAAGATAGACAGACAGAGAGAGAGACACACACACAGAGTGAGTGATTAAGTGAATGAGTGAGAGACAGACACACCCACATACACAGAGTGACAGAGAGAGAGGAAGGGAGGGGAGAGAGACAGAGGGAGATACACACACACACACACACAGAGAGAGAGAGAGAGGGAGACAGAGAGGGGGAGGGAGGGAGAGAAAGATAGACAGAGAGACACACAGAGAGTGAGTGATTAAGTGAATGAGTGAGAGACAGACACACCCACACACACAGAGTGACAGAGATGGGGGAAGGAGGAGAGAGAGACAGAGATACAGAGAGAGAGAGAGACAGATAGACACCCAGAGAAAATGACAGAGGGAGACAGAGAGGGGGGGAGGGAGAGAGAGACAAAGAGCCAGAGAGAGAGAGAGAAAGAAAAAGAAAAAAAGAAAGAAAGTGGGAGAGAGAGATGAAAGAAAGAAAGAAAAACAACATATGACCACAATTGAGCCCAAAATTTTGGTTGCTAAGCAAGAGCGGCTCTCCAAATAAATTTCAATCGTGGTTTTGGCGAGATTTGGCTCAGTTGAAAAAAAAAGGTTGCCCACCACTGGGCTAGTGTGGTGGTTAAGTTACTTTTCAAAAGCTATTTTTCTGATCCAAGATTTGAGAAGTTGTGCAGCGAACAACAAGCCCATCCATCCCATTAATAATTTTAAATCATTAAACGATGTACAATAAATTGTGAATTTAAAGCTCGTGTTTAATTTATTTTTCAATTAACCTAACCTTAACGAACTAAAAAGTAGATTTCCAAATCCTTAAAAAGTCAAAAATTAAAAAAAATCGGATGTACCTATTAAGGGAGCCGCGGAAAAAATCCGAAGTGTTATGGGAGCCGCAAACCGAAAAAGATTGGGAACCTCTGGGTTAAACCAATACATCAATGGGTTATATTTCTGTTGCTGTTTACCTTAGCCAGATGCATTTAATTCAGAAAAAGACTTCAATATTCCTTACAAATATATCTTTCTTTTGCACAATATTCCTTAATCTATCTGAACTCTCACATTGCTGTTTTTCTCGGTAAATTTATGACACTTCAGACATGCACAAAACAAAATTGAGGCTCTTCTTTTTAAAAGATGCGAGTTTAAACATACAGGTTTTAATGCGTGAAGCTCTCTTTTACAGTTTCTGTGTGGTATGGCAGGTGGTCTTCTAAAGCATTAACATACATAATTTTTATTTCAGTGTGTTGAACCCCAATTGGAACCATTTGTGTTTTCTATTGCTTGTATTAGAGATAAAAATGGGAGAATAAAACTGCATTGTTTTGAGTGCCTCTTTGGATTACAGCCACAGGTTGAATAGAAATATTGCTTCATATTCTCCAGCCATTTTCCACTCTCTTGTATTGAAACGTTTAATTATCCACTGTTTCCATGTTTATTGCAATTTATTCTAAGCATTGCATTTAGTTTAAAGCAAAGCCTTCCTAACTTCCTCCCTCCCTTCTCCTCCTCTTCCCTAGAAGACGAAGACACATAAATATAATTAATGAGAAAGTGAAAAGGATTGGGCCACATTTAGACATATTTGAAGCTTTTAAAAAACTCCGAAAAGTTCCTTCACAGGAAAAAATTGAATCAGCTGCGACCTGTATTCAAAAACTTTTCAAAGGATGGTTTGAACGTAGCAAAATGAAAAGAATAAAAGTGAAGGTAATGTATTTTAATTTCATTAATATGAGATATTGTGATGGACTATAATGGATTATATCTCTGACATGTTTGCATTACTGTAGCTAGTACCTTGTCCAGCTTGAACAGTAATGATTGATATAAAATAACATTAGCCTCAAAATTTGAAAGATGCAGAGTTGATTCATACAAGAAATAATCCCTATACAAATCTGAAAGCCCAATGATTTTTACAGCCCTTACTAGAGAATACTGGGCTATTTGGACAAAATAGTCTGGTCTATTAAAAGGGCAGTTTTCTGTTTAGCACAAAAATATATTGTCCACAGTCTCAAACTCAATAGGGACTTCATTTTACCCATTATCAAGTTGCTATACACAACAATTGATAGATTGTTCCAACCATTCTATGGTTTTCCTGGCTTCTTTTTGTCTTCTGGCTAATTGTAGCCATCTCTTTGTGTGCGTGTGCGAAAAACCAGTATTTTCTGTCCCAAAGATGCTTTTTTCCCCAAAAGACAACTGGACTTCATTTTTCTTTTAAGGCATTTTGCTTCTCAACCAAGAGCATCTTCGGTTCTGCCTCAATGGTAGAGAATAGAAGGATTTATATTCCCTGCAGCCATCTGGTCGTTAGTTCTCATTCTGAGAGTTGTTGAGGGCACTTGGAGCTTCATCTATGCCATCAGAGTAATCTGAATAGGGTGGAACCTTCTTGGAACTGCTGAAAGGACCGTGTTGTAAACAGGAGATAGACCCTCCCCCCTAACATTGAATAGAGAGGGCCATTCAATTTTAATATACATGCCTTCTTTGACTCTTTCAAACCATTGGTCCTCTTGGTCCAGAATGTGGACTTTTCTGTCTTCAAAAGAGTGGCCTTGGTATTTCAAATGCAGGCGGATTACTGAATCTTGTCCTGATGAGTTTGTTCTCCTATGTTGTGCCATGCATTTATGAAGAGGTTGTTTTGTTTCTCCAATGAACATATCTTCACATGTCTCACTGCATTGTCCTGCAGATATCACATTGTTTGTTTGTGTCTGGGTGTTTTATCCTTGGGGTGGACAGACTTCTATTTTAGTGTATTCTTGGATTTAAAGGGTGCATGTATCTTGTGTTTGTGTAAAATCCTCTGGAACTATTCTGATATTCTTGCAATGTATGGAACAACAACATTGCTTTGTTTATTGTTCTCTTCTTTGTCTTTTATAGAGGTGGTCCTGTTGGGACTATCTTTTTTTGGATTTGATGGAGGGCCAACTGGGGTAACCACATGTTCTGAGGGCTTCCTTGATTTGTTTTAGTATTTTTTCTCTTCCATCTTTGCTGGTAGGCACATCTTTAGCCGGTGATGTAGGGTTCTGATCACGTCAAGGAAAAACAAAGTCCAGATTGGGGACAACCATAACCTACATGACTGAGAATCTCATAGACATCTAGTATTTTCTGTTACCAGATTATTAGATATATAGCACTTCAGCAAACTTTGATCTTTGCCATAAAATCCTTTAGTCTTTAGTATCAAAATGCAATATTACAGGGAAATGTTTTCTTGTTTTTATGACAATTTCTGGAAGGTTTTCTTACTTTGTGCACCTATAATTCTTTACCCTGCAAATGTTGTTTCTCCCAATACCACTTTACATGTATGTATGTATGTATGTATGTATGTATGTATGTATGTATGTATACACACAAGTACACACACACATATACACATATTTGTAATTACAGGCTAAAAACCATGGTCCTAATATGTTAGCTGTTATAAAGGATTATCGTAGAATGATGTTTCGAATTAAACGCCTTTGTGGCATCTTGGATACAACTACACCACTAATATTTGAACAACTGGAAGACTGGCTTGACAATAAAATGCGTATGTATTTTTCAGAATAATCTGTTGAGATTATTGTTACCATATCTTTGTTAACTATTTCAAAAACTATTTAATACCTTCAATTGAGGTTGCTTGCATTTTCTCAAAGGTGGTGTCTTTTTTAATAGAATTGATAATATATCCTGCTTTCCCCAAAATAAGACCTCCCCGGATAATAAACCAAATTAGGCTTTTGAGCCCGTGTGCTAAAATAAGTCCACCCCCCAAAATAAATCCTCTCCAAAAATATTGCAACACAGCAGCAGCCATAAGGTGACCACACTTGCTGCCTCCTGCACTTTAAAAATAATAAGACCTCCCAGAAAATAAGGCCACGTGCTTATTTAGGGGATCCAAAAAATAACACTGTCTTATTTTGGGGGAAACACGGTAAATTACATCTTTTGGGAGAGACACCATAGTTTATTGATAGACATTTTCCCCTGCAGGAACCCCAAATGTAATCTGTATCATTTTCACTTAAATGTATCATGTGACTGTTAGATTCTGGCCAGTAAAGATATATCTTGGTAAAATACTATTACTATTTTTCCGAGCACTGTATGTTCTGGCAGAGTACTTTATGTTGCTAGCCTAAAATACCCAAATGATAGACATTCAGACATCCCCAACAAAAAGCAAGCAAAGAAACGAACAAACCAGAAAGAAGCATGCTAAAATTCTTGACCTTTTCTCCTTCTTGTACTTCCTTGTCTGAGAAACTTTAGCTGGACTCCAAAAACAACCTGGGGAAAGTACTGACAAGAGTTAAAATAGCCATGTTGCAAACAAGAAGTGGGAAAAAACCATTTAGCATCCACTTCACTCATTATGTTTCAGTCCTATATGTAAGATAGGAACAACACCAGAGGTGGTATTCAGCAGGTTCTGACCAGTTCTAAAGAAACGGTAGTGGAAATTTTGAGTAGTTTGGAGAACTGGTAAATACCACCTCTGACTGGCCCCGTCCCCATCTATTCTCTGGTCCAGAGTCCCAGCTGATCAGGAGGAAATTGAGATTTTACAGTATCCTTTACTTGCCACACCCACCAAGCCATGCCCACCAAGTGCCCACAGAACCGGTAGTAAAAAAAATTGAATTTTTGAAAATTTTTGCATTTTTGATGTACTAAATAATACATCTGCAAATTCTGATGATTTCATTAGCTATTTGCCTGGCTGGTTTGATCTGGAAGGTTGTGTGTTGATTTCCATTGATTTAAGCAAGGTCATCTATTGAGACCCCAGATTTTCTCGAAATATCCACTGGTATGTGATTATCCTTGAAATTTAAATTCTCCTCCCACTCTACTATTATTTGGAAGATATAGCTATTCTCCTAGGCCTTTGGTGAGGATGATTGATGTCCCCTTTCTTCCTTTTCGTTTGCTTTCTCTGCCATAACGGTTCCTTTGTTTTGTGTTGTTTTTGTGCTTTTTGTATTGTTCCTTGTTTTAAAATGTGTTTAATAATTTGTAAACCACCCATAATCAATTGGAAGCAGGTGGTAGGTTAATGTTATGATTATTAATATTAACAATAATAGTAACAAGATGTAAAAATAGGATAATTGTATGACAAAATACATTAGGATGTCATAAGGATGGAATTGTGTTATATAACAAGACAATCTGAGATCGTGCTGCCATCTGAATTGGCTCAACTAAGAAGTATACAAGCTCATTGGCTGCATTTGCACAATCCTCGGCTAAAATATGATTGATGTGTCTGCTTAACATAGCCAAGAATTTGCAAGTGTCATATTTACCTTTTTAAATTGTTTTCAGTTTTCAATAAGCTAATTGGTTAATGGTTCATGTGTTTTCTAAACTTGAAAATATGGTACGTTTTTCTATTTTATTATTTTGTCATTCAGAAGTGTTATATAAATTACCAAGAAAGAATTGTATTTTTGTTTAACATGTTTGCTTGTAAAAAAGCTGTCAGATAAAAGATTTTCAATTTGAATTCTATAGATGCACTCATAAGACACCATAATGTTACATAAGGCTACACACATTTAAGTATCTAAATTCTGTTGAAATCAATAGAGAATTGCAATATCAGGGAGGATCAATCTGCTTAATACACTGAAAACTCAAGTATATTTTGCATACTTTTCAGTGCACAATTAACTGTTGAAATAATTTTCATTCTTTGAATAAAACTTAATTGTGTCTAGCTAACACTGGTTATTTTCAGGGGCATGTGTGTCAAATATATCTTACATTTATTTTTTTATCTCTTAATAGAGATATTTGCACTGATTTTTTATGAATGCATAGTCATTTTTTAACCATGAGAAACTGTGTTGTTCTTATTGAGCATTTTTATTTAAGAAATGTCACAATCTTTATTTAAGAAATGTCACAATCTTTATTTAAGAAATGTCACAATCTTCAAAACAAAGCAGGATCCACAGCAAAGCTTTAGAAAGTAGCAGAAAAAAGAAAGCAAGAAAAAAAAATCCCCCAGTCAAGGTATATGCAAATCTAAATCTCAATACCTTAATTCCTATGAAAGGTTTTCCCATCTTCATATTTCAAAACTTGATTCAATCTACAAGATGCATCTTCCCCAGTTTTAATAAAGGAAAATGAATAAAAGACGTTTAGGCCAAATACTTCAACCACTACTAATGATGTCATTATGCTTCTAGTGCTTTTTAAAGAGGTGCGAAGGCCAGATAACATGAAATGATGTTGACATTTGTTGATAGACTCTAAATGCTAAATATTTTTTATTATGCAAGAAGAATAAGTGGCTAAGACATTTTGTTCTGCAGGAGATATCCACTCAAATGCATTTGCAAATTCCAAGCCATGCTTTGGCATTAGAACAAATTATGAGGCTGTTTTTTTAAACAAACAAACAAACAAACCTGTCTCCATAGATTGAAATGGCTCTACTCTTAGCTAACCATGTGCATTTGACCAAAATTTGTTGACTTGTTTTGTGTGATTTATCCACCATTTCAATTCAAAAGACTAATTTAGTTAATCTACAGATACTAATGATAAAATAAAATAACAATAATCAATACAAAGCATCATGTTACATTACACACTGGTGCCATCTATTCAAAAAGTCAATTCCTAAAGGTCTTCCAAAAGACTCCGGTTTTTACCAGTTTCCAGATTGCCACTAGAGTAGGCACTATCAGGTGGATCAGGTGAGAAAAATCTATGTAGAAATGTGATATTTTACATACAAAGTCCAAAGCACCCAGAATGGTATCCAGCATTTTATTATTCATGTGACTTGATCCTCCTGGTTGATTATAAATTAAACATGCTGGGAACATCACAACATTAATTGAAATGTACCTTGCAAGCTAATCTGTTTGAATCTACTTGATTGTAGATTTCAGGAATGAAGTGGGGGAAGCCACCTGCCCCTCCCAGAAGAATGAAATATTTTGAGGAATATTAAAAAGTTAAAAGTTCAGACTAGGACATTGAGCTGCATTGTCCCACAGAGTGAAGATTCCATCTTTGAACATTGTGATAACTGCTTACTTTATAAATCTCTTTTTATCTATCTTTTAAAGTTGCTTTAACTAGCGGTTATTATACAATCTTCTAAAAAAAGCAATCCCTTGTCAGTTATATATTACATGAAGACATTTATCTGTCTTGAACAAGTGCTAATAAATCTAATATTAATTGTCATTATTTATTCTTTGCAGAACTAGTCCAGAACATTTAATATGATATCGTCACTATAATCATTTTGTTTTGTGGCCCTTTTCCCTTACAAATAAAAGCTCCACCCTTTTTCAAGTATTTTAAAAGGAGATGTTCCACCTATCTGATCCGATAGCTCTTTCTACGAATGAATAAGGAACTATGCTGGAATAAACATTTTGATATATGGTTTCAAATTGCACAAATATTTTCAAGTATAAACATACCAGAAATTTGTTTAATAAAATTATGATGCTGATGATACCATTACTTCACATCAAATATGCTTTTTTCACAGATACAGACCACTTCATTAAAAAAAAAAAATCCTAACATGGGTATTTTTTTCTTGGTTAATTATAAATAGTATAATAATAGTATACTATTAATACAGCTATCAAGTTATGGTTGATTTTTCTCAAACTGCATATACCTCAGGGTTTCCTTACATTAAGTTTCATCTCTGTTTTGTTAACTTTTACTTTAGGCTGAGGAAATCATCCCTAACTATTATTTATTTATTATGAATGTATTTATTTATTTAATTTATATCTTCCTATCCACAGTGACTCATGACAGCTTATAAATTTGCAGTGGATCTGGGCTTTTATTATGAATGAATTGAAGCTATTGAATGAATATTGTTATTTCATGGCTTTTCTGATTATTTATAACTCAATGCCGACCTTTGGGAATCTCCTAACTCACTTTCCAGACTGCAGAATGCTGAGTCTCATACATGTATTTCAATACTCTCAAAAAATTCTGACTACTTGGTGTTAAAATCTCCATATTTTCAAATCTTGAAAATATGAGGATGTTCTGTACAACTATAGTTATATTTTGATGCTTTGGCCAACACACAAGACCTTCCATCTCGGTTCAACTCAGAATCCTAAAATATAGCAAATATTCTCTACTTCAAAATTTCCAGATAGTGGAGTCACTATAATCATTTTATTCTCATGTATTTGGGGGGTGGGTGGGTGGAATCTGGAATATGTGCATTTAGGTACCTACAATTCAAATGTTTTTTAATCTAACAGTCTCTGTTAACAAGAATGGATAATACTAATGTAATCATATTCTTACAAAATATTTAAACATTTTGAATCTAAGCAACCATAATTTTATATTGCCATGCCTAGTACCACTGCTAATTACTAAATACAGTAAAGTCCCAGAAATAGAAAATTGCATTACTGTATAAATTGGTAACTAGAATTTATACTAGTAATTGTATAGTAATGCAAGTAATTGCAATGCTTTTTAAAATAAATGTTTGGTCCAACTTGCAGGATGTTGAAATCATTGATTGGCTACCTACATGATCTAAGATCTTGGTGCCAAATTGGTTTTTATTCAGTTTCTCTCATTTATTCATGACTACATTTCAGTTCTGTTTGAAAGCAAAATAAATGGCTTTCTGTTCATAAAGATGGTATGAGCGACCTGTGCATTCAGCAGCAGATGTAGCCGCTCCTATTTGCACGCACTTCAGACTTAAAAGAGACATAACTGCTACCCAACTGACAATGCCTGCTAACCTTTGACCCCCTGTAAACCTTTTTGAAGCAGCAACTAATAGTTACTTGGACCCAGCCTATAATACCCTGACTTCAGCCACCCCTTCCTCAACAATGTCCTGATCCATACCGTGTTTCCCCGAAAACAAGACAATGTCTTATTTTCTTTTGATCCCTGAAATAAGTGCTTGGCATTTTCGGGGAGGTCTTATTATATTTGAGGTGCAGTAGGCGTCGAGCGTGGTCACTTCATGGCTGTTGCTGTGTTGCAATATTTTTGGAGAGAACTTATTTTCGGGGGAGGGCTTATTTTACTGCATGCACTCAAAAGCCCGATTGGGCTTATTATCTGAGGAGGTCTTATATTCAGGGGAACAGGGTACAAATTCCACACTGATTTCTGTTTTCATAGTCATTATGTTATTACAATTATTCATATCTTGCTTCTCAAGATAATAATTTTCCCAGGTGGCTTACTTGGATGAATTTTTTCCTTCGCCATGGCTAGCCACAGTTAAAAGACTTTAGGGTTGTTGTTTCAACCTCTGGGTTGGGTAATACATTTCCCAAGGCCTTTAATTAAAGGAGAGGTGGTAAACCTTGTTCCGGCTCACCATGGGGGTGGCAGATGATGCGTAGCGGTCTTTCAGTGCGCATTGTAGGGTTGTCCATACAACAGCCTCTACGTCTTCTGGGGCAATCAACATCTGTGCCATCTTATAGATTTTCATTCCATAGTAAGTTAGGAATAATGCCCGCTTCCTATTGTCTGGCCGGTCCTGGTAGTCGTTGGCTTCCAGGAACATCTGGAATCACTCCCTGTACGTGTGCCAGTCCTCCGTCTGTGGGTTAAAGATCGCTGTTGCAGGGGATACTTAGGATGACATCTCGTGCTGTGGTGCAGGGTCTTGGTCCTTGTGCAAAATGGCTGCTTGTCCAATAAGGGTTCTCAGGTCCCTTTGTCTGTCATTTCCAGTGTTAGATCTGTGAGAAGCAGCAGGCAAGGGGCGCGAGTGAGTTTCAGCACTTTTTATTGCAAGAGTTAGTGACTGCGCTCTGCTGGCTGGGCTGCCAGAGTTCGCCTTTTAAGGAGCTCCAGCAGATCATCTGGCCAATGACAGTTGTTTAGACTTCCCGGGGTTTGGGCAACCAATCCCCAGTGAGCATGTGAAAACATGTAAATTTAACAACGTCCGTCCGTCCGTAACAATCACAGTTCACAATTACTTTTCTACTGTTGCCAAAATGTTTGCTTTACTAATAAAAAAAAAAAGATTTGTGCAACATTCTAAAAAAGTCTTCCAAGTCAAATTAACATGCTAGTTTAAAAAGCATATAATAGATTAGTCAAGGAAATATTGCCACACATTTAATTCTCTCTCCCCCGCCCCCGCCTCTCTCTCTTTCTGTTGTATGAAACCTCTAGGAAACAGCTCACTATTATCAAAAATCAAACTTGTTAAGGAATATCCACAAATCACATAGACAAGTACATTTGAAAAGCATAACAACAAAATATCTCAGGCTAAACATCCATGTATCTGATTTCTTAATCATGTATATTTTATAATGTACAGTATTAATATTTTGCAATATAGAATATTAGCTTTGTATCAGTGAAACGAGCAGTAGTTCACATAACTCTTCATATAAGTAATCTGCCAGTTTATCTTTGTCCATTATAATTTCAATTTAGAATCACCTTTATTTGTGTTCCCTTTAGCTAATCCATATGTCTGTTTATTTTATGTTGCGGCAAGAGGCCACCCAGTGCTAAAATCTGCTGATATTCGAATTCCTGGTGCTTTAGTTGCCACAGCCATACGAGAGAGAAAGAAGAAGGAGCAAATGGAACAAGAGGAAACACATATGTTGGAAGAGAGTGACTAAGTCAGGAAGCAAATCACAGACAAGTGAGCCTTACAACAACATCCAACTGAGTTAATAGATAAGAACCTTGAGTTAATAGATAAGAGACCTTAGTTCTAACTTCATTTTCCTCTAACGGAAATTTCCAATGTTGCAATGAAAAGTGTTTCATTCTTAAAGAAGATAATAGAAATATGTCTCCTTAGACTCTAGGGGGCGATACTTAAAATCCCTATATGCATAGGACCAATATAAATAAATTTAAAAACCTGCTTTGTAAAACAATTTCATTTTATTTCTATGAATCATAATGCATGACACTGTATTATTTTGCTATATAGTGATGCAGTGTATGATATAGTGTATGATAATATACCCATCTTATAACTGGGATAGCATTTTTTTAAATCTTCAGAGCTCTATTGCTGCTTTTTGATCTCAAAAGTCTTGTGTTCTTTATTTTTTTTTTAAAAAAATAGTTTATTTCAATAACGGTTGTTCCTTTTCAACAGATTCCCACTGAGCTGTAACTGGGTCCATCAGAGTTGTAGGACTACTGCTGTCATCTTCTTGGGGCATAATGACTCTAGAGAATACTGAGATGCAGACATTTTATAAGACTGCTGCCTACATTTGGAAACAAAAGCAAAACAAAAACAAAAACCCAAACTCAGTAAGGATGGTAAAAAATATTTTTTCCTTTCCATAAATAAATTGGCACTCAATCCTCATCAAAGAGAAAGAAATATTGGCTATGCTCACTGAATGTCCACTGTTTGGTTTTTTTTGCCAACTACTCAATGAAAGTCATCGCTTATATGTAAATGAACTGTCAATGGTTTGCCACTGTTGGCAATCACTGGATTGTGAAGGGTATGTCTTAATAAGAACCAAAGCTCTTCACAGACTTTGATTTACTGGAAATAAAATAGAAAAGTCCTCTGGGATTAGGAAGGACACTTGTTTCAGATAAAATGTCTAGACAGTAGCAATATATCTGGGGCTTTTATTATAGCAAAACTGCAAATTAGAATGGAGTGCAGAGAAAGTTCCTGTGACCCAACTGAGTTCAAAAACAGTGCTTCTGGCTGACTTTTTTTTCCAATGCTTAAATCCATAATAATTCACTCCAAATACAAAATAATGGATGCTGTTTCAGGGATTCAAAGCAGAGGTGGTATTCAGCCGGTTCAGACAGGTTTGGGTGAACCAGTAGCAGAAAGTTCAAGTACTTTGAAGAACCGGCAAATACCACCTCCAGTTGGGCCGCTCTCCCGCCCCTGTTGTTCCCTGTCCTACAGCCCCTTGTTTTTTTAGCTCAGCTGATTCACGCGGCAGAGCAGATTGCTGAGCGTCAACTGAGCTGAAAAATAGCCCAGCTCATCAGTGCTGACACTGAGGGCAGTTTTTGAGTGCTGCGCGGATGCACACAAAGCGCTCTCTCATAGAACCAGTAGGAAAAGATTTGGAGTCCCACCACTGATTCAAAGCCACCGTAACTTCTATATCTTCCCCTGGACTTTCCAGAACTTTTTATCATCTCATTAATGCTATTTCTCTTCAGTGTGTAAATTATCCCATCACAGATAATAATTCCCACTTTATAATACGTGGAATTTAAGGAATATACTAATTTAAGATGTTTTTGTTTCATCACTGACAGAAATGCAAGTGCTACGAAATTCTTTTTTTTTAAAAAAAAAAGGAGGAAAAAATACTTGAGAAGAAGTCGAGATTCACATGATTGGGCAAATTGAAACATTAGGATTAGATTTTACCAGATGATGAAAAAGTAAAGCTCTAAAACTAAAACAGAAAGTGCTCTTTTTGAAATGTGTTCATGTTGCTTTTTTGACATTTCCCTTTGCAAAAGTACTTGTACTTCAAATGTCCCCTTATATTTGTCAAGAATTTTAAGTCTTGGCAGAAAATATTGTTGGATTATGCCAAAACAACTGGCAATATTTTCTAGATGCTTGTGGAGGTTGAATGACAGTCACATGCAGAACTGACTGGAAATTCATGTTCCAGTCAGACTACTGCATACTTCCAGCCCTCCTGGGCTATATACCAATACAGAATGATCTATCAGTCACTAGTTATTGCCCCCATTCTGTATTGTGCAAATATACAAGTGTGTATATAAACTCTGGATCCAGATCATTGCTCCTGGCATCCCAGCTAGAATTTATGGGAGTTCTTATCCAAAAACATTAAAAGGTTAATAGCATGTAAGTTTCACTAACCTTCTTTAGTTATACAGATTTGGTATTGATAAGATAACATTGATAATGAAAAAATGTACTGTAGATAATTTTACTTTTTCACAAATGGCTTTTAAATTTCTCTGCTGTTCTCCATGTGGGTGTGAATGTGGTACATATATCAGTACAAATACATATGCAGGTGGGATTTGAATCAAGTACTTTTTAAAACATCAGTATCTACCACTATCACCCTATTTAAAAATGAGGAGGAAAACATTTATTGAAAATGTAGCATTTATTCTGAAATCAGCACAAACATCGTTATTGTCAGAATAAATTGATATTTGCAGTAGTACTGGAGCAGTTGATTGTATGATGCCTCCACAAACAAGAACCAAGAAATGTTGAATGCTGAAGTAAGTCACTAATGTTGCAGGTGTAACCTTAGTTTACAGGTTCCCTGTCAAACAGTGAAGCTTCTAAACTCTTTTCTCCAAGTGTTCAAATTAAGTGTGACAATTTTTAAGAAGTAACTGTTTAGATATTCAATCTTTTTTCTTTCCTGTATTATAATCGATTTTTAAAATAACAACTGATATTTTTGATAATGTGTAATTGCTCTGGGGAGATGCATTTTAGAAGTGTGGTACTGAAAAGGAAAGAATTCCTTCCTTCCTTTTTCTTCCTTCCTTCCTTATTTCCTCCCTCCCTCGCCTTCTTCCCCTCCCCCATCTGTAACAGGACTTTAAAAAAAAATTGCAGTGGTGCCTCATTGGGGAAAAGGCAGCATTTTCAGAGGTTCATTGCAGAGAAAGAAAGAACGTTGGTCTTACCTGAACGTGTCTTTTCATTGTAGTAGGGGGAGTGGTCACGTGTGGGTATTCTCATAGCCTGATTGGTCCAAAGACTGAGAGCAAACGCTTAAATACTCCTGGCTTTCCTTTCCTTCCCAGTTCCTCGAAGGCGAACAGCAGAACTGCAACAATAAACACAAACAACACAACCTCCCTCCCCAGGGGGACCCCGGGCTCCCCTTGGCCCCAACATCAAAAATAGGGCGGGTCGTGACCACTCCCCCTACTACAATGAAAAGACACGTTCAGGTAAGACCAACATTCTTTTTCCATTGTAGGAGGGGGAGTGGTCACGTGTGGGACATACCAAAGCCCAGTCCCAAGGGAGGGATAACTTAACCAATAACTATGGCCCAAGGGGAGTATCTGCTACCACCCTCTGTAACACTCTTCTCCCAAAGGCAGCATCCGCCGAAGCGAACAAATCCAGACGATAATGTCTGATGAACGGTGTTGGGGACGCCCAAGTGGCGGCCCGACAAATGTCCTCAAGGGGGGCCCTAGTGGCCCACGCCGCCAGAGTCGCGGCACTCCTAGTGGAATGGGCCGTTATCCCTGAGGGGACGGGACGCCCCGCTGCCGCATATGCCTTTTGGATGGCCTGACGCAGCCAACGGCCAATAGTGGCCGAAGACACCCTAGCCCCCAAGGTCCTGGGTTGAAAGGACACAAATAAGGCCTCCGACCTGCGGAGTTCCGCCGTCCGCCGGAGATAAATGCGCAAGGCTCGACGGACATCAAGACGGTTCCAGAGCTGTTCCCTATCTGACGACGGCCCCGGACAAAAGTCCGGCAGAACAATCTCCTGAGCCCTGTGAAACGGAGTGTTTACCTTCGGAAGAAAGGTAGGGTCAAGCCGAAGCACTACCCTATCCGAATGAAAATGGCAGAGGTCATCTTTGGATGATAATGCGCCCAGCTCCGAGATACGCCGGGCGGATGTAATCGCCACAAGAAAAACTACCTTAAGGGACAAGAATCTGAGATGAACCGACCTAAGCGGCTCGAAGGGGGCCTCCGTTAAGGCTCTGAGGACCAGGGGCAGGTCCAATGTGGGGAACCTGTGGACAGGGGGAGGCCGGAGATTAGCCGCCCCCTTGAGAAACCTCTTGATCAGGGGAAGATGAGCTAGCGAAGAGGATCCCACTCCCCCCAGAACTGAAGATAGAGCAGCCACTTGGCGCCGCAAGGTGTTGTGTGACAGACCGTTCTCTAAGCCCTTCTGCAAGAAATCTAAGACATTAGGAATGGTGGCTCTAGTCGCAGAGATCTGATGATGGGAGCACCACCTCACGAACGCGTCCCAAGTCGAGTTGTAGATACGATTTGTGGACGGACGCCTGGAAGCCTCGATGGTGCGGATGACCCCCGAGGACAGCTGAGCCGCCCTCAGCAACCCCCGTTCAACAACCATGCGGTTAGATGAAGCCACTGGGGCTCCGGGTGGATCAGGACCCCCTGGCGCAAGATCACCTCCTCCCGTGGAATCCTCCACGGAGGGGCCACCGATAGCTGGGTGAGATCTGCAAACCAAGGTCGCCTGGGCCAAAAGGGGGCCACCACTATGACCAGAGCCTTCTCCGCCACTACCTTCCTGATAACCCCCGGGATGAGCGGAATTGGGGGAAAGGCATACAGGAGACCCGCCGGCCACCTGCTCCTGAGAGCGTCCGTCCCCTCCGCCCCCCGGGATTGAAAGCGAGTGAAGAACCGGGGCAGATGCGCGTTCGTCGGAGACGCGAAGAGATCCACCAGGGGCGCGCCAAACCGCTGGCAAATCCTCCGGAAGAGGTCCGGATGGATCTGCCACTCGCCATTGTCCAGAGTGGCTCGACTCAGCCAATCTGCCTGATGGTTGGAGAGGCCGGAGATGTGCTCCGAGACCAAGGACAAGAGGTGCTTCTCTCCCCAGGCGCCCAGCCGCAGAGCCTCCAGCCAGAGTGCTCGAGACCGCGTCCCCCCCCTGACGGTTGATGTGAGCCTTGGTGGCCACATTGTCCGTCAGAAGGAGCACGTGTCGGCCCTCCACCGAGGACCGGAAGTGTTGGAGTGCGAGCCTGGCCGCCTTCAGTTCTAACCAATTTATGTTGTGGCGGAGGTCTGTCTGGGTCCACCTGCCCTGAGCCAGGCGGGAACCCACCAGAGCTCCCCACCCGAACAAGCTCGCGTCCGTGGTGACTGTCACTCTGTCCGGCTCCCAGAAAGAACAGCCCATCTGGATGGCCGGCGACGTCCACCACCGCAGGGAGGTGTGCACCCCCGCCGGGAGGCGAAGGGTACGGAGCGAGTTGCTCATCCGGTCCCTCTGGAACGGAATGAGCTCCCACTGCAGAGGGCGGAGGTGGAGTCTGGCCCACGGAACTATCCCAATGCACGATACCATCTTGCCCAGCAACTGTGATAACGTGAGGACAGAAATGGACCGATTTGCGCGGACCTTTTCCGCCAGCTGGCGCAACCCGTCCTGACGGTCCTGAGACAGGCGCACCACCCCCTCCTCCGAGTCTATCACCGTCCCCAGATGAAGGATGCGAGTGGAGGGAGACAGATGGCTCTTGGGGAAGTTTACTGAGAACCCCAGGGACTGAAGAGTCCGGATGGTGAGCTGGAGGTCTGAAATCGTCCGCGGAAGGGACACCGCCTGGACCAAGACATCGTCCAGGTAACATTGAAGTCTCACTGGGACAGCCCGAAGGTGCGCTGCCAGTGCTGCCAGCACCTTCGTAAAGGTGCGGGGGGCCGAGGCCAGGCCAAATGGAAGAGCCCTGTACTGATAATGTTGGTCCCCGTGCGAGAACCGTAAGAACCTGCGGTGAGACAGGAAGATTGGGATGTGAAGATAGGCCTCTGTGAGGTCTACCGATGCCAGGAAATCCCCTTTCCTGATGCCCTGAAGAATAGACTTGAGTGATGACATGTTGAAGCGTCTGTACACTAGGAAACGGTTCAGACGTTTGAGGTCCAGAATTGCTCGCCAACCCCCCGAACTCTTCAGGACCACGAACAGGTTGGAGTAGTGGCCCAGCCCCCTTTCTAACCGGGGGACTAACTCCACCGCCTGAATGTCCAGGAGATGTTTGATTGCCTGATCCATCAGGCGGCGGCGCTCCAGGCTCCGAGATGGAGGGAACGACCTGAAGGAGTTCGGGGGTGTGGAGAGAAATTCTAACCTGAGTCCTTGGCGAACTGTGGACCTCACCCATGTGTCTGACGTGATGTCATCCCAACGATCCGCGTAGAGGGACAGGCGGCCGCCTATGGAACGACTCGGGTTCGAGTCACTTCCCCCTACGGTACGGGCGACCGCCGCCCCCCCGAAAGGGCTGCCGGGATTGATGCTGGAACCTATTCCGGTCCTGATAGGGCTGCCGTGAAAACTGTCTGTCTGACCTGAAGGAAGAAAAGCATTGGTGATGATCAAACTCAGATGCTCTATAAGACTGCCTGTGGTAAGGATGAGACCGGTTCTCTGACTTTTTGGTAGAAGACGGGAGGACCTTCTTCTTGTCCTTATTTTCGACAAGAATCGGGTCGAGGGCCTCCCCAAAGAGGTTGGGGCCCTTGAACGGGGCGGCCGCCAGATCCCATTTAGCCTTATTATCTATCTGCCAATTACGCAGCCACAGGAGACGGCGAGAAGTCACCGAAGTGGCCAGGGCGCTGGACGCGAACTTCACTGTGTCCAAAGTCGCATCAGCGGAAAATTCGGCAGCCGCAATGATCTTGAACAGATCTTGGTGCAACCGTTCGTCCTGGATTGGAATGCGATCCTGGAGCTGGTGTAGCCACATGACCGTAGCCCTGTTGAAGTATGACGCAGCAGCTGCCGCCTTAATGGCCCACGCTGTGGCGTTAAAGTTCTTCGGTAAGGTAAGTTCCGCCCGTTTGTCTTCGGGCTTCAACTTATCAGCCGCGTCCCCAGACACCACTGGGGAAGAAGATACCAGGGCGGCCACCGGGGTGTCAATGGAAGGTAGCTGAATGGTCTTCGCAAAGGTCTGCTCCACATTATAGAAGCGACGGTCATTGCTCCCGGGGTTAGGGAAATTGGAAGGGTGAGACCACTGATTGGTCAGAACCTCCATGAACAAAGGGGGAGCCGGAATCTCAGCCTTGTTAGTGGCCGTGTTGGAAAACATGGCCATATCCGGGTCCCTTGGAGGAGGAACCGTAGGGTCACCTGTGCCCACCTTGGTGGTCTTCCTAGCCTTGCTCAGAAGGATCTTGAACATGGCCGGGTGAAAGAGACCCTTGGGCGGAGGACTCTCGGGCCTAGCAGTCTCCTCATCCTCAGAGAACCCCATACCTTGGGGATTCTCCTCCCCCAGGGCTGAGGCCTCGCTTACCATAGACGGAGACGATGCCCTGTACTGAGACCTAGCAGAGAAGGAGCCCCTGTCTCTCTGTGCAATGCCCCTAGTAATAGCAGTCGAAATAAGCCTCTTAATGCTTTCTGGGAGGTGCTCCAAATCCTCCCCCCCTCCATAAGAAGAGCTAGGTCCTTGGGGGGCCAGCCTACGTGAGGAAACAGGTCCCCTGGAAGTTCCCTCCAAGGGGTCCTCCTCATCCCCCCTTGCTAACCTTGGTGAGATAGAGGGGGAAGGAGAGGGAGACCCCCTCCGCCTGGAATATCTACGGGACCTGGGTGGAGACACAGAAGGAGATGAGGGGCTGAATCCTCTGGGAGAGGATTGGAACGATCTAGGCCTGATGGGCGAACGAGACCTGCTGGCTGAGGCCCGCCCCGCAGACCTGGCCCGCCTTTCAGCCCTGGCAAAGGTCTTTTCCAATGCCCTATGCCTCCTTGCCTCCTCCCAGGTGGAGGCCCTAGAAGGCCTCTGGGCCGTCCCTGGAACACCCGAGGGATCCCCGGCCTCCTGGCTTTGCCCCCCTCCTGCCGGGCCTTCGGCCTGGCCCTGGGGAAGAATCGCTCCCTTTTCCATCGCCTTACTCACGTGTCCAGGAGACTGGAAATCGCGATCAGAAGGCCGCTGTAGGCCCTTTCGGAACCTGGACCCTTGTTGCAGCAAGGCCTCTGGCAGGTCACCCGCCTGTGTCTAGGCCTCAATGCTCCCCAAGTCCAATGGCAGCTGCACGCACGTGGTGCGATTCAAAATGGCCACCAGAATCAAACGCGGCAAAGAAAAAGGCCGAAAACTCATGTTCCGGCTCTCCGGCCTCCAGCTGCAACAGAAAACGCTCGGCGGCACCCAGGGGCCTCGCGGCAGGCCCGCACGCACTCCCCCCACTCGCCTGCACGCCTCAGCCTCCAAAAACACCTCCCCGAGCGAAAAACCGCTCGTTCCGGCGAGCAGCGGCTTCTCTAGCCGCTGCTGACTCCACGTGGCACCGAAGGCTCCGTCTTAAAGAAAAAAAGCCTCGGCGCGGCTGCAGCTGCCCAGAGCCGGCACCCCCGCAGTCCCGGGAGTCGGGCTAGGCTCCGCGCCCTCAGAAGGGAGGCAGGAGCCCCCAAGAGCCCCCCCCCAAACGTTTAGGGCAGAAACTGTCCCTTTGGGCCACAGCTGCAAATTTAAAATTGTTGGGAAACAATTTAAAATGCCCAATTAGCCAAATCCAGACCAAATTAAAGTAAATAACACAATAATTCCTACCTACACACAGATTCTCAAGTGATTGGACCAAAAAGACTGAGAGGAACTGGGAAGGAAAGGAAAGCCAGGAGTATTTAAGCGTTTGCTCTCAGTCTTTGGACCAATCAGGCTATGAGAATACCCACACGTGACCACTCCCCCTCCTACAATGGAAAAGGAGTTTATTTTAAAAATCTCCTCCTCATGAACTCTTGTGCCACTCCTAAATTTATTTTTCTAAAACAACTTCTGTTGAAGCTATAGGTAAATATAAGTGTTTCAAATTAAACCTAGTTTGTGATTGAATTTATTTATTGGCCAGAAGTATGTTTATGTATACGCTGACATATGAATCTGGTGTAACCAATAGTAACAAACCTAGCCATGAACATCTGCCTGCATCTCTTTAGCATATATTTAATGAGTGAGTATATTTTAATACATTTTTATTATGGGCATCTTACTTGTGTAACTAAGTTTGAATGGGTGAATAGATAGAATGTAAGTAGAAATGTGCCATTGTTAGTAGGACAGATTGGGCGTTATATCCCACTCAAACATCAGCCTCTTCTCCCCTTCTGTCCTTCCAGTTGTTAATTCTGTTTCTTGAAATAAAAGCTTTTTGGCTTCTACTGAATTCTGTAGCTATGTTTTCTTTTTAGGCAATTACTGTCTATGTTACTACTTATATTCATCTGAGCTGGTAAGGCATGAGATGGGTTATCTATACAAGTAAGATATACTTGATCAGGTATATACAATAATGATCACCTAAATGTTCTTCGAACTCCGGTACTTGGGTACATTCTCTAATGGTAACAACAATTTGACAACAAGAGGAGGTGGTAAGATCCCTTTTGTATGCAATAAACACAGGTGATACTATTTTATTTATTTTATTTTTATTTTATTAAATTTGTTAGCCGCTCCCTCTCCACAAAGGGACTCGGGGCGGCGTACAATAAATAAAAACACATATTATAAAATCACACATTGTACGGAGAAGGTATAAAACACAATACAATATTATAATAACATAGAAATATTAAAATAAGTTAAATTAAAACCCCAATAGAAATTACAAGTTTAAAAATTGCCAGGAGGAATAAAATGGAGCTATGGTTGAGCCAGGCCTGCTAGTTGAAAAAGGTGGGTCTTGAGTTTTGAACGGAAGGAGCGGAGGTTGGTGGTAATCCTAATATCCGGGGGGAGGTCATTCCAGCGGGCTGGGCCCATCACAGAGAAGGCCCTACTCCTGGGCGCCGCCCTCTGGCACTGCTTAGTGGACGGCACCCGGAGAAGTCCCTCTTTGTGAGAGCGGATTGGTCGTAGGGATGTATGGGGCAGGATGCGATCCCGCATGTAGCTAGGTCCTGTGCCATGGAGCGCTTTGAAGATGGTAATCAATACCTTGAAACGCACCCGACGGCTTCCAAACACCGGGACATCATTTCAACGGCCTCGTTGGGGTGGTTCGGGGTGGAGATGTACAGCTGTGTATCATCAGCGTACAGATGATATCCCACCCCAAAACCACGGATGATCTCACCCAGTCATTTGCTGTTTATTTTTTATTCTGGATTTTTGCATGGAGCATGAGGTTGAATTTGAAGACCAAAATGAGCCTTAAAATATGTTTCTGTGATAGTATGTTGTACAGAGCCAAGTCTTTACAGTTTGAAGAGTTTGCATTTCAAATGGACTGTTCATAGTGTTTCAGCCATAAATTTGGATTCACATTCTTCATGAATGGCACTTATTTTAATTATGATTATGTGCCATCAAGTCAGTGTCAATTCCTAGCAAACACATGCATAGGTTTAGAACAGAATAACACAGTTGGATGGGACCTTGGAGGTCTTCTAGTCCAACCCTCCTGCCTAGGCAGGAAACCTTACACCATTTCAGACAAATGGTTATCCAAAATCTTCTTTAAAACTTCTAGTGTTGGAGCATTCACAACTTCTGGAGCCAAATTGTTCCACTAATTAATTGTTCTGTCAGGAAATTTCTCCTCATTTCTAAGTTGGTTCTCTCCTTGATTAGTTTCCACCCATTGTTTCTTGTTCTACCCTCAGGTGCCTTGGAAAATAGCTTGACTCCCTCTTTTTGTGGCAACACCTGAGATATCGAAACACTATCATGTCTCCCCTACTCCTTCTTTCTCTTAAGCTAAACATACCCAGTTCCTGCAACCGTTCTTCATATGTTTTAGCCTCCAGTCCCCTAATCATCTTTGTTGCCCTTCTCTGCACTCTTTCTAGAGTCTCCACATCTTTTTTACATCGTGGCAACCAAAACTGAATGCAGTATTCCAAGGGTGGTCTCACCAAGGCATTATAAAGTGGTATTAACACTTCACGTGATCTTGATACACAGTTAGCACCCACCCTTCTCCTAGAAGAATGAAATATTTTGGGAAATATAAAAAGGGCAGTATATTATATTTCCCTAAAGAAGAAACATGCTCTTGGAAAGCAGCACCCACCTTTTTTTAATAGCTCCAGCAGGACTGGACCAGCCTAACTACAAGTCAAAAGACCTACAGCTCCAGGGTGATGGGATTAAGATATGGCCTTTCAGGACATAATAGGACCATTTAGCAGAAGACACAGAGCTCATTGCATTGCACAATCTCCTAAGGACACTGCATCACCCATCAAACTTCAACCAAACCTGGGAGCTCAGACAAATATGACCCCATGGGAATCTAACAACAGCCAATAGAATACAGGGTCTTGCACAGGAAAAGGACATTCAAACGCAAAGGCCAAAAGAAGGTATAAAAGCCTTTCACTCTCAACTCCATGTGTTCAGCTGCACCATGTGCTTGGTAGTTCTGCTTCACCATTAAACCATCTATCCAACCAGTCTTCATGTTTCCAGTATCTTTCTTCTGGCTTGGAATTGAACCAGATGGATATTTCTTCCAACAATTGGAAACACTCATATTCTTTAATATTTCTTGTGTTTAATATAAGCATTATAAGTATTAATGGTGTGTGAACATGATCTTGCATTTCTCATTAGTATATAAAATACAACATTCCTCCTGTTCCAATACTTGATTCTGATTATAATGAATGCTAGAAATCCACTTTTTCTGTTGGTAAAAGAAAAAAAAACCTATTTTAATTTAAAAAGTAGCACAATTGTTAATGCCTTTTCAGCTAAAGCTTCACTTTCCATATACATTTTTATACATACAGAAGCTTCTAGTTAAGACTCTTTAACAGTTCATGGGACACCTTCAAGTTATTTGCTGAACATCACTGGTTCACAGAAATTGTTAAGTGTTGTTTGTCTTCCTCCATCTTTTCCAGCATTGTGCTACAGTGGAAGCAACCCCTTGTTGCCTAGGCAACATAGGGTGAATTTTGTACATTTCCAAAGCTCTTCTGAAATATTGATAAAAGGACACCCACTTTTGAAAGAAGATGCAGAGCTGGAAATAGTGATTCTGACCAGGTCTTCTGAAATGGAGAAATGCTATTAATTAAACAGCATGTGCAACTCTCTCTCTCCTTAAAGGATTATCTGCTTTCTTTTTTCTTTGTCCTGAGGTCATCCATTGAAACTAAAATGTGAAAATGTTTAGGAACAATGAAAGGAACTGTGCCTTTATGTAAGGCATGGTATGCTATGAAATCTGCTACCACAAATGTATTGTCACTATTAATTTAAGTAATTTGAAAAGTGGAAGGTTGATTGAGTCAGTAGAGAAAAATGTATCATCTATTAATGATTCTATTGTCATCAAATCCCAGGCAGCATATTTTGAATCCTAGCTGCTGATCAGGAGTAACATGACACAGGAATATCATATCTTTATCCCTACTTGTGAACTTCTATGGATGCCCAAAATAACAAGCCTGACATTCCTCCCATTGTGTAGTTGTCACAGACCTCAACATACAACTTACAAAAAAAAATTGGATATCTCACAGAGCAGAGAAAATATTCCATTAACTCTCAAATACAGTACATACAGGAAATGAAAGACCTAACGTTAGAGAAAGATGAGATTATGGTTTCATTCAATGTCACAGCTTTCTTGACATCCATAGCAGTGGTGGGATACGACTGATAGGCATGAGTACGGGCGTACCGGTGCCTGCTGGGAGCACCAGGTACCATTCCGGTACGGTGTTCTGGAGGGCCCCCCTGCCCTCCTTACCTGTATTTGAGCCGATCGGGGCTTATGCACACAGAACGTACGGCGCCTGCGCGATGCTCTGCTGAGCAGCTGAAGCATCACGGACGGTAAGTACACATGCGCACGCTGCACTTGTGCTGCGCTTGTGCATGTGGTGGACCCCCGGCCCCATTGCACTGTACTGATTGCAACGGAATCCGGAACCCACCACTGATCCATAGGCCCAGAATTAATGAAAGAATCCATGGCAGCAGTATTATACAACACACCTGATCTCACCAAATATGCTAACTTGAAATACAGGTATGCCTTGAAAAACTATAGTCCATTTAATGACCATTGAAAGTTACAAGTGACACCCCAATAATTCTGTTTCAAGGATAGACAGCTATAATGCCCTTATAGTTATTATGACTGACCACATGGATGCTACAGCACCCCCACCC
The DNA here is from genome assembly GCF_964273705.1 of Natrix helvetica. Classification (NCBI taxonomy): domain Eukaryota; kingdom Metazoa; phylum Chordata; class Lepidosauria; order Squamata; family Natricidae; genus Natrix; species Natrix helvetica. The sequence continues at coordinate 136,646,498 of NC_138551.1, forward strand.
CTATTATCCCATCCCACCCTGATAGGACCCCACAGCGCTTGGGCCTACACCTCCTGGAAGCACCCCCAACAATTCCTTGTGGAAATGATGACTGCTTTCAGAGATTTCTGCCCCAATCAGCTGGCCATTGGAAGGCTGCAAAACTTTCCTGGCTGGCTGTTATAGGCTTGGGAACCCAGTCCTCCATGCAAAGGAAGCAGATTCTGGACAAGCTTCCCAAAACCTTTCCCTTGTTTAGTGCCTCGGTCTCCCAAAAACTCACATTTCTTCAATAAAAAAAACCCCAAAAGCTGTGAGACATGGACTTGTTCTTTCTCACCTCCCAATTAGTTGCTAAAGCTAAACTCCCCAATCTCTGGTCTCCAGTCTCTCTCCTTTTAAAAACTTTACCTTGAGTGGAAAAGTAGAGGAATAGAAGTAAGCAAGCAAAGACAACGTTACTGCAGCTTTTTTTTTTTTGCCTTGAGGAACTGACTAAAAGAAAATTCAACTCTAAAAGTTTAGAAGACGACACAAGCAGTAAAATGGCAAATGCTGGGTCTTTGCAAAACCATTCAGCTGTTTTTGTGACTGCCTGAAGATCCCAGCTAGGACTGTCAGATGAACAGCGAAAAACTTTGTAAAGGACCCTGCCCTTATGCTGCTCATGTTCTCTACCCAGCTAAACATTTGGAGCTGATTTTTTTTTTGTTTGCTTGCTTTCCTTCCCTTTCTTTCTTGTTTCTGTTCCTCCTTCCTCCTTCTTCTAAACTTGCTCCCCACAGATATCCCAGAAAATATAGGAAAATATCCTCCTAATATACCGTACATTTCAAAAGCCAGTTTGCTGCTATGACTGCATTCCTTGTCCGTAGGGGACCTTCTCCACTCAGGAAGGTGGGTCACACTGAGGAAAATGGGATGCTTTGTGGAACTGGATCCATCCAGAACATTTCCATGAAAGTGCAAGTTAAAAGACAGATTGAAGTTCACCAGTTTTTTTATTTTTATTTTTAACCTGCACAATTTATTATTTAAAAGGAAGTAAATCAAAAAATTTTTTGGAGGGGCTGGGAAGAGTTGGGAGGAGGAGGTGGAACACTGAGCAAGCTTTTCTACTATTTAAGGAAATATGAATATAAAAGGAGGAGAACCAGTGGTGTAGTGGCTAGCAAGTCTGCCTAATATGTAACAAATCCCAGGTTCAAATCCCAGTAAGGGTATGGCTAGCTGATGAGAGCTAAATAGCTTGAAATGGATCCATACTAGTCTCCCTTTATTTATTTATCAGCACAAATACAACACAAATATAAAAAGGCAACATTAAAAAAAATATGGCTTTCTGCCTTTATATATAAATATCCTTCTTATGCTCTTTTTAATGAAATCATTAAGAAATACTTCTTGGAAAATGTCGATGGTATCAGTTGTTATCCAAAGAAGGTATTTCCTGTAAGATAAAAGGACAGAATGTTAAATAAAATTGCTTTTTGGTTTCTCAGATGTGAAAAAATGCATCAAGTGTCCAGATGATAAATATCCAAATGAGGACTGAGTCCAATGTATCCCCAAAGTTATAACCTTCCTGCTTATGAAGAACATCTGGGCATCAGCCTGGTCTCTTTTGCCCTGCTCTTGTTCCTAACTACAGTCCTTGTTTTAATTATCTTCATTAAATATGGAGAAACTCCCATTGTCAAAGCCAACAATCGGGACCTCTCCTACATCCTCCTGCTCTCCCTCTTGCTTTGCTTCTTGTCTCCTTCTCTCTTCATTGGTCAACCAAGGAGAGCCACCTGCCTTCTCCGACAAACAGTCTTCAGCATCATCTTCTCAGTTGCCGTTTCTTCTTTCTTGGCCAAAACCATCACGGTGGTGCTGGCTTTCCTGGCCACAAAACCAGGAAACCGAGTTAAGAGATGGTTGGGGAAGAGCTTGGCCAACTCCATCATCCTTTCTTCTTCTGCTCTCCAAATTATCATCTGCTCCATCTGGCTGGGAGTTTCTCCCCCCTTCCCTGACTCTGACCTCCACTCCCAGCCTGGAGAGATCATCCTGCAATGCAATGAAGGGGCTGTTGTCATGTTCTATGTCACCCTCAGCTACATGGGCTTCCTGACTGCCATCTGCTTCACGGTGGCTTTCCTGGCCAGGAATCTGCCTGGGGCCTTCAACGAAGCCAAGCTGATCACCTTCAGCATGCTGGTCTTCTGCAGTGTCTGGGTGACTTTTGTGCCCACCTACCTGAGCACCAAAGGGAAATACATGGTGGCTGTTCAGGTCTTCTCCATCCTGGCCTCCAGTGCTGGTCTGCTGGGCTGCATCTTCATCCCCAAGTGCTACATTATCCTTCTGAGGCCAGACCTGAACACAAAGGAGCATCTCACAGCCAGAATAAATGTAAAAGCATGAGATATAATACCATTATGATATTGGAAGAATTGTTAAAGTTTATTTTATTTGAAAGGAGATATTCTTTCCATTTATATAGTATGCAGGAGTCAAAGAAAATATTTATATGTTTCAAAATAGGAAATTATTGAATTGTTCTAGCTCCCTTCCCTTTCAACTTAATAAACCTTGCTGAAAGTCATTCAGAGGAATTTGCTATTCAGCAACAGCTACTGAATTTGACACCTTTAAAAATAATTCAGGCACTTGTTCCTACAGCTAAAAGTTTTGTGTGTGTGTGTGTGTGTGTGTGTGTGTGTGTGTGAGAGAGAGAGAGAGGGGGGGGGGAGCAGGAAAAGAGTCCAGGCGGAAGCTGTGGGAACCAAGAACCAGCATGGTTGGCTGATCCTCTCCCTGAGAATGCCAGAATGATGTGAAATGCCATGTTTGACTGGCTGTCAGCTGGGGAGGGAAATCGAATATATAATTCTTTCTTGATTTCCTGATAAAACCTCCTTTGCAGAAAGTGTTCAGCAGAAGAGCTGTCTGGGATTTCAGTTTGGGATTGTTTTTATTTTGGTATGACCTTCACACCAAAATAATAAAAACAAAGTAAATAAAAAATGTGTAAATTTTCCACTGTATTTTTTTTCTTTGCTCAACCAGAGAATTAAAATAGCGGTTTTCACACCCTTTAATTTCCCACTCTACAATTTCTACCTAAAGCGTTTTCTCTGGTCCTCTTCTAAGCTTGTCTTGTTTGTGAAGGGCTGGAGAAGATGTCCAGAGAAAGGGGACCTTGAGACTCTCCCCAGGAGGAGGTTGGAGGGATCCTGTCTAAAGGCAGCCCCATCATTGACCAGGTCACAAACCTTCAATGCTGCATAATATCCATCCAGGTCCAAGAAGGGGCTGAATTAGGGGGTGGGGGACTTTGAGGTTTCTAGGATGAGGCACCCATGGAAGCTCTTCTGCTCCCCATCACACAGATTGCTGATCAGTTGGTAATCAATGTTTAGGTCTATGAATGGCTCCCAATATGGAATAGGATCCTTTTGCAATTTCACTTTAAGGAGGTAAGAAAAGATCTGATGGACCAGAAGAAGGTCAGTCTAAGATTCACAGGGACCACACAGAGGCCTCTGGTTCTCCCACAAGCAGAATAAGGCAGAGACTTATGGCTTTGCTCAACATGGAACAGACATTTTTGCACAATTTCACTTTCTTCCATCAAATACCACAATATTGGACACTCGGACATCTCACACTCTAGGAATCCCCAATTCTGGTATCCCAAATTAATCTGAGAAAATATTTCCAACCTTCACAGCCCCATTCAATAAGAACTAAGGTGGGACTGGAACTCAGGACTCACCTGGTGATTGGTCCAAAGTCCCCCAGGAAGTTTTCATGCCTAAGGGAGGATTAGAACTCGAGTCCCCTGGTGATTGGCTCCAAGTCGCCCCTTTGGCTTTTATTTGAAGGTAAATAAATGTAAAAACATGAGATATAACACCATTATGATATTGGAAGAATTGTTAAAGTTTCTTTTATTTGAAAGGGGATATTCTTTCCACTTAGATAGGAGGCAGGAGCCAAAGAAAATCAAATCTACTTATTTCAGAATGGGAAATGATTGAATGGCTGTACTTCTTGTATCTCCCTATTCAACCCAATAAATCTTGCTAAAGAGAACTCTGTGAAAGTCATTTAGAGGAATGTAATATTCAGCAACTACCAATGAACCAGACACCTTATGAAAAATAATTGAGGCACTTGTTCCTACTGACAGAAACTAAAAGTGTTTGTGTGTGTGTGAGAGAGAAAGATCATAAGAGGTAAGATGAGAGCTGTAGGAGCCCTGCTCTAACCGTGTTGTTGGATCATCTCCATGAGAAGCCTTGGAATGGCAGAATGACCTGGAATGCAGGGATTGACCTGCTCTCCATCACTATTATGTCCTTCTTTCTTGATTTCCTGATAAAACCCCTTTCACAGAAAGCATCGACCGGAACAGCTGTCTGAGGTTTCACTTTGGGTTTGTTATTATTTAAGTATCTACCTTTTAGAAATCCCCACTCTATTTTTTCCTTCCTCATCCAGAGAATGAAAATAGCAACAACTAACACTATTCTGGCCCTTTAATTTCCCACTCTATAATTTGTCCATAAAGCCTTTCCCTGCATTCAATGCCGCCTATTCATCCAGGTCAAGAAGGGGAGGGGGAGTAACGGGGATGGGGGGGGGGCACATCCAGGTTTCTAGCAAGAGGCACCCATGGAAAGTCTTCTGCTTTCCAACCACAGAAATTGTGGGTGGATGAGGAGTCAGCCTGAGGTTTCAGAATGGCTTCTGATTGCCACTCGGGTCACTTTGCAAATTCCATTTTAAGCAGGTAGAAAAGGTTTGATGGATCAGACTGAGGTCAGTCTAAAATCCACGCTGACCCCCCAGATGCCTCTGGTCTGCCCACAAGCAGGGGGGAGGGACGTATCACTTGGCCCAACATGGAACCAGGTAGCGGTGGAATTCAGACAGTTCCCAGGGGTTCCCTAAAATGGGTTGTTAATTGTATGAGCTGTTCGGACAACCGGCTGAATTGTCTCAGCCTGCCCCCCAGCCCCCTCCTGAGGGTGTGTCCCCATCCCCCACAAGAAAATGACCTGTCTCAAGATCCCATGGACCTCTTTGGCTCAGGCAGTCCAGTTCCCCGGTGGCTCTCTCTCTAAGCAAAGCGAAGGAATCGCAGAAACTCTGTAGAGCCCAGAATGGGCCTTCCTTGAACATCGGGATTGGGAGGGTACAGAAAGGAGGAGGACTAATGGGTATTCTCCCTTCTGCAGTTAATCGGTCTCCAGGCAGAATATCCCTTGACTTCATCCAGTGCAGAAGAGCTTTCCAAGCAGAGAAGTAGCCCCAATTGATTATTCAGGGCAAGATCCCCCCTCCCACTTTCCCCGCCTCTCTCCCCAGAACTGGCTTTCCTCTTTCAGCTGAAGCCCCAAAGGACTCTGCCCGGAGACCGCTGACGCTCAAGAAAGGAGAATTCTCATTGGTGCTGCTGCTAGTTCTGCCCGGCCCTCCCACCTCCGAAATCCGAGGCAAATGCTCCACACCCCTTCCAGATTCCTCCTCTGGGGCTGGAAGCATCAGGCCGGGGAGACACACGAATGCGCTACTGAGCCCAGAATGGGCCTTCAGACGACACAATGCCTGAGAAACGCGGGATGTGCAGAGAAATGCAGGCTACAACCAGCAAATCGCATTTTCCCAGGATCCGATGAAGCCCCAGCCGACCAATACGAATTCTCCCTTCTGTAGCGTCATCAGTCTCTGAGCACAATCGGGGTTGAGGGGCAGGAAATTAGAAGGGGCTGCTTCGTCCAGATGTTCTGAGCAGGAGAGAGCCGTGTTTGAAGGAAGGAAATGGCGTTTTTCTTCCGTGAAGCAAAGCGGCGCCTTTCCCGAGAGAGCCCAGCGGAGGATTCCCCCGGGAAGGGGGAGGGAAGCTGGGGAGAGGATCCAGCAGGATTAGATCCCTGAGGATCCTCTCTGCCTCTCCTGGTTTACCTGAGGGCTTTCCGTAGCTTGCTTTCGGATTGGGGGGTTTCTGTGACCCCCAAGTCTTCCCTGGCTATGGGGTTCACCTCCCCTCTTCTCATCCAGCACAGTGCCTCTTCCTATGACAGAAACCTTCATCTCTGAACTGAAACGTGTGAATCGGCGGTTCTGAATTGGGGGAAGGAAGATTTGATCTTGGACTTTGGAGGTGGGAGGGGCGAGAACCAGCGGCAGCATCAATGGGAATTCTCCCTGCTTGAGTGTCATCAGTCTCTGGAAGAGTCCTTTTTGGCTTCACCTGAAGGAGGAGGATTCATGGCAGAGAGAGAAGGGGAAAAATTGGGAAGGGGGATCCGTTCAGTATTGCGGGGGGGGTACAGCTCAAGGGGGGATCATGGCAGCCATAGACGGGACCCTCCCCTTTCTTTGCTTAGCCAGGAATTCCTGCTTCCCCCAATTCTTATTCCCCCCCATTGGCATCCACAACAGCAATTCCTGGACCCAAAATCCATTTGGGCTTTCACTGGGTCTCCAAACATCGTCTGCACCTGGGTGCAGAAGCTAACCATCCAGGGGTGGGATGGCCTGCATGAGCGGTGGAGTCGCCGAATGATCTGCTGGGCTGGTCAAAAGATGGATGATGAATCCCCCCCTTTTCACAGTCTGTCTGGAAATCAACCCACCTCAAACACGTGAAGAGCTGGCATTGTGCCAGAAATGCCTGGAACTGCTCCAAAGTTCCCTCAAAGGTATCAGGCAGCGATGCTGGGCATTTCCTTCGAGCGTCTGCTGAAGCAGCTGCCTGCATTTGGGCCAACTGGGAGGAGAGCTGGGCCATTGGCTGGGCTAACTGCACATTGACCGCTAGAAGTTGTTCCATGCTCCCACAGGGCAAGCAGTGCTGGGGGGAGGGGAAGGTAGAGGCTGGAGCAAACTATGCTGCCCTCTTACACACACACACACACACACACAAACACACACACCAAGAGTCTACAGGTGTTTATTTAAACTCCCCAAAGAGGCCCACAGAAAGCTCCCCTGTTGATAATAAAGATAATGTATATTTAATCCTTCATGTATTAACTGCAGCTAGAATTGTATTTGCACAACATTGGAAAAGTGTAGAGATTCCTGCTGATGAGAAGGTGATAAGGAAAATATCTGAATGTGCAGAAATGAACAGATTAACATTAGCAATGAAGGAGAAAGAGTAAACTGGATATTACATGATTTGGGAAGTATTTTACCAATGGTTGGAGAATAAAAAAGGAGTTTGGAAATGAAGAAGGCTAAAAAACAAGTAGAAAATATATTTAGAGACATAAAGAAGATGAAAACTGTTAGTAAGTGTATGATGAGAATAATGATGTTTAATGTTAACATGGTATCATCACTAGAAGATATTAAGGAAAATGGAGAGTTTTATAATGTGTAAATGTTCAAAATATTATAATACTAAGCTTAGGGATGTTAATGTTAAGATGAATGTGAAAGATGTGGCAAACGAGGAACAATGTTGCACAGAGATGTTTGTACCCAGACGACACACAGCATAAGGAAAGATGGAATGTTTATTTTTGTAATTGAAACATAATAATAAAAATTATATATATATATAAAAAGAAAGCACCCATCTTGCACAGGTCTGGATTCCAGGCTCAGCACAGCAAGATTCCCTGGGTAAGTGAGTCCAGTGGGAACCCACGAAGTCCAGGAAAACCATCCATGAGTCTAACAGGTCAGATAGATGGCAGGGGTCTAGAACTGGGCACTTTGCTCTAGCAATGCTGGTTCTGGTCTGGTTTACCTCTTTCTTGAACTATAAGCAACTGTGTTCCTTACAATTTATGCCTCTTCTGATGTCAGACCCCAATTTAATGAACGTGTGATATTATGGGATGCAAATATGTAACACGTTTGAGTATATGTAACTGATTTCCTATTCAAAGGTTGCTTTTATCCTGTCCAATCAACTTTCCCCTTTCATTTTTCTTTGCTGTGCCAACCATAAAAAGGAATGTAAGAGGGGTCTCTGTGTTCTCCTTTTTCATAGGGAGATCCCACTTTATCAGGGCACCCTCATAAACGGCTTCTAAGTGATCTTCCAACTCGATCTCTTATTGGGAAGGTGGACCAAGGCAGATTTGATTATCAGGCACAAGGAGTTTTGAAATCACGTCCTGTTTAGGATTAGTACAGGGCTGTGATGGTGAACCTATGGCACGCATGACCCAAGTGCTATGTGTAACCATGTCGCCCAACACGCGTGGCCTTGCCTGTTTGTTTTCCCAGTCTCTGGTGTGCATGTGTGTGTGACAATCAACTGTACTTCACGCACCTGGCATGTGTAACCATGTCGCTCAACACGCGTGGCCTTGCCGGCTTGTTTTTCAACTTTCTGGCGTGCTGTACTTCACGCACCTAGCAGTGGTGAAAACCAGCATGCGCACCGGCCAGCTGATCGTCAGGCATTTATGCATGCCAGAAGCAGGACGTTCGGCTTTTCTGGGGCGCAGTCCCTTCACCCGTGGCAGTGCAAAAAACCAGCATGCACATGCGAGCCGGTCAGCTGATCGTTGGCCGTGCATGCACCCCAAAACCCAGAAGTTTGGCTTTTCTGGAGCGTGGCCACAACAAGCACACCCACACGCAATGAGCAGTTTCCGCACCTTTTTGGTACTCAGTGCAGAAAAGTTTCAGCATCCCTGGCTTAGAGACTTCTAAGAACCAACCAGGATAATTTCCAAACCACAGTCAGGGTATTGATGTTATATGTCAGCCCAACTAATTGTGGCATGTTTCACATCTGATGGCCATAAAAATCCATGGTTTCTGCCTTATGCAAGCCGGCCAATGACTGATGGTCTCTTCAGGTGTGTTTCTTGTTTTCCAAAATGGAGGTTGTTGGATCTGGGCAACGAGAGACAGACTGCGGACACGAAGTGACTTAACAGCTCTTTATTAATAGTAGTAGTGATCCAGCTTGCTCTGTGGTCAGAGGGTTCCCCTTTTATAGGGATCGGGTACGCCCCTCGACCAATCAGAACGATACCTGTTTCCCGCTGTAGCAGCGGACCAGAGGGGAGACTTACTACGATATATGCTAATATCTAACAGAGGTCACGTGTGGAGAGTTGTTGGTCTGCGTCCGTGTTTTTCAAAGTTTAAGATGAATGGACTTCAACCCCCAGAATTCCCCACCCAACAAACCAGGATAGTCTCAAGTCCCAAGGAATGAGGGGTGGTGGGAGCTGCCCCAGATCCCCTCCTCCTTCCTGGCCATCTTGGGCCTTTTCTATGGGTCTGGGCTTTGCTTTCCAGAGTGCCTTTTGCATGGAAAGAGGTGGCAGTGGAACATGGGACTTGGGCTCCTCCCAGGACTCAGAAGATGGAACTTGGAGGGGGCTTCTGCAGATCTGCTTCCCTCCCCCAACACGATGCTCCCCAGCTTTCTTCTGCCCAGAGGGGCTCCCCACTCAGCCAGGCAGAGTCCTGTCAGGCATCCCTACAAGAGGGCAGAGTCCTGTCAGGCATCCCTTGCCTAGCCTCTGCACAGGAAAGTGAGGCAGGGGAACATGGGATATGGGCTCCCACATTCCCTGGTCTCAGAAGATGTAAGTTGAAAGGAAGATTTTGCATATATGTTTTCCATCTGGAACACGAGGCTCCTGAGCTCCCCTTTCTCCCCCCCCCTTCATTCCTCCCTTGGGGTGAGAGGCAGCCTTGATTTCTCCATCTCTCTTCACTTGGTTTTCTCTGACTTCTCCCTCTCTGTGTTTATTTGTGGGTCTGATTTTTTTTTCAACTAGACAAAGTTCTGAGAACTACTTTTCCATTCAAGTTGATTTTATTCTTGCAGTCTGGCCACACTGTTGCATCAGCCCTTTTGTTGAGCATTGATTTTCAAAAGAAAGCAGATGTTGGTGTAGACTCAGCAGGCAGCTATTTCAGATCTGTGGCATGCTGGGGCATTAACTGTCTCCCGGGGTTTTCTCTCTAACCATGATGCCAACAAATGCCACATTTCTAGTTAGCTTCAGCCGCAGGCACCATGTATTCCCTCTGGGGCCCCTTTCAAGGATGGAGCTCCCAAACCTCTCAATTCTAGATGATGGATTTAATCCAATCTCTCTGTTCCTGTTATCATGAACCACAGGGGGATTATTTCCCTTTCATTTCCCTCCAGATAAATGCCCAACAAACTCTGAGTGCAAGATCTAGGTGAATCCCCCAGGGATCCCTCCTGATGGGGAGAATGATTATCCTCCGAGTTTCTGCTCTGCTCTGTGGCCGAATCCTCCAGGAAGACTCTGGGCAGAGACCGAGGGAGTAGAGGGGAGGGGGGGCAGCTTCTCTCTTCTCCCACACTGTTCCTGATGGAGATCTTGGCTTCAAGCAAAAAGGGTCCCTGGGTCAGTTGAGGCTCTTGACTCCCCCCTGAAGATCGGGGCTGACCGGATCCCTCCCCATCAAAGGGGGAAAGAAGGGCTGGGTGCAAAGGGAGCCCCCTCCCCCAAACCCCTTTTCCATCTCTGCTTCCTTGCAATTCCAGGGATCCCCTCCCCCCCCACAAAGCCCCTCCTTCTGCACAGGAGGGTTGGGGAGGGCTGGGCTGTGGCTGCGTTTCCCCTTCTGCCCCCCATTGGGGCACGGGCTGGGAAAGAATCTCTGGGGCTCCTGCAGATGCGGAAGAGGGACGTCCCTTCGCTGGGCTGGGAAGCTCTGCAGATCCCACTCTGCCGCCTGCGATAGAGAGGGAGGGAGGGAGGGAGGGAGAGTGTGTGAGTGTGTGTGTGTGTGAGAGAGAGAGAGATACCAGCAGAACCCCAGAACCCGTAACCATTGTGCCTACCGTCCCCATTTATTTCTATCCATTTCACTCATACGCATCTTTATTCTTACACCGATTGTCTTGTAAACGATTGGGGAAAAAAGCCCCGCCAGCACCAGCGGTTCAAGGCAGGGGAAAGAAGGGGGGCCCGTCCCCCTGGCGCCGCCTCACTGCAGGGGGGGGGGGAGAGCGAAGCCCGATGGCCACACGCGACAACCCACCCACCCCAGCTGGAGGGAAGCCTCCGAGCCTTGCGAGCATAACTCCCGGAAGAATACAAGTCGGCAGCTTCCAAGGAAAAACGGAGCATGCGCGAGAGTACATTGCTCGCAGTTCCTCCTGGATGGTGGGGGGAGAGAATTCCAGGTGGGAGGATCTGTGACAAGGAAGCCGCTTCTCCTTTCCGCTCTAGGACTTAACTCTGGCCGCCTTTCTCTTGCTTCTGGTTGGCAAAGGGAGCTGCCGTAGCCAGTGGCAACCAGTGGTCCCCACCCAGCAGACAGACAGACAGACAGACAGACAGACAGACAGACACACACCCCACCCACCCAGCTCGAGGAAACCCTCCGAGCCTCGCGCGGTAAACGCCCGGAAGAAGCCGCCTAGGCAGCTTCAGAGGACAAACGGAGCATGCGCAAAAGAATGTTGCCCGCAATTGCTCCTGGATGGGAGGGGGAGGGAGAGAATTCCAGGGGGGAGGATCTGTTGCAAGGAGCCGCTTCTCCTTTCCGCTCTAGGACTTAACACCTCTCTGGGCGTGTCTCTCTTGCCTCTGGTTCGCTAAGGGAGCTGCCGTGGCCGGTGGCAACCACCAGAGGGCTCGCTCCGCAATTGGTGGCGAAGTCCTGGCAGCCTTCGAGCTTCATAAGGAAAGTGAGCATGCGCGTCTGCCTTTTGCCCATTTCTGCTTCTTTCGCTCCCCAACCTGATGAGAAGTCAGGGAATGGGGGGTGGGTGGATGCTTCCTCAGCTTCGCCCCCCTTTACACCTACACAGTGACACCCCCCCGCCACGCACCCCCGAACCAAGAAGCTGCAAGAGGGTCGGGCAGGGAGGGAGGGGCCGGGAGGAGCATCTCCAGGAGGGGGGGCTCACCCCATGGCAGGCTGTAGTGGGGGTCTTGCAAGGGTTAGGGGGTCGCTGGGGGGGGGTGTTTCCTGTCCCTTCTGAGCCACAATCGGAGCCAGTGCGGGAATTCCTTTCCTTTTAGGCTTCTTTCCCACGTGATGCCAGGAAAGTTTGGATGCTCTTTGTGAGCCCCAGGAAGGAATCTCGCCTTTAGGGGGTCTCCCCAGCATTGCCAGGCAGAGAGTGGGTGGCCACTCTCTCCCCCCCCGCCCCCCCAGGACAACCCAGGATTTCCCTGCAGGAGAGCAGCTGCTGGCAGCATTGCTGGGGGTTCCTTGCAGGGGGCTGGGAGGGGGACGTTTTGGGACCCCTCCTGGGAGGGAGAGGGATGCAAGGCTCCCCCCTCTCATTGTGTGTCTGTGTCTCCCTGGGGGAATCTAACTTGAGACTGAAGAAAGGCTCCATCTGAAGGCAGCAAAGTCCCAGGAGTTCCCACCTGCCTCCATTCAACCCCTTTGTGCGCAGTTGTGGGTTTTTGTGCTGAATGGTGCTTCACCATTTGGGAAAGAGGCTGCCAAATAAATCTATAGACAGTCCTCGACTTATGACCACAATGGAGCCCAGAATTTCTGTTGCTAAATAGGACCATTATTAAGTGAATTTTGCCCCATTTTACAACCTTACCACAGTTGTTAAGTGAATCTGGCTTCCCCACTGACTTTGCTTGCCAGAAGGTCCCAATAGGCCATCCCATGAGTCCAGGACACTACGACCGTCACGCGGCTGACTTTTAATTTTTTTTTTTTTTTAAGACAAACAAAAACAAAACAACACATACAAAAAACTTTCCTCAATTTCATCAAGCATGTCGTTTGGTTACAGGTTTTTGTGCATCAGTTTTTACAATTAGAAATAAAATCACTGGTTATCCATCGAACATGACTAAATACATCACTATCATTGAGCATCCTGTATTCAGGTTGCCATTACTAATCCTTCATTTCAAACAAACCTTATTTCCTTAAATCCTTAATTATCTATTAAGCAACAATAAATCTTTATAAAATTATAAAATCACCTATCTCTATCTATTGGCCTTACAAAAAATAAAAATAGTAATACGAAAAAGAAAAAAAAAGATTTCCCATCGACTCGTACATCATTACTTTCAATTAACCACAACGTCACCAATCCACCATAGAATATAGAATACCTATAGTGTAACATATTCAACTCCAGTAATAATTTTCCATTGTTAATCCAAATAGTTATTGAATATTTCAATTCATGTATGTATCAATTATTCATTACATCATCATTAGTCCATTTAACATACAAGAATTTTTCCAGTATAACATGATCACTGCTTACAATTATACATAACGTTCAAGTCATCCCACCCTTATATATTAGATTCATTATTGTCCTTTGTATATCATATGATCAAGCACTCTGTTTCATAGCAAAAAAAGAAAAAAAACTTTTCATAGCAATGACTATGACTTTCTCGTAATACATAGGTAAACAATTTCATTTCCAAGTTTTTTTGTCTAACCATTGGTAAAACAAATCCCATACCTTATAAAATTGCTCGTCCTCTTGCTCTCTAATTACAAATGTAAGCTTACTCATTTCAGCACATTCCATTATTTTCTGAATAGTTTCCTCCTCTGTTGGTACTTTCTCATTTTTCCAGTTTTTTGCAAATACAATTCTAGCAGCTGTTAAGACATTTACAATCACATATTTCAAGTCCTTGTTGTAAGTTTCTGGTATGATTCCCAATAAAAAGAGTTCTGGCTTTAAGTCTATGTGTTTATGTATCATTTTCTCCAACCACATGTGGATTTTAATCCAATAGCTTTTAGCTTCAGTACAAGTCTACCACATGTGGTAGTATAGTGATGGCGAACCTATGGCACGCATGCCACAAGTGGCATGCAGAGCCATTTGTCAGGGCACGCGAAGCGCTGCCCTGTCAGCTGGCCAGCGCGGATGCGCGCACTGGCCAGCTGAATTTGCCCTTTTTTTAAAGCCATTTTTCACCCTCCCCAGGCTCCAGAGGCTTTATAGGAGCCTGGGGAGAGCGAAAAGAGCCCCCCCGCCCCCCCAGAGGCCCTCCGGAGGCTTCATGAAAAACGGAAAAGCGCAAAAAAACGGCCCTATGGGCAAACTGGAAGTTTGGGAACGGACTTCCTGTTTGCTTGGAGGGTCATTTTGACTGCTCCGGAGGTTTCAGGGAAGCCTCTTGAAGGTCCCTGATGCCTTCGGAGCACTTAAAATGACCCTCCGAGCAAACGGAGTCACTTCCGGTTTGCTCGGAGGGTCGTTTTGACTGCTCCGGAGGCTTCAGGGAAGCCTCCTGAAAGTCGCTAAAGGGCCTCCGGGGGGGCGGGGGGGCTGTTTTCGCCCTCCCCATGCTCCTATAAAGCCTCTGGAGCCTGGTGAGGGAGAAAAAAGCATGCAAAAATGGGGGGGGGGTCGCGCCTGTAGTGCACGCATGTGCATTGGGGTGTGTGTCACGCATTGCATTATGGGTGCGGCACGCCTGCACACGATCCCCCTGCGCTCCCCCCACTTATGGCACGCAAGCCAAAAAAGGTTCGCCATCGCTGTGGTAGTATGTGCCCGGCATCTGATGACATATCCAGCATTTTTCCAATTTGTTCTTAGACATTCTTGCTATTCTCGTTGGGGATAAGTGCCACCTGTAAAACATCTTATACAAATTCTCTTTATATGCAGTTGACATTGTCATTTTATAGTTTTGAGACCACAGTTTTTGCCATTTCTCTAGGTCAATCCCATGCTCAAAGTTTTTCCGCCAGGCTAACATAGTTTCTTTAACTTGTTCTTCCTGTAGTTTCACCTCTAAGAGGTAGCCATACAGTTTTTAAATTACTTTTTCATCAGTACCTGTTAAGATTTTATCTAATTCAGTCATTTTATCATAAAAACCCTCCAGTTTTCAATCTTCATTGTATCTAGAATGTATTTGCACATATGAATACCAATTAATTTCAATTCCCTCCCGTTTCAAGTCTTGAATGGATTTAAGTTCACCTTCTGTATTTAATAGTTCAGCATATCTAACTGTTTGTTCCTTTTTGTATATTATTGAGTATGAAAAGGCTTCAATAGTTGATATCCAGACTGGAATTTTTAAATAATGTAACCTCTTAACCTTCTCCCAGTTTAATAACAAAGCCTCCCTTATATAATGCCTTCTAAAGTAACCATGTGCTTTGGTTCCTTTATACCATAAAAATGCATGCCATCCCAACAGCAAGTCGTGACCCTCTAAATTCAAAAGCCTAACATTTCTTAATATTATCCATTCCTTAATCCACATCAGACTTGTTGCCTGATAATATAGCTCCCAGTCGGGTAAGCCCAGCCCTCCTCTTGTTTTAGCATCTTGCAACACTTTAAGTTTTATTCTTGCTTTTCCCCCCTGCCAAATAAACTTCCCTCAGAAGTGGTTTTGCAAAACAGAAGAGGACTCGATTTACTTTTTTTAAAAAGTAGGGGGGTTATGTGTGGCCTTAAGGGAAGAATGTTGTTTTTATGCAGACCACTCTGGCATAGTGCAGGACTCTATGACAAAACTCAGGGAAGGCCTGAATAAACGAAAAAAGGAGAGGGAAGATCAACAAGGATGGTTTGGAAACTGGTATAACCTTTCCCCTTGGCTCAACACTTTGCTAAGTGCTTTTATAGGACTATTAATTTTGCTTGTATTAGCGTGCATAATTGGCCCATGCTTATTTAATCGCTTTTTTATATTTATCACATCTAAAATAGATTCATTGCAGACCATGCTGTTGCAATCCCAGAATGCCCTCTGGGACCTCGAAAGCAGAGGGACCTACCAACCCATACCTCAGGATGAGGTGTCAAATAATTTCATCATGAGTGAAGAGGATGAGTCAATCCTTTAGCTCACTTTGCAAACCATACAAACATCTCCTCAGATAAACATCAGGGTAAGGTCAACGATACAGGCTGAGTCGGAGGACTTGACCTTGTGTCCAGTGGTCGGTGAGTGACAGTGAATCTCGGGCCCGGAGGGGCCTGGGCCACACTCCGGCTCCAACCGCCACAGCCTTTCCATTGAAATAAAAAACGAAAGGAGGAGATGTTGGGATCTTCTGCAATAGTCAAGTAAATGTCTAGCCTAACGACATTGAATACCACATCCTTTGCTGTGCTTGAATATCTGCTGTTTATGCAGAAATGCTAACCACAGAGCCTGTCCGGAGAACTCCGGACATGAGAGAAAACCACATCTTATAGAAAGCTTTAACGAATTATACAGCTGTATGCTAACCTACTTAATTTTGCCCTGCAACAAGCATGTAACCAATCATGTAATCATACGCTGTATAACGGAAACCTTTTTGAATGCCTTCTGATTTAATAAAAGCAGACTCCAGAACACATTCTGGGCTCAATTCATCCCGAGGAAACTTCTGCTGTCAGACTTTTATTTCATCCCATGATTGAGCCCACCCTGATGCAGCTGGCGACGCTGCAGAAAAGAAAAGAAAAAGGAAGTCCCATTCATTTAGCCAGCAAAGAAAGACTCCTTGGCCATTGTTTAGCCGAGCATCCCTGCATATCCGTTTGGCCAATGCGTAAATAAATGCAGTTTAAAAAAAAGTTACAGCTGTGGCTGGGAATAAGAGAAACAGCTCTCCAAAGTTGGAGGGGAAGGAGAGGGAGAGAGAGGGAGGGAGGGAGGGAGAGAAAGAGAGAGATAGAGAGAGAGAGTGGAAGAGAAAGAGGGAGGGAGAGTCGGAGGGACAGAGAGAAAGCGAGGGAGGAAGGGAGAGGGAGGGAGAGAGAGAAATAGATGGAGGAGATAAAGAGGGTGGGAGGTTGAGAGGGAGAGAGAGGTAGAGAAGAAGGGAGAGAAAGGGAGGTAGAGGGAAGGAAGGTGAGTGGGAGGGAGAGTAAGAGGGGGGAGAGTTGGAGGACGGAGAGAAAGAGGGAGAGGGAGGGAGTGGGAGGGAGAGAGAGGGAAAAAGGGAGAGAAAGAGAGGGGGAAGAGAGAGGGAGGGGGAGAGGGAGAAAGGGAGAGAGAGAAGGATGGGGAGAGTAAGAGAGGGAGGGGAGAGGGAGAAAGAGAGAGGGAGAGAGCTCTGCAACAGTTAAATAAGGTAATACAGATAATTTTCAACTTAACGACAATTCATTTAGTGACCGTTTGAAAGGCAATGAAAACAGTGATTTTTTGCCGTTTTCCATACTTTGCATTATCCCCATCCTGGTTACGTCAATGAAATTTAGACCCTTAGAAACCAACGTGTAGTGCTCAGGGGGTGACGCGATCCCCTTTGACCACCTTCTGACAAGCAAAGTCGATGGGGAAAGCCAGATTCACTTCACAACCGGGTTATAAACTTCACCAACTGCAGTGGTTCACTTAACGGTGGCGAGTAAGGTTGTAAAACGGGACAAAAGTCACCAACTATCTCGCTTAGCGACAGGCATTTGGGGTTCATAATTGAAGGCCATTGTGATGACCCGGGGTGTGGTACAAAGGCAACACAGCCAGAGAACGGGTATGAGTCCCTTTATTATCACCAACTGTACCCCCAACGTCCCTTTCAACTCTCCGGCCTGGTGAAAAAAACTCTCCCACAAACGTGTAACAGCCTTTGGCTGACAATACTCCAGTCCAAATGTTGTAAGCAGAAAACTTCCAACTATAAATCCAACAAGGCAAGATAAAGTAATTAATCTGGCAGGGCACGCAAGATAAGGAGTTCTAGAAGTGAAGTAGCAGGGCAGTAAATCAAACCAGTTGGGAGGATGCCAGGAAGTCAGATAAGCAGTTAATACCAGATGAGCTCCGTGTTTGTCCCCGACAACCGCCCCTCCCATTTGTCTCTCCTTTAAACTCCATCCCCAGGTGTGCCTTGTGAAGGGAATTGGGGCCCTTTCCTCCCTCGTAAGCCACACAACCCATGTTGCTGTCTTCTGCGTTCTTCCCTGCATGCCCTTGGGATGAAGAGAGGGTGGGTCTTGGTCTTCATCTGAACCCCCTCTCCCTTGTTCTACCTGTCAACTTTTAAAGCATTGCCATGACTATTATCAGGTTGGCATTCGAGGGAGGATTCCATGAATACCTTCGGCCAGAGTTGGATCTCATATTTCTACAACCTAGTTCGCGAATATGATCTATGACGCATGATAGAAAGGAGGAGATAGAGGAGTAAAGTTCAAACGCAGTTAAGGGAAAGCCAATTTAGGCTCCACAGAAGTCCGGGCCAAGATGTTAGTCCTAATAAATGAATGGATTTTTTTTTAGCTTTGTCTCGAGGCTCGTAAATTAATTAGGTCAGCTCTTGGGAACTTCACACTACCTCTCTCCTGCTCTGCCCAGCCTGACTTTGCCCTTCCCCGGTTTCTTCCACAGTCAACGGAGCCACTCTCGCTCCCTGTCAGCTGTTCGTCTTTCATCTCAGAGTCAGACTCTGACGGAGGCATGACATTGTCCTTCCCATCGCTTTGTACGTCCTCCGTGACAAAAATTTACAGATTAAAAGAGTTGGAAGATCCTGGCAAGCTCCTGCTCCAGATGCTGGGATTTTCTCTTTCCAATAAAAGAGCTGGAAAGCTCCACCTGGCCACAAAAGCAAGACAGAGAGCAAAATCAACACAGCTTCTTGTTTTGAGCCTGCCCGATGGTGTCAAAAGCCGGACCGATTCCCTCTTGCTGTACACACAGCCGTAACATCAAGCAATCTCAATCAGAATCGAGCTGGAAGGAGCCTTGCAGGTCTTCTAGTCCAACCCCTGGCTCGATCAAGTCACCCTGTACCAATGATGGCGAACCTTTTAGGGATCGAGTGCCCAAACTGTAACCCAAAACCCATTTATTTATTGCAAAGTGCCAACACGGCAATTTAACCCAAATAATGAGGTCCCACTACCTAAAATAATTATAATGCAGAGTTCAGCTGATTGTTCTAAGAAAAACGGGAAAAAGGAACTTTTATGCCCCTTCTTTTTTTTCCTGCTTTTGAAATATTACGTTTAGCAAACAATAAAAAAGAAAAAAACTTTTGTAATATCATCTCTTTTCCTTCCTCCCTCTCTTTCTCTCTCTCTTTCCCTCCCTCCCTGTTTCTCTCTCCTCCCTCTCCCTCTTGTTTCCCTCCCCCTCTCTCCTTCCCTCCCTCACTCCTCCTGTTTCTCTCTCTCCCTCCCTCTCTTTCTCTTTCCCTCCCTCCCTGTTTCTCTCTCTTTCCCTCCCTCCCTCTCCTTCTCTCTCTCTTTCCCTCCCTCCCTCTCTTTCTTTCCCTCTCTCCCTCTCTTTTTCTCTCTCTTTCCCTCCCTCCCTCCCTTTCTCTTTCCCACCCTTTCTCTTTCTCTCTTTCCCTCCCTCCCTCTCCTTCTCTCTCTCTTTCCCTCCCTCCCTCTCTTTCTTTCCCTCTCTCCCTCTCTTTTTCTCTCTCTTTCCCTCCCTCCCTCCCTTTCTCTTTCCCACCCTTTCTCTTTCTCTCTTTCCCTCCCTCCCTCTCTCTCTCTCTTTCCCTCCCTCCCTCCTCCTGTTTCTCTCTTTCTCTCCCTCTCTCTCTCCCTCCCTTCCTGTTTCTCTCTCTTTCCCTCCCTCACTCTCTCTTTCCCTCCCTCCCTCTCTTTCTTTCTCTCTTTCCCTCTCTCCCTCTTTTTTTCTCTCTCTTTCCCTCCCTCCCTTTCTCTCTCTTTCCCTCCCTTTCTCTTTTTCTCTTTCCCACCCTCCCTGTCTCTCTCTCTTTCCCTCCCTCCCTCCTCCTGTTCCTCTCTCTCTCTCTTTCCCTCCCCCCTCTCTCTTCCCCCTCTCTCTGCCTCCCTCTGTTTCTCTCTCCCCACCGGGGGGGGGGGGGAGAGGAAGTGCTGAACTGGTGCTGGGTGGTGGGAATGACGTCTGGAGGCTGACGAACCCAGGAGCAGCTTACCAAAGCTCAGCTGGTTGACGGGGAGGTGGGGCAGCCCAACAAAGGCAGCTCTGCAGGAAAAGCAACCGCTTTATTTTGGCCGAGCCGAGCCGATACAGGGTCCCATTCACTGGTGGGATTCAGCAGGTTCGGACCAATAGCAGAAATTTTGTGTAGTTCGGAGAACCAGTAAATACCACCTCAGAGTGTCCTCGCCCCAATCTATTCTCTGCTTCCCAAGTCCCAGCTGATTGGGAGGGAATGGAGATTTTACAGTATCCTTCCCCTGCCATGCCCATCATGCCACGCCCACCAAGCCATGCCAC
Organism: Natrix helvetica; assembly: GCF_964273705.1. Classification (NCBI taxonomy): domain Eukaryota; kingdom Metazoa; phylum Chordata; class Lepidosauria; order Squamata; family Natricidae; genus Natrix; species Natrix helvetica. The sequence goes on from NC_138551.1 coordinate 136,666,582, forward strand.
GCCCACCAAGCCATACCACGCCCACCAAGCCATACCACGCCCACCAAGCCATACCATGCCCACCAAGCCACGCCCAGAGAACCAGTAGTAAAAAATTTGAATCCCACCACATTGTGGACTCCAGGAGGAGAAATGGGATCCCGTCAGTTCCATTGTGAAGCGCGCGAGTGAAAAAAATGCACTCAATCAGTTCCAACTTGGCGGGATCTTTTTCTTTCACAAGACCTTGATGGAGTGAAACATGACGGAGCCGGGCTGCATCCCCACAGACAAGGCTCTGTGTGCCACTTCTGGCATGAGCGCCATAGGTTCACCACCACAGCCCTGTCCCATTTCAGACCTCCCCAAAATGGCCTGTTTTTTGTGAAAACGGGCCTGGGTTTTTTTTTTAAAAAAAGGGCATGCATTGCCTTTAGGAGGCTTATAGAATGCTCCTGGGGGCTGAGAGGGGGCAAAATTGAGCAAAAAAAGTTTTTCGCTCATTTCTGTCCTCCCCAGCCCCCAGGAGCACTCTGGAAGCCTCCTAAAAGCTCTGCATGGCCATTTTGGTGAAGGGGGCGGCGCTTCAGGAGGCAAAAAATGCTGTATTCAGTGTATAAGATGCACCCAGATTTTCAGCCTCTTTTTTGAGGGAAAAAGGTGCGTCTTATATTCCGAAAAATATGGTACATTAAACTTTTTGATCACTGGCCTCTGCCTGAAATATTCAAAATGGCCATGAGGTGGCAGGCTGTTATTGGTCCCACAATTTCCCATGGATTTTTTTTGAAGCAATTATTTTTATTACTTATTCTTATTTATATTACATTTTGAGATGAGTGCCGTCAGTCTGTCATACTCAAAATGGCCACGAGATGGAAACCCAAACACAAAACGTAGGCCAGGAGAAGATTCGGAGTCCAATTTTGTGGTTAAAAATGGTGCTTGTTGCTGTTTTTAAAATTAAGACATGTAATCATGTTCAAAGGAAAACAAGGAAGTTCATTTGCCTCTATTTTTTATTGAAAAAGTTTTATACAAACAATTTCCCCCCCCCTTTTAACCCCCCCACCATACAATGTAAATCACATACAGATAGTATGCCCCCTCCCCTCCCCCCAACCCCAATTTTTTTTTCTCATTCAGATATTATACCAAATATTTTACCCCCTCTCCTCCCCCCGTCTTAAAGTAGATTACTCATTCACATACTGTACCCCCTCCCCTCACCTCCCAACAATCATAATATAAGTTTCTCTTAAAGTAATAATATTTCATTAATCCCATCTTCTAGTTTAATTATGCGTATATATTACCCCACCCTCCACCCTAACCCACCCCCACCTCCCACTCAACCCCCCCCTGACTTCCGCTATACACCACTCTAACAATTCCAAGCATCCCATGTATTATTTACTCTGATCATCTATCAGTCTAAACATTCTTACCTAAAGGCTACATAATACCTCCTAGTCTGGTATTTATTCTGTATATAATCAATCCATTTTACCCATTCCTGTGTGTAATTCTCCTGCTTCTGAGCTCTTAAAAAAGCTGAAATTTTTGCCATTTCGGCGAACCCCGCCACCTTCTGAATCCATTGATCAATTGTCGGTAAAAAATCTTTTTTCCAATGTTGCGCAATCAACAACCTAGCTGCTGTGACCATATACAAAACCAATTTTGTTTCCCCTTTAGTAAAGTCCTTAGTTATACCCAATAAAAACATTTGCGGAGTAAATTGTATTCTTTTCTTAAATACATTCTGCATAACCCACCATATTTTTATCCAAAAAGCTTTAACCTTATTGCAAGTCCACCATACATGAAAAAAGGTAGCGTCTAGGCACCCGCATCTCCAGCATTTTGGTTGAGAAGTTCATTTGCCTCTTGAAAAAGCACCTTTGGGACATTTTCCATTGAGGTTTTTTTTTCCAGATTGGTACCCAGTTGATCGCTCATTGGTGGCAATAGGAATTGATTGACAAACAGGAATTGATCAGCTGGCTTGTTGCCTGAACTTGGAATTCTGGTGTGACAGTGACTCTAGTCATCCAGATATTTTTTAATGCCTAAGGGTAGAATGGAATAGAATGGAATGGAATGGAATGGAGTGGAATGGAGTGGAATGGAGTGGAGCGGAGTAGAAGAGCAATAGCACTTAGAGTCAGCCTCTTACCCCCAACAATCTGGGTCCTCATTTTACCCACCTCGGAAGGACAGAAGGCTGAGTCAACCTTGACCTGGTGAGATTCGAACTGCCAAATCGCAGTCAGCTGGCAGTCAGCAGAAGGAGCCTGCAGGACTGCATTCTAAGCACTGCGCCACCATGGCTCAATAGAGTAGAGTAGAGTAGAGTAGAGCAGAGCAGAGCAGAGTAGAGCAGAACAGCACAGACCAGACCAAACCAGACCAGACCAGACCAGAACAGAACAAAACAGAACAGAACAGAACAGAACAGAATAAATAGAGTGGCACCAAACTCCATAGCTCTGGGTGACCTTCCCCAGCAGTCTCTGGAGACAAGAGACCATGTTGAAGGACAGAAGAAGGCCAATGTCCTTGTTATTCAAGCTTTTCCTTTTCAGTTGAAGCTTAGCTTCTCTCCTTTTGAATCAGGAAAGCACCTGGATATCCCGCTTTGTGAGAGTTGTTATGTGGTGTACCGTGTTTTCCCCAAAATAAGACAGGGTCTTATTTTCTTTTGACCCCTGAAATAAGCCTTATTTGGCCTTATTTTCGGGGAGGTCTTATTGTTTTTGAGGTTACGGGAGGCGGCGGGTGTGGTCACCTCATGGCTGCTGCTGCATTGCAATATTTTCGAGGAGGGCTTATTTTGGGGGGGAGGGCTTATTTTAGCCCATTCGCTCAAAAGCCCGAGCTTATTATTTGGGGAGGTCTCATTTTCAAGAATGAATAGTGTGTAGTTGTCAGTTGATGTTCTCATTCTGGTCCTCCGTTGGAGCGGGAAAATGCTCTCTCCTGATTGGTTGTTCGGGTGATCAGTTTCCTATAAAAGGAGACAGTATTGAATAAAGGGCTGTTAGAATTCACTCTGGCCTCGCCTCCATTCTTCTCCCAGAACATAGCAGGAGTCCTTTGAATTCTTCTAATTGTTCTTTAGAAACAGGTAGGGCATTGATTGATTCACCCCATGAATTGTGGACCTCCTGCTTCAGTGATGTGCGGTGAGGTTTATGGCTGGGGAGGCATTGACACAGTGGTGGGTTTCTTCTGTAGGTGTGGCCTGCTTTGTGGAAGTGGCTTGCCGGCCATATGACCGGGTGGGAGTGGAAAATGTGGTGAAACTCACTTAACAACACTCTTCTTAGCAACCAAAAATTTGGGCTTCTTTCTTTCTTTCTTTCTTTCTTTCTTTCTTTCTTTCTTTCTTTCTTTCTTTCTTTCTTTCTTTCTTTCTTTCTCTTCCTTCCTTCCTTCTTTCTTTATTTCCTTCCTTCCTTTTTCTTTCCTTCCTTTCTTTTTCCTTCCTTCCTTCCTTCCTTCCTTCCTTCCTTCCTTCCTTCCTTCCTTCCTTCTTCTCTCTCTCCCCAACTTATTTTCTTTCTCTTTCTTCCTTCTTTCTTATCTCTCTCTCCAACTTTCTTTCTTTCTAATTCTTTTATATTCTCTCTCTCTCTCTCTCTCTCTCTCTCTCTCTCTCTCTCTCTCTTTCACACACACACACACACACACACACACACACAAACACACAGTGGGTCAGCCAGGAGTTCTGCCTCTTGTGCATTGCATGAAACAGCTCCAATGTGAAGCTTGTCCTGGAAAGAGGAGCCCAAGGGGTCTCTGGGGGCCCCTCCTTCCACCAAGGAGTCTTCCTGCCGGCTGCATTGGAGGATGGAGGCAGAAAGCAAGTCAGGCTGGGATAAATCCTCTCCGTTCTTTTTTTCAAAAATATATTTTATTATTTTATATCATATATTTCCTTTCCATGTTGAGCAGTCTGCTCCGTAGCCGTCCAAGGTGTTAACATACAAATGTACAATCATCATCATTATAATGCTGTAATATATAAAAAATATGCAATAACATCAATCATATTATAATATATATTATATTCCCTTATTGTATCAATTATATAACCGTCAACAAAAATCTACTCATCTGTTTTTCTTTCTCATGGAAACCACATTTCACCTAATTCCACTCCTCTAACCTCAACATCTGTCTTTTAACCATGTATAGAATAGTTTCCATGTTATGAAATAATCTGAATCTTCTTTTCCTTTGATTCTTAGGATTAACCTATCCATCCCTGCACATTCCAGAATTTTTAAATTATTACATCATCTGCAGGGGTTTCTGGGTTTTTTCAGCATTGCGCTTAAGCTATCCTAGTGATCCTCTCCATTCTGGAAGCCTGCAGAGACCTGGATGACTCCTTGCACACAGACTGGGCCACCCCAACGCCCCCCCCCCCGGTGTCATAGACAGGAGAGAGGAGGGGTCATAGCCCCCCCCCCTCTGTTGAGAGAGGGCTGTTCAGTTTTAAGATAGATGGCCTCTTGGGCCCCTCTTTCCAACCAGGGGTCTCTTCTGTCCAGAGGGTGGACTTTCCTTTCTCCCAAGACAGCAACACCATCCTTTCCCCAGTTCCAAGGAGCTCCCCCCCATTTTCCCTCTGATTCAGGTTATTGTGGAATATATGAACTGACACAGAATTCCGGCTTCTCCAAAACATGTTGGGGAGTTCTTGAATCCTTGGGGTAAGCGAGTCCAGGTGTATTGACTCCTGACTCGATTCATAGGGTTTGTCCATTCAAAGGCAAATAGGTCTTGACTTGGTTTGGCCAGGGGAATGGTATCCTTCAAATCTACCACAGTATCTTTGAGGGACATTTATTGGGCAAGAATTTGGTTTTAATTGAACTTCAACAGGGATTGCATTTTTAGCAAAACCTGGGAGGGTTATCTTCAGCCCAAAGTTTAGCTACATTGAATAACTTCCAGTCTGCCCCTTGTTCAACATCCTTCATTACTAGCAGTCTCCACATTTCTTCAACTGGATGCTGAACAATTAGTTTTTGACCTTCCTGATCAAATGAGATCGTAGCTTTTAGTTTATTTAAAAGATCTCGTCCCAGGAGAGGCACCGGACACTCTGGTATGTATACAAATTGGTGAGTGACCGTTCCCCTTCCAATCTGACATTTAAGGGGTTTCAAGATAGGCTTTAAACTCAAATTTCCTGATACTCCTTGTATTGTTATTGATTTTTCTGATGGGGGGTCCAATCATTTGATTTAACACGGATACAATTATTTCTCTAAGAGGGGCAATAGTTACACCCCTGGTCTTTGTTTTACTTCTAGTATGGTTTGACACAGAATCTTCAGAACCCGCTGAAGACCATGAGGCACTTCTCTTTACTTTCTTCTTTGACTTAGGTTCCTTAGATTTTGTCTGATTCTCTGTTTCTGGCTGTACAGGAACCGGTTCATTTTTTTTTGCAGGGGGAGTTACTGGTTTTACTTGGGTAGAATACGGAGGGGGGTCGTTGGAATTCCTCCCTATCAACCTGAGTTCGAATCTTTGGCACTAAGGTTTTCTTTCTCCCCCCCCCCTTTTCTGACTTCATCAAACAGACTCTAACTGGCTGACACTTGCTTAACCAAGAGAGTCTCTCTTTTATGTTAATTTGCCACTGATCAATATAGGGAAATTGGTCCCAGTGTCCATCACCCGTCACTATTTGATGAACTCTTGACACGAGTTCTGGGTTCGCCGACCCTGTTTTTGGCCACCCTATGCCGAAGGTGAGCCATTCTGATTCACAGAATTTTTTTTAGTTCAAACGGGGTAGCCACTGGGTCTCCATAGTCCCTAGAAAAACCAGCTTTGAAGTTATCTAACATACATTGAAGGGGTGTCCGTGAGACACCTCCCTTGCTACTTCTTCCACCCATGTTCTAATACACTGCCACTGACCCACGAAGCCGGAAAACTCACGGTCATCAATGGGAACCCCATAGACAACATTCCTCCAGGCCTTCCTGTCCTCCTCCATCCTCTGGAGTCCATTTAAGCTCATGCCTACTGCTTCAGTGACTCCATCCAGCCACCTTATTCTCTGTCGTCCTTTCTTCTTTTGCCCTCAATCGTTCCCAGCATTAGGCTCTTTTCCAGCGAGTCCTTTGTTGTCATTAGGTGGCCAATGTATTAGAGTACTTGATATCTGAATAGCTTATTTAATTAATAGGGGCAAAAAATGCAACCAGGAATTTCAGCTTTCCAACTGGAAGGTCAGCATCTTTAACCACTGAACCATCATCTTCTTTCTAGCTTGATAAATACAATGCAATTTACTCCATTTCTCTGAACTTTAAAACACTTTGTGATTTTAGATTTGGAGGGCTGTTGTGTGTTTGCATGTTGTTTGGATATGCATGCATGCAATCTATTATGGAACTTAATTATAGCACTTATGGAATATAATAAACATTGTTCTTGTGTTTCCTTTTGTATCATGTTAGCAATTTACTATATCTGCAAACAAGCTGGTAATAATATGTGTATAGTAGCTTAATATCATTTTCAGCAAAGAGGAGCGGTTTTTTTAATCATACATTTTTGTACTTGTTCAAAACCTAATAACTCTATGCAAAATAATGTGTTGTGGAGCTCAATACAATAATATTGCAAAGTTTGTCAACTGAAGTTTTTAGAAGTGAACTGTGGATTCTATTATGTAGATATCACTAGTTAAGGCTTAGGGTTCGGGTTTTTGTTGGTTCTGAAGTTAATGTCCAACAGCTAGCAGAAGAGAGGTCGGATATTTCAGCAAAACAACAATCTAAAAACAAACTTCCAAACTGACCATGAAGTTATTATGCAGAAAAAAAAGTAAATGTTTTGGAACGGCCTTAACAGCCTCCAGATTTGGATATTGTTAAAAATCTATTATTATATTACAGACGTGCCCTGTACTAGAGGAAAAGTAAAAATATTTCTGAGCTGGGAAAGCTATACAAAGAAGAGTGAAAAAATATGAAAAAACAAGAACAGAAAGTTTCTTAGCTAACTACAGAAATATTTGGAAGTTGTTTTTCTATCGAGATGTTAAAAGGACTGACTGAAAATATTCAAACTTCTGTACCTGCATATTCACTATTTTCTTATTTCAAATCTGTAAATAACCCCACATAAATAGCGTGTATTCAAATGATCAGAAAGATGCGTATTTAGCGTTCTATTATGTAATGTTTATGTCAAGTTCTGATCCACGAAACAATTCCGTTTCACTAGGTTGAATACTTGCATACAACTGTATATTATGATATGATCCAGTGGTGGGCAGACTTCCAGCTTGTTAGAACTTGTTTTTCATTGAAATATTACTGATCATTAATATGCAATAGACTAGGAGTGTGCAAGGATGGCCCCTTTCTGACCTGTGGACTGCAACTCCCAGAATTCCTGATCTAGCCATGTTGGCTCAGGAATTCTGGGAGTTGAAGTCCACGGGTCAGAAAGAGGCTACAGTTGCCCACTCCTATAATAGATAAAAACTTGCAAATGAATTCTGAGTCTATGAATTCCTTTTATTATCCAAATTTAATATATATTTATATATATTTTGTTTGATTTCTAGACCGCCCCCTCTCCCCGAAGGGACTCTTTGCTTTATAGGCAGAAATCTGTACAAAGGATTCATTTTGCTACTGCTATGGTAAAATATTAATAAAATATAAATCTATACTGCTTACTGTTCAAAGATCTGCCATATTTTTTCGGAGGATAAGATGCACCAGAGTATAAGACGCACCAAGTGTTTGCACTCTGCAGACCTCCCAAAAATGACCCATTTTTCACAAAAATGGGCCCATTTTTTGTTAACAAAAAGGGCAATGCATAGCCTTTAGGAAGCTTGTAGAGTGCTCCTGGGGCTGGGGGGTGGGGTGGGGCAAAATGAGCAAAAATGGCCCATTTTGCCCAAAAAATTGCTCCATTTTTTGTCAAAAAAGGGCACACATATAGCCTTTAGGAGGCTTATAGAGTCCTCTTGGGGGCTGGGGGCCCTACTGAAAATAAGCAAAAAATTGCCCATTTTCACTCATTTTTGCCCTCCTCAGCCCCCAGGAGCACTCTGGAAGCCTCCTAAAGGCTATGCACAGCAATTTTTGCAAGTAGGGTGGGGTTTCAGGAGATCAAAAATGCTATATTCAACCTATAAGATGCACCCACATTTTCACCCTCTTTTCTGAGGGAAAAAGGTGCATCTTAAAGTCCGAAAAATACGATATTTTCTAACTATCCTGGTAACTGGAAGAACTAAAAAGTATAAGGATTATATGCTTAGGTTTTATCCTCCAGAAACTGTCTATCTTTGCATAATAGATCAAAATATTTAATTAGTTCAACATAACCTCTCATTTAGCTCTAATTTTCTAAAGTAAAGACAATTTACTAGGCAGTTTAGAGTGTTACTAGTTGAATTTTTTTTAAAAAACTGCTCATGGTCAACATTCCTTTTGAAAAAACGTTTCTGTCAGTTTGTCTCAGGAAGTTGTGAGACAATCACGTGTCTTGAACAACTGTTTCACCCCTCCAAGAAAAAGAACATCAGTTGTTGAACGTCAGTCTGATGCCTTACCTAAAGAAAACGGTAATTTAATTGAAACTTATACTATTTTCTGTGATATTATGATTGGTGGATAGAAAAAAGCTCCTGAATTTTGTGTTCTTGTTTCATTCAATATATGAAACAAAATTTGCTTTAGAGCATGGGTGCCAAACTCACGGTATCACATTGTCATCATGTGATGTATCGCAATGTTTCCCCCCTTCACGGAGCTGGGCGTATCCTGCGCATGACACATCTGGCCTGTGGGCCACCAGTTTGACACCCCTGCTTTAGCGATTATTTCAAAAAGCAGAACAACATTCCAGTCTGCTATTGTTTCACTTGCTTGGCAACAAGGTGGCCAAGGCTTTCCCAGATGTTATTGCACAATTATGCCTCTGGTGATTCCTTGGCTTCCCAAATTGCAGCTAAACCCAAAAGAGAAGTTAGTGTTAGGGACCTCCTCCCGTTAGGAATTTTCAATAGTAATAATGATGCCATTGCACCATTATTCTTGATCAATTCTTGAAATATTTCTCCTTACACTGTAAAAATGTGGAGAAATCATCATACAAGTTTGATAGAGTATGTCAAAAGACCATGCACGGCCAGTTCTGTCTTAAATACAAAAGATATAAAATCATAAAACAACATGATCTATCTATCTATGCTTAAAATAGTATAAATATTACAAAAAGAATTTAATCCATTTCTTCATAATCCAAAATAGGCCTTTCTACATTAAGCTGTTGCAAGATATTAGGTGAGGTAGAAGGTAAACAGGACAATAAATAATTGCTGTTCACTAAGATAGAATAATAAAAGAATCAGAGTATCTTTTTCATTGTTTTTAATGCAGTCATTAGGCTACACATGTGCATACCCAGAGTATATAAACCTATATGTAAAGAATGACTTCCTTTTCTTCAAAATGAAACCCCAGAGTTTATTTTGTTTTTTCTTACCCAGCTCTGCCTTGTTGCTGCTTTATTTTATTTTTCATTAACATTGCTAAAATTTATAGCTATCGACATGCACAAAAGCAACACTGCAATAAGAAATCCTAACCAGGAAAATGGGTTCCTTTCTTAGATTTTCCCCCAAGTGCCCAATTTCTTATCTCTTTTCTTTCTTCTCACTAATTATTCTCCCTCAATGATGAGAATATTTCTTATTTCTCATCATACAGTAAATTTTCCTAAATATACATAGGACACTCGTCCAGCTTTTCTGAAGCAACGTTCCCTGATAACTCTTACATGATGCAACATAATTTGCTTAATAGTGTACAAAAGCTGCAATTACTCAAACTGTATTAAATCTGACTTTGAAAAAAATGGAACACCAGGGGAAAGTAATGTCAGGAATATAGATAAGAGAATGTCTGATGAGTAGACATCACAATAATACAGTAAAAAAAAACCTCCACTCCTCTAGAATGGTCTCTAAGTTTTATTAGCTCAAGGATTATGAAAAAAGTATATTTTCTTAAACACAAAAAATAATTCTAGACCCTTCCTCAGTCAGTGCTAGAGGAGATCCACCCTGACTGCTCTTTAGAAGGCCAGATTCTGAAGGTGAAATTCAAATACTTTGGCCACCTAATGAGAAGGAAGGACTCACTGGAGAAGAGCCTAATGCTGGGAAAGATTGAGGGCAAAAGAAGAAGGGGACGACAGAGAATGAGGTGGCTGGATGGAGTCACTGAAGCAGTCGGCTTGAGCTTAAATGGACTCCAGAGGATGGTAGAGAACAGGAAGGCCTGGAGGAGCATTGCCCATGGGGTCGCAAGTAACAACAACAACAACTTCATTGAGCAGTAGAATCATTGAGTCTCTTTGTGTATATACAAAGACATGCACATACAGTATCTTCCAACAGGGATTTTTTTTGGAGGGAGGAGTGTTTTTTAGATTGAAGGAGGTTAATGTGTAAGAATACACAAGGATTGATATGCTTAGTAATCCCTAAGGCTGAGTTCTTGAGAAGGTAGCAGTATGCAGTTTTTAGGTTCAAAAAAGTGAGCAGGATCTGATATAGTTGAGATGTCTAAAATATGTGCAGAGAAAATAGCTTGATAGAGTCTATTTTTCTCTCATAGTGTGAGTGCCAAGATTGCCCAATAAGCATAGTGAAAGTTTTAGTAGCAATAAACGTTGGTATTTTTTCACACAGTATAAAATTAAGCTATATAATCTGCATCCACAAGAAGAAATGAGAGTACTGTGAATCAGTTATATTATGCTTCTGAACAAATGCAGCATGTATTTCAGTACCAATTACTGGAATACACAATGGATGGTGCTCTTACAATTATGATCTGTACTGATCAGCTCCTTTAGAGTAGCAGAATGCTAAGTATATGACTCTTTGCCCTGATCTTGCATTATTCTTTTCATTTCATTTCATTTCATTTATTGAATTTATAGACCGCCCCTCTCCCCGAGGGGACTCAGGGCGGTGTACAGACAAAAGCTAAAACCATATTGTTGTGGCCCAGCCGGTGCCGGTGCCGCTGCCACCAGACTCCGACAGCGAGGTGTCCTCTGAGTCGGCTCAAGAGGAGGTGGGGGACCCTGGACAGGGTTCCGACGCTGAGCAGGGCGCAGAGAGGCTGGTTGGCCACCAGGGGGCGCCTGAGGCATGGAGCAGTGGTGAAAGCCAAAGGAAGGGGGCTCCTGATGTCATGCCTTGGAGCAGTGGAGAGGAGTCACAGGACAGTGAGTCAGACAGCAGTGAGCTATTAGATGCTCGTTACTGACGTGCTACCCGGCGTAAGGAGCAATTGAGCAATTACCGGAGATAATGGCTCTCAGCTGCTGATCATTAGACTCCTCTCCAGACTATAAAGGGACTGCTTGTGGACACACCCTTTGCAGGAATCAACTGATCATTGGAGTTGGAGAAGCTCAGATCTGTGTCGTACTTTGGCAGGCTGGATTGCTGCTAAAGATTTTACCTGGATTACTGTCAATCTGTTCCCTGGACCTTGGCTGCTAAGGTGATTATCTGGAGCTTGGTAGCTGGATTGCTGCCAAGGGGTGTCGCTGTAGCTGGATTGCTGCCCAGAGTGCTATCTTGACCTTGGCAGTCTGGATTGCTGCCAAGGTGGAACCTGTATGTCAATAAACATCTTTGAAGAGACTTTGTGTCGGAGTGTCTTGGTATACAAGAGGAGGGGGTCAGAACAGATTGATTCCTGCCCCAAACAAAACTCCATTAAGTTGCAATGGAGCAACTACAAGCTGAGATGGCCCAGTTGGCTCAACTGATTGCTTTGCTGGCTGGTCAGGTCTCTCAGCTCCAGGGGCTTGCAAACCCCCTCCAGCCAAGGAGGAAATGTCCAGTGGCTACACCAGACAAGTTTGATGGCAAACAAGCAATGTTTGCAGCGTTCCTGGGCCAATGCCAGCTGTTTATCAGCTTGAGAGCGGAGGACTTTCCCACTGACCGGACGAAGGTGGGATTTATCATCAGCTTGCTCTCAGGCACAGCAGCGAGGTGGGCCACTCCATTGCTCTCCCAACCGAGCCCCCTGCTGGACGATTTTCAGGGTTTTTGTAACCATCTCCGGCTGATGTTTGAAGATCCCATTAAGGGGGAAACAGCCACCAGACTCCTGAAAGAGTTGCACCAGGGGCGTGGTTCTTTGCAGGATTATGTCAGCGAATTCCGGCTGCTTAGTCAGGACTCTGCTTGGAATGAGCCAGCCCTTATGGACACTTTCCAGGACGGCCTATCAGATGGCCTGCAGGACGAGCTTGTGAGGGTGGACAGGCCTCCAACGTTCGACGCGTTGGTTCATTTGTGCCTCCGGATAGACGCCCGGCTGCAGAGGCGGAGGCCTCGCCGCGTGTCCCAGGAGACCAGTAGGGTGCCGGTCCCTCACGAGACTGCAGTTGCACGGGAGGAGCCCATGGAGTTGGGTGCCGCCAAACCCCGCTTGTTGCGCACGGAGATGGACAGACGGCGTGCAGGGGGGTTGTGTTTCTACTGTGGGGATTTTGGACACTTGGCTTTGGTTTGCCCCAAAAAGGGTAGGGGGGCTGTGCGGACTGCGGCCTCCCCTCAGCAACGTGTCGGGAAACGGGCGGGGCCCAATCTGAGGGAGAATTCGGGTCGGGCACAGGCCGGAACAGAGGCGGAGGGGCCTCCACGACATCTGATTCTTGCAGCGCACATTCTCTTGTCGGGTAGTCCGCAGGGAATTCCAGCCCATGCCTTGGTCGATTCCGGGGCTACCACGAATTTTATGGATGCAGCGTTTGTCACGAAATATCACGTCCCTCTGTGCCCGGTAGACCCTCCGATGCGAGTGGAGACCATTGACGGCCGGGTGCTTCTGTCTGGACCCATCAAGAACGCCACGCAGCCTTTGTGCCTGATCCTCGGGGAGCATGAGGAGGCCATTCAATTTTACGTGGCTTCGGGTCTGCATTTCCCCGTGGTGTTGGGCTTGGCTTGGCTGCGGGCGCACGATCCCCAGATCTACTGGTCGCAGAACCGCATTTCGTTCCCGTCCTTGCAATGCGTGGACCATACCCGTCATGTTTGCGCGGCTCAGGTGCCCAGTTCGGCCGAGGTGACAGTGCCGCCGGATTTAGCGGAGTTCGCGGACGTGTTTAGCGAGCAGGAGGCGGATCAACTGCCACCGCACCGGCCTTACGACTGTCCCATTGACCTGGTACCTGATGCGAAACTCCCGACGGGCCGCCTATACTCCATGTCTGAACCGGAGTTGGCCGCATTGCGGGACTTCCTTGACAAGAACCTGGCCCGGGGTTTTATCCGGCCTTCGTCTTCGCCCTTGTCTGCCCCGGTTTTGTTCGTCAAAAAGAAGACCGGGGATCTAAGACTTTGTTGCGATTACCGGCGCTTGAACGCCATCACGATCCGTAATCGCTACCCGTTGCCTCTGATTCCCGAGTTGTTGGAGCGGCTCCGGGAGGCCGTGGTGTTTACAAAACTGGACTTACGTGGAGCTTACAATCTGGTTCGAGTCAGGGCGGGGGACGAATGGAAGACAGCTTTTGGCACCCGATACGGACATTTTGAATATACGGTCATGCCGTTCGGGTTGACCAATGCCCCAGCTGTCTTCCAACATTTTATGAACGATATCTTTCGGGACCTTTTGGATCAGTTTGTCGTCATCTACCTGGACGACATCTTGATCTACTCTACGTCTCGGAAGGATCATCAACAGCACTTGCATCAGGTCTTGCAGCGCCTTCGAAAGCATCGCTTGTTTGCCAAGCTGGAGAAGTGTCAGTTCTGGCAGACCACCATCGAGTTCCTGGGGCACCGTATATCCCCTGAAGGAATTGCGATGGAGCCAGGCAAGGTGGAGGCATTACGAAGTTGGCAATCTCCTCGACGGATGAAAGATGTTCAGAGACTCCTCGGGTTTGCCAACTACTACCGGTCCTTCATCCCCGGCTTTGCTTTCTTGACCGCGCCCCTCACTCGGCTCCTGCAAAAGAAAGTGCCGTTTCACTGGGGGTCCACGGAACAACAAGCGTTCGTGGCCTTGAAGCGCGCTTTTACAAAGGAGCCGATCTTGAAACACCCTGATCCCCATCGCCCCTTTGTAGTCGAGGCGGATGCGTCCGACATCGCGGTGGGGGCGGTGTTATTGCAGGCTCACGCCCCTGATGGCACCCTTTTCCCTTGCGCCTATTACTCTCGGAAACTCAATCCTTCCGAGCGCAATTATACCATCTGGGAGAAGGAGTTGCTGGCTATCAAGGCGGCGTTCGAAGCCTGGCGACATCACCTGGAGGGGGCCAGGCATCAGGTCGAAGTCCGGACAGACCATCGGAATCTGGAGTTTTTGACAACAGCCCGGAAGCTCAATCAGCGCCAGATCCGGTGGTCTCTGTTTTTTGCCCGGTTCCACTTCAAGGTCACGTATATCCCCAGTCCTTGAACCAGAGGGCGGATGCCCTATCTAGAAAGCCGGAGTACTCAGACCCTGCTGACTCACTGCCCCCCCGGACGGTCCTACCCGTCGAGTCCTTCGCTGCAATCCAGGAACCCGTGGATTTACGGTCGTTGATATGGAATGCGCAGCGAAACGACGAGTGGGTAGAACAACGGCGGGCAGAGGTAGGGCCGACATCCCCGTGGACCTTTGACGAGGACCTTTTGAGGTATCGGGATCGGCTCTACGTGCCTGCAGGACCGCTCCGTGGATTGGTTCTCTCCCAATGTCATGACACTCCGGCAGCGGGACACTTTGGCCTGTTCAAAACTTTGCACCTGGTTTCCCGTACGTTTTGGTGGCCTCGCCTGCGACACGACGTGCAGACGTACGTCACGTCATGTGTGCAGTGTCGACAGGCCAAATCAGCGACGGGAGCTCCTCCAGGTTTGCTACAGCCATTGCCGACCCCGGACAGACCCTGGGGAGCCGTGTCCATGGACTTCTTGACGGAACTGCCTCCGTCGTCCGGTTTCACTACGGTCCTAGTGGTGGTGGACATGCTCACCAAGATGGCGCATTTCATCCCCTGCCGGAGATTGCCGACAGCCCGCGCCACCGCCCGCATGTTCCTCCAGCACGTGTTCCGGCTGCACGGCCTACCTGACCGGGTCGTCTCCGATCGTGGTACACAATTCACGGCCCAATTCTGGAAAGGGCTGATGGCCGCTCTTGACGTTCAAGTTTGTCTGTCCTCGGCGCACCATCCCGAAACCGATGGAGGGACGGAGAAGGTGATTGGGATTCTGGAACAATATCTGCGCTGCTTCGTGAACCAGCAGCAGAACAATTGGGCGGAGTACCTCGCCGTGGCGGAGTTTGCGTTCAACAACTCGCAGCACTCCTCCACACGGATGACGCCTTTCATGGCGAACGTCGGGTACCACCCACGTTTTTTCCCTCTCACCCCCATGGACTCTCCGGTCCCCGCAGCGCAGGATTTCCTCTCTGAGCTTCAGGCGGTTCACCAGATGGTGCGCCGCTACTTGAATCAGGCGAAGGAGGATTACAAGAGGGTGGCGGACAGGTCTCGCCGTGCGGTGCCGGAATTGGCCGTGGGTGATCGCGTGTGGTTGTCCACGCGGCATCTTCCGTCCCACCGGCCTACGAGGAAGTTGGACCACCGGTATCTGGGGCCGTTCCTTGTGGAGGCCGTTATCAATCCGGTGGCCTATCGCCTGACCCTCCCGCACTCGATGCGAGTACACCCGGTGTTCCATCGCTCGCTCCTGATCCCTGAGCGGTCGGATTGTCCTCTCCGACGTCCCTCTTCGCCCCTGCCGTCGTCACCTGAGGTGCACGCACGGCCATCGCACAGAGTGACCCGGATCCGTGACTCGAGATGGCTCAAGGGTCGGTTCCAGTATTTGGTCGACTGGGCGGACGAGGACTCGGACGGTGGGACCTGGACCGATGCGACGGCTGTGCATGCTCCAGCTTTGGTGCGGGCCTATCATGGACGTTTTCCCTCCCGACCGCATCCCGAGCGTCAGGCCCGGGGGAAGGGCCCTGCGGTGAGGGACAGTGTTGTGGCCCAGCCGGTGCCGGTGCCGCTGCCACCAGACTCCGACAGCGAGGTGTCCTCTGAGTCGGCTCAAGAGGAGGTGGGGGACCCTGGACAGGGTTCCGACGCTGAGCAGGGCGCAGAGAGGCTGGTTGGCCACCAGGGGGCGCCTGAGGCATGGAGCAGTGGTGAAAGCCAAAGGAAGGGGGCTCCTGATGTCATGCCTTGGAGCAGTGGGGAGGAGTCACAGGACAGTGAGTCAGACATCAGCAGTGAGCTATTAGATGCTCGTTACCGACGTGCTACCCGGTGTAAGGAGCAATTGAGCAATTACCGGAGATAATGGCTCTCAGCTGCTGATCATTAGACTCCTCTCCAGACTATAAAGGGACTGCTTGTGGACACACCCTTTGCAGGAATCAACTGATCATTGGAGTTGGAGAAGCTCAGATCTGTGTCGTACTTTGGCAGGCTGGATTGCTGCTAAAGGTTTTACCTGGATTGCTGTCAATCTGTTCCCTGGACCTTGGCTGCTAAGGTGATTATCTGGAGCTTGGTAGCTGGATTGCTGCCAAGGGGTGTCGCTGTAGCTGGATTGCTGCCCAGAGTGCTATCTTGACCTTGGCAGTCTGGATTGCTGCCAAGGTGGAACCTGTATGTCAATAAACATCTTTGAAGAGACTTTGTGTCGGAGTGTCTTGGTATACAAGAGGAGGGGGTCAGAACACATATATAATAATAACAATATTAAATACCCCTTATTAAAAACAAATTAAATATAGGGTCTGTACAGTGATAATAAAAATTAAAACAGGTAAAAAGGACAGCCCCTTAAAATTTAAAATGCCGGTCAGGAGGATTAAAAATTGAAGCTACGGTTGGGCCAGGCCAGCTAATTGAACAGGTGGGTCTTAAGTTTTTTGTGGAAGGAGCGGAGATCGGTGGTTGTTCTGATGTCGTGGGGGAGGTCATTCCAGAGGGTCGGGCCCATCACAGAGAAGGCCCTACTCCTGGGTGCCGCCCGCTGGCATTGCCTAGTGGATGGCACCCGGAGGAGTCCCTCCTTGTGAGAGCGAATTGGTCGCAGGGATGTATGGGGTAGGATGCGATCCTGCAGGTAACTAGGTCCTGTGCCATGGAGCGCTTTAAAGGTGATAACCAACACCTTGAAACGCACCCGAAAAGCCACAGGTAGCCAGTGCAGCTCGCGCAGGAGAGGTGTTATATGGGAGTACCTAGTACATCCCATGATTACCCGCGCGGCCACATTCTGGACCAGCTGCGGCCTACAGGTGCATCTCAAGGGGAGCCCCATGTAGAGAGCATCTGCTTAATCTAAGAAGTTTTAAAAGTAACAATAGCAGATTTCACCTGTCCCTATTGTTGATAGATATGCTGGGCTATACTTTTTATCCCAAGGCTCTAATATAAACTAATGTTAATGTTTGAGTATTTAAGTTGTAAATGGTTATTTGCACAATTTATTGCTCATCCTTTATGCTAAAAAAAGTGTCAGGTGAAGACTAATTTTATTGCTCTGGAAATATTCTCTAGGTTATAGTGTAAGGCTTAGAAAGTTCTAGTGAAATCAACAGATTATGAGCACAATTTGAGGTTGCATTGCAATCTGCAAGGAAAAATAAGACCAATTGACCATTTTTGTACCATTTGCTTTTTTATAAAATGAAAGAAAATATTAAGGTTTTTCCTCTAACGCAGTTTTCATTTCCAAATTGCTTTTGTTTCATTTTTAAAAATCCAATTACAAGTTCATAGAATAAAGTAGGAGATTGCAATTGGTATTTGAAATAGGATCCATTCCTAGTAAAGAAAGGGATGCAGTGGCTCAATGGCTAAGATGCTGAGCTTGTTGATCAGAAAGCTTGGCAGTTCAGTGCTTCGAATTCTTAGTGCTGCGTAACGGAGTGCATTCCTGTTACTTGTCCCAGCTTCTGCCAACCAAGCAGTTTGAAAGCACGTAAAAATGCAAGTAGAAAAACAGGGATCACTTTGGTGGGAAGGCAATAGCACTCCGGGTGCCTTCGGCATTTAGTCATGCTGGCCATATGACCATGGAGACGACTTCGGACAGCGCTGGCTCTTTGGCTTAGAAATGGAGATGAGCCCTGCCCCTAGAGCTGGAAAAGACTACCACGCATATGCTGGGTAGCCTTTACCTTTACTTTACCATTTCTAGTATTAGCAATATCTATCTGTTTGCCTCAGCTCTGCCTATTTTCTACCTTTCTTTTGCTGCTTCTTTCTCCATGAAAGACACAGACTCCCCATCTTACTCCCATAAAAGACAGAAAGTGAATGCTAAATTTGTCTCTGCCACTATTTGGTTAAGAAGAAGTGGCTGGATGTCTTTTTATCCTTTAATTTATTCCTTACCGAATTGCAGCGAGTGGTAATGTAAGGACAAAGGAAGCGATCTATCTACACTTGCTAAAAATATTGTGGGACGAACAAGCAATTAAAGTAAGTAGGAGGAAAGAGAAATTACAAACACGGCTTATAAGAAATGGGAAAGTCTGTGATTTCCCCCCCCCCCCCTGACTATATGCATGGTATTTGCTTGCACAGGGCAACTAGAAACACTACTTTCTCAAATTCCTAATCTTCTGGAGAGAATTTTATGCATGCACAGTTGACGTGGGCGCTAAGCAGACATTACATGACTCTGCATTGGTTAGAAGAGGTCCCTGTTGATGTGAACCTGTATTCATGAGAACTGAGCTCTTATTACTATTATAGGCCTCTGCAAATGATACATTGCCCCTGAGATTCTCTAAAATTGCCTTGCACTCTTGCGGTTAATGAGAAAAATCAGGAACTGCAGGTAGAAGAACACTAGGATATAGACAGACCTGTAATTAAGGTCTAATTTGCTGGCATCGTGTCATGCTGATTTTATATAATAATGTAATGATTTTATTTGGTAACGTAATGCGAGGTTTTGTATTTCCTTTAGGAACAGTACTGTTTTGTGACTTTCCTGGAAAGTCCGGATTGAAAGATTGATACCAGCAGAGTAGAAGAAATAATATCTGACTGAAAGTAATGATTGTTACAGCTATTTTTTTTCTGTGTGTGTTTTTTGGTCAGCAGATCTGTGCAAATGATTGGTTTTCTATTACTAAAGTTCCTGAGAATTCAGAAAGAAGGATGCCTACTAGAGTTCCACCTATTTCAAAGGCTGGTGTGAATAGTCAAAGCAAGTGTACCTTTCAGAAAGCACAACCAAAGAAAGTACCTTTAAAACAAATACAGCGCACTGGTGAAAGGCTGAACACCATTTATTCAAATTCAAGATTGGATGAATCACAATTATTAGAATGCGATGGGGAAAAAGGTGAGACAATTTTTTTTAGGTATAAGTATGTATTTTTTTTAAAAAAAGAAAATAAGTTTTGCTTGAATTTTGATGCAGTTTCCAGTACTAGATACTTTAGTTCAGAGGTCCCCAAACTTGGCAACTTTAAGACTTGTGGACTTCAATTCCCAGAATTCTCCAGCCAGCCAATCCACAAGTCTTAAAGTTGCCAAGTTTGGGGACCACTGTTTTAGTTAGAATGAGTTCTTAGTGCAAATCAATGGCCTATATATATATATATGTAAGAAGCACCTGTATGCCTGCAAAATGGTCATTACAAGTTTGGGAGATATCGGTCAATGTCATGAATTAATGTATGCTGTTTTTATGTCTGTAAACGGTGGATGTATCGGCCCAAATCAACTCACTTTAGGATGAAGACTTTTTCATTTGAAGGTTATGGGCAATAACCTTGTTGGTCTAGTGCAGTTGGCCCCATCTTCCTCCATAAAGTAGGTTGAGGAAATGGAGATTTAAGGGGAATAGCAAGGTGAACATATGCCTAGACATTATTCTTCAGTCCCAGTTAGATATCCTTTTTCTCCAGTCATAATCTGGAGCATCTCCTATTTCTAGTAGTATCTCATTCCATAAATCTAGCAAGCCTTAAGTCTGTCCACATATTTAAATAAATGAATATAAACAATTTAATGCTGTAATGATCTACCTCTGTATCAGATTCTAAAGACTTTTGATATTGTACTGTATTAAGTTCCAGATGAAAATAAGCTATTCAACTTCAGACATCCCTTATTCTAGAAGAATAACAGAATAACAGAGTTGGAAGGGACCTTGGAGGTCTTCCAGTCCAACTCCCACTCAATCAGGAAACCCTATACCATTTCAGACAGATGGTGTCCAATCAGTTCTTAAAAATCTCCAGTGTTTGAGCACCAACAACTTCTGGAGGCAACTTGTTCCACTGATTAATTGTCCTAACTGTCAGGAAATTTCTCCTTAGTTCCAAATTGCTTCTCTCCTTGATTAGTTTCCACCCATTGTTTCTTGTCCTGCCCTCGGGTGCTTTGGAGAATAGCTGGATCCCTCGTCTTTCCTTAGTTCTAGGTTGCTTCTCTCCTTGATTAGTTTCCATCAATTGTTTCTTGTCCTGCCTTCAGATGCTTTTGACACTCTTCCCTGTGGCAGTCCCTCCAATATTGGAACACTGCTATCATGTCACCTCTAGTCCTTTTCATTAAACTAGACATACTCAATTCTTGCCACAGTTCTTCATATGCTGTAGCCTCCAATCCCCTATTCATCTTTGTTGGTCTTCTCTGCACTCTTTTTCAAATCTTCTTTTATATCGTGGTGACCAAAACTGGATGCAATATTCCAAGTGTGGCCTTACCAAAACATTCTAAAGTGGTAATTAACACTTTATGTGATCTTGATACTATCCCTCTGTTAATACAGACTAGGATTGCGTTGGCTTTTTTGGCAGCTGCAACGCATTGCACATTTAAGTGATTGTCCACTAGGATTTCAAGGTCCCTCTCATAGTTACTATTAATGTAGTGTTTTTAAACTAATTGCTTAATTATTTTCAACATTCCATCTTGAACTCTTCATATTTCCTATAAAGGAAGCATCCTAATTTTCTGATAAAAGCTTTGGCTAGATTGAATTAGAACTGTATATATCTCTATATGTTCTTCTATGAGCTCAGAGCAGCTTTTTAACATTTTCCTTATATGAGTTATTTCTTGCATATTTATGACCTATAATTGAATCTTAAGTTTTATTCGAAATTACTCATTTTAATAGTACTTCCTGTCTAGTTAGCAATAATTTTAGTTGTTGGCTAAAATGAAAATTTGAACAGAATGTAAGTATTTGTTTTCAAATGAGGGCTGTAGTGACTCAGTGGCTAAGACGCCGAGCTTGTCAATCAGAAGGTTAGCAGCTCTGCGGTTCGAATCCCTAGTGCCACATAACGGAGTTAGCTCCTGTTTCTTGTCCCAGCTTCTGCCAAACTAGCAGTTCGAAAGCAGGTAAAATAGAAAAACAGGGACCTCTTTGGTGGGCAGGTAACAGCATTCTGTGTGCCTCCAGTATTTAGTCATGCCAGCCACATGACCACAGACACGTCTTCGGATAGCGTTGACTCTTCAGCTTTGAAAGAGAGATGAGCACCGCCCTCTAGAGTTGGGAACCACTAGCACATATGGGTGAGGGGAACCTTTATGTTTCAAATGAATTGAAAGAGAATACAATAACTTAGTTATAAAATATATTGAGAAGTCTATGATGTTACAATAAGTGATTTGACTAAGTGGTGACTTCCCTGCTGCCCTCCTGATGCCCGCATTACAGGATGCAAAAGATGCGACAGTATGAGCCCATACTGTAGCTGGTTTCCTACTGGATAGGCTTCTGCTGAATGCATATTTTGGGGTAAGTCTGGCGACATGGTCATTGCATATTTTCAAATAGCTGAAGATAATTATTTATTTTTGTTTAGCTATTGAGGAAAAAGGAGCATGAACAAAAATAAAGTTCAACCAATCTGTCTGGACAATGAGACTATATATATAACATTCATCTGGAAAAGATAACCTGCTGGATGATCATTGTAGGATATTATGAAATAAATCAAGCACCATTAAAATAATCTTATTGCACATAATTTTAATTCATTATGCAGAATTGTGAAATGCTAATATTGACTGCAGTAGCAACTTTCTCATTATCTGAATGTAAGCATCTTTATTTAGTTCTATGAATTCAAGCAATTGCTTCTTCAAGAATGGATTTTCATTCCACAGTACTATATTATTCATACAGAAATAGACAGGTACTACTTCTTTCCAAAGAATGAAATAGAAGCAACCCTGACATATAAATCCTAACTGTGTGTTGTAAAATAGCAATACTTTAGAAATAAACTACTGTATAGGAGCACAATGTTCAATCATTATTTTTTTAAACAAAAATCCTTTCATTAGACCTTTTATCATAGAGGGATATTTGCGAGGAGTGGGTAAAATTGAAAATGTTCCATAATGTCCTTTTTTTTTGCTTCATCATATACAAAAAAAGATAAGTCAAAGTACAACTGAGAAACTGTGTTACTGTCTAGCTCAGCTGAATATGAAATCACAGATGTCGATGTAACAAAATGGAAAGTACTGTTTATGGATAACTCCAAATTGGTATTTTTGTCCAGATCTCTCTCTTTCCTTGTGTTTTAAATAAAGGGTGCATAATTTTGGAAACTCATAGAATAATGATAAAGTTAGTGTCTATAGAGATTTTGGGTTGTCCCAAAGGTGCTTTTTCAAGAAGCAATTGGACTTTATTTTGTTTGAATCAGGCATGGAATCCTCTTACCTTCACTACCAGTTCAGAACTGGGAGCATGCGGTTTTACACATACGCAGAGCGTCCATGATGACGTCTAGGTGGGGGGGGCGGAGCCTCCCACCACCGCCGCTACCAGTTCACCCCAACTGGGGTGAACTGGCAGATTGCCACCTCCGACTTGAAGACATTTCGCTTCTCACCTAAGAAGCTTCTTCAGTTCTGACTGAATGGTGGGGAATGAAAGGATGTATATTCCCTGCAATCATCTGATCATTAGCACTCTTTCTGAGATTTGTTGAGGCCACTTGGAAGGGCTGGATAAACCTCAAAGTTGCCTCAACGACTCTCAGAAAGAGTGCAAGGAATACAAGTCCTTCCATTTTCTGTCATTCAGTCAGAACTGAAGAAGCTTCTTGGATGAGCAGTGTAATGCCCTCAAGGGAAAATGAAATCCAGTTGCCTTTTGAAAAGTACCTTTGAGAGAAAGTTAGTGTTAGACCTTCTTGAAGGCTCAATTCAGGAGTTGGGACATGAATTCATTTTGTTGGACTTTTCTTATAATTGGCTATATATTTATGTATGTATGCATTTATGTATGTATGTATGTATACATGTGTACACACACACATGTGCGTGCGCACACACACACACCAGTGGTGGGTTTCAAAAAATTTTAGAACCTCTTCTGTAGGTGTGGCCTGCTTTGTAGAAGTGGCTTGCCAGCCATGTGACTGGATGGGCGTGGCCAACTTGTAAAATGTGGTGAAACTCACTTAACAACGCTCTTGCTTAGCAACCAAAATGTTGGCTCAAAAACTCTGTCATTTGAAGTCTTAAAACTATCAAATTACAAGACCCTTGCACCCCTAAACCTTTAGAAAAAAAACCCAGGGGTGTTCAAACTTGGCAGCTTTAAGACTTGTGGACTTCAACTCCCAGAATTCCTCCTCTTGCTCTTCATCTTGATGATGTGAGGAGGGGCGGGGGGAGGGAGCTGGAACCCTCTGTTCTAAACAGCACTGTAGATTTGTGGAACCTCTTCTATCGAAGAGGTTAGAACTGGCAGGAACCCACCCCTGACACACACATGCGTGCGCATGCACACCACTGATAATGTCGTGTTTAGCCCAATTTGTATTTTTTTTGTTTTGTGTCTTCTCCTCTACTCTGAAATAAAGCATATAGAAGGTGCTACAGTTGTCTTCCCCCAGATGGAATTTATTGTATGCAGTTACTTTGAACGTATCCTCTTTAAACTTTAAAAGTGGGACGTACCTTAAGTATATAGTACATGCATAGAATCAGGCTGGCTTTCTCTAAAAAGAGATAATGATTGTTTCAATAATTAGCAATTGTTATGTGATTTGGAGGTAGGATAAGGTTGATTTGCTATGAATTCCATCAATACTCTGAAACAGCATTTGCAACATTACATGATAGCTTGAAGTAATTTTCCACTTGGAATTCTTTCTTTTCTGTGTGGGAAGAGAACAGAAGGAGTTCTTTTCATGTGTGCGTATTGTTGAAGTGTCACCAATTTTTATACTGTCTTGCCTTTTAAAAAAAAAACATGGACTTCAAGCATACATCTTTCCTAAGGCCTGTTTTTAAACGTGGCTTCTTTTATTCTGAAAAAGAGAAAGAGAGAGAGAGAGAGAGAATGAGTGTAAGGCCTTAGTGGCTTGAATCCAGTTAATTATACAGTTGCATATGTGAATTGCCTATGTGAACAATATGTATTTATATGCCAGCAGTTTCTTCCAAAATGTCTTACATTCTTTCCAAGAGAGAATGAAATTACACACTTCATTTGCAGTCCTCCCATTAATTTTAATTATTCCTAACAGGCTTCCTGTTTTCTGATTTTTCATAGTGAATTTGACGCTAAGGGATGTATATAACAAAGTTGGATCAGTGGCCCGTGCTATGGAATTAGAGAAGAGAAAAAATGAACTACCTCCAATTGGGTAATGCATTTAAACTGCTGAAATAGCAATTAATACATGATCTTTACTTTATGATGATCTTATTAGTTCACAGTGCTTAATGACAGATTTACATTTTTATATTATTTTACACAACCAGTGGATTGTTTTCTATTTTCCCACAATTCTATTAATGCAGGAAAAGAAATGTATTATATCCATCTTATACTGGAGGATGACCGCTTTAGTTTCTACAAGTGGTTTTGCATTTGTCAAGAAATGATAACAAAAGGATCCCTTAAAAAGGGGGTGTCAAGCCCACATCATCATGGTGGCATCACGTGACGTATTGGGATTCCTCCCCCCTGCTAAACTGGGATGACATATCTGGCCCATGGCCAGGAGTTTGATAGCTCTGCCTTAGGCAGTTTCAAAAATTGTCATACTGTAATTCATGATGCCCAGGGAGTATTATCCAGTTCTGTTTATAGTGATGAAATTAATTTTTCCAGTGTTAGCGATGACTTCTCAGACTACTATATGGTTCCATCCATTAAGGTTGTGTTGCTACACTCCAAAGGGATTTGCACTCACAATAAAATATTTTTAACAAAATCATATGAAAAATTCTAAGTAGTTTATCTGTGATTAAATGGTAACCTAAAGAAAATGCTATACATTTGGCACGAACCATATGGTTAAACACTTTTGCATTCTGCTAATTAACTCAGTTTTGTAAGTTAAAACACATGCCTAGAAGTATACAATTTAATTGATAGATAGATAGACAGACAGACAGACAGACAGACAGATAGATCGACTGCCACTTTTTCTGCACAATATATTGTTTTATTTAGTTACTTCTCTGATGGAATTACTTGGAAAAATGTTTAAATGAAATGGAACATATTTTGTGTGTGTTTATTTTTTTAATGTAGTCCAACTAATTGCAACTTACTTGGATTCTCCACAATGAGAGATCCTGAAAAATCATGGATTCCAAGAAATCAGAGAGGTAAATCTTTATTATTTTTAACGGTTGTGTTCAATTTGAAATAACTATAATTTAATATAACATCACTGCACTCTGTTAATCCATTTAAGAACATTTCTCTCTGCAGGAAGAAAATGTATTTATGCAACATGATTCTTATTATGTCATTGTAGGTTTTAAGATTTATAGGTAGGCGTCTCCTTTCACCATGGGAATTTTAATAGTTTTACTGCAATATATAAATAATTCTACAACCTACAAGAACATAGCATATGTATTAGCAAGCTCTTCAAATATGTACAGTTTTATACTTTAACAGTACTTGAGAACATATATTTATTTGAGAACGGTCATATAGCAAAAGCAATGTAATTCTATTTTTCATCTATAATGACTCAATTATTATCTTGAGATTATATGCTCATTCAATGCTTCCCCAGATGTACTTTTTATGTATTTCCAGGGAGGAGAAAATATGTTTGCAAATAGAAATTTTCAGGTTTAATGCAGGGCATTTCCAGACAGAGCCAGAAATATACCAAAACTTCCTAGTACTACTGCTAGATAGAACATTTGGCTAAATGAATCATACCAGACAGAGAATTAAGCATTCTTTTGGCTCACAAATTATCATGCAGCAGAATCTTACAGATTATGATTTTATAGTTTGCACAAAAAATAGTACAGTGTTGAATGATAATAATTCTTTCACCTAAGCATGATTGCCCCAATTCGTATGGTCAAAGGGAGCTGAAACAAGACAAACAAGGGACAAATTCAGTCCCTCCATATTTCAGCTGTATTTCTTTTCCTTTCCTCTCATGCCTCCTCTTCTCTCCCCTCTTCTCCCCTCTCCTCTCCCCTCCTCTCCTGAAAGGAAGTAGCCTTGCAATTTAAAATGAAATATCCTTATGATATGCTTGATTCACAGTGGAAATTATTTATTCTTGCTCTTCATTCTTGGTGCTGTTTCAGCACCAAGTAACTGCCTTATGCCATGCAATGTATAGGTAATAGCTGAATGCTTATCTACAACTGAAAATTGATGTTATCTTTTTAGCATGTATATGTAAAATATATTAAAGAATGTGTATACACATGTGCATGGATGAATAGGAAAGTATATAGCACTATGTGTACCACATAGTTGATGGACTACGGAAAAAGGGTAATTGGCTGGCAAGTAGTTTTTAGGTTAGAGCTTGAATAGAAAAGTATTAACATCTAGGAGAAAAACTGGGCTTTGGTTACATTTGTGACATATTGGATAAAGTATGTGAAAATGAACTAGTACAGTTACTACAGTACTAGTAAATGTAATTATAACTTATAATAATAAAGCAACAGGAAATACTGTATTTATTATAGATCCAGTTAAAACTGGGAATATACACACTCTCTGTATTACTAAAAAAAGCACTACAGTAAAAGGTTGACTGATCAAATACACACTTCAACTGAAAGTTAATTTCTCAAGCATGGTCCATTTTATGGTGACCAAGGCATAGAAAATATTGTAAATGGTAAAGACCATGAATTAATGAACAAAGGTAAAATGTTTATATATGTGTGTGTATGCCAAATTGTGTATCTATGAAATAAAGGAAAAATGGAAGGATGTGATGGAACAATGACAATATTTTGATTTTGTGGTTAGTAGCTAGTGAACAGTTAACATGGAAGTAAAGATGTTGGTATAAATTAAGAAAGTATGAATTGGTGACATCTACATTATCGGGTGGGGGGTACATGCTAAAGTGGGAATCCATATCTTGGTGACAGTAGAACATTTGGTTCCAGTGAATGGAAGAAGCAGAACTAAGTTTTGGAAAAATCAAGTTCTGATATTCTGAATCAATGTAACCTGGAGTAACATTTTTCTATGAGCTAACATGTAAGAATAGGTAGGAATAAAATGAGCGAGAACAGAAGAAATGATTGAATTGGCAGTCTACATCACTCCACCTGACCCCGGTCACCCCACCTGTAATTGGATTGTATATATCTTTCATGATGGTAAGCCTCTCAGAGTTAACCCTATGGTAAGATGGGCAGCCAATATATTTTGTAAATAAATAAGTAAATAAATAAATTTTAAAAACTTGAATTGTGATTGGTGAGTATTGGGTAGAAAATGCCCAATATGGTTTAAAAATTGGGGGGTTGGAAACCGGAAGTGTCCCAACGAGACCAGTTGGAAAATAGTGGGTTCCGATGAGTCCTGTGAAAATCCAACCGGGCAAACCGCTATCAGGGGTCTTCGGACCAGAACCATCTTGAAGGGATGGGGAAGAAGGTGAAGCATCTTGGACAACCAGAAGAACTGGCAAGTTCCTGGGCAGGTTGGAGAAAAGATCTCCAAACTGACAGTGGGGACAGCAGCCATATTCAAATGACTGCTTTAAAGTTGGGGCAACCGAACTAAACTTTTTAAACAGGAGCGGTGTTAGAACAGAGTTTTGGATTGGATGAGTGAGTGGCCAACTCAAAGATAAAAAGAACATTTAAATTTGGTTTTAAAAAGAGTCCCAGAACAAAATTAGCGGCTAATTGACAGTCAGGAAATTTCATGGAGGAAGAAGGATAAAGCAGAGGTTAAAACTCTAAAGCCTCAGAAGATTTCTGTTGTTATAATTGGCTTTGAAGGTACTAAAAGAAAGAACCCGGGGGGAAATTTCTTTCCCCCCCCTTTTTCTTTTGTGTGGATTAAAAATGGTTTTTGGCAATGTTTGATGGCCAGCTGGTCAGAGTGTAGTGTGGAGAGAGAGCCATCTACAGGGGAGAAGAGAATATTACAAGCTCTAGTGGAAGAACAAAAGTGAAAGTAACAGCTGCAGAAATTGACCTTGGCTACAGGAAAAGATACTTTGATGCCATGAGAACTTTTAAGGAGTGTTTGTTTTTGCAACATTGTTTTTGATTTGACTCTCCATAGCTGTGGAAGGAAAAAATATCTTAATTTGGATTGGATTGGACTAAAACTGGAATTGGACTTTAGAACTTGGAAATAAAAAAGGGACTGCATGGACTTTAAGTTTTAATCAAATGTGATATAGCAGATTTTTTTTTTTAAAAAATGTAAAATTAGTTAATCTGGCATCATGGAACTCTGAATGTAAGATGAACTGTTTGATATGTTAAAAATGCATGTGAAAAGTTAAATGGTAAGCAAAAACCAGAATTCAGATGGAGCACTCAGAACAGGAAAAGGGGGTAAAAGAAGGCTCAAATGAAGAACAAGAAGATAATATGGAAGGAAAAGGGACTGAAAATAAAAAATAGTTAGATGATTTCACTGGGATTTACAGTGGCACAAAAAAAAAAATAGACAAGGAGGAATGTCTCCCCAAAAAGAAACAATTAAACAGCAAAGAAGTGAATAGTGGGAAAAGATTGGGAAAAACCCTGGAGAAAACTACCAGAACAATAGAATTAAAAGGGAGAAAAAGGATTCTGAAGAAAAGATAGAGTAATTCTAAAAATAAGAAAAAGAAAAGAAGAAGCTAGGAGAAAGGGGGGGAAAGAAGCGAATCAAAAAGAAGTGGAATTTTTGAGAGATCAAGAGAAAATGGTTAGAGAAGGAGGAAGGAAAAGAAGGGATATATTAGTAGATTAAAGTGAAATGTGTTAATACTGTTAACAGTATGTAGTTAACTAAGATATAAGGAAATTATATTAACATTATTAATTGTAGATAATTAATTAAATTAAATGCTTATTGTCTAAAAACTGAATTTGAGGATGTGTGCTACTTATAGTAAAATAAACCAACAGATGGAATATGAAATGATAATTTGGTTTAACTTTGAAGGTGCAATTAATGATACTGTTTATGTATTAAGAAAAAAAGCAAGTATCAGATGAAAAATATGGAAAGAGAATAATATGGCTGAAATAGAATTATGATGTAAAATAATGGGATGTTAAGGGGAAAAACCTAGACAACACTTTGTTTATAAAATATCTTAAAATTTGTAATAAAAATTAAAAACCTTGTTTTTTAAAAAAATTGGAGAGTTGAGTGTGTGCACATGCGTTTGTGGGTGTGTATGTACTGTGTGTGAGCGCAAACAATACCGTCCAAGTGGAGAAAGAAATATATTAGCAGAACCTACAAAATGTTGGAGTTGGAAATTAGTAGAGAATTAAAAGGAATCACAACAGAGAAAAGTACTTTTTTGGATGAATGGGTTCTAGGCTACATAATGCCATACTACAATTAATAGAAAGTTGTCTATAAGTGTAATGAAGAGACTGGAAATAATTGCTATTATTACATCTCTCCAGTAAGGCTGGCAACGGGTAGGTCACTGTTGTACATATGACATAAGGATGATATAATATGGATACTTTAATTTTATTTTGAAAATGAACTATAAAAGAGTTTTCCTTTCAATTTTTTTTTGCCAGTATTTATTTTTTATATCCACTGTAAATCAAAGCATGAAATTAATAAATTAACAAATGTTTATCTGACTGGATAGATGAGGAAAGAAAAATATTGTAGGGAAGTGCATTGTTTTTACTCAATGGATTCATTATAGAAAAAAGGAGACTGGACTTCATCTTTTGCTCAATAGACATGGATACAATTTCATATCACTCTGGTTAAAATCGGCTACCAAGATATTACTTTTAAATGGGGCAAAACCATAAAGAATAAATTTAGAAAATCTAATCTAGGCCATGCAAGGTTAATTGCTTTAAAGATTTCCAACTAAGGTTTTAGGTAAGGTAACTATAATAGAAATATAAGTATAGAAGTAGACATTCTCCCATCTTTTAGTGATACCTCAGATTCATTATTTTAGTTTTATCCCAATCTAGGTTGTCCAGAGCCTCACATCCTAATAAACTTCAGAAATAACGACTAACATAGAATGGAAATATAGATTCCAACAAATGCAGGTCTTGGTATGAGTGGAACAGGAGTGGGCTGCTACGGGTTCGCCCATGTTCAGGAGAGCCCGTAGCTAACATTATGGCCTTACTTACCTCACTTCCAAATCGGGCCATGTGGAGACTTCCAGGAAGGGCAGGTGGGTGGGATGGAATGGGTGAGGCCAGTCAGGGGTGGGATTTGGAGGTTGTCACCTGCAGTTTTTACAATGCAATTCTATGTGTCCCTAAGCAGAAGAAAGCTTTGGCATAATATAAATGTATAAATAGTTACACATTCACCAACATATTCCCTTTATGGCCAAAGATATCACAGTGGAGCAATGAAAAAGCATCAGTTTCTCCAATGTGGATTTTGAGGTGAATAATCTCTCTACTGTGGAATCCCTGATGCTCTCTAAGTTTGGTTTTTTGCAGATATTTCATTATCCAACTAGGTAACATCATCAGTGCTAGTGAGTATGGGGGTTTGCTTTATATGCAGCAGCTTTCCTAATGGTATTGGTGGATTTATGACTTTGTCCTTGGTAGTTCCTTGATGAATGAATTAATATATATGTATGTATGTGTGTGTGTGTGTGTTGTATTTGTGCTGATAAATAGTCTTCTGTAATGAGTCTTCTGTAATGAGCCGAAGGACAGAAAGGGGGAGTAGTGTTAGAGTCTCTGAGCTTTTAGCTTTGGGCAACATCATCCACCATGTCTTGGCAAAGGGTCTAGTGTAGCTCACTAATCCATGATTCTATTGCAACCATTGCTTCCTGATAGGTAATCACAATTCTAACACAGGCGGAAGGTTGGATTTGGTTTGATTTTGAAGCAAAGGAAACATGATACTGTACAGAGGAAATTAAATCTGGCAATTATTTTCCATTTCTTATCAACGTTCTTACCCTTAACCTAACTGTTGGAAAAAGTAAACTGTTAGTTTGGGATGAGGTTCTGTCAGTATGTGACGATATTCAATTATGCATGACCAGTCTTAAGTTAAGCACTTGGTCAGTGCTATGGATGTTTGTAAAGGCCATGCATAGGAAACACTTGGATAATCCAATAACAATGGCCCTAGCATATATTCTGAGTGGGTTGTGCTACTCCTGAAAGAGGGTTTGTGATATAGAAGTCCTCAAGATATCTTGCCAAGGGTAATTCAGCTTGGACACCAGTGGTTGAACCTCTGTATTCTATGTGGGGCTACCTTTAATGATGGTCTGGTATAAAATATGATAGCTAGATTGATAGTAGGACCAATTTCAAATTTGAAATCACTGCATTGGTTTACAAATAGGCTTCTGAGACCAATTCAGGGAACTGCTTATTACCTTTAAAACCCAATGTGGTACAGCTTACGATGCATCAGACAATAGCTTGCCATAGTCAAATCTACCCATCTGGTCTAGACCTATAAGGAGAGGCTCTACAAGGATTTTTCCCTGGAAAACATACATGGAGCCAATGGTGGGTTGCAGGCGGTACGCCCCAATACGGGTGTACCGGTGCCTGCCGGGAGCACCCGGTACCGTTCCAGTACGGTGCTCTGGAGGGCTCACCCACCTGCTGTTCTTAAATGTATTTAAGCTCTTCAGTGCTTCTGTGCACGCCACGGAGCATACGGCACCTGCGCAATGCTCTGCCGAGCAGCTGGAGCATCGTAGAGGCGTCATGGAGCATTGCAAGAGGCAAGGATGCATGTGCGTGCTGCATGTGTGTACATGCGCTCATGTGATGGACGCCAGGCCATGTTGCACCATACCGGTTGCACCAGGGTCCAGAACCCACCACTGCACGGGGCATGCATGGCATGGCATGCATGCCCCATGTGGTACAGTTTCCTTTGTTTTACAGTTAGCTGTTCTTGAATTTTGCAAGCAGATATAATCAATTCTATTCCAGCAAGTCTTTGTATGGAACTGACTGGCACATTGATCACATATTTGTGATTCTAGAATGGTTTATTATTATTTTTATATCACTATACTTTATATTAATATTTTGTTATTGACATAATTGTGTGAGATGGGATAGAAAGAAAAAAGTCTTCAAACACAATGTTTATTCTTCCCTAGTTCATACCTTGATTTCCTATAACAGTAAATTCTAACCATTTTTAGCATTCATAGAAGTGACTTGATTGGATGGGTGAGAGAGAAATAGGATAAAAAATCCTGATTATCAGCATACCTAAAAACACCAAAGCTGGGTAGGAGATTGACTACACTGTCAATATTTACTAAACATAACAAAGTGTATTTTAAAACTGATGCTATTATCAGAATTAAGTTATCAGAAAAAGGAATTAAAATAATTCAAGAAATAATTTAAAGATACAGTTTTACTTACATGGGATTACAGAGGTATTATTTTGGTTTTTTAACTATATTTGATCGATACATTCTAAATAGTCTAAATTTCCTCCTTTTGACAATATTATTGAAGTAATTGATATTTGAATCGAATCCTCCCACCTGATCTTTCTAAAAATTAAACTTAAATGCCCAATTGCTGTGAGCATTTATGAAAAGAAGACCCAATTTTTGAATTAAAGGATCTGGAAGGTTTAGAGTGAAGATCAGTTTGTTCTTCCCAGTACATTCTTGATTTGCTGGAAGTAACACTCTCAAGGATTACAGCTCCAGCCACGCAAAATTTTAAACTGGGAAAGAAAAGGTCAGAATAGGAATTAATCATATTTTGAATAAAATAAGAAAAATATCGTTGCAAAGAAAATATATTAAAAACTGCAAAGGCCATGCAGTCTAAGCTAGTCACACCAGTAACAGTAATATAATTTCATGTTTTAATAACATGTTCACATTTCTGAAATAATATGTGGATACATAATGAAGTATCTCAGAATTCATGAGGGATCCATAATTTTATTTTTCAGACAGTATATATTGACCATTCATTGAAAATAAAAATACTGGAAGCTGGTGTGTTGCTTACAGTATTCATGTTTCAACATTCAATTTTGGTTAAATATACTGTGTACAAATTAACACCTTTCATGATGCTTTGATTCAAGGTTTGTTGATGTATATATAACAAATACAGTCTATATTGAGAAAACCCCTCAGATTGTATAGTTTGAAAAACAGGAATTGGGTTTTTGGGGATGAAAGTGATGTCACAATAAGTATTGTGGATTAATGTTGCAGATGGACTGAATCACACAACTATTTGTGGAATTTCAAAAAGGAAATGCTGCATCATTTTTCTCAATGCTATGAGATTATCAACCTTTCCCTATCCAGGAAAGTATCCCCTACCCTGGCAGTATTATCATCAGTCACCAGCCAAATCTACTAAAAGAGTCTTGTTCCTATAAGGGCACAGGGATCCCAGAAACTGAATTCTTGGGATCTCTCTGTTTGGGTGTGAAACAGTGGAGATAACACTAATTCAATTTGAGTATAGTACTTACAGTGATGTGCTAGGACTGAAGAAATTTCAGTTCAAACCCTCCAGGTACTGTATAATCCAGGAAAATACATTGTGACTTGGCTTTTGCCGTTAACATTTTTCAATTCTTCATATAATTGCATGGGGAATGAAATTTTTTTATTTTATCATATTTCAGTATCTGGTTTTGTTTTCCAAAGAAATTGGAAGTTTCTAGAGGAATTATTTAAAGCCATTTAGCTGAGTACTTCAGCTTCAACCTCAAAAATACATGGCCAAACAATAGATACAAACTCAAGGTACAAACTCGATTGTAGAAAATACGACTTTAGCAACAGAGTGGTCAACGCCTGGAATGCACTACCTGACTCTGTTGTTACATCTTCAAACCCCCATAACTTGTCCCAAACTGTCTACTGTTGACCTCACCCCATTCTTGAGAGTTCAGTAGAAGCGTGCATAAGTGCACCAGCATGCCTACCATCTCAGTCCTGCTGTCCCCATTTATTTGTTCTCATTGCCTTTGTTCATGTCCATGTTTATTCTTATACCAGTTATCTTGTACATGCTTGACAAACTAACTGACTGACTGACTGACTGACTGACTGACTGACTGACTGACTGACTGACTGACTAAATAAATAAATAAATAAATAAATAAATAAATAAATAAATAAATAAATAAATAAATAAATAAATAAATAAATAAGATAGGATGTCTTTCCCATAGCTATGGTACTTGTTCCTTAATTCTATTGACTTCTCTGCCAGATGTTTGTGGATTAGCAAGACCCTTCTTTGTTTTCTTGATGTAGAGCCAGAATTCATGCGGTAATTTCAACCCATTTCTTTTTTATTTTCCTTGAAATTAATTTTAAGCCTGGATTATTTGGGAAGCTGTTTGATGACAACAAATGTATTTACTTTCTGCATCTAGAAATAAAAAACTATAGATAAGGGATAGTAAGAATATATTAATTTTGGTTATTATATAGAAGGTAAAGAGTATATTTACTAAAAGCTTTAGTAGTGATTAGTGAAATCCCACAGGAAATTATTTGCTTCTAATGCTGAATATTGTATTTCTTTAAAGACACATGTCTAGTATACTTTTTTGGGGTGGGTAGGTGGGATGCTCTAATTCCTAGACCAAGCGTATCAAACTCAATTTCATTGAGGGCCACATCAGTGTTGTGTTTGACCTTGGGGGGGCAAGGTGGGCATGGCCAGGGTGGGTGTGCCCAAGTTGACATCACTTATGTCAGGGGGAGCCTGTGGTGGCTCGAGAGCTCTGCCAGCAAAAATGGACTCCTGAACTCCCTTTTTGACAGGGGTGGCCTCCTACAAACCTCTGCCAACAAAAATGGAGCTCTGTTTTCACTGGCAGAGGCACCATGAGCCGGTCCTTCACTGTTTCCAGGGTGGCTCTGTGGCCCAGATCTAAGCACTCCGCGGGCCGGATTCTGCCTGCGGGCCTTGAGTTTGACACCCCTGTCCTAGACCATCAGTGAAAAAGAGGAACTGAA
The DNA here is from genome assembly GCF_964273705.1 of Natrix helvetica. Classification (NCBI taxonomy): domain Eukaryota; kingdom Metazoa; phylum Chordata; class Lepidosauria; order Squamata; family Natricidae; genus Natrix; species Natrix helvetica. Next base: position 136,702,056 of record NC_138551.1, read on the forward strand.
CATAATTTTTAGACCAAAGGTTTGGAAATGTCCTAATTAGCTATCATAAAAATGGCATCTCCTATGCATGCTTTGCTTTTGAATATCTTCTTCGTGAATATGTCCAGTGTGTTGATCCAAAAACTGCTGGATTTATTTTAGTGATGCAAACTAAATTGATTTTTGCAATAGGAGAAATATATGAAGACTGGAGAGGAAGAGTGATGTCAGATACCACAGTTCCATATACGATGCTCAGCAGAGAACAACATGAAGCAAGATTAGTAGAAATAACAAGACGAAAAAGGCCCAAGGAGGTATGTAAGATTGCTCCAGTTAGTAAAATGTACAGTATAGTTTAAGAATTATAGAAAAGAATGATGAATGCAGACACCACTTAAGGAAATTCATTCTGTAACTTTCTGTTTTCTTATATAACATACTTCATTAAGTTTTAATAATTTAACTTAAAACAAAAAAGAAGAAATCCATATGATCTTACCTACATTTTTAAAAAAATGTAGAAATATTTACAACCTAAAAACTATGGTTGGATGGAGCTAGGCCCTTCCTAGTGGCAGAACAAAGAAAATTTCAGACTTAATCCCCAGTGATTATGATGTAACAATGTCAGGCCAGTTTGGTAGAGTTAATAGGTTTTTTTAAGTGGGGAAAATAGCTTTAAGAAAGAAGCATGCACAAAAAAATAAAGATTACAGCATTTACTAGCTTTCTTGCTGCTGCTATTTGCAGAGTTAAAGAAGTGAGCAATTATTCATGCACTAGTTTAAGTAGTTGGTTTAGGTACTTAGTGCAAGTGGAACTACCATATTCTTGGAAAGTTGTTGTTTATAACAGAAATTTTGAACTACAGCAATATCTCCATTAATAATTGTATTATGTAAATCAGAAGGCAGAAACATAGGCAGTTTATGAGTCAGTGTTAAAATAACGACACATGCATTTAATCAATTCACAGGCCATAACTATTCTGTTGGTTGCAATCAGCTGCAGCTGTGATAATTTTGAGTTGCATCTAGAAATCTCCCTTGGGTTGTTGATATGCAGGTATGGCTCCTGCTGTCATGAGTGGTGATTTGATGGAATAAAAATGTGAATTTTCTGTGAGGCACATTTTCAATGATATTATATTATGAGTTGTGATGTGACGATGCACATCACCCCCCTTAATTTTCTATTTCACCTTGGCACTTATTAATTAGCAGAAGTTGTTGCGGTTTCCTAATCTGCGCTAGCTGCAAGGAAAAAAACAGGCGAGGAAGGAATCAATAGTTTTCAGACTTAAAAGTAAGTAAGTAAGTAAGTAAGTAAACTTTTATTTATAAACCGCGCCCTTTCCTAAACAGGACTCGGGGCGGTGTACAGACATATTAAAAACCATATAGATAAAAAATATAGATGTGCATAAATATATAAACATATAAACATATAAACGGAGGAGGTAGAATGTGCTGTACCAAATTTAAATTAAAATACAAATATAATTAAAATTTCCCTTAAAAATTACACAATAAGATGTTTGCCAGGAGGTTAAAGATGGGACTATACATCAGTCAAGCCAGCTAATTGGAATAGGTGGGTCTTAAGCTTCTGTCGGAAGGAGCGGAGGTCGTTAGTAGTTCAACACAGATCTGGTGAATGCTTATGAAAGCTATCAAGAGGATAGGCAAGCATCCATTAACTCAGAATTGGAAGAAAAATAAAATTCTAGAATTAGGTCTGTATAGGCTTAGACTTTTATAGTCCAGAGTAAACTGATTTTCTGCATACATAATTTCATTCTAATTGGCAGTAAAGGGGGACTAATCTTTCTGAATCACATCTGGGGCCAAATAAATCAATCCCTGACTAACGGGTTAAATTTAGCTGAGATTTACAACACTGCCTGTTGTAATGCCTGACATTACTCTCTCAAGCCTCTTGCTACTCAAAGGGTTTAAGAAAAACTCTAGACCAGGTGTCAAACTCGATTGCATTGAGGGCCACATCAGGGTTGTGTTTGATCTTGGGGGGCTGGGATGGGTATGGCCAGCTCAATGTCATTTGTGTCGGTCCCTGTGGTGGCCCAAGTGCTCTGCCAGAAAAAACAGGCTCTAAAGCTCTGCTTTTGACTGTGATGGCCTCCTGCAAGTGAAAATGGAGCTCGGGAGGGCTGATTGCATTTTTATTGGAAGAGGGTTGTAGGAGTCCGTCTCAGCAAAAAATGGAGCTTGGGAGCCCATTTTCTCTGGCAGAGGCACTGCAGGCCGACCCTTCATTGTTTCCAGGGTGGCCCCACAGGTCAGATCTAAGGGCTGCATCCGGCCCACGGGCCTTGAGTTTGACACCCCTGCTCTACACTAAGGAGAAAAAAATGTTTCTCTCATTTCTGAAAATATAAAAACAATTATGACTCTTAAGTTTCATTTGTAGGTAAAACATCTAAGTTCTTTCCTAATGGAATAAAGAAAAATCAAATAGTCATATTCCAGAAATAATTGATAATTGGTTACTAAAAAAAAAAAAAAAAGAACATTTGGAAGAATCCAGATTGGACACATTTATTTAAGTTTTGAAGGTAAAATGCTCTCAGAAATTAATAGTTTCAGCTTCAAGTTCTCTTCCTCCAAGACCTAAGGAATAACTTCCTCATCTTATCTAATGAAAAATACTGTAATTTCACAATCCAGTATAGCTTTGGAAAACCAAGTAATATTTTGCACAATTAACTAATGTATTTAATACATTATTAATACAAAACTTGTCTAATAGTTTTTTTTTACATTAGCTCAATAACAACTGTGCTCCCCCCCCCCCCAAATTCAGGCACACGTAACAAGTGAGATTTATTTTTTTACTTTGTTTATTAGATTTATTTGCTGTCCATCTCGACTTTGAGGCAACTCTGGATGGCTTGCAACATTAAAAGCTATAAAACCATAAAATACAAATATTTAAAAAACAAAATAGAATTACAATCAAAAATAAAATTACAGTTAAAAGATAAGAAGTGAAAGAGCATAACGTACAATGGGATTTTATCTTCATCCATCAACCACTCTTAGTCCCTCATTGGGGCCCCAAGCCAGCTGGCAGAACCAGGTCTTCAGGGATCAAAATATCAGAAGGGTGAGAGCAGATCTTGCCTCAGGGGGTACGATATTCCAAAGGACAGGAGCCACAGCAAAAAAGGCTCTTCTTCTGGCAGCAGAATTCCTTGTCCAAAGGTCCCCAGCATGCCTCTTTTGCCAACATAGGTGAGCTGGGTCAGTCTCACTGGGGTGAGATCATGGTTCTGAAGTAACTTGGACCCATGCTATGCAGAACTTTAAAGCTGATAACCAAACTGGCAGCCAGTGCAGTTCATAGAGCAGTGGTATAACATGGACCATTCTAAAGCCCCAAGGACTGCCTGTGCTGCAGCACTCTGTACCAATTGCAGTTTCTGAATGCTCTTTAAGTATAGTCCAAGCATGAGATGGACAAGGATTCAGTGTCTAAATGCAGGGGCTCCTGATCCAGGAAAGCCTGCCACTTGTGGTCAACATGAAGTTGTGCAAAAGTTCTCCTAGCCTCTTTGAGCAGGAATCGTGAGTCCAGGAGAAGCACCTGGTTGCAGATCGGGTCTGTCTGGGCTAGTGCAACCCCATCCAGAACTAACGTTCTTAAAGTCCCATATCTTGAAGCTTCATGCACCCAAAGCTATTTGGTCTTAACAGCATTCAACCAAAGACTTTTGTCCCCCACTCAGGCCCCTACATGATTCAGGCCCCTTGAAAGGGCAGCAACAGCATCACTTGGATCACATGGTGGAGATCAGTGGTGGGTTTCAAAAAATTTTAGAACCTCTTCTGTAGGTGTGGCCTGCTTTGTGGAAGTGGCTTGCCGGCCATGTGACCAGGTGGGAGTGGCTTGGCAGTCATGTGACTGGGTGGGCGTGGTCAACTTGTAAAATGTGGTGAAACTCACTTAACAACGCTCTTGCTTAGCAACCAAAATGTTGGCTCAGAAACTCTGGCATTTGAAGCACACAAGTCTTAAAGCTGTCAAGTTACAAGACTCTTGCACCTTTAACCCTTTAGAAAAAAAACCCCAGAGGTGTTCAAACTTGACAGCTTTAAGACTTTAAGGTTTAGATAGGACTCTTAGAGGCGGGCGGGACGATTGGTGAGCCAGCCAATCAGTGAGTGGTGGAACCTCTTCTATAGAAGAGGTTAGAACTGGCAGGAACCCACCCCTGCTACGTACCTACCTACCTACCTACCTACCTACCTACCGACCGACCGACCGACCAACCAACCTACCGACCTACCTACCTACCTACCTACCTACCTACCTACCTACCTACCTACATACATACATACCTACATACATACATATATACATACGTATACATACACACTTTTCCTTTTTTTCAATGTTTTTTTCTATCTGTTCCAAAGAACAGGTTAAACCAATACATCAATGGGTTATATTTCTGTTGCTGTTTACCTTAGCCAGATGCATTTAATTCAGAAAAAGACTTCAATATTCCTTACAAATATATCTTTCTTTTGCACAATATTCCTTAATCTATCTGAACTCTCACATTGCTGTTTTTCTCGGTAAATTTATGACACTTCATACATGCACAAAACAAAATTGAGGCTCTTCTTTTTAAAAGATGCGAGTTTAAACATACAGGTTTTAATGCATGAAGCTCTCTTTTACAGTTTCTGTGTGGTATGGCAGGTGGTCTTCTAAAGCATTAACATACATAATTTTTATTTCAGTGTGTTGAACCCCAATTGGAACCATTTGTGTTTTCTATTGCTTGTATTAGAGATAAAAATGGGAGAATAAAACTGCATTGTTTTGAGTGCCTCTTTGGATTACAGCCACAGGTTGAATAGAAATATTGCTTCATATTCTCCAGCCATTTTCCACTCTCTTGTATTGAAACGTTTAATTATCCACTGTTTCCATGTTTATTGCAATTTATTCTAAGCATTGCATTTAGTTTAAAGCAAAGCCTTCCTAACTTCCTCCCTTCCTTCTCCTCCTCTTCCCTAGAAGACAAAGACACATAAATATAATTAATGAGAAAGTGAAAAGGATTGGGCCACATTTAGACATATTTGAAGCTTTTAAAAAACTCCGAAAAGTTCCTTCACAGGAAAAAATTGAATCAGCTGCGACCTGTATTCAAAAACTTTTCAAAGGATGGTTTGAACGTAGCAAAATGAAAAGAATAAAAGTGAAGGTAATGTATTTTAATTTCATTAATATGAGATATCGTGATGGACTATAATGGATTATATCTCTGATAAGTTTGCATTACTATAGCTAGTACCTTGTCCAGCTTGAACAGTAATGATTGATATAAAATAACATTAGCCTCAAAATTTGAAAGATGCAGAGTTGATTTATACAAGAAATAATCCCTATACAAATCTGAAAGCCCAATGATTTTTACAGCCCTTACTAGAGAATACTGGGCTATTTGGACAAAATAGTCTGGTCTATTAAAAGGGCAGTTTTCTGTTTAGCACAAAAATATATGGTCCACAGTCTCAAACTCAATAGGGACTTCATTTTACCCATTATCAAGTTGCTATACACAACAATTGATAGATTGTTCCAACCATTCTATGGTTTTCCTGGCTTCTTTTTGTCTTCTGGCTAATTGTAGCCATCTCTTTGTGTGCGTGTGCGAAAAACCAGTATTTTCTGTCCCAAAGATGCTTTTTTCCCCAAAAGACAACTGGACTTCATTTTTCTTTTAAGGCATTTTGCTTCTCAACCAAGAGCATCTTCGGTTCTGCCTCAATGGTAGAGAATAGAAGGATTTATATTCCCTGCAGCCATCTGGTCGTTAGTTCTCATTCTGAGAGTTGTTGAGGGCACTTGGAGCTTCATCTATGCCATCAGAGTAATCTGAATAGGGTGGAACCTTCTTGGCATTGCTGAAAGGACTTTGTTGTAAACAGGAGATAGACCCTCCCCCCTAACATTGAATAGAGAGGGCCATTCAATTTTAATATACATGCCTTCTTTGACTCTTTCAAACCATTGGACCTCTTGGTCCAGAATGTGGACTTTTCTGTCTTCAAAAGAGTGGCCTTGGTCTTTCAAATGCAGGTGGATTACTGAATCTTGTCCTGATGAGTTTGTTCTCCTATGTTGTGCCATGCATTTATGAAGTGGTTGTTTTGTTTCTCCAATGAACATATCTTCACATGTCTCACTGCATTGTCCTGCAGATATCACATTGTTTGTTTGTGTCTGGGTGTTTTATCCTTGGGGTGGACAGACTTCTATTTTAGTGTATTCTTGGATTTAAAGGGTGCATGTATCTTGTGTTTGTGTAAAATCCTCTGGAACTATTCTGATATTCTTGCAATGTATGGAACAACAACATTGCTTGGTTATTGTTCTCTTCTTTGTCTTTTATAGAGGTGGTCCTGCTGGGACTATCTTTTTTTGGATTTGATGAAGGGCCAACTGGGGTAACCACATGTTCTGAGGACTTCCTTGATTTGTTTTAGTATTTTTTCTCTTCCATCTTTGCTGGTAGGCACATCTTTAGCCCAGTGATGTAGGGTTCTGATCACGTCAAGGAAAAACAAAGTCCAGATTGGGGACAACCATAACCTACATGACTGAGAATCTCATAGACATCTAGTATTTTCTGTTACTAGATTATTAGATATATAGCACTTCAGCAAACTTTGATCCTTTCGTGTAAAACTCAAGACCCACCTTTTTCAAGTTGCTGGCCTGGCTCAACTTTGATCCAACTATATCGCTCCTGACGGGTTTTTATTTCGGGTATTTTAATTGCATTCAATTTATTTAGGGGTTTTTAAACATTGTGTTTTTACTTGTTTTTATCTATCAGTTCACCTCCTCCTTGTATATGTCGTATATATGTCTTGGTATATGTTTTGTTATATGTATGTCGATATATTTATTTCCTATGTTTTGTTGTACGCCGCCCCGAGTCCTTCGGGAGAGGGTGCGGCTAAGAAATAAATATTTATTTATTTATTATTTATATATCTTGGTAAAATACTATTACTATTTTTCCGAGCACTGTATGTTCTGGCAGAGTACTTTATGTTGCTAGCATTTATGTTGCTAGCCTAAAATACCCAAATGATAGACATTCAGACATCCCCAACAAAAAGCAAGCAAAGAAACGAACAAACCAGAAAGAAGCATGCTAAAATTCTTGACCTTTTCTCCTTCTTGTACTTCCTTGTCTGAGAAACTTTAGCTGGACTCCAAAAACAACCTGGGGAAAGTACTGACAAGAGTTAAAATAGCCATGTTGCAAACAAGAAGTGGGAAAAAACCATTTAGCATCCACTTCACTCATTATGTTTCAGTCCCATATGTAAGATAGGAACAACACCAGAGGTGGTATTCAGCAGGTTCTGACCAGTTCTAAAGAACCGGTAGTGGAAATTTTGAGTAGTTTGGAGAACTGGTAAATACCACCTCTGACTGGCCCCGTCCCCATCTATTCTCTGCTCCAGAGTCCCAGCTCATCAGGAGGAAATTGAGATTTTACAGTATCCTTTACTTGCCACACCCACCAAGCCATGCCCACCAAGTGCCCACAGAACCGGTAGTAAAAAAAATTGAATTTTTGAAAATTTTTGCATTTTTGATGTACTGAATAATACATCTGCAAATTCTGATGATTTCATTAGCTATTTGCCTGGCTGGTTTGATCTGGAAGGTTGTGTGTTGATTTCCATTGATTTAAGCAAGGTCATCTATTGAGACCCCAGATTTTCTCGAAATATCCACTGGTATGTGATTCTCCTTGAAATTTAAATTCTCCTCCCACTCTACTATTATTTGGAAGATATAGCTATTCTCCTAGGCCTTTGGTGAGGATGATTGATGTCCCCTTTCTTCCTTTTTGTTTGCTTTCTCTGCCATAACGGTTCCTTTGTTTTGTGTTGTTTTTGTGCTTTTTGTATTGTTCCTTGTTTTAAAATGTGTTTAATAATTTGTAAACCACCCAGAATCAATTGGAAGCAGGTGGTAGGTTAATGTTATGATTATTAATATTAACAATAATAGTAACAAGATGTAAAAATAGGATAATTGTATGACAAAATACATTAGGATGTCATAAGGATGGAATTGTGTTATATAACAAGACAATCTGAGATCGTGCTGCCATCTGAATTGGCTCAACTAAGAAGTATACAAGCTCATTGGCTGCATTTGCACAATCCTCGGCTAAAATATGATTGATGTGTCTGCTTAACATAGCCAAGAATTTGCAAGTGTCATATTTACCTTTTTAAATTATTTTCCGTTTTCAATAAGCTAATTGGTTAATGGTTCATGTGTTTTATAAACTTGAAAATATGGTACGTTTTTCTATTTTATTATTTTGTCATTCAGAAATGTTATATAAATTACCAAGAAAGAATTGTATTTTTGTTTAACATGTTTGCTTGTAAAAAAGCTGTCAGATAAAAGATTTTCAATTTGAATTCTATAGATGCACTCATAAGACACCATAATGTTACATAAGGCTACAAACATTTAAGTATCTAAATTCTGTTGAAATCAATAGAGAATTGCAATATCAGGGAAGATCAATCTGCTTAATACACTGAAAACTCAAGTATATTTTGCATACTTTTCAGTGCACAATTAACTATTGAAATAATTTTCATTCTTTGAATAAAACTTAATTGTGTCTAGCTAACACTGGTTATTTTCAGGGGCATGTGTGTCAAATATATCTTACATTTATTTTTTTTATCTCTTAATAGAGATATTTGCACTGATTTTTATGAATGCATACTCATTTTTTAACCATGAGAAATTGTGTTGTTCTTATTGAGCATTTTTATTTAAGAAATGCCACAATCTTTATTTAAGAAATGTCACAATCTTTATTTAAGAAATGTCACAATCTTCAAAACAAAGCAGGATCCACAGCAAAGCTTTAGAAAGTAGCAGAAAAAAGAAAGCAAGAAAAAAAAATCCCCCAGTCAAGGTATATGCAAATCTAAATCTCAATACCTTAATTCCCATGAAAGGTTTTCCCATCTTCATATTTCAAAACTTGATTCAATCTACAAGATGCATCTTCCCCAGTTTTAATAAAGGAAAATGAATAAAAGACGTTTAGGCCAAATACTTCAACCACTACTAATGATGTCATTATGCTTCTAGTGCTTTTTTTTTTAAACAAAGTTTTATTGGTTTTTTGGTGTTTTACAAAAGGAAAAGGTATGGGGAAAGTTACAAATTGTGGCAGCCGCAAACTGTGGTAGGTATACCCCTCCCCCAGACTCATGGTGTACATTTGCATAGCATTCAAATATTACATAATAACATATAGTCAGTGTGGTAAATTCATTAATAATTTCAGTCAATTTATGTCATGTGGATTTTCTTACTTATTTGTGTGATCTGAGCTTTCTTGATGTCGCCCCATCTCCCCCCGTTGGCAGTGCTCCGGCCCCTCCCGTGTCTTGTGCATCTACTGGGATATCTTCTGGTTTTTCTAGGAGTAGTTAATTTTTTTCCATAAAGGCCTGCGCCTCTATGGGTGTATTAATTCTGACCCTTGTCTCCTCCCAGAATATTAACATACCTTCAGGCAGCAACCAACGAAACCACACCCCCTTCTGGTATAATTTATTCGCCAATTGCGAATAATATTTTCTTTTCTCCCTCACTTTCTTGGGGATCTGTTTCAGTATGGTTATCTCCTTATCTTTGTATGTCAGGGCTTGTCCCCTTTGTGTATTCAGAATTTCATCTCTTGTGCTTTTCCTAAGAAATTTAATGTGTACCTCCCTGGGGACATTGTATGTTCTAGCATATGCGGAGTTCACTCTATAAACCAGGTCTATTTCCCACCCCATCTGCTGTTTTTCTTTCTGAATATACTCAGCCAAAATAGTTGTCATGATGTCCCTTATGTTTTCATCATCTGTCTCCATCACATTTTGAAACCTAAGATAAAAAGACATTCTCTCAAACTCTATTTTCATTTGTTGGGTGTCAAGCTCTTTGTTTCCCTTCTGCACACCCTCTACCCCCCCCTCATCTCAGCCGCGCCCCGCTCCAAGAGATCCAGTCTCTGTGAGTTCTTATTAATTTTTTCCTGGTTCCCTCTAATTTCTTCTTTCATCTCCTTCAGTTGTTTCTTTATTTCCTCTTGTCCCTGTAGAATTTGCTGAAACATTTGATGAAACTCCAAGTCCGTAGTTTTAGCTTGTTTAAAGGCTGTCAATGTTGATTGTGTACTCGGACTTGAGGTTGCAGATGTCGGGGCAGAGGCAGCAAAGCCAGGCTTTCCAGGAGGTGGTCTTTTAGAAGTCATTATTAGTAATAAAGGGCCCAGTCAGTATAGAGAGAAATCAGTCAGAGTGGTAGAGCAGCCAAGGGAGTCCGGGGGGTAGAGAGACCAGGCACAGGGGAACTCTCTAATCACCCTGGCAGGGAACAGGCGTTTTTCACTCCAGAAAGTTCAAAAACAAACAATCCACAAGAGAATTATCCAAATAACACGGAGACAAAGACCGGAAGCCTGAAGCTGAGAAGTGGAGTCAAGTTCACCTTTCATGAAGACAACGGAAGTGTGCCATCTTGCCCTGCCAACTTCGGGTACTGAGGCAAAAAATAAAGTTTTCAAAATTCAAAGTTCCCAAGGCTTCCAGTTCACATTGTCTTAAAACCTAAAGGTTTAAATCTGAAGATCCATTTAGTTGGAGTGTGACCTATTTGGTTTGGCTCTCCCCCTCCTCCTTCCCTTGGGGCTACGAGCATGTTTGTTTCTAGCCGCTTGTCCAAGGGGGGGGGGAAATCCCCCTCCCCTCCAGCCGCACTTCTCCAAGTTAGCCAAAAGTTCCAATTAAGACAACTGATAATTTTTAGAGTTGGTGATAGGTATGAAGGGAGTCTACACCTCACCGCACCGCCGCCGCATCCTTCAGCTTTCTTTTTTTCTTCCGGACAGCCTCACAGCGAAGACGCTTCAGCGCGCCTCCCCTTCGCGCTCCTCAGTGCCTGGAGCGAAGCGAGAGCCCCCCGATGGCCGCCGCCAATGCAGGGGTCATCCCGCCGCTCCGCTCCTCCGGCAAAACGCCTCTCCGGGGCGTCCTGTGCCCCCCAAGGGTTGGGGAGCCCACCGGGGATGCGTGGGGCGAGAACTGGAAGTCGCTTCTAATGCTTTTTAAAGAGGTACGAAGGGCAGATAACATGAAATGATGTTGACATTTGTTGATAGACTCTAAATGCTAAATATTTTTATTATGCAAGAAGAATAAGTGGCTAAGACATTTTGTTCTGCAGGAGATATCCACTCAAATGCATTTGCAATTTCCAAGCCATGCTTTGGTATTAGAACAAATTATGAGGCTGTTTTTTTAAACAAACAAACAAACAAACAAACCTGTCTCCATAGATTGAAATGGCTCTCCTCTTAGCTAACCATGTGCATTTGACCAAAATTTGTTGACTTGTTTTGTGTGGTTTATTCACCATTTCAATTCAAAAGACTAATTTAGTTAATCTACAGATACTAATGATAAAATAAAATAACAATAATCAATGCAAAGCATCATGTTACATTACACACTGGTGCCAACTATTCAAAAAGTCAATTCCTAAAGGTCTTCCAAAAGACTCAGGTTTTTACCAGTTTCCAGATTGCCACTAGAGTAGGCACTATCAGGTGGATCAGGTGAGAAAAATCTATGTAGAAATGTGATATTTTACATACAAAGTCCAAAGCACCCAGAATGGTATCCAGCATTTTATTATTCATGTGACTTGATCCTCCTGGTTGATTATTAATTAAACATGCTGGAACATCACAACATTAATTGAAATGTACCTTGCAAGCTAATCTGTTTGAATCTACTTGATTGTAGATTTCAGGAATGAAGTGGGGGAAGCCACCTGCCCCTCCCAGAAGAATGAAATATTTTGAGGAATATTAAAAAAGGCAGAATGTTATATTTCCCTAAATGAGAAATGGAGAAACATGCTTTTTTTTTAGTGGCAGGAAGAAAACTACTCTTACTAGCCCCCCCCCCCCCCAGCAGTTATTTTGTGCCCATTAAGAAAGATTGGGCCAGCCTATCTACAAAACGAAAGACCTTCAGCTCCAGGATGATGGGATTAAGAAGAACAGGACATGATCCTCCAGGATTAAATAGGATTAATCCACTACTATTTAGCAGAAGATTCAGAGCTCGCTAACTGCACAATCTCCTAAGGGCATTTCAGACATTGCATGATTCCCCAGTGCTGTCCAAACGTCAACCAAACCTGGGAACTCAGACAAACACGTAGGATTCACATTTCCTCTTTTGCCTGTAGAGCCAGCTATAACCCCTACATGACCCCATAGGAACCTGACAATAGAATACATGCTCTTGCACAGGAACAGGAAGTTCAAATGCAAAGCCCAAAGAAGGTATAACACCCCCACCCCCACTCTCAACTCCATTTCGTCAGATGACCCAGGACTGTGGTTGGTTCTGTTCATCATTACACCATCTGTCCAATCAGTCTCCATGTTTCCAGTGTCTTTCTCCCAGCTTGGAACTGAACCAGATGGATATTTCTCCCCACAGAAGCAACTTCAAATGTGTATATTTTTTCTATCTAAACTAGAGTATTAGAATGACCCTTCTGACCAATATATCAAGGTATTCAAGTTGCATTAAGTTATTTTGATATGCAAGACATATTTAATTATCTTTGCATTTTAATATTGGACTTGTTATCTATGTGTAAATTCATATGTAGTCAAAGAAGTACCTTGTGCCCATGACATTGATCTGGGACAAACTCAGTTTGCAAACAAATTCAAATTAGAAAAATCTAAAGGCATCCCTAACCCAGAATACACTAGTGATGACTGAGCATTCTTAGCATTGATACAAGTCTGTCACCTACTTGGTGAACTTTAATGGAAAAAAATATCCTAAGGCTATTCAACAAACAATGTTGGTAGAATGTGTTGTATTTGTAATGCATCCCGTATAAATAAGCATAGTGTCCCAATGAGTCATACCCAGTCAATTAAATATAGAACAATATAGAGAAAATAAACATAAACCCAAATGCACATATATATTATTTTTTTTTTAAAATAATAAATTTTTTATTGGTTTTTCAAGATTTATAGGGAAAAGGGTAAATGGACAGGTATACAAATTTTGGCAGTTGCAAAGTGTGTGAGGCCCCCCTCCCTCCATACCCATAGTATACATTTATATATAATGCATTAGTATATAATTGATTACAATCAGCGTATTAGTTCTATTATTAAATTCAATCAAATTAAACATTACAGTATAAAATCCAAATATAATTCCATTTTCACTTTCGGTCAGTTTATAATAATATGATTTTCTTGTTTATTTTTGTGATCTGAGTCTTCTTGCTATTGCCCCATCTCCCTCCACTGGCAGAGCTCTGGCCCCTCCCGTGTCCTGCGTGTCCGTTATGGTGTCTGGTGGTTTCTCTAGGAGTGTTTTATTTTTTTCCATAAAGGCCTGCGCCTCTATGGGTGAATTAATTCTAATTCTTGTCTCCTCCCAGAATATCAACATACCTTCAGGCATCAACCATCTAAACCACACCCCTTTCTGGTATAATTTATTCGCTAAATGCGAATAATTTTTTCTTTTTTCTCTAATCTTCTTAGGGATCTGCTTCAGAATGGTTATCTCCATATCATGATATGTCAATGCTTGCCCCCTTTGTACACCCAGAATTTCATCTCTTGTGCTTTTTCTAAGGAATTTAATGTGAACCTCCCTGGGTACATTGTGTGTTCTAGCGTAAGCTGAGTTCACTCTATAAACCAGGTCTATATCCCACCCCATCAGTTGTTTTTCTTTGTGTATGTAGTCAGCCAAAATGTTTGTCATGATGTCCCTTATATTTTCCCCATCTTCTTCTATAACATTTTGAAATCTAAGATAATAGGACATTCTCTCAAATTCTAATTTCATCTGTTGGATGTCAAGATCTTTGTTCCCTTTCTGCACAGCTTCCACCCCCCCCCTCACCTCCTCCACCCCCCCTTCCACAAGATCCAGTCTCTGTGAATTCTTATAAATTTGGGCTCGATTTTCTTTAATTTCATCTGTCATTTCCCTTAGCTGTTTCTTAATTTCCTCCTGGCCCTGTAAAATTTGTTGAAGCATTTGTTGAAAGTCCATCTCTATAGTCTTAGGTTGCATCAATTCTGTTATCTTTGACTGTGTGGCTGGACTGGATGTTACAGATGTTGGAGCAGACGTGGCAAAGCCAGGTTTCCCAGGAGGTGGTCTTTTGGATGCCATCCTTTATAACATTAGAAATTCAGTCCATATATAAGATAAACAGTTAGAAAAGAAGGGTAGGCAGGCGAGATCCGGGAGCAGAAGAACCAGGCAGATGAGAATCTCTCTAATAAATCTGGCAATAGATGAAAGGTTTCCCCTAGAAAGTTCAAAAAGTACCAATCCACAAGAGATTCCTCTGGGAGACACGGAGACAAAGACCGGAAGCCTGAATTTTAAAGGTGGAGTCAGGTTTCACAATTCATAAAGACAACGGAAGTGTGCCATCTTGCCCTGCCAGTTTTGGGCACAGAGGCATAACAAAGTTTTTAAAAGTTCCAAAAGTCCTCAAATCACAGTAGAAAGTGAAATTAAGTTGAAAAGAAAATCATCTCAACCTGGGTGAGGCTTCATTCGTTGGCTCTCCCCCCTCCTCCTTCCCCGGGGGCTGAGAGCAAAATTATTCCTCGCCGCTTGTCCAAGGGGGGGGAGAGAACCCCCCTCCCTCCAGCCGCGCCTCCAGAATACTCCGAAAGTTGTTTTTTTTAAAAAAAAAAGCTGAATAATTCTTCATGCAGAATAGGGAATGAAGAGAGAAGCAACCTCACCGCACCGCAGCTGCTTCCTTCTATTGTTGCATTCTCCGGTCGGCTTTAGCGAGGCGCGAGGCGCAGAAATGCGAAGCGCCCTCCGATCTTGCTCCCCGGTGCCTTGGGCGCGCGAGAGACCTCCCGCCGGCCGCCGCCGCTGCAGGAGGTCCCCGCGATGCCGCCCCTCCGGCAGGACCCCTCTGAGGGGTGTCCTGTGCCCCCCAAGGAGTGGGGAAGCCCACCGGGGAGCCGGAGCGGGCAGAGAGCTGCCCGTCGCCGCTGCCACCGGAACCGGAACCCCCAAATGCACATATATTGATAAAAATAACACAGGCAGCAGAAATTAGAAAGGACATATACATAAGATAACTAAAATAAGATAAGATAACCATCAGGATCTCAATCAGAAGAACTGAACTGGCTTGAGACAAGAACCATATCAAAATCATACTGGTAGCAAAATATAGTGATGTCCTCCTAAGAAGAACTTAATCAAGGGTCCTTTCTTGAAAAGGCTCTTTGGTTTTTCAGAGTTTTATATTCTTGATGGAGAATGAGGCGTCAGGACTCATTGAGGTACGTGCAACAACTTTTATTAGAACAAAATAACTAGAACGCAAGGTATCAACAACTTCCGCACCTTGCTCTGTTTGACAGCTATTTAGACGGGAGCTGTCAAGCAGAGCAACCAAAAGGGGCATGGCAAAAGCCTGTTTCCAGCCCGGCGCACCTTAGCCAATAGGTGTGAGCCTTTGGTTGCTGGGCTGTCAGTCGTAAGTCGAGGACTTGCAGTCGGTCGCAAGTCGAGGACTTAAGACCGGTCGCAAGTCAAGGACTTTACAGGAGATTGAGCATTTTGGATTAAATAATCAACACAGTGTAGTCATTTCGTGATGTAGAAACTCAGTTTCCTGAAATGGCCCTTTCAGCCTATTTAATAGGAGGCTGCTTTTGATTGAATATGCAGAAAATATGCACCCCTAATGCTTCATTTAATGAATGTATAGGAAACTCCTTCTTTTAATAGCACTAGAAATTTAGATATATTACATAATTAAAACTTTCTTTAGTCAGACATTGATACCATAATAAATACCGTATTTTTCGCCCTATAAGACGCTCCGGAATATAAGACGCACCCAATTTTAAAGGAGGAAAATCTAGAAAAAAAAGATTCTGAACCAAATACTATAGTAAAATATTTTATATCAACTGTATAAAGTTAACAGCAGTTTAAGAACAATTTTATGTCAACCATGTAACACAGGGGTGTCCAAACTTTTTTCAAAGAGGGCCAGATTGGATGAAGTGAACATGCTGGAGGGCCGAACATTTTTCCGAACATTCTTTGAACAATAACAATTAAATGCAAATGAATTATTTTATTGCAAATGGCATACTTTTCATTTCATAACATTAAGATCAACTGACAGCTGAGTTTTCACAATGTATCCATCTTTTCCCTGAAGACTCGTGTTTAGTACATTCAGATGCTTTCTTTCCTCTTTCCCTCTTACTTATCTATCCTTCCTTCCACCCTACCTTCCTCCTTCCCTTCCTTCTTGCCTCCCTTCCAGTTCCCTCCTTCCTCTTTCCTCCTGCCTGCCTGCCTTCTTTCCCTCCTGCTTATCTATGCTTCCTTCCTTCCTTGCACCTCCCTCCCTCCCTTCTGCCTCCCTTCCAGTTCCATCCTTCCCTCCTTCCTTCTGCCTCCTTCCTGCCTGCTTGCCTTCTTTCCTCTTTCCCTCCAGCGTGTCTGCTTTTCTTTCCTTCCTTCCACCTCCCTTCTGCCCTCCTGCTTTCTTTCCTCTTTCCCTCTTACTTGTCTATCCTCACTCCCTCCTCCCCTCCTTCCCTGCCTGAGCGGGCTTCTTGCATGGCCCCAGCCCTCCAGCCGGTGGCTCATCTAAAACTTTTAACTTCCCAATCTAGCGTTCTCCACCCACCCACCCCCAATCCACCCGGATCTGTCATGCAGCAAAGAGATACAGTAGCTGGGCGCAATAGCAGCAATAGCAATAAGCAGATCCGGAGAGATTTGGGGTTGGGGGTGGAGAACGCTAGATGGGACACAATCAAACTTGATTCAAAGGCTTTCGCTCCTGGAAGTTCCGGTTCCGGCGGCGGCGGCGACGCGCAGCTCTTTGCCCGCTCCGGCTCCCCGGTGGGCTTCCCCACTCCTTGGGGGGCACAGGACACCCCGCAGAGGGGTCCTGCCGGAGGGGCGGCATCGCGGAGGACTCCTGCAGCGGCGGCAGCCGGCGGGAGCTCTCTCGCGCGCCCAAGGCACCGGGGAGCAAGCTCGGAGGGCGCTTCGCGTTCCTACGCCTCGCGCCTCGCTATAAGCCGACTGGAGAATGCTACAATTGAAGGAAGCAGCTGCGGTGCGGTGAGGTTGCTTCTCTCTTCATCCCTTACTTTGCATGAAGTTTTACTCAGCTTTTAAAACTTTAAAATAACTTTCGGAGCATTTTGGAGGTGCGGCTGGAGGGAGGGGGGTTTCCCCCCCCCCTTGGACAAGCGGTGAGAAACAATTTTGCTCTCAGCCCCCGGGGAAGGAGGAGGGGGGAGAGCCAACGAATGAAGCCTCACTTAGGCTGAGATGATTTTCTTTTCAATTTAATCTTATATATTACAATGATTTGAGGACTTTTGGAACTTTTTAAAAACTTTGTTACGCCTCTGTGCCCAAAACTGGCAGGGCAAGATGGCACACTTCCGTTGTCTTTATGAACTCTGAAACCTGACTCCACCTTTAAAATTCAGGCTTCCGGTCTTTGTCTCCGTGTCTCCCAGAGGAATCTCTTGTGGATTGGTATTTTTTTCAACCTTCTAGGGGAAATTTTCTATCTATTGCCAGACTTATTGGAGAGATTCTCTTCTGCCTGGTTCTTCTGCTCCCGGATTCACCTGGCTACCCTTCTTTTCTAACTGCTTACTTCATATTTGGACTGAACTTCTAACGTTATAAAGGATGGCATCTAAAAGACCCCCTCCTGGAAAACCTGGCTTTGCCACTTCTGCTCCAACATCCGCAACATCCAGTCCAGCCACACAGTCAAAGATAACAGAACTGATGCAACATAAGACTACAGAGATGGACTTTCAACAAATGCTTCAACAAATTCTACAGGGCCAGGAGGAAATCAAGAAACAGCTAAGGGAAATGAAAGATGAAATTAAAGAAAATCAAGCCCAAATATATAAGAACTCACAAAGACTGAATCTTGTGGAAGGGGGGGTGGAGGAGGTGAGGGGGGGGTGGAAGCTGTGCAGAAAGGGAACAAAGATCTTGACATCCAACAGATGAAATTAGAATTTGAGAGAATGTCCTATTATCTTAGATTTCAAAATGTTATAGAAGAAGATGGGGAAAATATAAGGGACATCATGACAAACATTCTGGCTGACTACAAACACAAAGAAAAACAACAGATGGGGTGGGATATAGACCTGGTTTATAGAGTGAACTCAGCTTACGCTAGAACACACAATGTACCCAGGGAGGTTCACATTAAATTCCTTAGAAAAAGCACAAGAGATGAAATTCTGGGTGTACAAAGGGGGCAAGCATTGACATATCATGATATGGAGATAACCATTCTGAAGCAGATCCCTAAGAAGATTAGAGAAAAAAGAAAAAATTATTCGCAATTAGCGAATAAATTATACCAGAAAGGGGTGTGGTTTAGATGGTTGATGCCTGAAGGTATGCTGATATTCTGGGAGGAGACAAGAATTAGAATTAATTCACCCATAGAGGCGCAGGCCTTTATGGAAAAAAATAAAACACTCCTAGAGAAACCACCAGACACCACAACGGACACGCAGGACACGGGAGGGGCCAGAGCTCTGCCAGTGGAGGGAGATGGGGCAATAGCAAGAAGACTCAGATCACAGAAATAAATAAGAAAATCATATTATTATAAATTGACCGAAAGTGAAAATGGAATTATATTTGGATTTTATATTGTAATGTTTAATTTGATCGAATTTAATAATAGAACTAATATGCTGATTATAATCAATTATATACTAATGCATTATATATAAATATATGTTACGGGTATGGAGGGAGGGATGCCTCTCACATTTTGCAACTGCCAAAATTTGTATACCTGTCCATTTACCCTTTTCCCTATAAATTTTGAAAAACCAATAAAAATTTTATTACAAAAAAAAAAAAAAAAAAAGGCTTTCGCTCCTGAGATCGGTGCGCTGCCATCCAAAATCGCTGCTGCGCCCGCTTTACCTGCCGCTTCTCAGGCGGTTCCAGGCGGCAGAGATCATAGTAATAGCATTTTGGATGGCAGCGCACCGATCTCAGGAGCGAAAGCCTTTGAATCAAGTTTGATTGTGTCCCATCTAGCGTTCTCCACCCTCAACCCCGGAGAGATTTGGGGTTGGGGGTGGAGAACGCTAGATGGGACACAATCAAACTTGAAATGCAGAAAATGGGTCAGTATAAGCTTGTTCACGTGCCCCCCACCCATCCTTGCCTGCCTTCTAAAGCCCCCATGTAACAAGCTTAAAGAGTTGGCAAAACAATTATCTTTGCAAGCCCAGTGAAAATTGAGCCATATGCCTATTCATTTGTCCACTGCTAACAAAGTCTCAGGAACAATTTATTCAAAGTAACCTTATATCAGACAATAATTTTAGCACAAAATTTATTTTTTTGTACAAAAGAAATGCTAGTCCCTGTCAAATATCTCAAGTCTTATTTTTAAGAGAATAGAAAGTGGTTCTTTTGTGTCCCTGCTAATACAGTATTTTATAAAAGTCTGTTTAGCTTTTCACATATACTGCCAAAAGAATTTTTAGTTTGTGGCTTCTTGCAGTTATGACTTCCATCTGTTTCCCTTTATTCGTTTATCATTCTGGATTCCAGTTTTCCCCTTTTGGTTTTGGGATGGTATTTTATAGAGATTTTTTTTTTAAAAAAAAAAATCTCTGGTAGATTAGATTGAAAATGTATGCAATTATATATTTGCAGATATATAATTTATATATTTAAAAGTTTTTGTGACGTTTAAGGTTTGAACTTCCGACTTTAGAGAGCCTGGGAACTTTCCCCTGTGCGTCCCACCCCCAAAACTATCCTTAGAATGGACCACCAAACTTCATTCCTCTTTTCTCATCCTTTCGACAGGAGCTTCTTAACGCTTCTTCAAGACAACGCAAATGTATTCTGCATACACTTTAGATAATTATAGAAAACGACTGTTTGAGTGTCTCTATTTCTGCAGGTCTGTATGTGTCTATTTGAGTGATATATAAAATCTCTTAACTAATTAGACTTAAAACTTGATTTTTAGCAAGTAAGTGACAGCTTCCAAAAGTAGGAAATTGCCATTTTCCTTCATAGGATGATTTTTTAAAAAAAATATCTTTTGCTCTGGGTTCTCACATTCCCAAAATAATTCTAACCTTCTCTTTATTTTCCTTCCTCGTTTCCTAACTTCCTTCCATCCTAACTTGCTTCTTTCATCTTCCTCCGCCTTTTCTCTCCCTCCTTCCCTAACTTCCTTCCTTCCTTCTCTTTCATCCTCCTCCCTCCCTCCCTAACTTCCTTCTATCCTAACTTCCTTCTTTCATCTTCCTCCCCCTTCTCTCTCCCTCCCTCCCTAACTTCCTTCCATCCTAACTTCCTTTCTTTCATCTTCCTCCCTCTCTCTCTCTCCCCCCTTCTTAACTTCATTCTCTTTCATCTTCCTTCCTCCCTTCCTATCTTCCTTCCATCCTAACTTCCTTATTTCATCTTCCTCCCCGCTCTCCCTCCCTCCCTTTCTAACTTCCTTCCTTCCCCCCTTACTTCCTAACTTCCTTCCATCCTAAGTTTCTTCTCTTTCATCTTCCTCCCTCCCTCTCTTCCTCCCTTCCTTCTTAACTTTCTTCCTTCTCTTTCATCTTCCTCCCTCCCTCCTTCCCTCCCTTCCTAACTTCCTTCTGTCCTAACTTCCTTCTCTTTCATCTTCCTCCCTCCCTCCCTCCCTCTCTCCCTCCCTTCCTCTCCTCCCTCCTCACATTCCAAAAATAATTTCAACCTTCAATGTGGTAAAAAAAATGGTCTGGGGGTTTTTTTGGTCAATAAATGTTTGCCATCTTAAAATAATAATAATCTCTGGTAGATTAGATTGAAAATGTATGCAATTATATATTTGCAGTTAAAAGTTCAGACTAGGACATTGAGCTGCATTGTCCCACAGAGTGAAGATTCCATCTTTGAACATTGTGATAACTGCTTACTTTATAAATCTCTTTTTATCTATCTTTTAAAGTTGCTTTAACTAGCGGTTATTATACAATCTTCTAAAAAAAGCAATCCCTTGTCAATTATATATTACATGAAGACATTTATCTGTCTTGAACAAGTGCTAATAAATGTAATATTAATTGTCATTATTTATTCTTTGCAGAACTAGTCCAGAACATTTAATATGATATCGTCAATATAATCATTTTGTTTTGTGGCCCTTTTCCCTTACAAATAAAAGCTCCACCCTTTTTCAAGTATTTTAAAAGGAGATGTTCCACCTATCTGATCCGATAGCTCTTTCTACGAATGAATAAGGAACTATGCTGGAATAAACACTTTGATATATGGTTTCAAATTGCACAAATATTTTCAAGTATAAACATACCAGAAATTTGTTTAATAAAATTATGATGCTGATGATACCATTACTTCACATCAAATATGCTTTTTTCACAGATACAGACCACTTCATTAAAAAAAAAAAATCCAACATGGGTATTTTTTACTTGGTTAATTATAAATAGTATAATAATAGTATACTATTAATACAACTATCAAGTTATGGTTGATTTTTCTCAAACTGCATATACCTCAGTGTTTCCTTACCTTAAGTTTCATCTCTGTTTTGTTAACTTTTACTTTAGGCTGAGGAAATCATCCCTAACTATTATTTATTTATTATGAATGCATTTATTTATTTAATTTATATCTTACTATCCTCATGACAGCTTATAAATTTGCAGTGGATCTGGGCTTTTATTATGAATGAATTGAAGCTATTCAATGAATATTGTTATTTCATGGCTTTTCTGATTATTTATAACTCAATGGGAATCTCCTAACTCACTTTCCAGACTGCAGAATGCTGAGTCTCATACATGTATTTCAATACTCTCAAAAAATTCTGACTACTTGGTGTTAAAATCTCCATATTTTCAAATCTTGAAAATATGAGGATGTTCTGTACAACTATAGTTATATTTTGATGCTTTGGCCAACACACAAGACCTTCCATCTCGGTTCAACTCAGAATCCTAAAATATAGCAAATATTCTCTACTTCAAAATTTCCAGATAGTGGAGTCACTATAATCATTTTATTCTCATGTATTTGGGTGGGTGGGTGGGTGGAATCTGGAATATGTGCATTTAAGTACCTACAGTTCAAATGTTTTTTAATCTAACAGTCTCTGTTAACAAGAATGGATAATACTAATGTAATCATATTCTTACAAAATATTTAAACATTTTGAATCTAAGCAACCATAATTTTATATTGCCATGCCTAGTACCACTGCTAATTACTAAATACAGTAAAGTCCCAGAAATAGAAAATTGCATTACTGTATAAATTGGTAACTAGAATTTATACTAGTAATTGTATAGTAATGCAAGTAATTGCAATGCTTTTTAAAATAAATGTTTGGTCTAACTTGCAGGATGTTGAAATCATTGATTGGCTACCTACATGATCTAAGATCTTGGTGCCAAATTGGTTTTTATTCAGTTTCTCTCATTTATTCATGACTACATTTCAGTTCTGTTTGAAAGCAAAATAAATGGCTTTCTGTTCATAAAGATGGTATGAGCGACCTGTGCATTCAGCAGCAGATGTAGCCGCTCCTATTTGCAAGCACTTCAGACTTAAAAGAGACATAACTGCTACCCAACTGACAATGCCTGCTAACCTTTGACCCCCTGTAACCCTTTTTGAAGCAGCAACTAATAGTTACTTGGACCCAGCCTAGAATACCCTGACTTCAGCCACCCCTTCCTCAACAATGTCCTGATCCATACCGTGTTTCCCCGAAAACAAGACAATGTCTTATTTTCTTTTGATCCCTGAAATAAGTGCTTGGCATTTTCGGGGAGGTCTTATTATTTTTGAGGTGCAGTAGGCGGCGAGCGTGATCACTTCATGGCTGTTGCTGTGTTGCAATATTTTTGGAGAGAACTTATTTTCGGGGGAGGGCTTATTTTACTGCATGCACCCAAAAGCCTGATTGGGCTTATTATCTGAGGAGGTCTTATATTCAGGGGAACAGGGTACAAATTCCACACTGATTTCTGTTTTCATAGTCATTATGTTATTACAATTATTCACATCTTGCTTCTCAAGATAATAATTTTCCCAGGTGGCTTACTTGGATGAATTATTTCCTTTGCCATGGCTAGCCACAGTTAAAAGACTTTAGGGTTGTTGTTTCAACCTCTGGGTTGGGTAATACATTTCCCAAGGCCTTTAATTAAAGGAGAGGTGGTAAACCTTGTTCCGGCTCACCATGGGGGTGGCAGATGATGCGTAGTGGTCTTTCAGTGCGCATTGTAGGGTTGTCCATACGACAGCCTCTACGTCTTCTGGGGCAATCAACATCTGTGCCATCTTATAGATGTTCATTCCATAGTAAGTTAGGAATAATGCCCGCTTCCTATTGTCTGGCCGGTCCTGGTAGTCGTTGGCTTCCAGGAACATCTGGAATCACTCCCTGTACGTGTGCCAGTCCTCCGTCTGTGGGTTAAAGATCGCTGTTGCAGGGGATACTTAGGATGACATCTCGTGCTGTGGTGCAGGGTCTTGGTCCTTGTGCAAAATGGCTGCTTGTCCAATAAGGGTTCTCATGTCCCTTTGTCCGTCATTTCCAGTGTTAGATCTGCGAGAAGCAGCAAGCGAGGGGCGCGAGTGAGTTTCAGCACTTTTTATTGCAAGAGTTAGTGACTGCGCTCTGCTGGCTGGGCTGCCAGAGTTCGCCTTTTAAGGAGCTCCACCAGATCATCTGGCCAATGACAGTTGTTTAGACTTCCCGGGGTTTGGGCAACCAATCCCCAGTGAGCATGTGAAAACATGTAAATTTAACAACGTCCGTCCGTCCGTCCGTAACAATCACAGTTCACAATTACTTTTCTACTGTTGCCAAAATGTTTGCTTTACTAATAAAAAAAAAGATTTGTGCAACATTCTAAAAAAAGTCTTCCAAGTCAAATTAACATGCTAGTTTAAAAAGCATATAATAGATTAGTCAAGGAAATATTGCCACAAATTTAATTCTCTCTCCCCCGCCCCCGCCTCTCTCTCTTTCTGTTGTATGAAACCTCTAGGAAACAGCTCACTATTATCAAAAATCAAACTTGTTAAGGAATATCCACAAATCACATAGACAAGTACATTTGAAAAGCATAACAACAAAATATCTCAGGCTAAACATCCATGTATCTGATTTCTTAATCGTGTATATTTTATAATGTACAGTATTAATATTTTGCAATATAGAATATTAGCTTTGTATCAGTGAAACGAGCAGTAGTTCACATAACTCTTCATATAAGTAATCTGCCAGTTTATCTTTGTCCATTTTAATTTCAATTTAGAATCACCTTTATTTGTGTTCCCTTTAGCTAATCCATATGTCTGTTTATTTTATGTTACAGCAAGAGGCCACCCAGTGCTAAAATCTGCTGATATTCGAATTGCTGGTGCTTTAGTTGCCACAGCCATACAAGAGAGAAAGAAGAAGGAGCAAATGGAACAAGAGGAAACACATATGTTAGAAGAGAGTGACTAAGTCAGGAAGCAAATCACAGACAAGTGAGCCTTACAACAACATCCAACTGAGTTAATAGATAAGAACCTTAGTTAATAGATAAGAACCTTGAGTTAATAGATAAGAGACCTTAGTTCTAACTTCATTTTCCTCTAATGGAAATTTCCAATGTTGTAATGAAAAGTGTTTCATTCTTAAAGAAGATAATAGAAATATGTCTCCTTAGACTCTAGGGGGCGATACTTAAAATTCCTATATGCATAGGACCAATATAAATAAATTTTAAAACCTGCTTTGTAAAACAATTTCATTTTATTTCTATGAATCATAATGCATGACACTATATTATTTTGCTATATAGTGATGCAGTGTATGATATAGTGTATGATAATATGCCCATCTTATAACTGGGATAGCATTTTTTTTTAATCTTCAGAGCTCTATTGCTGCTTTTTGATCTCGAAAGTCTTGTGTTCTTTAATTTTTTTAAAAAAATAGTTTATTTCAATAACGGTTGTTCCTTTTCAACAGATTCCCACTGAGCTGTAACTGGGTCCATCAGAGTTGTAGGACTACTGCTGTCATCTTCTTGGGGCATAATGACTCTAGAGAATACTGAGATGCAGACATTTTATAAGACTGCTGCCTACATTTGGAAACAAAAGCAAAAAAAAAAAAAAAAACCCAAACCCAGTAAGGATGGTAAAAAATATTTTTTTCCTTTCCATAAATAAATTGGCACTCAATCCTCATCAAAGAGAAAGAAATATTGGCTATGCTCACTGAATGTCCACTGTTTTTTTTTGCCAACTACTCAATGAAAGTCATCGCTTATATGTAAATGAACTGTCAATGGTTTGCCACTGTTGGCAATCACTGGATTGTGAAGGGTATGTCTTAATAAGAACCAAAGCTCTTCACAGACTTTGATTTACTGGAAATAAAATAGAAAAGTCCTCTGGGATTAGGCAGGACACTTGTTTCAGATAAAATGTCTAGACAGTAGCAATATATCTGGGGCTTTTATTATAGCAAAACTGCAAATTAGAATGGAGTGCAGAGAAAGTTCCTGTGACCCAACTGAGTTCAAAAACAGTGCTTCTGGCTGACTTTTTTCCCCAATGCTTAAATCCATAATAGTTCACTCCAAATACAAAATAATGGATGCTGTTTCAGGGATTCAAAGCAGAGGTGGTATTCAGCCGGTTCAGACAGGTTTGGGTGAACCAGTAGCAGAAAGTTCAAGTAGTTTGAAGAACCGGCAAATACCACCTCCGGTTGAGCCGCTCTCCCGCCCCTGTTGTTCCCTGTCCTGCAGTCCCTTGTTTTTTAGCTCAGCTGATTCACGCGGCAGAGCAGATTGCTGAGCGTCAACTGAGCTGAAAAATAGCCCAGCTCATCAGTGCTGACACTGAGGGCAGTTTGTGAGTGTTGCGCGGATGCACACAAAGCGCTCTCTCATAGAACCAGTAGGAAAAGATTTGGAGTCCCACCACTGATTCAAAGCCACCATAACTTCTATATCTTCCCCTGGACTTTCCAGAACTTTTTATCATCTCATTAATGCTATTTCTCTTCAGTGTGTAAATTATCCCATCGCAGATAATAATTCCCACTTTATAATACGTGGAATTTAAGGAATATACTAATTTAAGATGTTTTTGTTTCATCACTGACAGAAATGCAAGTGCCACGAAATTCTTTTTTTTTTTAAAAAAAAAGGAGGAAAAAATACTTGAGAAGAAGTCGAGATTGACATGATTGGGCAAATTGAAACATTAGGATTAGATTTTACCAGATGATGAAAAAGTAAAGCTCTAAAACTAAAACAGAAATGCTCTTTTTGAAATGTGTTCATGTTCCTTTTTTGATATTTCCCTTTGCAAAAGTACTTGTACTTCAAATGTCCCCTTATATTTGTCAAGAATTTTAAGTCTTGGCAGAAAATATTGTTGGATTATGCCAAAACAACTGGCAATATTTTCTAGATGCTTGTGGAGGTTGAATGACAGTCACATGCAGAACTGACTGGAAATTCATGGTCCAGTCAGACTACTGCATACTTCCAGCCCTCCTGGACTATATACCAATACAGAATGATCTATCAGTCACTAGTTATTGCCCCCATTCTGTATTGTGCAAATATACAAGTGTGTATATAAACTCTGGATCCAGATCATTGCTCCTGGCATCCCAGCTAGAATATATGGGAGTTCTTATCCAAAAACATTAAAAGGTTAATAGCATGTAACTTTCACTAACCTTCTTTAGTTATACAGATTTGGTATTGATAAGATAACATTGATAATGAAAAAATGTACTGTAGATAATTTTACTTTTTCACAAATGGCTTTTAAATTTCTCTGCTGTTCTACATGTGGGTGTGAATGTGGTACACATATCAGTACAAATACATATGCAGGTGGGATTTGAATCAAGTACTTTTTAAAACATCAGTATCTACCACTATCACCCTATTTAAAAATGAGGAGGAAAACATTTATTGAAAACGTAGCATTTATTCTGAAATCAGCACAAACATCGTTATTGTCAGAATAAATTGATATTTGCAGTAGTACTGGAGCAGTTGATTGTATGATGCCTCCACAAACAAGAACCAAGAAATGTTGAATGCTGAAGTAAGTCACTAATGTTGCAGGTGTAACCTTAGTTTACAGGTTCCCTGTCAAACAGTGAAGCTTCTAAAACCCGGACTGTTTTTCTCCAAGATTAACAGATTAAGTGTGACAATTTTTAAGAAGTAACTGTTTAGATATTCAATCTTTTTTCTTTCCTGTATTATAATCGATTTTTTAAAATAACAACTGATATTTTTGATAATGTGTAATTGCTCTGGGGACATGCATTTTAGAAGTGTGGTACTGAAAAGGAAAGAATTCCTTCCTTCCTTCCTTTTTCTTCCTTCCTTCCTTCCTTATTTCCTCCCTCCCTCGCCTTCTTCCCCTCCCCCATCTGTAACAGGACTTTAAAAAAAATTGCAGTGGTGCCTCATTGGGGAAAAGGCAGCATTTTCAGAGGTTCATTGCAGAGAAAGAAGGAGTTTATTTTAAAGATCTCCTCCTCATGAACTCTTGTGCCACTCCTAAATTTATTTTTTTAAAACAACTTCTGTTGAAGCTATAGGTAAATATAAGTGTTTCAAATTAAACCTAGTTTGTGATTGAATTTATTTATTGGCCAGAAGTATGTTTATGTATACGCTGGCATATGAATCAGGTGTAACCAGGGAATAGTAACAAACTTAGCCATGAACATCTGCCTGCATCTCTTTAGCATATATTTAATGAGTGAGTATATTTTAATACATTTTTATTATGGGCATCTTACTTGTGTAACTAAGTTTAAATGGGTGAATAGATAGAATGTAAGTAGAAATGTGCCATTGTTAGTAGGACAGATTGGGCATTATATCCCACTCAAATTAAACCTAGTTTGTGATTGAATTTATTTATTGGCCAGAAGTATGTTTATGTATACGCTGGCATATGAATCTGGTGTAACCAGGGAATAGTAACAAACCTAGCCATGAACATTTGCCTGCATCTCTTTAGCATATATTTAATGAGTGAGTATATTTTAATACATTTTTATTATGGGCATCTTACTTGTGTAACTAAGTTTGAATGGGTGAATAGATAGAATGTAAGTAGAAATGTGCCATTGTTAGTAGGACAGATTGTATCAGCCTCTTCTCCCCTTCTGTCCTTCCAGTTGTTAATTCTGTTTCTTGAAATAAAAGCTTTTTGGCTTCTACTGAATTCTGTAGCTATGTTTTCTTTTTAGGCAATTACTGTCTATGTTACTACTTATATTCATCTGAGCTGCTAAGGCATGAGATGGGTTATCTATACAAGTAAGATATACTTGATCAGGTATATACAATAATGATCACCTAAATGTTCTTTGAACTCCGGTACTTGGTACATTCTCTAATGGTAACAACAATTTGACAACAAGAGGAGGTGGTAAGATCCCTTTTGTATGCAATAAACACAGGTGATACAGTCATTTGCTGTTTATTTTTTATTCTGGATTTTTGCATGGAGCATGAGGTTGAATTTGAAGACCAAAATGAGCCTTAAAATATGTTTCTGTGATAGTATGTTGTACAGAGCCAAGTCTTTACAGTTTGAAGAGTTTGCATTTCAAATGGACTGTTCATAGTGTTTCAGCCATAAATTTGGATTCACATTCTTCATGAATGGCACTTATTTTAATTATGATTATGTGCCATCAAGCAAACACATGCATAGGTTTAGAACAGAATAACACAGTTGGATGGGACCTTGGAGGTCTTCTAGTCCAACCCTCCTGCCTAGGCAGGAAACCTTACACCATTTCAGACAAATGGTTATCCAAAATCTTCTTTAAAACTTCCAGTGTTGGAGCATTCACAACTTCTGGAGCCAAATTGTTCCACTAATTAATTGTTCTGTCAGGAAATTTCTCCTCATTTCTAAGTTGGTTCTCTCCTTGATTAGTTTCCACCCATTGTTTCTTGTTCTACCCTCAGGTGCCTTGGAGAATAGCTTGACTCCCTCTTTTTGTGGCAACCCCTGAGATATCGAAACACTATCATGTCTCCCCTAGTCCTTCTTTTCATTAAACTAGACATACCCAGTTCCTGCAACCGTTCTTCATATGTTTTAGCCTCCAGTCCCCTAATCATCTTTGTTGCCCTTCTCTGCACTCTTTCTAGAGTCTCCACATCTTTTTCACATTTTTTACATTGTGGCAACCAAAACTGAATGCAGTATTCCAAGTGTGGCCTTACCAAGGCATTATAAAGTGGTATTAACACTTCACGTGATCTTGATACACAGTTAGCACCCACCCTTCTCCTAGAAGAATGAAATATTTTGGGAAATATAAAAAAGGCAGTATATTATATTTCCCTAAAGAAGAAACATGCTCTTGGAAAGCAGCACCCACCTTTTTTTAATAGCTCCAGCAGGACTGGACCAGCCTAACTACAAGTCAAAAGACCTACAGCTCCAGGGTGATGGGATTAAGATATGGCCTTTCAGGACATAATAGGACCATTTAGCAGAAGACACAGAGCTCATTGCATTGCACAATCTCCTAAGGACACTGCATCACCCATCAAACTTCAACCAAACCTGGGAGCTCAGACAAATATGACCCCATGGGAATCTAACAACAGCCAATAGAATACAGGGTCTTGCACAGGAAAAGGACATTCAAACGCAAAGGCCAAAAGAAGGTATAAAAGCCTTTCACTCTCAACTCCATGTGTTCAGCTGCACCATGTGCTTGGTAGTTCTGCTTCACCATTAAACCATCTATCCAACCAGTCTTCATGTTTCCAGTATGTTTCTTCTGGCTTGGAATTGAACCAGATGGATATTTCTTCCAACAATTGGAAACACTCATATTCTTTAATATTTCTTGTGTTTAATATAAGCATTATAAGTATTAATGGTGTGTGAACATGATCTTGCATTTCTCATTAGTATATAAAATACAACATTCCTCCTGTTCCAATACTTGATTCTGATTATAATGAATGCTAGAAATCCACTTTTTCTGTTGGTAAAAGAAAAAAAAACCTATTTTAAAAAAGTAGCACAATTGTTAATGCCTTTTCAGCTAAAGCTTCACTTTCCATATACATTTTTATACATACAGAAGCTTCTAGTTAAGACTCTTTAACAGTTCATGGGACACCTTCAAGTTATTTGCTGAACATCACTGGTTCACAGAAATTGTTAAGTGTTGTTTGTCTTCCTCCATCTTTTCCAGCATTGTGCTACAGTGGAAGCAACCCCTTGTTGCCTAGGCAACATAGGGTGAATTTTGTACATTTCCAAAGCTCTTCTGAAATATTGATAAAAGGACACCCACTTTTGAAAGAAGATGCAAAGCTGGAAATAGTGATTCTGACCAGGTCTTCTGAAATGGAGAAATGCTATTAATTAAACAGCATGTGCAACTCTCTCTCTCCTTAAAGGATTATCTACTTTCTTTTTTCTTTGTCCTGAGGTCATCCATTGAAACTAAAATGTGAAAATTTTTAGGAACAATGAAAGGAACTGTGCCTTTATGTAAGGCATGGTATGCTATGAAATCTGCTACCACAAATGTATTGTCACTATTAATTTAAGTAATTTGAAAAGTGGAAGGTTGATTGAGTCAGTAGAGAAAAATGTATCATCTATTAATGATTCTATTGTCATCAAATCCCAGGCAGCATATTTTGAATCCTAGCTGCTAATCAGGAGTAACATGACACAGGAATATCATATCTTTATCCCTACTTGTGAACTCCTATGGATGCCCAAAATAACAAGCCTGACATTCCTCCCATTGTGTAGTTGTCACAGACCTCAACATACAACTTACAAAAAAAATGGATATCTCACAGAGCAGAGAAAATATTCCACTAACTCTCAAATACAGTACATACAGGAAATGAAAGACCTAACGTTAGAGAAAGATGAGATTATGGTTTCATTCAATGTCACAGCTTTCTTGACATCCATAGCAGTGGTGGGATACGACTGATACACATGAGTACGGGCGTACCGGTGCCTGCTGGGAGCACCAGGTACCATTCCGGTACGGTGTTCTGGAGGGGGCCCCCTGCCCTCCTTACCTGTATTTGAGCCGATCGGGGCTTATGCACACAGAACGTACGGCGCCTGCGCGATGCTCTGCTGAGCAGCTGGAGCATCATGGACGGTAAGTACACATGCGCACGCTGCACTTGTGCTGCGCTTGTGCATGTGGTCGACCCTCGGCCCCATTGCACTGTACTGATTGCAATGGAATCCGGAACCCACCACTGATCCATAGGCCCAGAATTAATGAAAGAATCCATGCCAGCAGTATTATACGACACACCTGATCTCACCAAATATGCTAACTTGAAATACAGGTATGCCTTGAAAAACTATAGTCCATTTAATGACCATTGAAAGTTACAAGTGACACCCCAATAATTCTGTTTCAAGGATAGACAGCTATAATGCCCTTATAGTTATTATGACTGACCACATGGATGCTACAGCACCCCCACCCCTATTATCCCATCCCACCCTGATAGGACCCCACAGCGCTTGGGCCTACACCTCCTGGAAGCACCCCCAACAATTCCTTGTGGAAATGGTGACTGCTTTCAGAGATTTCTGCCCCAATCAGCTGGCCATTGGAAGGCTGCAAAACTTTCCTGGCTGGCTGTTATAGGCTTGGGAACCCAGTCCTCCATGCAAAGGAAGCAGATTCTGGACAAGCTTCCTAAAACCTTTCCCTTGTTTAGTGCCTCGGTCTCCCAAAAACTCACATTTCTTCAATAAAGAAAACCCCAAAAGCTGTGAGACATGGACTTGATCTTTCTCACCTCCCAATTAGTTGCTAAAGCTAAACTCCCCAATCTCTGATCTCCAGTCTCTCTCCTTTTAAAAACTTTACCTTGAGTGGAAAAGTAGAGGAATAGAAGTAAGCAAGCAAAGACAACGTTACTGCAGCTTTTTTTTTTTTTTGCCTTGAGGAACTGACTAAAAGAAAATTCAACTCTAAAAGTTTAGAAGACGACACAAGCAGTAAAATGGCAAATGCTGGGTCTTTGCAAAACCATTCAGCTGCTTTTGTGACTGCCTGAAGATCCCAGCTAGGGCTGTCAGATGAACAGCTAAAAACTTTGTAAAGGACCCTGCCCTTATGCTGCTCATGTTCTCTACCCAGCTAAACTTTTGGAGCTGATTTTTTTTTTTTTTGTTTGCTTGCTTTCCTTCCCTTTCTTTCTTGCTTCTGTTCCTCCTTCCTCCTTCTTCTAAACTTGCTCCCCACAGATATCCCAGAAAATATAGGAAAATATCCTCCTAATATACCGTATTTTTCGCCTTATAAGACGCACTTTTTTACTCCAAAAAAGAGGGTAAAAATCTGAGTGCGTCTTGTAAGCTGAATGTAGCCACTGGGTCATCTGAAAATGGGGCAGGCAAAGAGGGGGCTGCAGAGATCGTGATGGCTGGAAAGGAGAGAGGTTTCGCTTTCAGAGCTCCCGCTCGGCTGGGATCCCGAGAGGGCTTAGGCGGTGGTGGCGGTGGCAGCAGCTCCTCACATTGCTGGGGCGCTGCTTTAAGCTGCCCTCCTCCTGTAAACGAAAGGTGCCTCAAGGCTTTGGCTCCTGAGACTGGTGCGCTGCCATCCAAAATGCTGGTACCACGATCGCTGCAGCGCCCGCTTTACCTGCCGCTTCTCGGGCGGTTCCAGGCGGCAGAGATCGTAGTAATAGCATTTTGGATGGCAGCGCACCGATCTCAGGAGCGAAAGCCTTTGAATCAAGTTTGATTGTGTCCCATCTAGCGTTCTCCACCCCCAACCCCAAATCTCTCCAGATCTGCTCATTGCTATTGCTGCTATTGCGCCCAGCTACTGTATCTCTTTGCTGCATGACAGATCCGGGCGGATTGGGGGTGGGTGGGTGGAGCACGCTAGATTGGGAAGTTAAAACTTTTAGATGAGCCACCGGCTGGAGGGCTGGGGCCATGCAAGAAGTCCGCTCAGGCAGGGAAGGAGGGAAGGAGGGGAAGAGGGAGTGAGGATAGACAAGTAAGAGGGAAAGAGGAAAGAAAGCAGGAGGGCAGAAGGGAGGTGGAAGGAAGGAAAGAAAAGCAGACACGCTGGAGGGAAAGAGGAAAGAAGGCAAGCAGGCAGGAAGGAGGCAGAAGGAAGGAGGGAAGGATGGAACTGGAAGGGAGGCAGGGAAGGAGGGAGGGAGAAAGGAAGGATAGGAGGATAGGGAAAGAGGAAAGAAGGCAGGCAGGCAGAAGGGAGGGAGGTGCAAGGAAGGAAGGAAGCATAGATAAGCAGGAGGGAAAGAAGGCAGGCAGGCAGGAGGAAAGAGGAAGGAGGGAACTGGAAGGGAGGCAGGAAGGAAGGAAAGGAGGAAGGGAGGGTGGAAGGAAGGATAGATAAGTAAGAGGGAAAGAGGAAAGAAAGCATCTGAATGTACTAAACACGAGTCTTCAGGGAAAAGATGGATACATTGTGAAAACTCAGCTGTCCGTTGATCTTAATGTTATGAAATGAAAAGTATGCCATTTGCAATTAACTTGGCATAAAATAATTCATTTGCATTTAATTGTTATTGTTCAAAGAATGTTCGGAAAAATGTTCGGCCCTCCAGCATGTTCACTTCATCCAATCTGGCCCTCTTTGAAAAAAGTTTGGACACCCCTGTGTTACATGGTTGACATAAAATTGTTCTTAAACTGCTGTTAACTTTATACAGTTGATATAAAATATTTTACTATAGTATTTGGTTCAGAATCTTTTTTTTCTAGATTTTCCTCCTTTAAAATTGGGTGTGTCTTATATTCCGGAGTGTCTTATAGGGCGAAAAATACGGTACCTTTCAAAAGCCAGTTTGCTGCTATGACTGCATTCCTTGTCCGGAGGGGACCTTCTCCACTCAGGAAGGTGGGTCACACTGAGGAAAATGGGAGGCTTTGTGGAACTGGATCCATCCAGAACATTTTCATGAAAGTGTAAGTTAAAAGACAGATTGAAGTTCACCAGTTTTTTTTATTTTTAACCTGCACAATTTATTATTTAAAAGGAAGTAAATCAAAAAAAAATTTGGAGGGGCTGGGAAGAGTTGGGAGGAGGAGGTGGAACACTGAGCAAGCTTTACTACTATTTAAGGAAATATAAATATAAAAAGAGGAGAACCAGTGGTGTAGTGGCTAGCAAGTCTGCCTAATATGTAACAAATCCCAGGTTCAAATCCCAGTAAGGGTATGGCTAGCTGATGAGAGCTAAATAGCTTGAAATGGATACATACTAGTCTCCCTTTATTTGTTTATCAGCACAAATACAACACAAATATAAAAAGGCAACATTAAAAAAAAATATGGGTTTCTGCCTTTATATATAAATATCCTTTTTATGCTCTTTTTAATGAAATCATTAAGAAATACTTCTTGGGAAATGTCCA
The DNA here is from genome assembly GCF_964273705.1 of Natrix helvetica. Lineage (NCBI taxonomy): Eukaryota > Metazoa > Chordata > Lepidosauria > Squamata > Natricidae > Natrix > Natrix helvetica. The sequence continues at coordinate 136,736,713 of NC_138551.1, forward strand.
TGGTATCAGTTGTTATCCAAAGAAGGTATTTCCTGTAAGATAAAAGGACAGAATGTTAAATAAAATTGCTTTTTGGTTTCTCAGATGTGAAAAAATGCATCAAGTGTCCAGATGATAAATATCCAAATGAGGACAGAATCCAATGTGTCCCCAAAGTTATAACCTTCCTGTCTTATGAAGAACATCTGGGCATCAGCCTGGTCTCTTTTGCCCTGCTCTTGTTCCTAACTACAGTCCTTGTTTTAATTATCTTCATTAAATATGGAGAAACTCCCATTGTCAAAGCCAACAATCAGGACCTCTCCTACATCCCCCTGTTCTCCCTCTTGCTTTGTTTCTTGTCTCCTTCTCTCTTCATTGGTCAACCAAAGAAAGCCACCTGCCTTCTCCGACAAACAGTCTTCAGCATCATCTTCTCAGTTGCCGTTTCTTCTCTCTTGGCCAAAACCATCACAGTGGTTCTGGCTTTCCTGGCCACAAAACCAGGAAACCGAGTGAAGAGATGGTTGGGGAAGAGCTTGGCCAACTCCATCATCCTTTCTTCTTCTGCTCTCCAAATTATCATCTGCTCCATCTGGCTGGGAGTTTCTCCCCCCTTCCCTGACTCTGACCTCCACTCCCAGCATGGAGAGATCATCCTGCAATGCAACGAAGGGGCTGTTGTCATGTTCTATGTCACCTTCAGCTACATGGGCTTCCTGGCTGCCATCTGCTTCACGGTGGCTTTCCTGGCCAGGAATCTGCCTGGGGCCTTCAACGAAGCCAAGCTGATCACCTTCAGCATGCTGGTCTTCTGCAGTGTCTGGGTGACTTTTGTGCCCACCTACCTGAGCACCAAAGGGAAATACATGGTGGCTGTTCAGGTCTTCTCCATCCTGGCCTCCAGTGCTGGTCTGCTGGGCTGCATCTTCATCCCCAAGTGCTACATTATCCTTCTGAGGCCAGACCTGAACACAAAGGAGCATCTCACAGCCAGAACAAATGTAAAAGCATGAGATATAATACCATTATGATATTGGAAGAATTGTTAAAGTTTATTTTATTTGAAAGGAGATATTCTTTCCATTTAGATAGTATGCAGGAGTCAAAGAAAATATTTTATGTTTCAAAATTGGAAATTATTGAATTGTTCTAGCTCCCTTCCCTTTCAACTTAATAAACCTTGCTGAAAGTCATTCAGAGGAATATGCTGTTCAGCAACAGATACTGAATTTGACACCTTTAAAAATAATTCAGGCACTTGTTCCTACAGCTAAAAGTGTGTGTGTGTGTGTGTGTGTGTGTGTGTGTGTGTGTGAGAGAGAGAGAGAGAGAGAGAGAGAGAGAGAGAGAGAGAGAGAGAGAGAGAGAGAGAGAGAGAGAACGAACAGGAAAAGACTTCAGGAGGAAGCGGTGGGAACCAAGAACTAGCATGGGTGGCTGATCCTCTCCCTGAGAATGCCAGAATGATGTGAAATGCCATGTTTGACTGGCTGTCAGCTGGGGAGGGAAATCAAATATATAATTCTTTCTTGATTTCCTGATAAAATCTCCTTTGCAGAAACTGTTCAGCAGAACAGCTGTCTGGGATTTCAGTTTGGGATTGTTTTTATTTTGGTAGGAACTTCACACCAAAATAATAAAAACAAAGTAAATAAAAAAATGTGTAAAATTTCCACTGTATTTTTTTTCTTTGATCAACCAGAGAATTAAAATAGCGGTTTTCACACCCTTTAATACCCCACTTTACAATTTCTACCTAAAGCATTTTCTCTGCTCCTCTTCCAAGCTTGTCTTGTCTGTGAAGGGCTGGAGAAGATGCCCAGAGAAAGGGGACCTTGAGACTCTCCCCAGGAGGAGGTTGGAGGGATCCTGTCTAAAGGCAGCCGCATCATTGACCAGGTCACAAACCTTCAATGCTGCATAATATCCATCCAGGTCCAAGAAGGGGCTGAATTAGGGGGTGGGGGACTTTGAGGTTTCTTGGACGAGGCACCCATTGAGGTTCTTCTGCTCCCCATCACACAGATTGCTGATCAGTTGGTAATCAATGTTTAGGTCTAAGAATGGCTCCTAATTGGGAATAGGATCCCTTTCCATTTCATTTTAAGGAGATAAGAAAAGATCTGATGGACCAGGAGAAGGTGAGTCTAAGATTCACAGGGACCACACAGAGGCCTCTGGTTCTCCCACAAGCAGAAGAAGGCAGAGACCTATGGCTTTGCTCAACATGGAACAGACATTTTTGCACAATTTCACTTTCTTCCATCACACACCACAATATTGGACACTCGGACATCTCACACTCTAGGAATCCCCAATTCTGGTATCCCAAATTAATCTGAGAAAATATTTCCAACTTTCACAGCCCCATTCAATAAGAACTAAGGTGGGACTGGAACTCAGGAGTCTCCTGGTGATTGGCCCAAAGTACCCCAGGAAGTTTTCATGCCTAAGGGAGGATTAGAACTCGAGTCCCCTGGTAATTGGCTCCAAGTCACCCCTTTGGCTTTTATTTTAAAATAAATAAATGTAAAAACGTGAGATTTAACACCATTATGATATTGGAAAAATTGTTAATGTTTCTTTTATTTGAAAGGAGATATTCTTTCCACTTAGATAGTAGGCAGGAGCCAAAGAAAATCTAATCTACTTGTTTCAGAATGGGAAATGATTGAATGGCTGTACTTCTTGTATCTCCCTATTCAACCCAATAAATCTTGCTAAAGAGAACTCTGTGAAAGTCATTCATAGGAATGTAATAGTCAGCAACTACCAATGAACCAGACACCTTATGAAAAAGAATTGAGGCACTTGTTCCTACTGACAGAAACTAAAAGTTCGTGTATGTGTGAGAGAGAGAGTAAGATCCTAAGGACAGATGAGAGCTGTAGGAGCCCTGCTCTAACCGTGTTGTTGGATCATCTCCATGAGAAGCCTTGGAATGGCAGAATGACCTGGAATGCAGGGATTGACCTGGTCTCCATCACTATTATGTCCTCCTTTCTTGATTTCCTGATAAAACCCCTTTCACAGAAAGCATCGACCGGAACAGCTGTCTGAGGTTTCACTTTGGGTTTGTTATTATTTAAGTATCTACCTTTTAGAAATCCCCACTCTATTTTTTCCTTCCTCATCCAGAGAATGAAAATAGCAACAACTAACACTATTCCGGCCCTTTAATTCCCCACTCTATAATTTGTCCATAAAGCCTTTCCCTGCGTTCAATGCCGCCTATTCATCCAGGTCAAGAAGGGGAGGGGGAGTAACGGGGATGGGGGGGCACATCCAGGTTTCTAGCAAGAGGCACCCATGGAAAGTCTTCTGCTTTCCAATCACAGAGATTGTGGGTGGGATCAGGAGTCAGCCTGAGGATTCAGGATGGCTTCTGATTGCCACTCGGGTCACTTTGCAAATTCCATTTTAAGCAGGTAGAAAAGGTTTGATGGATCAGACCAAGGTCAGTCTAAAATCCACGCTGACCCTCTAGATGCCTCTGGTCTGCCCACAAGCAGGGGGAGGGATGTATCACTTGGCCCAACATGGAACCAGGTAGGGGTGGAATTCAGACAATCCCCACGGGTTCCCTAAAATGGGTTGCTAATTGTATGAACTGCTCGGCCAACTGGCTGCATTGTCTCGGCCTGCCCCCCAGCCCCCTCCTGAGGATGTGTCCCCCACCATAAGAAAACGACCTGTCTCAAGATCCCATGGACCTCTTTGGCTCAGGCAGTCCATTTCTCGGATAGCTCTCTCTCTACGCAAAGCGAAGGAATCGCAGAAAGTCTTCAGAGCCCAGAATGGGGCTTCCTCGAACTTTGGGATTTGGAGGGTCCAGAAAGGAGGAGGATCAATGGGAATTCTCCCTTCTCCAGCGTCATCGGTCTCCAGGCAGAGTCTCCCTCTACTTCACCCAGCGCAGGAGAGCGTTCCAAGCAGACAAGAAGCCTCAGTAGGTTCTTCAGGCCAAGATCCCCCCTCCCACTTTCCCTCCCTCTCTCTCTCCGCAGAACTGGCTTTCCTCCTTCAGCTGAAGGCCAAAGGACTCTGCCCGGAGACCGATGACGCTCAAGAAGGGAGAATTCTCATTGGTGATGCCGCTAGTTCTGGCCCGGCCCTCCCACCTCCTATATCCGAGACAAACGCTCCACACCCCTTCCAGATTCCTTCTCTGGGGCTGGAACCATCAGGCTGGGGAGATACACGCACGTGCTGCCGAGCCCAGAATGGGCCTTCAGACGACACAATGCCTGAGAAACGCGGGATGTGCAGAGAAATGCAGGCTACAACCAGCAAATCGCATTTTCCCAGGATCCGATGAAGCCCCAGCCGACCAATACGAATTCTCCCTTCTGTAGCGTCATCAGTCTCTGAGCACAATCGGGGTTGAGGGGCAGGAAATTAGAAGGGGCTGCTTCGTCCAGATGTTCTGAGCAGGAGAGAGCCGTGTTTGAAGGAAGGAAATGGCGTTTTTCTTCCGTGAAGCAAAGCGGCGCCTTTCCCGAGAGAGCCCAGCGGAGGATTCCCCCGGGAAGGGGTGGGTGGGTGGAAGCTGGGGAGAGGATCCAGCAGGATTAGATCCCTGAGGATCCTCTCTGCCTCTTCCTGGTTTACCTGAGGGATTTCCGTAGCTTGCTTTTGGATTGGGGGGTTTCTGTGACCCCCAAGTCTTCCCTGGCTATGGGGTCCGCCTCCCCTCTTCTCATCCAGCACAGCGCCTCTTCCTATGACAGAAACCTTCATCTCTGAACTGAAACGTGTGAATCGGCGGTTCTGAATTGCGGAAAGGAAGATTTGATCTCAGACTTTGGAGGTGGGAGGGGCCAGAACCAGCGGCAGCACCAATGGGAATTCTCCCTGCTTGAGCGTCATGGGTCTCTGGGAAGAGTCATTTGTGGCTTCACCTGAAGGAGGAGGATTCGTGGCAGAGAGAGAAGGGGAGAAATTGGGAAGGGGGATCCGTTTGGTATTGGGGGGGGCTACAGCTCAAGGGGGTTTCAGGCAGCCCTAGACGGGACCCTCCCCTTTCTTTGCTCTCTTCACGCATCTCAGCCAGTGATTTCTGCTTCCCCCATTCTTATTTCCCCCCATTGACATCCACAACAGCAATTCTTGAACCCAAAATCCATTTGGACTTTCACTGGGTCTCCAAACATCGCCCGCCCGCACCTGGGCGCAGAAGCTGACCATCCAGGGGTGGGATGGCCTGCATGAGCGGTGGAGTTGCCCAATGAGTTGCTGGGCCAATCAAAAGACGGATGATGAATCCCTCCTTTTCACAGTCTGTCTGGAAATCAACCCACCTCGAACACGACCTGGCATTGTTCCAGAAATGCCGGGAACTACTCCAAAGTTCCGTTAGAGGTATCAGGCAGCGATACTGGGCATTTGCTTCGATGGTCTGCTGAAGCAGCTGCCTGCGTTTGGGCAGCTGGCTTTGATCCCCTCACTCTCCCCAGGCACTCCTTGGCCCCCCCCCCCCCCCGCTCCCTGGCGCCCAGGTCGGGCAAGGCCACCCCGGCAGGCGGTCTGCCTGAGCCCCCTGCCCTCCCGCCGCCTTGGCTTGCCTGGGGCTGGTGGGAGCGCAGCGGGCAAGAGAGGAGCCAGAGCGCCTGGAGGGGCTTCCTGTCAGCCGGGCTGCGGGGATCGAGGCCAAGGCCGGCGCTGCGCCGCTTCCCTCCTGAGCCGAGCCGGGGCTCCGTCTCCCAAAGACTGCGGACGCCCCCGCCGAGGAGAGCCGCAGGGGAGCCCGGGAGGCGGGCAGGAGAGCTGGTTGTCCCGGGATCTGCGCGGGAGAAGCGCCTCGGCGGAGAGGCGAGCTGTCCCGGGGCTCAAGCTCAGCACCACCTCGCCGGACGCAGCCAGGCAGGGCGGAGTGGGCGGTGGCGGGGAAGCCCTTCTTGAGGGGAGCGGATCGACCTCGCAGGGCTCCAGCTGGGGGCTCCGTGGAGCCGCCCGCGTTTCTCTCCCTTCCAGGTTGCGACCTGTCGGGGTGGGGAGAAACAGCACCGGCTGCGCGCTTGGCTGACGGCGCTTTGGGGAGGGGAGGAGCAGCGGCTGCGCCAGGTTGCACCTCTCGGAAGGGAGGGTGAGGGGTGAGGGAGGGTGAGTCAATCTTCTCTGGGGGGTGTCAAATCCCCCCCCGTTTCCCGCCTCCGCGGTGCTTTTAACACAGTTGCAGATTTGAACTCTCCCCCCTTCCCCTCCCCACGATCTCAGAGGACCCCCGGCTTCCCTTATTCTCCCCCATAAGTCGCTCCCCGCATCTTTCTCCGACCGGGCACTGCGAGGGCGGCGGCCCTTCTGCTTGGCAGCTGCCCGCTGAGTATTCAGTGCGTGGGCAGCCAAAGGGCCCCGACCCCCTTCGGCCACTTTGCCGACTGTTTGTTGGGCTGATGCCCAGGGATTTCCAGACCCCCCCCCCCCAGCCCAATCTTCTGCTTATGTGGAAGTTGTAGGGGGTAGCTGTTGGAGGAGGCTCAGCACTTCTTCTCTCACACCCCAACGAGAGGCAGCAATCTCTGGGGGAGGGGGCTTCCATCTGCCTTGGAGTCGGTATAAAAGACGAGCTCTCTCCAGACCCAGGTGGGCCGAAATCTTCCTTTTCTCCAGGTTCAGGTAGACCTGATTCCTCCCCTTCCAGACGGTCCCAGCCTCCAGTCCCTTTGGGGGCTCAGGAAAGCCTCGCCTGGCTTACCAGGGACCCTCGCGGCTCCTCCTCAGAACCAGCAGAGGATGGAACCGTCGGGTGAGTGGATTTAGGAGAAGAGGCAGCAGCACGGGATCACGTGGCCTTGGTTTTATGGTACCAGGGGGGTCTCAAAAAGGAGCAGGAAGACCCCAATTCCTCATTCAACACACACACACACACACACACACACACACACCACACACACACAGCCCTCCATTCCCACGTCTGGTGGGTCAGGCAAGGCCATTCAGGTGACCCTTACCCCCCCCCCCCGCCGCCCAGAGGCTGTGAGGGTCCGGAGGGAGAGGAAGCAACCCCCCCCCATCACTTGGAAGACCAGGAATAAGACGAGGCCAGGAGACTGGTGGGACTCCACTCTCTATGAGGGTCCCTGCCCGTCTCCCCAAGGAAGAGAGGGTGAAAGCCTCCTGGTCCTCTCCTTCCAAAATTGTCATACAGGGAGACCAAGTTGCCCTTCCCCCTCCTCCACAGCACTCCCGCCTCTCCCTCCATTATTTAGATATCTTTTTTCAGGCTCTTTGCAGCGTTTCTGGCAGTTTGGTGAGATTATTAAAAGAATGAACGTTTTCCTACTCGCGAATTGGGGGGAATGGGGAAAATGTAGGGGGGGAGGCGGCAGTTGACTGGGGGGCGGAGCATGGCGTGTCCTCTGTGGGTGAGAGGTTGAAGGGGTGCCTGCAGGTGAAGGTGGCGTCCAATGGCTCCTCTCCAAAGGGAGGCGAGAGGTTTTGGCAGTGCGGGGACCATGATTGCAAGGCCGGCAGGGGTCGCGTGTTGGTGGTCGTGGCTGGTTCCGGCTACCTTCGGGTGCAAGTGGAGTGACAGCTGAATGTTTGGACAAGGAGGGAGGGGAGCAGAGAGGCGCAGCTGCCTGGAGCGTCCCGACTCCTCGGGCTAAGCAGGGATGCGGAGGGTCTCCTCTGGACGGGCAACCAGGGCGAGCGCTGCGGAAAAGCCAGCCGGCAGGGAAGCCTGTTTCCCCCAAAGAAAAGCCTCCCCTTCGCTTCCCCACCAACCCTTCTCAAAATCCCGCCTCCTCCTTTCCCTTCGCTCTGTCCCGCAGTTCCCAAACTCCCCCCTATTAGGAGCGCTCCTCCACCCCCTGCTAGTCTAGCCTCGCTGCCTCGCCCTTCCCACAGGGGGCGCTCTTCCTTCCCATTGGCCCCACCGAGACTCCCTCTGCCGCCCCCGCAGCCGAAGGACTCCGCAGCCCCGGAGAGACTCCGGTTCCCCCCCCCTCGCTGTTTGGACTCCAATCCCGCCGTTTGCGGACTCAGCCAGAGGAGCTGAAGGGCGAGAAGGAAGCTGGGAAGGCCAGAGCTGCCCTTGGTGGTGGCCTTTCAGCTCCCCCTTCACAGGAGGCTCTTCCTTCCTCCCGTCCCTCTTCTCCGCCTGGCTCTCCCTCGGGATCCCCCTCTCTTCCACTCTGCTGCGGAGCTCCATCTGGCCGGGGATGATGGATCTGGCCGGGGAGGATGGAAGCTCCCGGGGATTTTGCCTTGGTTGTTGAGTTAGATTACCTGGCTGGGTTTAAACGGCTTAACTGGAGAAGCCTCAGCCTGACCGACTCAAAACTTCAGAGCTCAAATCAATGAGAAGCTTCTGGGCACGTATTGATTTCTCTCCCCCCCCCCCCATCTTTCCCTTACATGTTTTCCTCCCCATCAGCTGCCCCCAAGTGCCTGGAGCCTCTTTGGGACGTCCTCTTATTACGCAGCCCTTACGCAGCAGAGCAAAACCCACCCAGCGAGGCTACCTCAACAAAATCCCCGGGAGCCTCAATCAGCCCCGGGAAGAGCGAGGACGCAGCCGCAGTTGCAGGAAAAGGGATTCAGAGGGGCGGCCAAATGGAGAAGAAAGGCGGCGTCCTCTGACCACGGAGCTCTTTGAATGACCATCAGGAAGGGCTGGTCGGCCTTTCCGGGGCCGCGGAGTCCTTTGGCGAGGGCAGCAAGGGCGGCAGAGAGAGCCGCGGTGGGGCTGAATCCTTTGAACGGAGAAAGAGCGCCCCCTGTGGGAAGAGCGAGGCAGAGATGAGGCTAGACTGGCGGAGCGGGAGGAGGGGGCAAGAGGCCTGGGAGCGATCAGAGTTTTGGGACTGTCGGGCACAGCGAAGGGAAAGGAGGGGCTGGGATTTTGAGAAGGGGGGGCAAATGCAGAAAGCCCCCCTTTCCCCTGGGCGAAAGAGGGAGGGGAACACCTGCTGGCTGGCTTCCAGGTGAGACCCTGCGCATCCCTGCTGAGCCCCGGAGGCACTGCAGCCGCTCCGGGAGAATCTCCGTGGTTCTTTGGCCCCTTGAACTCTGCAGTCGCTGCTTCCTATTGCCGCCTCCCCCCACCCCCACCCCCCAGCCTTCCTGTCCCCGGACACAAAAGGCTCCTTCGGCAGCTCAATCTCCCAGCTCCCCCGCTTACACAAATATACCTATACCCCTTTCCTGTCCCGCACACAGGGGTAGCTGGAACAAGGCACGCCAGCCACACACACACCCCGACCGTGAAGCCATTGCCTCACAGCGCCCAAAGCCCTTGCCCCTCTTTGGAGAGGATCCGGAGGACGCAACCTTCCCCTGCGGTCGCCCCTTCAACCTCTCACTCGCGGAGATGAGCCGCCTTCCGCCACCAATCAGTTCCCACTCACCCCTGCCGATTTTCTCATCTTCCAATAATCCCTGCTTTTAAAAAAAAGTGATTATGTGATTAAACAACATCTTCGTAAACAGGGCGCAGATCAACAAATAAGAAGCGAGTAAGAGAAGTATTCGAATCCCCCTTTCTTTTCTTTTTTCTCTTCTCTTCTCTTTTCTTTTCTTCTCTTTTCTTCTCTTCTCTGGATCCTCCTCGTGTTCCAGGCAAGGAATAACGGATGGAAATTGATCGATTCAACCTGACTAAAACATAGGAAGAACGGTTGCAGGAACTGGGCATGGCTAGTCTAGCGAAGAGAAGGACCAGGGGAGACAGGAGAGCAGTCTTCCAATATTTGAGGGGCTGCCACAGAGAGGAGGGGGTCAAGCTATTTTCCAAAGCACCTGAAGCCCAAACAAGGAATAATGGATGGAAACTGAAGGAGGAGAGATTCAATCTGGAAATGAGGAGAAAGTTTCTGACAATGAGAATAATCAAACAATGGAACAGAAGTTGTGGGAGCTTTATCCCTGGAAGCTTTCAAGAAGAGACTGGACTGCCATTTGTCAGAAACGTGTAGGGTATCTTGTTTGGGGGGTTGGATTAGATGACCTCCAAGGTCCCTTCCAACTCTGTTATTATTCATCTTCCCAAATCCTGCTTGAAGGTTTCCTACTGGGCCCTTGGAGGCCCCTTCCCTCCACCCTTGTGCGCATACACACCTCTGTGCAGAAGGGGCCACCGAGGTAGGGCTGCCCATTGCCAAAATGGAAGTGGCCGACAGAGTCGCCTGGGCTTCAGACCGACTGTGGGCAGCAACGTCTGGGGAAGGTAAAGGTTCATCTCCCTGGAGGAAGAGGTAGAAAACGACGCCTCTCCAGATCCAGGCGGGCCGACGACACGGGTCTTTTGTTGGGGTTGGGTGGGTTCCTCCCCACCCGAACCTTTGCAGCCTCCAGGCACCTTGTAAGCCCCAGAGGGAGCAGCGTTGCACGTTTTCCTAGACATCAAATATTGAGGTTGAGAAATTTGGGGGGGGGGAGTTGATTGACTGCAGAGCGTGGCGGGTCCTCCATGGGTGGGAGGTCGAAAGGGCCACGGAAACGGGGGCTGCGATTCCTCTCCCAAGAGCAGCGGGGGTTGGGCAGCGCAGGGCAAGGACGAGAAGGTTAGTGGTGTGTGTGTGCGCGCGTGTTGCTGGTCCGTGGCTGGTGTGGCTCATCACCTGCATTTTGGCAAAGGAAGCCCCTTCTCGGTGGCGCCTTCCGTCCTCCTCCTTCCTCTCCCGGAGGGAAACCTTCAATCCGGGTTTGGGGAGAAGCAAAGACAGCAGGATCCACTCATTGCTCTTCTTAATCCACTTTAGTGTGGAGGGTTGTGCCTTCATCATAGCTGTACAAAGACTGACAGTTAACTTCTGGGACCAGCGATTGGCCCAGAGGCCCCCAGCTGACTTTCACGCAGAAGGTGGGATTCAAACCAGGAATATGTCTGTTTTTAGGCTACTCAGCCATGGTGGTGCAGTGGTTAGAGTGAAGTATTGCAAGCGCCTTCTGCTGACTGCCTGCAATTTGGCAGTTGAAATCGCACCAGGCTGAAGGTTGACTCAGCCTTCCATCCTTCCGAAGTGGGTAAAACGAGGATCCAGATTGCTGTGGGCAAGAGGCTGACTCTGTAAACCGCTTAGAGAGGGCTGTGAAGCTGTATATAAGTCTATTGCTATTCTTGGACCACTAGGCCCCCCGCAGGCAGACTCAGCCCAGGAAGAGTAAGCAGCCCCTCCCCACAGAAGCGCCAGGCAGGGGGTCGAGGCTTCCCAGAAGGTCTGGCTCTTCCCGGTTAGGGGACCCCCCCCCCTCCAGTCGCCTCTGATTGTGACCTGAGCGGCCTTCACACCCAGCGCAGAAACATCGGAGTGAAATGGATTCTGTGCATCAGTTCCTCTGTGGAGCCCCCGGCAGAGACGGCCCGGATTCCCCACCTGTGGAAGACCCAAAGAGAAAGAAAGAGACCGAATCTCCCTCCGGAGGGAGCCGCCAAGAAGCAGGCTGGGCAATGGAGCTCAGCCCAGGGAGGGGAGTTTTCGCAGCCCCCGCAAGAAGAGCCCGATCCCCTCAGGGGAAGACGTCGCCGCTTTTCTGGGCCATTTAGGCTTGAGTTGTGCTCCAGAGGGAACCCCACACCTGGCAAAAGACAAAACTAGCCCCCCCCCTTGCTCAGTGGACCTTTGGGAGCCACTTAAGAAAGGGAGGCGGTTCCTCCCCTCCCCCTCTTCTTTTTTTCTACTTAGTATTTTTATTTTATCACTTTCACTTTCTGGGCCCCGTCCTCTCGGACTGAGCCCCCCTCCCCCTCCCACTCGGGGCTGGCCGAGAGCCTCTCCGGGAAGCCAGCAAGGGGGGGGGGCAGCGGGCGAGGAAGCAGCGAGCGCCTGCATCACCTTCCTCCCAGCCCAGCTGCAGGGACGGAAGGCTCAGCGGGCAGCTCTGTGCCTCTTCCCTCCTGCCCTGTTGGAGCTCAGATGCTGCGGGAGCCCCGCCGAAGAGGATGCCCAGGGGAGTGAGGCGGCCCAGATCCGAGAGCGGGAGAGCCTCCCCGGGAGGGCTCCGTGGGGCTTGAGCCGAATCGGAGCTTCTAAGCGGCAGCTTCAACCGATGCTCCCCCACCCACCCCCAAGAGGCGGCCAGCCGGGCAGGCGAGGAGGATGGCGGCAGAGAAGGGGCTCTCCGGGGCGGCAGATCCACCAGCGCTGGGCTCTTCGCCCTTCGCTGAGGTTGCAGCCTTGAGGGCTGGGGAGAAGGGGATTGGGGGAAAAGAATAGACTGCTTGAGGGGTCCTTAACTCCCAATAAGGGGATGGAGGGACGATGAAGGATCTGCGTGAACTTCAGGGAAGGGCAAGGAAGGCAAGGAAGAGCTCAAAGGAGCTGCTCTTAGCCTTGAGGAAAGACCACACGGAGAAGAGCTGAAGATCAGGAGGAGTCTGGGAGCCCCTTTTCCAACTGTCACAACCTCTCCATTGGAGAAGGGAGGATACAGCCAGTGGTGGGATTCAGCCGGTCCGGCCCAGTTCGAGGCCACGCCCCACCCCACCACTACTTGCCTCGGCTGCCTTGGCTGGTGTCTTAAGGATCATCGTTGATAGCTGCAGCTGCTCTTTGGCTCCCTGGCCTCAACCACGTGGCCGTGCAGCCCAGCCTGTTTGCCTGACTTTGCCATTGTCTCCTGCTTGTCTTGGCCTGCTCCCGACAGCTCCAGCAGCAGAACAGTAATGTGTTGCATCCACTCTTCACCCTTTTCCTCTTTCTTTTCCTTTTCCTTTCCCTTCCCTTCCCTTCCCTTCCCTTCCCTTCCCTTCCCTTCCCTTCCCTTCCCTTCCCTTCCTTCCTTCCTTCCTTCCTTCCTTCCTTCCTTCCTTCCTTCCTTCCTTCCTTCCTTCCTTCCTTCCTTCCTTCCTTCCTTCCTTCCTTCCTGGGGATCTGAGGGAGAGGCAAGGGGACCCGTTCCTCCTTGCCCCATGTCCCCACCATCTGCTCTGATGGCAATTATGGCTTCCCATCAGGCTCCCAGTCCCTTCCCTTCTCTGCAGAGGGAGGGAGGAAAGTTTGACCAGGTCCAACTAGGGGGGAGTTTGACCCACTGCGTGAACAGATTTCAATCATCCCTCCTGGCTCCGCCGAGCCACTCCAATTTCCCCCATGGCCAGAGGCGCCTCTGGCTAAACGCCCCTCAGCGGACAACCCACGCACACGTGCCATCGGGAAAGCAGTGCTGGGTTCAGAGCTACGCTTCTCCCAAAAAGTTCTGGGGAGCCCAAGCCCCCCTCTGACCTTTCCAGAGCCCAGAAAACTCCCAGGCAGCACTGCCTCACTCTCAGGAGGGGGGGGGAGAATGGATGGGAGAAAAGGAAATGATTGGGGAAGAGGGAGGGAGATCCAGAGGAAATGGGGAGAGGCTCTCTCCTTGTTTCTGCCTCCTCCCAAGTGGCCAACAATGTTGGAAAGGTTCTGATTCCTCTCTCAATGAGAGAGAGAGGGGGGGGGGGGAGAGAGAGAGAGAGAGAGAGAGAGAGAGAGAGAGAGAGAGAGAGAGAGAGAGAGAGAGAGAGAATGAAAGAGTGTGTGTGCATGCGAGAGAGTGCAATGGCTGGTTTCATCCAAAGGGTTTTTTGTTTCAGGTGGGTCTCCCAGCTTTGGAAGGAGGAAAGGAAGGGAGAGGAAGAGAGAGAGAAGAGAGAGTCAAGAAAGAAAAGAAGAAAGAAAGGGGAAAGAAAGGAGAAAGAAAGAAAGAGAGGGATGGGGGAAAGAAAGAGAGGGAGGGAGGAGAAAGTGATTCAGATATAGGTGGAGGGAGAGAGGGAGGGAGGGGGAGAGAGAAAAAATGAGAGGAAGGAAGGACACAAACCCTGGCTTCAGAAGACTCTTTGAAACAGCACAGCAATCTAAGGCTGGAAGGGACCTTGGAGGCCATCTAGTCCAACCCCCTGCTCCAGCAGGAGACCTTATATCCTCTGGATTATTTTGGTGCCTCTCACAGAGGGGGAAATTGCCAGAAAAGGGAAGGAGTTTAGTCGCACAAGGCTGCCATGCAGAGGAAGGCAGAGATAGTCCTTGACTTATGACAATTGAGCCCAACATTTTGGTTGCGAAGCAAGAGGGTTGTTAAGTGAGTTTTACTCAATCCATGACATCTCCTGGCTCTAACAGTCATGTGCAGGCTAGGGAAGAACAACCGAAGGCCTGTGTAATGCTCTAATGTGCAGAATTTAGAGTTAAATGTGTGGCAGAAAGTGGACTTTTGGTGTGTTTTTCCAAAAGCAGTAAGTGAGGTTGAATGTGTATAGTTTAGAAGAGGTATTTGTGTGTGTGTGTGTGTGTGTACAAATACACTTATAGTATCTTTTGTGTGCCTATAAACCAGTGGTTTAAAAATTTTTTAGAACCTCTTATGTAGGTGTGGCCTGCTTTGTGGGAGTGGCTTGTTGGCCATGTGACCGGGTGGAAATGGTTTGCTGGCCATGTGACTGGGTGGGAGTGACTTGGCAGTCATGTGACTGGGTGGGCATGGCCAACTTGTAAAATGTGGTGAAACTCACTTAACAACGTTCTTGCTTAGCAACCAAAATGTTGGCTCAGAAACTCTGGCATGTGAAGCACGCAAGTCTTAAAGCTTTCAAGTTACAAAACCCTTGCACCCTTAACCCTTTAGAAAAAAAAACCCAGGAGTGTTCAAACTTGACAGCTTTAAGACTTGTGGACTTCAACTCCCAGAATTCCTCCTCTCATTCTTCATCTTGATGATGTGTGGATGGGCAGGGGGAGGGAGCTGGAACCGTTTCTAAACAGCACTGTAGATTTGTGGAACCTCTTCTATAGAAGAAATTAGAACTGGCATGAAGCCACCTCTGCCAACTATATTTCCTTTTTGAACTTTCTTTTTTATTCTTTTATTTTGAGAATAAGGGAAGTAAGGGAAAGTGAAAGAGAGCACTGCCACCTAAAGGTCTGGAAACATTGTTTTCTTCTTCATGTATGAGTGTTTAGAGGAAAGTTAAGACCTGGCACTACACTTCAAGGACTTTGAGTCTGTTTATGAAATGATAGTGGAATGAGCATGGAGATTTGTTTATTCAGGTGCTCTTTTGGGATACTATCAGCGCGTGGAGCTTGGGTTTGAAAGAAAGTTTGGAAACTGAAGAAAGAAGTCTGTTGTGATCTTGAAAAAAGAACTGTTAATTTTATCTGGAATCAACATAAGAGTCTTGGATTTTACATAGTGGCAGTGTTCCCCCCCCTTTTTTTTTTCTTTCCCACTCTTTTACTTTCCCTCTCATTTAGCTATTGCCAGCTGGTTGAGGCTTGCTGCAAAAGAAGTTTGGCTCTTCCCCCCCCTCTTTTTAAAGAGCAAGTGTCTCCTATTTGCCTTTTCCTTCCTATTTTTTGGGATGCATATAGAGACACTTATTTTTTTTCTGCTGGATTTTGTTATTTTACTCCGCTAAATTGAATTAAAGGCAAATAAGACCTTGAAGACTTTTTCCTTTTTTCCTCTTTCCCTTTTTCTTTCTTTCTTTCTTTCTTTTTCTTTTTTCTTCCTCCTTTTTTCTTGTTCTAGGGAGATACACCTGGTGGGACCCAGAAGAAGAGTCTTCTCCGTGGTGGCTCCTTCTCTCTGGAACATCATTCCCCCAGAGATTAGAATGGTCCCCACTCTAATACTCTTCCAGAAGATGTGGAAGATCTGGTTCTGCCAGCGGGCCTGGGGAACCTAGAGTGGGATGGGGCCCATTAAATGGCTCGTGTGATCTGTTGTTGCGAGGGTGGGGGTGATTATATTATATTAATTTATTTGATTCTTTTTTATTAGTTTAATTGTTTTAAATAAGGTTTTATATTCTGTAAGCCGCCTTGAGTTGCCATGTGCGAATAAGTAGCAATATAAATTCAACAAACAAACAAACACACACACACACACATGCATACATAAATACATAGCATCTGAACAATCTTAGCATCTGAACAATCTAGCAGTGAAGGTGAGGCAAGTGACGCACAGCCGCACCTCTCATCATGGAAAAAAACAAACATACGAGAGCTTGCTGTGAGGTTTTAGCGCGCTCAGCCTCTCAGACCACAGCTGAGGCGAGACTGAGCTACCTACTGATGACTCTACTTAACTGTTAAAAAAAGCCTCAAAAAAGCGCCCTCTACTCTGAGGCAGGACTTTTTGAGGCTTTTTTTAACAGTTAAGCAGAATCAGCAGCAGCTAGCTCAGCCTCGCCTCAGAGGATGAGCTCTCTAAAGCCTCACAGCAAGCTCTCGTATGTTTTTTCTTTCCTCTTCACTCCCCTCTCCCATTAGCCCCAAAAGCCGCGTCTTGACAAAGAAGCCTAAGCAAAGGAGGGCTGGGCGGAGGAAGAGGGAACTTTCCCATCGAATGACTCACTCTGCCCTAGACTCGAGGCGACCCTCTCTGCAGTCCCTCTAGTCTGGCCAGTATTGGGCTGAAGGAAGGAGGGATTCTCTCTCTCTCTCTCAGCAGGCGAAAGAACTAAAGCACTTTCTGAAGGCATGCAAGAAAGCCCCCCCCACTGCCCAAATGTATGTGGCGGGCTCCCAGCAGCAGCTACTCGGATTTGCCATTTGTGTGTGTGTGTGTGAGAGAGAGAGAGAGAGAGAGAGAGAAAGAGAGAGAGAGAGAGAGAGAGAGAGAGAGAGAGAGAGAGAGAGAGAGAGAGAGAGAGAGAGAGAGAGAGAGTGAGTGAGTCTAGGACAGCGAGTCATTCAATGGGAAAGTTGCCTCTTGGAAGGAATAACCCGGCTTGGCTCCCGCTTTCGATCTGCCGCCCAACGACTGAACGGAGAAGCGAAGAGGCAGGAGAGACGAAGCGGGAGCCAAGCCGGGTCATGCCTTCCAAGAGGCAACTTTCCCATCGAATGACTCGCTGCTCTAGACTGCGGAGACCCTCTCTGCAGTCCCTCTCGTATGGCCCGACTAGAGGGACTGCAGAGAGTGTCGCCTCGAGTCTAGGGCAGAGTGAGTCATTCGGTGGGAAAGTTCCCTCTTCCTCCGCCCAGTCCTGCTTTGCTTAGGCTTCTTTGTCAAGAAGCGGCTTTTGGGGCTAATGGGAGAGGAGAGTGAAGAGAGAGAGAGAGAGAGAGTGAATCCCGTCACGTACGTTCGGGCAATGGGGGGCGGGCTTTCTTGCACGCCTTCAGAAAGATTCATGCAAGAAAGCCCCCCCTCCCCATTGCCCGAATGTATGTGACGGGCTCCCATCAGCGGCTACTCGGTTTGCCATTTGTGTGCGTGTGTGTGTGTGTGAGAGAGAGAGTGTATCCCTCCTTCCTTCGCTGGCGAGAGTGTTGGGCTGAAGGAAGGAGGGATCTCTCTCTCTCTCTCTCTCTCTCTCTCTCTCTCTCTCTCTCTCTCTCTCTCTCTCTCTCTCTCTCTCTCTCTCTCTCTCTCTCTCTCTCTCTCTCTCTCTCAGCAGGCGAAAGAACTAAAGCACTTTCTGAAGGCATGCAAGAAAGCCCCCCCCCCATTGCCCAAATGTATGTGGCGGGCTCCCAGCAGCAGCTACTCGGATTTGCCATTTGTGTGTGTGTGTGTGTGTGAGAGAGAGAGAGAGAGAGAGAGAGAAGAGAGAGAGAGAGAGAGAGAGAGAGAGCGAGAGCGAGCGTCTAGGACAGCGAGTCATTCAATGGGAAATTTGCCTCTTGGCAGGAATAACCCAGCTTGGCTCCCGCTTTCGATCTGCCGCCCAACGACTGAATGGAGAAGCGAAGAGGCAGGAGAGACGAAGCGGGAACCAAGCCGAATCATGCCTTCCAAGAGGCAACTTTCCCATCGAATGACTCGCTGCTCTAGACTGCGGAGACCCTCTCTGCAGTCCCTCTCGTCTGGCCCGACTAGAGGGACTGAAGAGAGGGTCGCCTCGAGTCTAGGATAGTGAGTCATTCGATGGGAAAGTTCCCTCTTCCTCCGCCCAGCCCCTTGCTGCTTTTCTCCGGTTGCTGCGTTTTGTTGGAAATCCCCTCCCCCATAAATCTGATTGTGATGACATTGGTGCCTCAGCAGCCATAAATCTCACCGCACGTCACTGCTTCTGTCTGATGTTTACATTGAAGAGAGTTATTGGAGAAGTAGCAGAGGAACTCCCAAAGACCGGGATGGTGATTATTATTATTTCCACTGGAGACACTGAACATCTCTGCAGATCCATGTGAGTGAAAACCCCCAGAAAAACCCCTGGGGACTCTGTTCTTAGGGGTTGAGATTCTTTCTGTCAGGACATGTCTAGAAAGTGATGCGGGAATAAGATACTTCAATTACAAGGGAATTGACTTCTGCTGTCCTACAACATGGCCTCTTGTCTCCAGAGATCTCTGGGGAAGGTCACCCAGAGCTTCAGAGTTTGGTGAGACTCTAGTTTGATGTCACTTAATTTTAGTGCTGCCTGTCTTCGAACACCAAGGAAGCAGTCAGCCTCTTGGATTCTGCCTAATGTTAAGAGTGGGACTTGTCTGGGATTTTCTTTTCTATCACAACCCATATATGAATCCTAAATTGTAGTTGATTTTAACATTGGTCGTGCCAGAAGTGAAATTAAATTGCCCATCTTTTCTAGCAATATACATTTTTAGATGAGAGTTGACTAGGAGGCAGGAAAGAGACAGCCTGTGTGGACGATATCATTGGGTAAACCGTGAGAAAGTTATGGAGTGGATAGAAATGTTTTTCTTTGCCACTCTCTGTTGTCTTTCCATGCTCATGTAGTTCATTCAATAAACTGCATCCTGTGAGGTCTGCAGGGGAGATCATGGAGATGCCCGATTGTGGGGGATATTTTGCCACACCCACCCAGAGAACTGGTGACCCTCCCTCTGGTTGTGTGGATGCAGTTTGTGGGGTGGGACCCCTGTGACATTCCCATCCTTAAGGCTGTGTAAGAACCCACACAAAGGCCTCCAAGAGCCTTGAAAGAGCTGTTGGGAGTCCCTGTATTCCTGGATTATCTGGGTTGGTTATATTTCTTGTCTGGAGGTGGACATTAATATGTACAACTTGGCCTAGAGGGGAGAACTGGGTGGGCTGAGTGAGAGGAGGGAGTTGAAGGGACAGGCAGGTCCATCCTGACAGTGAGAGGATGGCCCATATGCCAGCTCCATTACTTGGAAGTTCTCCCACTGAACGTCCCTCAGATTCTCCTCTCAGTGCTTGGCTGTGAGATCCCCAGTGGCTCCGGGTTCAAGCTTTCCCTCTTGAATGCCAGGTTGATGCCTAACAAGGCTGCTCTCCTCCATGACATTCTCTGCCATGTCTCCCTGAAGCCTGGTTGTGCCCAGAGGGGAGGAAGCCTCTTCTCAGTTGGGAATGTGCCCACTCCGATTTCTGGATTTGCCCCAGGAGAGACCCCAGGAGAGAGGAGGAGGGGTGGCTGTGCCATCGGTGGTTTGCTAAAGGGTCTTGGTTAGTGCACCTAGTCCTGTGTTTTATCTCAGGATGGCTGCAAGAACATTTCCCCAGCCTGGTGAAGTATATTGTGCGAATATGGTCCTGGCAGGAAGAAAGGTTTCCCCAGCTTACTTCATTTATCAACTATTGTTCCTCTTGTTTCCATTGAATTGATGTACTTCGGGGTTCCTGTAATTCCCTGACCCCTCGGCCAACAGGTCTGCCCTCAGAAAACAAATCCTGGTTTTCCTCTCCTTCCCACTCTTCATCTCATTTACTTGGTGTATTTCAGCTTCTGAGCGAGCTCCATTTTATGTTGATGGTATTTATAATTTCTTTTCAATATACATATTTAATTTTTCTCCTCCTTTTTAGTAACAAACCCCCAATATAACAGAAAAGTATACAAATAGAGGAGAGAGATAAGGGAAGAAGAGAGGGATAGGAGAGGGGAGGAGAGAGGAAGGGGAAGTAAAGAAGAGGAGGATGACAGAGGGAAGAAAGGAGGTAGGGAGGAGGAGGAGAGAGGGAGAAGAAAGTGATGGATAAGGTACAAATATGGTGTATGGAGAGCAGAAGAGCCAATAATTGGTTTTGGGAGTTGATGGTAAGGTGAATTGATGTAAACATTGAATAATACAATATGATGTTGGTTATGTAATAGTATACATGTGATTATATGTTATGAAAATGAAAAAATAAAAAACTTTAATAAAAAAAGGAAAACAAAGCCTGGTTAAAAGCTGCAAGTGTGAATGCAGCCCTGGGTGAAGTGACCAGGTTAAGTCAGTTGTAGGGATATCACCATTTGCCGCAGCTGAATGTCTGCCTGGCACTACTTAAGAGTGTCCCTTCTTCCCAGTTTCTAGGACTAAAAGTAGAAGCTGTGGCTGGTATGCGGATCCTCTGCTGGAGGACAAGCAAGAGAAACCTTTTTAATAAAAAAGAGGAAGAGGGAAAACTCCTGGACTGCCTGGGACCCCCGAGGGTTCCATATCCCATTCCTGCCCCCATGTAATTAGGGAGAAGGGGACCCCAGGTTTGAGACTCCCCCTCCTTGGAGGCCCTTCAGTGCTGAGGACCCCCCCCCCAGTCCCCAGAGATACCCGCCACAAAATGGAGGTTGCTGAGGGCCCTGTGAATGGTTTAGCTGTCCTCTCACTGCCTCTGGGGGGCAGTCTGTGGTCTGCTTTTTAAGTCACACCTGGCTTCTGGAGGCAGTGATTAGGACAGGTAAAGCTGGCAAAGATCCCACATCCTTCACTTTGTTGCCCAAGCCCCTTCTTGGAGAGGATTCTTTTGCCCTCCATAAAGACTTAAGCAGTTGCATAATGGACAAATGAAGTTGATAAAGACCTTAGAGGTCATCTGTCCAACTGCCCAGTGCAAGATCTACTAAGCATGTTTCTCAACCTTAGCAATCTGAAGATGAGTGAACTTCAACTCCCAGAATTCCCCAGTCACCACTCAGGGTCCTTCCTCCACTGGGTCTTTCCATGCTTTAGTTAACATTCTCACTGCCTGTAGGAGGCAGTTTACAGTCTGGCCTCTGCAGGCAGTGAGATGGGCAGCTAAAGCTGGCAAAGACCTGTGTGTTTCTTTAGGCACATTCTCACGAGGCCTTTTGAATATTAATAATATCTGATCCTTTATGTATATATTTCCCTTTCATCTTCCCTGTCATCATCTGGGCCTGGAGAGGGAAGCCTGGATTCTCTGGCTCTCTAATACCAGATTCCAGATCCAAGGGACAACATGTTAATTTCAGCCTCAGAGAAGGGGCAGAATCTGGGGCTCCCTGACCTCTCCAGGTGATCGAGGGTTCCCCCTTCAGAGGGAGCCACTCTGGCTGAAGAGAATTCAGCCCCTTCAGGATTGGCTTATCAATGGATAAGCCACGCCCCCAGCGGAAGGCAGCCAGCTGGCAATTATTGTTCAAATCTCAGGTCCAAGTCAATCAGAGTCTTGGCTTGTGACATCAGAGGCTCCTCCTGAGCTCATTGGCTGGAGCTCACCATGGTAGCCTCCAGCATCCTTGGGGAGTCTGGACCACATAATGGAGGCTCTGCTCAACATCCCTGGAAAGTGGCTGGATTGGATGGATGGCACTGGGGGCATCGCAGGGTCTCCCTCACCTGGGCTCCTCAGGAGGGAGAGACCCCTCCCTTGAAGGCAGAACTAAGGGGGAGAGATTAAAAAAAGTGGGACCGACGTGTGATACCTGCTGTGTCTGCAGCCTTCATACCTGTCACCAAACTCCTCATCCAACATATCAAAGGTTCTTGTCTCCAGAAAGGGGCTGGGGCTGGCTGGCTGGCTGGCTGGCTGGCTGGCTGGCGGTGAAGTGAACTAGGAAAAACCTGCAATGTTTAGGGGCCAAAAAAATGGCTTCAGACTGTCCCAGTTGGGTGGGCATTGGGACCACAAAGCTAGAGACTGACTTGCTTAATGATTTGGGGAAATTAAACTAAACTGTGATTCCGTTTGCCAGATAGTAGTTATTTCCCAATAACACACTTGGCCTGATGACTGAACACTTGCTTTCATCTTTTATTACTTGGATTTTTATACTACCTTTATTATTTCTCTAAATAGCTCAAGGCAGTGAACATATCTAAGATTCCTTCATCCCCACAAGAACAACCTTGTGAAGGCTGAGAGAGGGACTGGCTCGAAGTCACCCACTTGGCTTTCGTGGCTGAGATGGGACTCGTAAGTATTTGGGTGGGGGGGTCTGTCTTAATTCCAATGGCCACCACCTTTTCGGTTATCAGAAATCGTGGCAATACAAAGACTGTCAAATTGATGGAGAGCTGATACTGACTCCTTTGGGGTTTTTTGAGCAATGAGATGCCTTGAGTTGGACTCGGAATCAAATGGGAAGTCAAATAGTTTGAAGAGAGACCAGTATTGAGGGATTTTGTTGGTGCAAACTAGGTCCCTTTAAGGTATGGAGGGACTTCAATTCCCAGAATTCTCCAGCCAGCCATTCAGCATGTTGTTACACTGCAATTTAATGACTGCTTTAGGCCAGAGGTGTCAAACTCAAGGCCTGCAGGCCAGATCGGCCCACAGGGTGCCTAGATCCAGCCTACAGGGCCACTCTGGAAACAGCAAAGGTGTGGCCCATGGTGCCTCTGCCAGCTAAAAATGGAGCTTGAGAGGGCCGGAAGTGTCCCTACTAAGCCCCAGTTCACTGGTAGAGCACTGCAGGAGGCTGTTGCTGCTGGAAACAGCTGGGAGGTGTGCCGCTGACAAGAATGATGTCAAACTGGCTACACCCACCCTGTCCACACTCACTCAGCCCCCCCCCCCCCCCGAGGTCAAACACAACCCTGATGCGGCCCTCAATGAAATTGAGTTTGACACCCCTGCTTTAGGCTATTGTCATTTGATTGTATTAACCCTAATCTGTTCCCCATTTATAGGTTAAGGCAACCATGAAAAGGAAGTAGACAATAGAAGCCTACAGCTGAAAAGGACCTTGTAAGTTAAGCACCTGCCTGCCTGCCTAATTGATGGATTGATTCTGTGTCATTGTTGAATGTTGATGCCTAGCAGTCCATAGATCGATTTTCTCCATGGAGATCTGTCCCCAACCTGGTCATTTGGGTTTCCCAACCTTCCCCCATCCCCATCTTAGCTGCTTACGGTGCTCGTTCTCTTCTTCTCCTTCCTTCACCCATGTCAGCATTACCAACTTCTCCAGGGATTTGGTCCGCATTGATCAACAGCATTGAAACTATGTGGACTCTGAGTGGCCACAGAGGTAGATGGATGACCACCTGTCCCCAGTCTGGACTTTCAGATCTCCCAAACGTTCACCCATCCACACAGTAATCAAATCCACCAACCTTGTCCCAAATTGTCCCCTCCTTCTCTTCCCTTCCCCCTTTCCCAGAATTAGAAACATCTCCAGAGAGCTGATTTTCTCTTTATGTGCCTCAAATATGATATTTTGAACCTGGTGGTTTTTAGTTGAGAACAGGTCTGGATAGATTATTTCTAAAGGATCCTTTGGCAGGAGATTCCTCTGCAGATTGTCCGTTGGTTCTCCACTCCTGCTGCATCTCATGCTAGGAGAAGCAGATGGACTCCAAACTGTAGGAAAAAGCCAGAGTGGAGAAGGCAGGTTAGCAAAATCAGCCCTGAACTGAGAGAGGATGTGACTGTGTCTCTCCATTTTTCAAACAGGTCAGCAACAAGGAAGGAATGGTCATATGGTCAATATCCTTGGGCGATCTCTCAGCGACCAATGATGGTCCCAACCTCCAGGTTGATGAACTGAGAGTCTCCTTTGACTTTCAGACCCAGAAATTCCAGAAAGACAATCAGTGGATGAAAGAGCAGCACAGCTGTCTCCAGGAGAAACTGGATCAAGACCACAACAGAAGACCTGCAGAAAACCTGCAGAAGATAATGCCATCAGTTAGAACTAGAGACACAGCTTTGGTGAAATACATTGAAGAATTCCACAAAGAACTGCATGAAGTCACTAGCCGAGTGTCCATCTCAAGCAAGAGATGGCTGACTCTGAGAAAGACTTCAAAGAGGAACTTCCTTCCAGAACTTATGAAGCACCTCTAGAGTCTGCAGCATGAATTTGCTGAGATGGACTACAGTGACCATGTGCAAAAAAGCCACTACAGCCTACTGAGAAAGTCACTCCTCTTCAGAATATGAGGGAAAACAAGAAGCAGCACCTCAAAAGTCTGAAGCAGCCATATCTGAGCTCCCAGATCCGGCTCTGGCCAAACTCATCTGGCACACAAGGTAGCAAGTCCCCTCATCTTCTCCCAGGGACACCAGATAGGAAATATGACCAAGTGAGGTAACTCTACTTTATTGGCAGGGTACATCAAGAGAAACTTGCAAGTCTGAAAGTACAAATTTCCCAACTCTTTTGAAAGCCTGAAAAGTGAGGGAGGGTCCTCTGAGGTTTTCTCTGCCAGTTATGCACCTGGAGGGCTCCCCCACCTTATATGATTATTCCCTGTGCAGCAGCTTCTCCTTCTCTCTCCCCAGATCATTTATTTGTTACTATTCCACCTTATTTTTATAAATAACTCAAAGTAGTCAACATATCAAACACATCTTCCTTCTCCTATTTCCCCTCACAATAACAACCCTGTGAGGTTGGTAGGTAGAGCGACTGACCCAAAGTCACCCAGCTGGCTTTGATGACTAAGGTGGGACTAGAACTCATGATCTTCCACTTTATAGCCTGGTGCCATATTTTATTTGCACATAACACTTCCTTAATAGTTTGCAGGAATGCTGGTGATATACCTTGAGCCAGCAAAGTATTAACTATGGTACTTCCTGATAATTAAGTTAATTAATTAAGATAATGCCTCATAAAACTGAGGAGGTGTGAATAGCAATTGGTCCTTGCTCATCTAGTCTTCTATATTATCATTAATATAAGCAGGATAGTTGAAGAAATAGGATTTTGCGATGCAACATGTATACCAATTCTTAGATAAAGCTACTTTGATATTGTTTTAAAAATACCATCCAGTTTTTAGAACAATATCTATGATTTCCTAATAGAGTGCATAAGTAAAATCCAGTAAAAATATATATAATTTTGAGAAGTAGGACTTAACAAGCTGTCTTATTTCATATAAGAACAAATGAATGGCAGCTACAATGTGAATCTTTCATAAAGATTTCATTTGTACATTTTCTCATATCATTTTTTTAAAATCATTTTTTTATTTTATTCAAAACCTCCCAAAAATGAAAAAAAAATTGCAAACAGACTCCCAAAGCTAAATAAAATTACATTAAAAAGTGCATACAAAGAAAAAAGAAAAGAACCAGTTTAGGTTTGGGCAATTTTCTTATTCAGCAGTGATGGCCTGCATGATCTCCAGATTATTCAGATTCTGTTGACTTCCAGATCCAGGAATCCATGAAAGACAAACAACGGATGGAAGAGCAACACAGTTGTCTCAAGCAGACAGTGGATCATCTTCAGATCGCAACAGAAGACCTGCAGAAAACTCTGCTGGACAACAAACAAAGCTTGGACCATGCCAACACGATGATCCACCAGTTAGAGCTGGAGAAAGAAACTTTTGGTGAAACACACTGAAGAACTCCAAAAAGAAATGTCTGGGGTTACTAACCAAGTGGCCTTCCTCAAACTTGAGAAGTCTGCCTTAGAACCTCTGAGAAGCTCCTCAAAGAGGTCTGGAACCTTCTTAAGAACTCAAGAAGCACCTCTAGAGTCTGCAGCATGAACTGGCTGAGATGGACTAAAGTTCCACTTTGTGGAGAAAAGCCACTGAAGCAGAAAGTCACCATTCTTCACAATGTGAGGGGAAATGAGAAGAAGCACCTCAACAATCTACAGCAGCAGCAGACCTGTGTTTACCAGGCCAGAATGGAAGACCTGCAGAAAATTCTGTAGGACAACAGAGAACAATTGACCCATGTCAGAATGGCCATCCAGGAATTAGAACAGGTGTTTGGAGAAAGCAGGGAAGCTCTCCACAGGGAGTTCACCAGCGAAGTGGCCTTCTTCAGAAATGATGTTGGCACTCCTGAGTGACCAGCACATGGGACAACATTGCTGACACTCTCTCTCCCCAGACCTGGAATGGAGGAATGACGGCCTCTTACCCATTTGAGAAAGAAAAAAGATTCTTTCCCTCCCTTCCCTTGACTTGCCACCCAGTGTGCCAGGGGAGTCAGGAGAGCCCCACCCTTATCAGCTAAAGCCCCTCCCTTACCCCCACCTTACCAGTCACTGCAGGACTGTCAGCTGAGCTGAAAGCCTCCCAGCCACCGAGCATCAGGGACAGAGAGCAGTGAGGAATCTGAGGGCTCTGAGCCAAGAAGGAGGGTGGAGGTGATGGCCGTGGCAGTGGTGAGGTGAGGTTGGTAGCGGTGGATCCCCAGGCTCAGCTCCAAGCCTCGGAGTGCCATCAGTGGGGAGGGTGAGGGCTCTGCTGTGGAGAGGGCAGAGAATCTGGCCAGAACCAGATCTGGGAGCCAGAACCGAGCACCCAAACGAGCCAAGCAGTTGGGATCTGGGCAGCCCTCAGGAGAGGAGAAGAGAGGAGATCAGCTAGAAGCTGAATTGGGAGCCGAGGGGTCTGCAGGAGATGCCTCGAGGCAGCAGAGACCCCCGGAGGCCGCAAGGCTGACGGAACTGGTGGCAGAGCTGGAAGACAGGGCTGGGTTGAGGGTCTCGGGGGCAGCCAGAAACTCCTGCTGCTCCAGAAGCTGCAAGAGAGAAGCAACCGGAGGGGGAAGCCAGGGGCCACCAAGGCCAACTGGAGCTGGTCAGTGGCTGGTGGGTGTTGGGTTGGGAAGTAAGGGTGGTAGGTTTATGGGGCTGGCCGGGACTTTGGAGGTCTTCTAGTCCAACCCTCTGCTAAAGGCAGGAACTTTATACCATCTCAGTCAAATGGTTCTCTTGTCCACTTTGAAAACTTCCAGAGATGGAGCACTCACTATTTTGGGAGGCACCTTATTCCATGGCTTAATTGTTCCTTCTGTCTGAAAACTTCTTCCGACTTCTAGATTGGGTCTTTCTTTAACAAACTCCCATCCATTTCCTCTTCTCCTTCCCTCCAGAGCTCTGGAGACAGTCTCTCCCCTCTTCTCTGTGGGAGTCCCTAAAAGTGTCTATCATGGCTGCCCAATCCTTCCCATCTTGTCTTGGCTAAACATAGCGAACTCCCACAACTGTTCATCAAATTTTTTGGCCTCTAGACTTTAAATCATCTTTGTTCTCTTCTCTTCACACTGTCCAGAATCTCCACAACTTTTTCTCTTCCGGGGTGACCAGAATTGGAAAAAATATTCCAAGGATGGTCTGACCAGAGAGACAGAAAGTGGTACCAGCACTTCTCTCCCTCTTGAATCTTCCCCTCTTTTATTGCTGCCTAGGACTGTCTGGGCCTATTTTGTCATCTGCAGCAGAGTTCTGGCTGACCTTTAAGTGCTTTGCCGTGAGATCCTTCCACAGGTACCACTGCTGAGCCAGGTACCCCCTCTTCTGTACCTAGGCATTGGTGTTTCCTAAGTGCAGATCCTGGCTTTTCTTACCAGTGAACTGCATCTTGTTAAGTAGCATCCAATGTTTGCGTCTTCTGGATATTGAGCTTATATTCTAGTAATTCCTACAAGCTTGGTGCCATCTGCAAATCTGATGAATTCCATTTCTGTCCCCTCACATAGATCATTTGGGAAAATATGGAAAAGTCCGAGACTCAAGGCAAAAACTTGAGGTCCCCCTCTGAATATTTAACCCCATGTAGATGTAGCTCCATGAAGGACTGCTCACTGGGTGCAATTGGTCAGCCACTCTATGAATTTTGTGCCGTTTTGGAATTGTATAACAATTCTATCTCTCTCGTTCTTTTCTAAAAAAAAAATTCTTTGTACCTAAAAAGAAATTCAATGAAGGAATTAAGCATTTCTGCATTCACAGTTTCGGACATCCACATGTAGAATCCTTCCCAGTCTCTCCTGACACTAGAAAAGATTAAGTTGGAAGGGACCTTGCAGGTCATCTGGTCCAACACCCCCCAACCAAGCAGGAGACCCTACACCATTTCTGATAGGTGGCAGTCCAGTCTCTTCTTGAAAGCTTCCAGGGATGAAGCTCCCACACCTTCTGAAGGCAACTTCTGTTCCATTGGTTGATTGCTCTCACTGTCGGGAAATTTCTTCTTAGTTCTAGATTGAATCTCTCCTTGATGAGTTTCCATCCATTATTGTCTGGCCTTTAGGTGTTTTGGAAAATAGCTTGACCCCCTCGTCTCTGTGAGAGCCCCTCAAATGTTGGAAGACTGCTATCCTGTCTCCCCTTGTCCTTCTCTTCGCTAGCCATGCCCAGTTCCTGTAACCGTTCTTCATATGTTTTAGTCTCCAGTCCCCTAATCATCCTGATGGTTCTTCTTTGCACTCTTTCTAGAGTCTCAACTTTTTTTTTAATAGTGTGGTGACAAAAACTTTATGCAGTACTCTAGGTAATGGAAAGTACCTCCCTTGATCTTGATTGTATACCTCTGCTAATGGAATTTAGGATTGCATTGGCTTTTTTGGCTGCCGCCACACACTGCTGGCTCATATTTAATTGGTTCTCCACTAAGACTCCCAGATCCCTCTCACAGTTACTGCTATTAAGCCTGGTTTCAGCCAGTCTATATGTGATCCTTTGGCTTTTCTTGCCTAAATTTAAGTCTTTACTTTTCTCTACTTTGAATTTCATTCTATTAGATCTCTCTTAGCTTGTTGAAGTCAGAACTCTCTTAAAGACTCCACTGTTAGCCTGCTTGAGCAGAGCTTGGACTAGAAGACCTCCAAGGTCCCTTCCAACCCTCTTAGACTGTTACGGTTGGTGAAGTTCCCTGTGCTTGATGAAGAATGTTTGGGGGGCTCCCCATAGGCTTAGAGCCAGAGGGGTTGAATGGGATGTTTGCCAATTTCTTTATGGGGTGAGAGTCGGGTCTGGTGTGTTTTGGTGTGTTGTGGATGTGCTTGTCTGACCGGTGGGAGAGGCCATCTATGGGGTGGTATGGGGTGTATGCATGAGGGCAGGGGGGAGGGAGCGAAAGTACAGGTAGATGTTAGGCATGGCCTCCTCCTTCTCTTGCTTCCCCTTGAGAGGCTCTGGAGCAGCAGGAGCTTCTGCCTGCTCCCGAGACCCTCCACCCAGCCCTGCCCCCCTGTTCCCTCAGCCTTGCTGTCTCGGGGCCTTCAGCTTCTGGCTGCTCTCCTCTCCCCTCCTCTCCTGTAGGCTGTTCGGCCCCCGACTGCTCAGCCCATTTGGCTGCTTGGTTCCGGCTCCCAGATCCGGCTCTGGCCAGACTCACCTGGCACACGAGGTAGCAAGTCCCCCACCCCCTGGCCCCCATTCATGCATCTTCGTGAGTCGTGCTTGGCAACAAATAAGGCCTCCTTCCTCCGAGAAGGGGGACCCAGGTGTGTTTGCCAACACTGGTGCGGCTTCATTTGTAGACCGGAGAAAGAACCTTTGATGTTGTGTCTGTTGCTGCTGCAGCCCTGGGAAACCTAGAATAAAAGGGGACCTCAACATTGTGACCAGATCCTTGGACTTTCACTTGGACCGGTAGCTCCCAGTCATTTAACCTCCTGGCAAACATCTTATATTGGGGTAGTTTTTAAGGGTAATTTTTAATTTTTATTCGAATTTTAACCATTATTGTACAGTGTATATCCTACCTCCTCCGTCTATCTATGTATATCTATATTTTTGTATCCACATTGTTGTTTTAATATGACTGTACACCACCCCGAGTCCTTTCTAGGAGAGGGCGCGGTCTAGAAATTAAATTATTATTATTATTATTATTATTATTATTATTATTATTATTATTATTATTATTATTATTATTATTATTATTATTGCTTCCCAGGCCCCTCTCCTCTTGTAGGGCACCTCAGTTATCTGGATCCTGATGGAGAGAGCACAGAAATGGCCTCTCTGCCTTTTGATCTCCAACCTTGGAAGGGGAACTTTGTGGGTCTGATTCCTCAAGGAAATCCTGCTGTTCCTTGAAGCTTCTGAACAGTTACTTAAAGATGCCAACTGGGCTTTGGCTATTATAACTATGGGTGTCCTTTACAGAAGCTGCTGCATAAAGAATTTTGAACTCTATTTGTGTGTGTGTGTGTGTGTGTGTGTGTGTGTGTGTGTGTGTGTGTTCTGGCACAATGATCCTTTTTCTATACTTATCTTTTTTTCTTCTTTCCACTCCAGCTTAATTCAAGAAAAAAAAAAAAAAAAGAAATTTAAAACTAATAATTAATACATTTAAGTTGCCAGAAATTACAAACACTGGATTAAATAGTATAGGAAGCTCACAATTTGGTTCCTTTGGGTTTATGTCCACATGTCTGGCCTGAATCCAGTCTGTAAATTGCACACAAATGGATGACCTCCAGGAGCCCCCTTCTCCGTTCCATCAGATCTTTAACGGCCCTTCAAAATTACAGTGGCACTGAAAACGTCCTCACAGTTACGGCCGTCGCAACGTTCTCACAGCCCCATGATCAACCTCTGGGCTTTTGGCAGCCAGCATGTATTTGCCAGGGTTGCCGTCTTTCGGTCGTGTGGCCTCCATTGGCCACTTTCCCAACTGGCTCCCAACAAACGGAGTCAATGGGAGAAGCCGGTTTCCCTTAAGGATCTCGGGGTTCCTTCCGCAACTGCAGTGGTTTCTTTAGCATCTGGGGCACAAGAGGTCGAGAAATTGGCTGTGACTCACTGAAGGACAGTCCTTTGTATGGAATGGTCTGGGATCTCCTGCTTGAGCAGTGGGTTGGCCTAGATGACCTTCAAGATCCCTTCCAGCTCTATTCTGATTGAATCTTAAGGGCAGGAGCCTAGTTGTCAAAAACTGCCCTGAGGACAACAGGTCGTCCTCGACTTACAGTGATTTATTTAGTGACGGAAGTTACAACAACACTGAGAAAAATGACTCAGGACCAATTTTCACACCTACAACCGCTGCAACACCCCCTGGTCACGTGATCAAAACTCAGGCACTTGGGAACTGGCGTGTATTTATGACAGTTGCCGTACCTTAGGGTCATGGGATCACTATAAGATTTGCTTAATGACCCCTTGATGTACTTAACGACTGCAGTCATTTGCTTAGCAACTGTGGCTAAAAGGTTGTAAAATGAGACAGAACTTACTTAGCAACAGAAATTGTGGTCATAAGTGGAGGACTACCTTTATTGCCTCATAGTCCATTCTAATTTATATTCAGAGACGTTCAGGATCCCATAATTAGAACTTCCCCTTTCTTCTCCCTTCTGCTCGCTTCCTGGGAGCCGGGAGCAAAGTCCTTCTGAAGGGCTTATTTCTGGGGCTTCTGGGGATGGAAGCAGCCTGAGATGACTGAGGGGAACCCACCAGATCAGGCGTCCAAGGATTGCACTTCTGGGCTTTCCACATTGGAGAGAGAGAGAGAGACCCCCTTTCTTTCCTCTGATGGAGTTTGAGACACACACCCAATCTCCTCTTGCAACTATTCACCTGGTGCAGCCACAAGGAGTCCAATCTCCTCAGGATGCAGTCTGACTCTCCTGTAGGGTTTCTCCACCCACATCTTCTGGACTCCAGTCTCAACCTGGCCCATGCACTGGGGAAAAGAACCAGATGTTTCTGCTGTCTTTATCACCCAAAAAACAGGATGGAGACAGGATGGTGGATCTCATGGAAAAGCCTCTTTCACAGGGCTTCTCTGGCTTGGTGGGATGGCCAATGGTTCTCATGGAGATTATCAAATAACATGGTAGTTGGAGCTTGGCTCCCATAGAATCTATCTTACCACTTTTCCTATTCATTCTCTCACACATACACTTTTAGTGCTGTCCATAGGAATCATTTTTTTAAAAAAATGTTTTTTTAAAGGTGTCAAATTCATTGGCAATTGGTGAACAACAAATTCCTCTGAATGACTTTCACAGAGTTCTCTTTAGCAAGATTTATTGAGGTGAAAAGGAAGGCAGTTATAAGAATTAAAATCCTTCAATAATTTCTCATTTGGAAACAGGTAGATATGTTCTTTGATTCCTGCATACTATCTAAGTGGAAATAATTCAGGTATTTGTTCAAATAAATGGACATTATACCACTTAAATATCATGGTGTTTTTTCTCATGATTTTACATTTGTTCTGGCTGTGAGATGCTCCTTTGTGTTCAGGTCTGGCCTCAGAAGGATAATGTAGCACTTGGGGATGAAGATACAAGCCAGCAGCCCAGCGCTGGAGGCCAGGATGGAGAAGATCTGAACAGCCACCATGTATTTCCCTTTGGTGCTCAGGTAGGTGGGCACAAAAGTCACCCAGACACTGCAGAAGACCAGCATGCTGAAGGTGATCAGCTTGGCTTCGTTGAAGGCCCCAGGCAGATTCCTGGCCAGGAAAGCCACCGTGAAGCAGATGGCAGCCAGGAAGCCCATGTAGCTGAGGGTGACATAGAACATGACAACGGCCCCTTCATTGCATTGCAGGATGATCTCCCCATGAAGGGAGTGGAGGTCAGAGTCAGGGAAGGGGGGAGAAACTCCCAGCCAGATGGAGCAGATGATAATTTGGACAGCAGAAGAAGAAAGGATGATGGAGTTGGCCAAGCTCTGCCCCAACCATCTCTTCACTCGGTTTCCTGGTTTTGTGGCCAGGAAGGCTAGCACCACTGTGATGGTTTTGGCCAAGAGAGAAGAAATGGCAATTGAGAAGATGATGCTGAAAACCGTTTGTCGGAGAAGGCAGGTGGCTTTCCTTGGTTGACCAATGAAGAGAGAAGGAGACAAGAAGCAAAGCAGGAGGGAGACCAGAAGGATGTAGGAGAGGTCCCGGTTGTTGGCTTTGACAATGGGAGTTTCTCGGTATTTAGTGAAGATGATTAAAACAAGGCCTGTAGTTAGGAACAAGACCAGGGCAAAAGAGACCAGGATGATGCCCAGATGTTCTTCATAAGACAGGAAGGTTATAACTTTGAGGATACATTGGATTCTATCCCCATTTGGATATTTGTCATCTGGACACTTGGTGCATTTTCCTGCATCTGAGAAAAAAAAACATACTCCCTTACTATTCTCTCCTCTTACCTTTCAGGAAATACCTTATTTGGACAACAAGTGATACCAGGAGATATTGTCTAGGACACATTTATTAGTACATCTAGTGAGAGATGGTAAGAACTTAACTTTAACTTTATTGGATTTCTAGACCGCCCCTCTCTCAAAAGAGACTCGAGGCGGTGTACAGTCATATTAAAATAGTTGAACAGTAAATATACATGTTATAAGTATACAATAAATAAATTAAACATAGGACTGGAGGAGGTAGCAGAAGTTCCCTGTACAATTTAGTTAAGTTAGATTAAAAAATTTTTTTTAAATTTTTAAAAAGTTAAAAACATTAACCTTAAAAGCTATCCCAAATAAAATATCCACCAGGAGGTAAGAGTAGAACTCTAAGTGGGCCAGGCCGGCTAGTCCGAACAGGTGAGTCTTAAGTTTTTGTCGGAAGGAGCGGAAGACGGTAGTAGTTCTAATATCGGGGGGGAGGTCATTCCAAAGGGTTGGGCCCATCACAGAGAAGACTTTACTCCTAGGCGCCGCCCGTTGGCATTGCTTGGTGGACGGCACCTGGAGGAGTCCCTCCCTGTGTGAGCGAATTGGTCGCAGGGATGTATGTGGTAGAATGCGATCCCGCAGGTAACTAGGCCCTGTGCCATGGAGCGCTTTGAAGATGGTGATCAACACCTTGAAACGCACCCGAAAAACTACAGGCAGCCAGTGCAGCTCGCGCAGGAAAGGTGTTATGTGGGAGTACCTAGTACTCCCCATGATGGCCCGCGCGGCCGCATTCTGAACTAGCTGTAGTCTTCGGGTACATCTCAAGGGGAGCCCCATGTAGAGAGCATTGCAGTAGTCCAGATGAGACGTCACCAGCGCATGAGTGACTGTGCGTAAGGCATCCCGGTCCAATAGGGGCGCAATTGGCGCACCAGGCGAACCTGGTGGAACGCCCCCCTTGCCACGGCTGCCACATGGTCATCCATCGACAGCCGGGCATCTAGGAGGACGCCCAAATTGCGCACCCGTTCCACAGGGGGCAGTTGTTCGCCCCCTATGGCCAGTGATGGAATCAACTGGTTGAACCGAGGCGCCGGTAACCACAGCCACTCAGTCTTGGAGGGGTTAAGCTTGAATCTGTTGTCCCCCATCCAGACCCGGACGGCTTCCAAACACCGGGACATCATTTCGACAGCCTCGTTGGGGTGGTTTGGGGTGGAAATGTACAGCTGAGTGTCATCAGCGTACAGATGGTATCCAACCCCAAAACCACGGATGATCTCACCCAGCAGCTTCACATATGTGTTGAACAAAAGGGGCGAGAGGACCGACCCCTGCGGCACCCCACAAGTGAGTGACCTCAGGGCCGACCTCTGCCCCCCTGCTAACACACATTGCGTCCGGTCAGAGAGGTAGGAGCCGAACCACCGCAAAACGGTGCCCCCAACTCCCATCCCCTCCAGCCGGCGCAATAGGATACCATGGTCGATGGTATCAAAAGCCGCTGATAGATCGAATAGGACCAGGATAGAGGAACAACCCCTATCCCTGGCCCTCCAGAGATCATCAACCAACGCGACCAAGGCCGTCTCCGTGCTGTGACCGGGTCGGAAGCCGGACTGGCGCGGGTCTAGATAATCGGTTTCTTCCAGGTGTCGCGGAAACTGCTGTGCCACCACATTTTCTACAACATTCGCTAAAAAGGGAAGGTTGGAGACAGGACGATAATTAGCTAGTTCCATCGGGTCCAGGGAAGGCCTCTTGAGTAAGGGCCTCACCACCGCCTCTTTCAAGGCGGCCGGTAGGGACCCCTCACCCAATGAGGCATGCACTAGGCCCAGGAGCCAGCCTCGTGTCACTTCCCAGGATGCCAGTACCAGCCAGGAGGGGCACGGGTCCAATAAGCATGTAGTGGGTCGCAGCCGTCCACGCAACCTGTCCAAATCCTCAGGGGCAACAGAATCAAACTCCTCCCAGAATGGTCTCTCAAGACTCGCTGCTGACGACTCCCCTGGTCCACTGAAGGGGGCCCATCCACTCCGGATCTGAGCGATTTTATCCTGCAGATATTCTCCAAACTCCTCTGCTCTGCCCTGTAAAGGCGCTTCCCGCGGCCTCTGTAATAAGAGGGAGCGGGTTACCCGAAACAGGGCAGCAGGGCGGTTATCAGCGGACGCAATAAGAGCGGCGCAATGTCTACGTTTGGCCGCTCTTAATGCCACAAGGTAAGTCCGTGAATAGGCTCTTACCTGTGTTCGATCAGTTTCGGAGCGTGAGGACCTCCACCTGCTCTCTAGGTGTCTCCTATGGCGTTTCATCACCCTCAGGTCCGCGGTGAACCAAGGAGCCAGGGTGGTTCGTTGCCATAGGAGAGGCCGCAAAGGCGCAACCCGGTCCAAGGCCCCGGCAGCCGCCCTATTCCAGGCGGTCACTAGGTCCTCTGACCGAGAGCGGGTCAGGTCTACAGGAAGTGGCCCAAGCTCTGTCTGGAATCTATCCGGTTCCATCAGGCGCCTGGGGCGGTACCAGCTTGGACAGTCTGGTTCTGCCTCCCCGCGGTGGGGGGTAAGAAGTATAAGACTTTTTTTAAAAATCAATTTTTGTTTAATCGTCTATGAAAGTGGGAGAAGAATTGGGACCCAAAAAATTTCCTGTGTGATGTTCAGAACCAAACTTTATTATTTCATGTATGTAATGAATCAGTTCCACTTCCTTTCCTCCAGTCTCACCCACCTTCCTGAGTGGAGAAAGTCCCTTCCGGACAAGGAACACAGTCATAGCAGCAAACTGGCTCTCCTTCTCGAGCCCTCTTGACAAATCCAGGACGACAGCTTTCCACACATTTGGACTGAGGCAGGGACTGAGCAGAAAAACAAGGAGTGCCAAAGAAAAGATGTTAGGACTCTCCGTCTATGGAAAATGGAGGTAGAAATGGATGGAGACAAGTAGCCTCTGGTCTTCACTGAGGTAAATATGAAACCTCTGACTACTTCTAAACAGATGCAGGAGGTATAACACCTGGCAGATTCTTCATTTAGTTCCTCCCTTTTCCTTTTGGAATTTAACATTGCAATAAGGTACTTTTCTACTTAATAGTCTAGAGGGATGGAGTTGAAAAAAGATTTAAGTATGATGATATATTCATATTAAAACTGAGAATAAAGTTTGCTATAAAATTTTAGGAAACTTTTATTCCATTAGATTTTTTAAAGATAGAATAAAATTATGATGAAGAAAGAAACCTCTGACCAGTAAGATCTTGAAAGGTTTCCATAAAACATGGCAAAGCCCCTTCACTTAGGTCCTGTCTGTTGAAGAACTTCCATTAGATGACACCAACTGGCATGGAAGGCCAACCACCCTGGAGACTATAGGCTTTGCCCACTTGAAATGGGACCTCAGGCTTTGGGATAC
This sequence comes from Natrix helvetica, assembly GCF_964273705.1. Classification (NCBI taxonomy): domain Eukaryota; kingdom Metazoa; phylum Chordata; class Lepidosauria; order Squamata; family Natricidae; genus Natrix; species Natrix helvetica. The sequence continues at coordinate 136,772,981 of NC_138551.1, forward strand.
AGAGAAAAGACACCAAAATTTATCTCACCTTATTGAGCAACTTTAACCTTGAAAGAGCATCTTGTCTGATAGAAAGTCTCTGTCTTTGAAAATACGCCAGAATCTCTTCCTTGACATCCTCTTTGGGGAGAACCAAGAAGCCCGAAATGCCCAGATCTGCTTTTATCTCTCCATTTTGGTCCAAGTACAGTTCAAAGTGAGAAATATTCCAAAATTCATTCTTCTCCAGAAAGGGATGAAACTAGAATGGGAACATCCAGGAATATGAAAAACAGAAAACTTTGTTTCTTATCCCACATTGAATCTTCTACAATTGTCTCATCTCCAAATATGGTTAAATAGGATACAAATACCGCCATAATCTTCATAAGTGAATGAAAAAGACAGAGAAAAAATTATCAAACTATAGAGAAAATATAATAGACACAGTTGGTCAATTATAGGGAACATTTTAGAGCAGATAACAAATAAAATGAACAGAGAAAAAAAAAGGTTATTCATAAACTCTTTGAAAACAACAGATTGATTCCCAGAATTCATGGGTTGATCAAGAAGAAATCTGTCAGGCTAATCTTTTCCTTTGTAATCCTGATGGAAAACACCTCCAGATCAGAGGTGGGTTCCTACCTGTTTGGACCAGTTTGGCTGAAACGGTAGTAACCTGGTGGCCTGGGTGGCTGGAATCAGCAGCAACCCAGGCTGGCCACATCCCTGAACCGGTTCTCTCGGCCATATTGTTTTTGGCTTCTGGGCATGCGCAGAGCAACCGGCAGTAGCGGTACCCAGAACCCACCCCTGGCTCGATCTCACTTAGGAACCTCAGTTTACTTGTGAGCCCCATTGGCCTTTCTCCCTGCCTCTCCCGGCCAATGTTGCTCATGAGTAAACTGCAGCTATGATCTCCCGCGTGTTGCACACCCAAAAACGACATGGAGGCATGGGCGAAAGCTGGGAGGGGGGTACAACACACGGGGTGGGACCTGGCCAGCCCTGCTGTTGCAGTAGCTGCCTGGGCGAGCCACTATCCACCTCCCCAGACCAGGCCCTCAGCTGGTGTCAGATTGAGGCCGCAGCCGCCACCTGCTCCTTTGTCCACCCAGCTGGCGGGATCCACAGCAGCACCAGTCAAGGCTGAGAGCTTTCTTTGCCAGCTGGCAGCTGAAAAGTTCTCTCTCTTAAAAGCCTCCAGTGATTGAGCTTTCGGATCCAAGCGCACTTTAGCCAACCAACCAACCAGGGCTTAGTTTGGAAACAGAAGAAGAAAGAACCGGTGAGTGTCTGTGCCCAGGCGTGGGGGATGTTGGGGGGGGAGGCTGGGGGGGGGAGCCAGAGGGTAGGAGGTCTCTGAGCAAGTGCTGGACAAGAAGGTGGTGGATGACCTCACTTTCCAGTCACAGGTGAGTGGCTGCATCCAGCCGGGGGATCAGAGGGGGCAGCTGAGCGAGCGCTGGGTAAGCAGGCAGGAGGGAGACCTCGGAGGCTCATTGTCAACCCAGCTTTGCGCCCAGTTGGCTCTGGTTGCATAAACATCGGTTGGCTTAATGGTTGGGCACGGGGAGTTGGGGGATGCCGCTGGGCAGGAGCGGTTTGGCTCAGTTGTTCACCGGGAGGCAAAGCGGACCGACTCAAAAAGGATGAAGGGGATCTTCGGTGGAGCCGGTCAAGGGAGCAACCCCTGGCTTATTGAGTCTTATTGACTTGATGGGCCTAGCCTTGGGGTGAGGGGTGGGCACAAATTGCACCCCACTGCAGGCGTCTCTCAGCCGTTGTGTGCAGGGAAAAACCTTGCACAGTAAAGAAAACCTTCTCGTGAGTGTGAGGTAATTAACAATTTCTTGAACTCTTGAAAAGTTTTTCTTTGCTGTGCAAGGTTTTTCCCAGCACACAATGGCTGAGAGACGCTCACAATGAGGTGCAATTTGGGGGTGGCGGGTGGGGCAGGGGATGGGCTGGGCCAGGCCACGCGATGCACATCTTACTGGAGACTGGCAGCTCCGGATCTTGTGGCTTTGGGGGGGGGGGTTCTTTTAAAAAATGCCTCTGCAGAGGAGCTGAAAACCTCTGAGGTTGCTTTGGGAGAGGGAAGACGGACAGCATTCCCCCCTCCCCACCTCCCTGGGTGCCCGCAGCCTTGGAGCAACTCTGGGCCCTTGCACAGTAAAGAAAATCTTCTGGCGAGTGAGAAGTTGTTCATTGCCTTTGCTGTGCAAGGGCCGGGAGTTGCTGCAGGCTCCGAGGCTGCAGGCGCCCAGGGAGGGGGGAATGCTGCCCATCTGCCTGCCCCCTCCAGAAGTAACCTGGGGTTTTTGGGAGGAGGATCCCCAGAGCACCCTTGGAAAGGACTTTGGCGATCAGTCTGCCGCTAAAAGCAAACAATGAGGCGAGGCGCAGAGCTGGTTGGAAGAGGGAGGGAGGGAGGAAGGGAGAGAGAGAGTGTGTGTATGTAATGGCTGGTTTTATCCAAATGAGTTTTTGTTTCAAGTGGATCTCCTAGCTTTGAAAGGAGGAAAGGAAGGGATACGAAGAGAAAGTAAGAAAGAAAGAAAGAAAGAAAGAAAGAAAGAAAGAAAGAAAGAAAGAAAGAAAGAGCGTGAAAGGGGGGGAAAGAAAGAAGGGAAAAACAAGAAAGAAAAAAGAAATAAAAGGTAAAGAAAGAAAGAGAGAGAGAGAGAGAAAGAAAGAGAGAGAGGGAGGGAGGGAGGGAGGGAAGGAGGGAGGAAGAGAGAGAGAGTGTGTTTATGTAATGGCCGGTTTCATCCAAATGAGTTTTTGTTTCAGGTGGATCTCCTAGCTTTGGAAGGAGGAAAGGAAGGGATACAAAGAGAAAGAAAGAAAGAGGGTGAAAGGGAGAGAAAGAAAGAGAAGGGAGAAACAAGAAAGAAAAGAAAAAAGAAATAAAAGGTAAAGAAAGAAGGAAAGAGAGAGAGGGAGGGAGGGAGGGAAAAGAAAGTGAATAAGATATAGATGGGTGGATGGATGTATATATACATACATGGAGGGAGGGAGAGAAAAAAGAAGAGAGGAAGGAAGACTCTTTGAAACAGCACAGCAATCTAGGATTGGAAGGGATCTCGGAGGTCATCTAGTGAAACCCCCTGCTCCAGCTGGAGACCTTATATCCTCTGGATTATTTTGGTGCCTCTAAGAGAGAGGAAAATTGTCAGAAAAGGGAAGGAGTTTACTAGGACAAGGCTGCCATGCAGAGAAAGGCAGAGACAGTCCTTGACTTATGACAATTGAGCCCAACATTTTGGTTGCTAAGCAAGAGCGTTGTTAAGTGAGCTTTGCGCCATTTTACTCAATCCATGACATCTCCTGGCTCTAACAGTCATGTGCAGGCTAGGAAGAACATCTGAAGGCCTGTGTAATGTTCAAATGTGCAGAAGTGATAGTTAAATGTGTGCCAGAAAGTGGACTCTGGGTGTGTTTTTCAAAACACAATAAGTGAGGTTGAATGTGTATAGTTTTAGAAGAGCTCTCTGTGTGTGTATGTGTGTGTGTGTACATACACATACAGTGTATAAAGTAGATAATGTATCTTTTTGTGTGCCTATACACACACTATACCTTGTAATATGTATGTACACATATGGCATTTATACATAGGATTAAATTGTGTATTTTGGATGTTCATTAATAGTAAATAAATAGACAGGGAAATTGTATCTTGTTGACGCAAGGAGAGGCCAGGCAAGGTACCCCTTGACATGAGTGGCTACACCCACCCAATCACATGACCACCAAGCCATGCCCATCCAGTTACATGACCACCAAGCCACACCCACCCAATCACATGATCACCAACCCATGCCCACCCAGTCACATGACCACCAAGCCACACCCACCCAGTCACTAGACCACCAAGCCACACCCACCCAATCACATAACCACCAAGCCACACCCACCCAGTCACAAGACCACCAAGCCATGCCCACAGAACCAGTAGTAAAAAGATTTGAATCCCACCACTGGATACAACCCTCTTCCAATAACTGACTCTGTTACACATGAGTGTAAGATCTGCTCACTATTATTCCAGAGTGTCAGAAGTGGAAAAATGAATTCAGTTACAAGAGAGGAGATTTTAACTGAATGAGAGAAAAAAATGATAAAATGATGAGCTGTTTTAGAGCCTGTAAAGCAGAGAAGTTCAGTCTCCTCTTCATGGATCGTCTGAGAGCAAAGACTGAGCAGCCATCAGTCAGAGAAGCTTGAACTGGGACTCCTGCAGAGAGGAGGGGTTTGGGCTAGATGGTCTCAGGGTCTCCTCCTAATTTATAAAGGTTGTCATGCCACAACATGTACTGTATTTTTCGGAGAATAAGATGCACCGAAGTATAAGACGCACCAAGGTTTTGAAGAGGCAATTTTTTTAAAAAAAGTAGGTAGGTAGGTAGAGGGAGAGAAAGAGGGATAAATACAGTAGGTAGGTAGGGAGAGAGTAGTTAGGTAGGCAGGTAGGGAGGTAGATAAAGGGATAAAAAGAGAGAGAAATGGAGAGAGATATAGAGATAGAGAAATACATTAGATAGGTAGAGGGATAGAGAGAGAGAAATAAAAAGAGTTAGAGAGAGAAATACAGTAGGTAGTGTAGGAAGTTATCACCCAGCCCTCTCCCAGAAAAATGAAATATCCTAGGAAATATTGATAAGGCAGAATATTATATTTTCCTGGATGTGAAAAAGGGAGAAACACATTTTAAACACTAAATTCCTGCAGCTTCCTGCCCATCTCCACTTTGTCAATGGGCCATTAAGAAGGCCAAGCTAGTCCACTTTACATAATAAAGAGTTCTCCTCTTCAGCTGTGATGGGATTAAGGCAGGATAATAAGCCTTTACTCAACTGACCACATGGCATCTGAACTCAAATCAAACCTGAATTCAAAACAGCCTAGAGGGTTGCCCCTGCATGGGCCCATGTGAGTCTGGCAACCAATCAGAATACATTTCTTACACAGGAACAGGAAACAGATAGGTGGGGCAGAACAAATTATAAAAATCCCTGCAAGCCCTTCTTCAGCCCTCCTTCTTGTCTGCTCTTCTCCTTCTCTTCCCTTCTCTTCTCTTCTCCACCAACATTGAAGCATGTGATCACCTTTTCTGTTCAGGACTCAGGCCATGTGGTCCTGTCCACCATTAAAACCATCTTTCCAAGCAGCCTCCATGTCTCCAGTGTCTTTTTCCCCACTTGGAGCCGAACCCAGAAGGACATTTCTTCCAACAATTGGCGACCCAGATGGGACTCCAAGCTAGCCTAACAAATGGATATGGCCCAGGTAAGCCTCCCATGCCGGCACAGACCCCATTGAGTCTGTGGGTGGACTTTATCTTGGCCTTAGCCATTTGGATCTAGGCTTTAAAGGGGTTTTGAGTTTGAGCTCAAAGGCTGCCTGGAAAGAAGGTGAGTACCTCTAAATTTTAATTCTCTAAAATTTAATTTTAAAGCATAGGAAATGTGTGTATGCCTGCCTGTGTGTGACTAGTGTGTGTGAAAATGGATAGAAAAGTGAATGGATTTTTTATTTTTTGTTGTTGCTGCTGTTTTTGTCCTGTGAGAGAAAAAAAGCTAAAGCCCATAAGAAAGTTAGTGAGAAAAAGGGAGGTACGCATACCCGCTCCGACAGCACCCCTCCTGGGTCACTGTGCGGCTGGTCCTCCGGGTCTCTTTCCCCAAGACTTGAAACTGTAAGAAAAGTCCCTGCGTGAAAGGGCGCGAATCGAGAGAAGGTTCCCGCGGTGAGGAACGCGACAAAAGTCCCTCTGAAGGGCACCCCCAGAAAAGTCCCTCCGAAGGGCACCAATAAGACCCTCCGAAGGGCAAACAGAGAAAGTCCCTTCAAAAGGGCGCGAAAGGTCCTCTAAGGACGCGAAAGTAAAACGGGGAAATACGAAGTGGCAAACCCGGCTAGGACGAAGTGAACCCACATCTAAACGGGATCATGGGAAGCGGTAGCTCGAGGGTAGCCATGGAAACCCCCCTAGGGGAGTTGTTGGGGGCCTGGGACGAAAAGCAAATGCCCGTCCTGGCCGGAATGAAGAAAAAAAAGAGCAGATTGTAGAAAATGGGCTTTGCTGAAAGATGATACAGGAAAAACTAATTTGGCTGAAAAGGTACTTAAAAGAAAATGGTGGGGTTTCTTTTTTTTTTTTCCTCTTGTCTGTCTCTTTCTCTGTCTTCTATATAACCACGTGGTTTTTGTTTGTTAAGATTTGTGCCTTCCCCAATTTAACTGAAATTCATGGTGGGAATGATTTTGTTTTTCCCTCTTTGTCTCTGTGTGTGTATGTCTAAGTCTTTGTGCACCCTCAAGGTAATTGTAACTAAGATGTCTCCAATCCAAAAGACAAGAATTTTAAAGTGTTCAAAGAAAGAAAGGAGTAAACTGGCAGAAATTGCCTTCGCTCAGTTTGTTGGGCCTAGAAAACTAACTGAAACTGGGAAGGGTCTTCACTTTGTGTCTGTTCTGGCCAGCAGAAACAGAGTAAAGATTTTTTTTTCCTTCCTTCCTTCCCTATACCTTAAAGTAACAACCCAGGAAATGTTTTAAGCTCATTTGCAAGGAAAGTTTCATCCTTGCATTGCATTTATTGTGTGTCTAAATGATTTTACCTGTTCATTTCTTTCCTGGAGCATGTGAATCCAGACCCCATTTCTCATCTGTGATATCCCCATAATGTTTATCTGTTTATCTGCTGAGTAACTGATGCTTTTATTTTTCAAACTCTGCCTGCAAGCTATCTACCCCCCCACCCCTCCCTTACCTCTAATCCTCCAACAATGCCTTTTCTGTGGGGGAGGGAACTTTGTTCTCATGTCTTTCAGCCCTAGAAGATTGTACTCTTCAGAAACAAAGGACTGCTAGGTCAAACCATAACTCTCCAATTTGCTGCTGGTGATTGCCTCCTGATAAAACCTGACATGAGAAAAAAAAAACTTAGCCAAGCCTGGGACAGACTGCCAAGACTGACTGATCACTCTTACCAGCAAGCCAAGCCTAGTACCATCCAGCAGACATGAAAGAACCCTGAAGGAGATGAAGAAGTAAAGACCAAAAGACTCTTTTCAATTCCCAGAAGACAGCTGAAAAGATTATGGGGAGGGTGGAATTTGATAAGGTTTTCTTTCTCTGTTTCATTCACAGAAATTTATTATGCTTTCTTCCTTGCCTCATTTATATTGTAATCAGTTTAATGTATTCATGTAAGAATTGTATTTGAGAATGGCTAGCACAGCAAGTCCTGAACACCTTAGATTTCTGGCTGGTGGGAGGGAAATTTTCTCCAAAATGTCTGTATTTTCTGTATTATAGAAGTAGCTACACACACACACACACACACACACACACACACACACAAAGAGAGAGAGAGGGAGAGAGAGAGGGAGAGAGAGAGGCTCCATTCAGAATTAGATTGAAACTATCTCCTTGACCCAACTCCACAAAGCTTTTCCTAGGTTGATTTTGCCCTTGCCCAAAAGCAGATATCTCCCTTTTAATCCCATGGGGGAGGGTCAGTTCCCCTCAGGCAATTCCCCCACTTGAAGAGTAGCAGAAAGGATCTTCAAAACTCAAACCCTATGACTCAAAAAAAAATGATGCTGCCCAGTTGCCCAGTAAAGCAGGACATGTTGCACTGGTGGTCTCTGATAGGAGTCCCTGGGCTCATTGTGTGTAACTTTAAAAAAAAATACTAAATAGCTTGTATTGCACACTAGCTAAACTCAATTTGGCCTCACTAAAATAGGAGCCAGGGCAAGTTAAAGAAATCCCTTGGAAATGGGCAGCCTGTACTTCTTTAAAAGGCAGAACCATGGCTGTGAAAGTTTTTTTTTGGGACTTCTGCTTGCTTGTAACCTGGAAGCTCACAGAAAGTGATATCAAACATCTGAAAATAATTGGCATGGTAAATTGGATACTGTAAATTTCTTTCCAGAAATTGTGCCCTGGTTGTTAAGACCTTCATGGTTGAAAGCTCTCTGGGAGCCACTGAAGGGATCCTTCTGCTGTTTCTTTCAATGCTTTTCCATCAGAAAAATTAAGTTTCCCTGATCTGACCAATTTTATCTTTTGTCAAAAACATGTGCGTTCTACTCACATTTTTTTGAAAAAAAAAAAGGAGGGATTGTAGGAAGTTATCACCCAGCCCTCTCCCAGAAAAATGAAATATCCTAGGAAATATTGATAAGGCAGAATATTATATTTTCCTGGATGTGAAAAAGGGAGAAACACTTTTTAAACACTAAATTCCTGCAGCTTCCTGCCCATCTCCACTTTGTCAATGGGCCATTAAGAAGGCCAAGCTAGTCCACTTTACATAATAAAGAGTTCTCCTCTTCAGCTGTGATGGGATTAAGGCAGGATAATAAGCCTTTACTCAACTGACCACATGGCATCTGAACTCAAATCAAACCTGAATTCAAAACAGCCTAGAGGGTTGCCCCTGCATGGGCCCATGTGAGTCTGGCAACCAATCAGAATACATTTCTTACACAGGAACAGGAAACAGATAGGTGGGGCAGAACAGATTATAAAAATCCCTGCAAGCCCTTCTTCAGCCCTCCTTCTTGTCTGCTCTTCTCCTTCTCTTCCCTTCTCTTCTCTTCTCCACCAACATTGAAGCATGTGATCACCTTTTCTGTTCAGGACTCAGGCCATGTGGTCCTGTCCACCATTAAAACCATCTTTCCAAGCAGCCTCCATGTCTCCAGTGTCTTTTTCCCCACTTGGAGCCGAACCCAGAAGGACATTTCTTCCAACAGTAGGTAGGGAGAGAGAGAGAGTAGGTAGGTAGGTAGACCTCCCCAAAACAGCCCGTTTTTGTGAAAACGCTTCCCCCTCTTTTAAAAGTCATGATTAGCCTTGGGGGGATTTGCAGAGTGCTCCGAGGGGGGGGGGCAAAAATGAGCAAAAAATGGCCCGTTTTTCCCAAAAGCAAGCCTGTTTTTTGTCAAAACAATTGCATGCATAGCCTTATGGAGGCTTATAGAGTGCTGCTGGGGGTTGTTGAGCCCCAAAATGGTCCATTTTTTGCTCATTATTGCCCTCCCCAGCCCCCAGGAGCTCTCTGAAAGCCTCCATAAGGGTATGCACGGCCACTTTGGTGAAGGGGCGGGGCTTCGTGAGGCAAAAAATGCTGTATTCATTGTATAAGACGCACACAGTTAATGCTGCCTATCTTGTCTTTCTATTTGGTTTCCACTCTTTGCATCTCCTCAGTTTCACCTGCCCTCTTCTCCCAATAAAGCACCCAGATCCACGCCAGGCTCCCTTTCATTGGAGGAGAATAGGGGGGCTTAGCTGCCTGTCCAGCTGCACACAGACCCACCTGCAATGGGGACGGAAGGAAGGTGGAATTCCACCAGGTTCATCACAAACCCACAAATACAGGAATTTATTTTAAAAAGAATACAGCATTTTCCAATTAGCAGTGCTAAATATAAAAATGCCATGGTATCTACTCTTTGGAACCATTCATTCCCTGAGTAATTAAATTGGCCAGATCTGTTGAGATGGTTCCCCTCCTTCTCCTCTGGATTCCTCCTCCAAAGGATCTAAGATTAATGTATCATATTGGGACCCCATACCTGCCATGGCTGCAGCCTTGGAGACCCCACGATCTTTTCATCCTCCTTCCTTCCCCTCCTCGATCTGGAGGAATAGGCAGCATTCAGGGCCTGGGCCAGAGTCTTTATGAGACTGTAATAGTGGTAGTCATTTGGGGCCCTTAATCTGTCCCATTTCCATTGGGTCTCCAGTGGGGCTTTCTGGGTGCATCTTCTGCGGCCTTTGACAGAAAAGACATTCTTTGAAAGAGAACAATGAAAATAATGATCTTGAAACTTTACTTCCACAAAGAAATAGGGTTTAAAGGCATTATCCATTGGCCTTTCTTTTGACAGAAAACCAAAGTTCCAAATACTATGGATGTATTTGAGAAGTCTGCGCTTGACTATTCTGTACCCTATAAAATTTGTGAGGATCCAGACTTTCCCCTCAATGGGTCCTGGGAGACGCATAAGCGTTAAATGGAAAGGAAGAATTCTGTCCCAAATGGAATCAAATTCTATGAAGTGAACAAAGACGTTGACTTGTCTCCACTTAGAGAGGGAATCCCTGAGGGCTGCTGCATGTCCAGTCTTTGAGAAAAGTTGTGATATAACCACACAAATTCCATTCCTGACAAGCACAGGAGTAAAAGTCCTCATGAAATTCTCTCCCTTTTCTGTGTCTGAAGCAAAGAGGCCAATCAGGGTCCATCTGAAGTGGAGGAGCAGCTGGAGAATTACTAGGTTCTGGAATCCTTCTTTCTGGAGAATGTGGTGGAAAAAGGGGAATCGACCTTTATCACTCAGACCCTCTGAAATTTCTCCACGATTGATCTGGAAAAGGAATGGAAAGGATTAGAGACGTGAAGGGGAACCTGTGGCATGCAGAGCGTCCTTTCCCGGCATGCCAGCCGCCCCAGCCCAGTTCCACTAGCATCCACATGCAGGCTCACCTCCTGCCGGCAAGCAGGTTTTTGAGCCTTTGTGGAGGGCCGGGGGGGGGGGGCGTGAGTATGCTGGTGTTGGGAGAAATGTCCTTCTGGGTTCGGCTCCAAGTGGGGAAAAAGACACTGGAGACATGGAGGCTGCTTGGAAAGATGGTTTAATGGTGGACAGGACCACATGGCTTGAGCCCTGAACAGAAAAGGTGATCACATGCTTCAATGTTGATGGAGAAGAAGAGAAGGGAAGAGAAGGGGTGAAGAAGGGCTTGCAGGGATTTTTATAATCTGTTCTGCCCCACCTATCTGTTTCCTGTTCCTGTGTAAGAAATGTATTCTGATTGGTTGCCAGACTCACATGGGCCCATGCAAGGGCAACCCTCTAGGCTGTTTTGAATCCAGGTTTGATTGAGTTCAGATGCCATGTGGTCAGTTGAGTAAAGGCTTATTATCATGCCTTCATTGTCTCTTACACTGAACTCTACACCCATCCCCCTGGAGCTGAACTCTTTATTATGTAAAGTGGACTAGCTTGGCCTTCTTAATGGCCCATTGACAAAGGGCAGGAAGCTGCAGGAATTTACTCTGTGTTTAAAATGTGTTTCTCCCTTTTTCACATCCAGGAAAATATAATATTCTGCCTTATCAATATTTCCTAGGATATTTCATTTTTATGGGAGAGGGCTGGGTGATAACTTCCTACAATCCCTCCTTTTTTTTTTCAAAACATGTGAGTGGAACGCACATGTTTTTGACAAAAGATAAAATTGGTCAGATCAGGGAGGCTTAATTTTTCTGATGGAAAGGCATTGAAAGAGACAGCAGAAGGATCACTTCAGTGGCTCCCAGAGAGCTTTCAACCATGAAGGTCTTAGCAACCAGGGCACAATTTCTGGAAAGAAATTTACAATATCCAATTTACCATGCCAATTATTTTCAGGTGTTTGATATCACTTTCTGTGAGCTTCCAGACTACAAGCAAGCAGAAGTCCCAAAAAAAAACTTCACAGCCATTGAAGGATTCTTCCTTTTAAAGAAGTACAGGCTGCCCATTTCCAAGGGATTTCTTTAACTTGCCCTGGCTCCTATTTTAGTGAGGCCAAATTGAGTTTAGCTAGTGTGCAATCCAGACTATTTAGTATTTTTAAAACTACACACAATGAGCCCTGGGATTCCTCCTCCTGAGACCACCAGTGCAACATGTCCTGCTTTACTGGGCAACATCATTTTTTTGGGGGGGGGGGGGAGTCACTGTCAGGGTTTGAGTTTTGAAGATCCTTTCTGCTACTCTTCAAGTGGGGGAATTGCCTGAGAGGAACTGACCCCCCCCCCCCATGGGATTAAAAGGGAGATATCTGCTTTTGTGCAAGGGCAAAATCAACCTAGGAAAAGCTTTGTGGAGTTAAGTCAAGGAGATAGTTTCAATCTAATTCTGAATGGGGACTCTCTCTCTCCCTCTCTCTTTGTGTGTGTGTGTGTGTGTGTGTGTGTGTGTGTGTAGCTGTTTCTACAATACAGAAAATAGACATTTTGGACAAAATTTCCCTCCCACCAGCCAGAAATCTAAGGTGTTCAGAACTTGCTGTGCTAGCCATTCTCAAATACAATTCTTACATGAATACATTAAACTGATTACAATATAAATGAGGCAAGGAAGAAAGCATAATAAATTTCTGTGAATGAAACAGAGAAAGAAAACTTATCAAATTCCACCCTCCCCATAATCTTTTCAGCTGTCTTCTGGGAATTGAAAAGTCTTTTGGTCTTTACTTCTTCATCTCCTTCAGGGTTCTTTCATGTCTGCTAGGGTGGCATGCTTGGTTTGGTGGTAAGGCTGGTCAGTCAGTCTTGGCAGTCTGTCCCAGGTTTGGCTAAGTTTTTTTTTTTCATGTCAGGTTTTATCAGCACGCAATCACCAGCAGCAAATTGAGAGTTATGGTTTGAGCTAGCAGTCCTTTGTTTCTGAGGTAAAAAAAAAGAGGAGAGGCCAAGAATACAGTTCTTTACAGACATATCTTTAGTCTCATGTTGTGGAATATCACCCATTCTGTCCAAGTGTGGAAATCCAAACATTATTTCAGGAGGTAGACGATGTAAATTTCATGGAACATGACATTCCCGCTGCTTGTATGATTGAAACACTTTTGCAGTAAGATGAGTAAATTTCCAAGACGGACAACAACTTGTGTTGCAAACAAACAAACAAACAAAATCTCATAGGGTAGAGCACCTTGACTCATAAGCGTTTAAAAATGCACTCAGGTGTAAAAGAGGGAGGTAAGAAGAACAGCTTTTAAAAAAAAATGCAATTAAAAAAAAAAAGGTACTTTGAGTCAACACTCCAAAATATCAAATTCCATTCAGATGGAAGCAAATTCTCATTAAGTATGTTAAAACATTTACAAACGTAAGCAAAATATCTCAAAATCATTCCTTTTTATAGGTTTAATTAAGCATTTTAAACCTCAAAAATTTCAAGAAAAAAAATCAAAATTGTATTCAGAGCAAAGAAATGTAACTGCATAATTGTTATATGCAGATAAAAGATCACAATAGTGAAAGGTAAGCGGGAGCAGATCACCCATTTACTCCAAATTTCTCAGAAGAGAGAGGAAAAAAATGTGGTTAAAGTGAGGAGAAAAAATTTAGCCTCCTTTACTGACCCAAAAGGAAGGAGGGAAAGAAGGGGGGGGGGAATGCCCAGAGGCATTCACAGGTATCACTGGGGCATTTCATACACACACTCATGGTAAAAATGAGCAGACACTCATTCTCCCCGCCTTTCCTACTTCCCTCCAAAGAATGACCCAGAAGCAAGATTGGGGGGGGGGGGGATTCACACAGGCAATCACGTGGATCTCTGGATCCATTCACTTATCACTCCCTGGGGCATGAGGGACACATACTCACATTCATATTGCAATCAGACCTTCGTGCTTGCTCATGCCAAACAATCATAGGTATTTCAGGAAGCTTTTTTTTTTCACAAGCCACCAAGCTTCATTTTCTTTTATTAGAGGATCTCACCCTCCCTTCAGGTTTGGAAATGATAACACACATGCATACACACACATACCATTAAACAACCTTGTAACTGACTGCTTCTTTATATGAAAGGGAATCAAACTACATTCATACCAACTTTACCATCAACATACTCACATTTGCACTGCAATCATTAATTTCACATACAAAAATCCCATTTCATTCTTTCTTCATGCAAGGCAGTTATTACAATTACTTCAGGGAGCTGTACATAAGCCAATGAGCTCCATTTTCTATTATTAAAGGATCTCAACTTCCCTCCAGGTCTGGAAATGATCACGCACTAGATTGTTAATGCCTGTCTCTGCCCTGGGGTGTTCGTTTCTAATTTGGACCTGCCAGCGGATGCTGGCTAATTTTTAAAGATCCAAATTCTATCTTGATATCCCAGCACGCGCTGGCATTTTTAAATATCAAGATGTATAGAAACAATGCACAGAGATGTTTGTCCACACATTGTTTGCATTCAGCCAGGGTTCTAGGTTGGCGCTCCCAGCACACGCTGGCATATTTTTAAAGATCCAAACCCTATCTTGGTCTCCCAGCAATTTCTGGCATAGTTTTAAAGACCAAGATGTATGGAGACTTTCATTAACACATCGTTTGCATCTGGGTGGGGCCCTTGATTCATCTGATGGTGGCCAGAAAATCAGCAAATTTGTTGACAAAATCTAAATCAAAACTGCCTTCTGGAGGCCAGGTTTTTACTTTAGGACTAATAGAGTAGGTTGGTCAGAAAAATGTGCAGAGGGTTTTTACTCAGGTTGAAGGCAAATCTTTAGTAGGAATTTCCTTCATTTCATACATGCACACATAAGGCAACACTCTCCTCCTCCCCCCAAAAGGAAAAAAAAAATCTATACTCACCTGAAGAGTACAATCTTCTAGGGCTGAAAAACATGAGAACAAGGTTCCCTCCCCCACAGAAAAGGCATTGTTGGAGGATTAGAGGTAAGGGAGGGGCGTGGGGGGGTAGATAGCTTGCAGGCAGAGTTTGAAAAATAAAACCATCAGTTACTCAGCAGATAAACAGATAAACATTATGGGGATAAACATTATGGGGATATCACAGATGAGAAATGGAGTCTGGATTCACATGCTTCAGGAAAGAAATGAACAGGTAAAATCATTTAGACACACAATAAATGCAAGGATGAAACTTTTCTTGCAAACATTTCCAGGGTTGTTACTTTAAGGTATGGGCAAGGAAGGAAGGAAAAAAAAATCTCTTTACTCTGTTTCTGCTGGCCAAACAGATGCAAACTAAGATTCCCTCCACCTTCACTCAGTTTTGTGGGCCCAACAAACTGAGCGAAGGCAATTTCTGCCAGCTTACTCTTTTCTTTCTTTGAACACTTTAAAATTCTTGTCTTTTTTTTGGGGGGGGGGGTTGGAGACATTTTATAGTTACAATTACCTCGAGGGCACACAAAGACTTAGACATACACACACAGAGACAAAGAGGGCATAACAAAACTCATGAATTTCACAAACAAAATCATTCCCACCCTGAATCTCAGTTAAATTGGGGAAGGCACAAATCTTAACAAACAAAAACCACGTGGTTGCATAGAAGACAGAGAAAGAGACAGACAAGAGAAAAAAGAAACATTTCAACATTTCCCTTTTCTTTTAAGTACCTTTATGTAGCCAAATTAGTTTCCCTTTCAGCAAAGCCCATTTCTCACACAATTTCCTTGCTCTCAGCCAAAATCTTGGCATCTAAGGAAATCTCCGAGGGCACTTCTGGCCACCCACGAGCTAACACTTCCCATGACCCTTTACATGCAGGGCTCACTTTGGCCTAGCCGGGTGCCACCCGCCGTAAGTTTTCGGAAATAAAAAAATTCCAGGAAGGACTTCGATTCCCTCAACGAAGTATTCGGCCCCTTTCCTCGTAGGGAATTCTGCTAAGGTTTTCCAGATCCAAAACGGTGATCTGGGGAGGACCTCTGCCCCTCTGCAGTTAGTACTAGCACCTCCTTCTCTCTTTACACACAATGGGCCTTTGCTTTTTTTTCACAGGACAAAAGCAACAACAACAGCAAAATTCATTCACTTTTCCATCCATTTTCACACACACTCTCCTTTCCCTAACAGAAGGTCCGTGCTCTGGCCTGACCCTAATACTTTCCAGGCTCTCTTGGTAAAACACACAGAGGAACCAGGATCCAGCTGTGATTGGGAGAAAGATTTCATCACTCACACACATGCAGGCATACACACATTTCCACGCTTTGCCATGCTTTAACATTAAATTTTAGAGAATTAAAATTTAGAGGTACTCACCTTCTTTCCAGGCAGCCTTTGAGCTCAAACTCAAAACCCCTTTAAAGGCTAGATCCAAATGGTTAAGGCCAAGATAAAGTCCACCCACAGGCTCAATGGGGTCTGTGCCGGCATGGGAGGCTTACCTGGGCCATATCCATTTGTTAGGCTAGCTTGGAGTCCCATCTGGGTCGCCAATTGTTGGGAGAAATGTCCTTCTGGGTTCGGCTCCAAGTGGGGAAAAAAAGACACTGGAGACATGGAGGCTGCTTGGAAAGATGGTTTAATGGTGGACAGGACCACATGGCCTGAGTCCTGAACAGAAAAGGTGATCACATGCTTCAATGTTGGTGGAGAAGAAGAGAAGGGAAGAGAAAAAGGGTGAAGAAGGGCTTGCAGGGATTTTTATAATCTGTTCTGCCCCACCTATCTGTTTCCTGTTCCTGTGTAAGAAATGTATTCTGATTGGTTGCCAGACTCACATGGGCCCATGCAAGGGCAACCCTCTAGGCTGTTTTGAATCCAGGTTTGATTGAGTTCAGATGCCATGTGGTCAGTTGAGTAAAGGCTTATTATCATGCCTTCATTGTCTCTTACACTGAACTCTACACCCATCCCCCTGGAGCTGAACTCTTTATTATGTAAAGTGGACTAGCTTGGCCTTCTTAATGGCCCATTGATAAAGTGGGGATGGGCTGGAAGCTGTAGGAATTTACTTTGTGTAAAATGTGTTTCTCCCTTTTTCACATCCAGGAAAATATAATATTCTGCCTTTTCAATATTTCCTAGGATATTTCATTTTTCTGGGAGAGGGCTAGGTGATAACTTCCTACACTGTGGAGCCCACTGCCACTTGGGCGGAGGAGGAGGACGACACGAAGAAGAAGAGGAGGAGGAGAATGGCGAGGCTCTGCAGGAGCCGGCAGGGAGCAGGTCAGGTGGGGCTGGCTGGCTGGCTGGGGAGGGGGCAATCATGGTGCTTAGGTGGCAGCAGCCTGCATGCCCCAAATGTGCTGGGGAGGAAATTAGAGGCCCTGCTAGAATGGGGATGAAAGTACACACACACCCTGCCTCCCTGCTCAGGTGTCGGCCACACCAGTTTGGGTGCCCTCGCTGAAGTGTGCTTTCTCTGCCAAACACACTTGGATTGCCTGTCTCTGTCTAGCCCCATTTGCTGCTCCTTGAGACAAAGAAGCCTCATTAAGTAGCTAAGTGGAAAGTAGTTGGGGGGAGGGGAGGAGCAGGAGGCCTGCAAGTAACCACTTTCCCCACCCACCAACCCACCCCCGAGAATGAAAGTTTCTGGATCCCTAACTCTGCAAAAGAAGAT
The DNA here is from genome assembly GCF_964273705.1 of Natrix helvetica. Taxonomy (NCBI): domain Eukaryota; kingdom Metazoa; phylum Chordata; class Lepidosauria; order Squamata; family Natricidae; genus Natrix; species Natrix helvetica. Next base: position 136,790,110 of record NC_138551.1, read on the forward strand.
GGGTGCCTGAATCTGCACAATATTATAGCACTCAGGAGCGTCCATTCTCAGCACAAAAATCATTTCCCAGCCAACTCTCCTCTCCCTTCTTCAAAGGCAAAGAAGCCGAGAAACAAGAGAGGAGACAGAGGTTTGGAAAGTAAGTGAGTCTTTGTTGCAGGAAGGGAGGAAGAAGCAGGAGGTATCTTAGTGGGTTGGGGAGGCCTTGAGGGTCTCTTCTATCACTAGGACCCCCATGGCTTTCCCCACCCTGAGATACAATACAATAGCAGAGTTGGAAGGGACCTTGGAGGTCTTCTAGTCCAACCCCCTGCCCAGGCAGGAAACCCTATAGCATTTCAGACAAATGGCTATCCAACATCTTCTTAAAGATTTCCACAACTTCTGGAGGCAAGCTGTTCCACTGATTAATTGTTCTAACTGTCAGGAAGTTTCTCCTCAGTTCTGAGTTGCTTCTCTCCTTGATTAGTTTCCACCCATTGCTTCTTGTTCTACCCTCAGGTCCCTTGGAAAATAGACTCCCTCGTCTTTGTGGCAACCCCTGAGATATTGGAACACTGCTATCATGTCTCCCCTAGTCCTTCTTTCTATTAAACTAGACATACCCAGTTCCTGCAACCATTCTTCACATGTTTTAGTCTCCAGTCCCCTAATCATCTTTGTTGCTCTCCTCTGCACTCTTTCTAGAGTCTCCACATCTTTTCTACATCGTGGCGACCAAAACTGAATGCAGTATTCCAAGTGTGGCCTTACCAAGGGATTATAAAGTGGTATAAACACTTCACGTGATCTTGATTCTATCCCTCTGTTGATGCAGCCTAGAACTGTGTTGGCTTTTTTGGCAGCTGCTGCACACTGCTGGCTCATATTTAAATGGTTGTCCACTAGGACTCCAAGATCCCTTTCACAGTTACTACTGTTGAGCAAGGTACCACCTATAATGTACCTGTGCATTTCATTTTTGTTGCCTAAATGTAGAACCTTACTCTTTTCACCATTGAATTTCATTTTATTAGATAGTGCCCAATGTTCAAGTTTGTCAAGATCCTTCTGTATCTTTAGCCTATCTCCTGGAGTGTTGGCTATTCCTGCCAGCTTGGTGTCATCTGCAAATTTGATGAGTTCTCCATTTATTACCTCATCCAAATCATTGATGAAGATGTTGAAGAGTACTGGGCCCAAAACAGAGCTTTGAGGTACTCCACTGCATACCTCCCTCCATGTACATGCAGTTCCATTGAGGACTACACGTTGAGTATGGTTGGTCAGCCAGTTACGAATCCATCTGGTGGCGGTCATGGGCACATTGGTATCCTTGAATTCTGAGCTCTTAGGAAAGTATCCCCTCCTTGTGGGTTGCAAACAGCTGTTTCCAGTAGGGAAAAAAGGACAAAGCAATTGGGGAAATAGTTTCCTTTGCTATATTTCCAGTCTGAATTAGACCATGGCAGGGTCCCTATGGAAGAGCTCTTTCAAGGATCATTATGTATTCATAGAAAAGCAACTGACTTAGCTCTGCTCTTAAATGCTGTTGTACATAAAAAACAGAGGAGCTCTGATCAACTACCAGAGCCATCATTTTGACAGTTTTGCTGTCCTGTAGTCTGTCCCCATGAAATGCAAGCATGGAATAAACTGAGCCTGGTTTGTCCTCAGTCTTTTCAGTGGCCACAAACTATTAGCAAAAGTGGCATTTGATCACAAGGCAAGGAATGTTTCCCCTTTTGCATTTGAGCATCCAAGAAGGGACAGGAAAGACAAAGAAAAAGATGGAAAGAGGAGAAGAGAGCAAGGAAGAAAAAGAAGGAAAGAGGGGAAGAAAGAATGAAGAGGGAAGGAAAAAGAAGGGAAGGAAGGAGATTATAATGAGAGAGGGTGAGGATGTGAGGTAAATCCTGCCTTAGCGCTTGATCACCAACAGCCCTGTTGCCTTTTACCATCTCCTTGTCTTCTCCTCCTGACCTATCCTGGTGGTCTCCCATCCTATCATTGAGGATGCTTTGGTTACAAAGCTAGGTCTCGTAAGGAGAGGGAGTGGGCCTCCCTCTGACCCACATACTTTGACCTCCTGCACACACCATGGGAAACCAAGGAGAGTGAGCACATCAGCAGTGGGAGCTGGCCGTGCCCACCATGGCCTCCAAAATCAACCACAATGGGGCCCACATTGAAATTGAGTTTGACACCCCTGGACTAACAGATGACCTGAGTGCTGCATGTGTTTCTCTCAAACTTACAACGTATGAGTCAAGGTGAGAAAAATTATCAGCTTGCATTCAACAGCAAAAGTCACATTAATCAAAAGCATGCCAAATGCAAATGTTTGCCTTTCAATAAAATGATGTTTGTATCATTGAAAGCGCTGTTATTGTGGGGTATTTTTCAGAGAAAAGACGTTAATCATGTATGAGTTGTTTTTCTAAACTAAAACCTCATTATTCAGATTAAATTGCCGTGTTGGCACACCGAGATAAATAAGTGGGTTTTGGGTTGCAGTTTGGGCATTCGGTCTCTAAAAGTTTTGCCATCACTGCATTAGAGCATACAAAGAGTGTAACCTAATTCAGCTTTTGTTAAATTGCTGTTGAGAGAAGCTCCATTGTAACCTAACGTGCCAACTACATAGATAAAACTTCTAGGCGAATTGCCAAGCTTAGCCTAGCAAAGTAACGTCTTGTGAAAAGTAAAATGTGGAATCTGCCAAGTAGCCTTGCTTGTACCTTAAAATGTGTGTTCAGCATTCCCTAACAAAGCTATGAGTTATACTCCAAAAAAAGGATTTCTTTTCCCTTCTACATTCTATGGTTTTCAGAGCGCTGACAAAAATCATGACATTTGCGTGATATCAAATTATGTTTCTATAGCAATGATGTTCTGTGCAAGCTATAAGATGTTTGGAAAAGTTTTTGGCACATGCCTGTTTTTCTCTCTTTGCCTGCTCTGTTAAGGTGGGAGGCAAAAGGGTCATCCAGTCTTTTGCTTTCTGCAGAAATAAAAGCTGATAATCCATAGCTTCGTCTTCAGAGTTTCACTGGACTTATCAGATTCTGAGCTGCATTCAAAAACCTTGCACAATGAAGAATGCTGTGTTATATTTGGCGTCAAATCAAGTGCAAAATATTAGATTTTAATAAATCCAATTTTGTTCTCATGAAGGCATTAGAATAATTTGTTAATTAGACATTGTTTAAAATATTAAAAATAGAATATTAGCAAGATTGTATTATAAAAGTGGAAAATAATAAATAAATTAAAAAAACTATAAACAATGTAAGTCATATTACTGTATCTCGCCACTAAAATTTATTGCAATTAGATTAACATGTGCAAATGCCAACTGAAGTATTCTATTCCAATCAAGGGCCTACTATAATTTTGAGGATTGCTGCATATTTTAATGTTTCTATGGCCCAGATTCTTTGTGGAAGAATCTTTTTAGCTTCTTCTCCAGTTGTACAAGAAACAGGGAGACCTCAGTTCCTCATACAATCTGTCAGTAGTAGAATCCAAGATTGGTCTTTAATTGAAATTTTGTCTGTTCTAACAGCTACAATTTTTGGAGTCTGTCAGTTTCCATAGATTAAATTTAATGCCAATACCCATATTTTCAGATTTTAGACAAAGCAGAAATTGTGTAAATTCCCAAATCAGCTCTGAGGGGCAGCAGCTGGAGTCCTTTTGTCCACCCCAAGATACTCCTCGGAGGCTGTGATTGGGTTGGTTCTGCTGGTGGTTTCTCTCTGAAGCCCCAAACATCAGATTGATGTAAGAACATGGGGAAAACCTTGGCCTCATATACTTCAATAATTGGGGCTGAGGAAGCTGGAGAGCTATGAGGTTTTCTTTTAAGCATCACTTTCACTCATGTTTTTGATCTAACTGAGCTCCTTTGATGATGAGGGAGACAAGATTCAGTCTCAGAGAAAACAACCCCAGGTAAGGAAAGGTCTTACTTGCTCTATTGGCTGACCATCTATGGCTAGGATGTCATTTCCCAAAGACCATGATTTTTGAACTTGATTCATTAATTATCAGATAATTATTATGATAAAAGAACCCAAGTCTTCCTCACAGGGTATATAATCCAATGTGTAAGTATGATAATATCACAGTGTAAATCAGCATGTTCCAATAGGTATTTAGCATGCTAAACATGTGTACCCATAACAGAACTTATAACAAAATTAAAGGTTTGGAAAGGACCTTTGAGGTCTTCTAGTCCAACCCCCTGCTCAAGAAGGAGACCCTATACCAGGGGTCCTCAAACTACGTCCCACGGGCCGGATACAGGCCACTGAAGCCATTAATCCAGCCCACGTGGGACCATGAGGCTGCCCTGCCCAAATCACTCTGCCCACTTGCCAGTCTCCACCCACCGGCTGAGTGCAGGCCTTACCTTCGCAAGCCCCATGGACTGAAGCTGCAAAGTAAGACCAAAGCTTTTGGCCGGCAGAGTGCTTCTGGGGGCCTGGGAGGCCAAAAATGGGGTGCACGGAGGCCCCAGGAGGGGAAATGGTGCCCTCTGCTTCAGATTCTTAGCTTGGGCTAAGTCAGCGGTTCTCAAATAGTGGGGTGCGCCCCCCTGGGGGGGCGCGAGGCTCCGTAAAGGGGGGGGCGCGAAGGCTCCCTTTCCATCTGGGTGCAACGGTGGCGAAGGCGTGGGCGAGGCATAATATATCCCGCCTGGAAGTGGCAGCACTTCGGACTGTGGATTTTCATTGGAGCCGCGGGCTGGAGCTGTGCAAGAAGCCTGCTCGGGCGGGGGTGGGAGGGAGGGAAGCATGGGACCGCCCGTCTTCGCCACCGCGTAGCTCGCCTCCCCGCCAGCAGCTCCACCGCCAGCATTCCGTCTGGAAGCGGAAGCGCAACAGCCGCTGTTGGGGAAGGGACAAAGGGGCGGCGGTCGCCCGATCTTGCCACCGCCACCCCTTCGCCCCTGGTAACGGCGACTGTTGTGCTGCTGCTTCCAGCTGGGATGCTGGAGGAGCTGCTGGCAGGGAGGGAGGGAAGAAGGGGAGGAGGGAGTAAGGATAGACAAGCAAGAGGGAAGGAAAGAAAGCAGGAGGGCAGAAGGGAGGTGGAAGGAAGGAAAGAAAAGCAGACGGAGGGAAAGAGGAAAGAAGGCAAGCAGGCAGGAGGAAAGAGGAAGGAGGGAACTGGAAGGGAGGCAGGGAAGGAGAGAGGGAGAAAGGAAGGATAGGAGGATAGGGAAAGAGGAAAGAAGGCAGGCAGGCAGAAGGGAGGGAGGTGCAAGGAAGGAAGAAAGCATAGATAAGCAGGAGGGAAAGAAGGCAGGCAGGCAGGAGGAAAGAGGAAGGAGGGAACTGGAAGGGAGGCAGGGAAGGAGGGAGGGAGAAAGAAAGGATAGGAGGATAGGGAAAGAGGAAAGAAGGCAGGCAGGCAGAAGGGAGGGAGGTGCAAGGAAGGAAGGAAGCATAGATAAGCAGGAGGGAAAGAAGGCAGGCAGGCAGGAGGAAAGAGGAAGGAGGGAACTGGAAGGGAGGCAGGGAAGGAGAGAGGGAGAAAGGAAGGATAGGAGGATAGGGAAAGAGGAAAGAAGGCAGGCAGGCAGAAGGAAGGGAGGTGCAAGGAAGGAAGAAAGCATAGATAAGCAGGAGGGAAAGAAGGCAGGCAGGCAGGAGGAAAGAGGAAGGAGGGAACTGGAAGGGAGGCAGGGAAGGAGGGAGGGAGAAAGAAAGGATAGGAGGATAGGGAAAGAGGAAAGAAGGCAGGCAGGCAGAAGGGAGGGAGGTGCAAGGAAGGAAGGAAGCATAGATAAGCAGGAGGGAAAGAAGGCAGGCAGGCAGGAGGAAAGAGGAAGGAGGGAACTGGAAGGGAGGCAGGGAAGGAGAGAGGGAGAAAGGAAGGATAGGAGGATAGGGAAAGAGGAAAGAAGGCAGGCAGGCAGAAGGGAGGGAGGTACAAGGAAGGAAGAAAGCATAGATAAGCAGGAGGGAAAGAAGGCAGGCAGGCAGGAGGAAAGAGGAAGGAGGGAACTGGAAGGGAGGCAGGGAAGGAGGGAGGGAGAAAGAAAGGATAGGAGGATAGGGAAAGAGGAAAGAAGGCAGGCAGGCAGAAGGGAGGGAGGTGCAAGGAAGGAAGGAAGCATAGATAAGCAGGAGGGAAAGAAGGCAGGCAGGCAGGAGGAAAGAGGAAGGAGGGAACTGGAAGGGAGGCAGGGAAGGAGAGAGGGAGAAAGGAAGGATAGGAGGATAGGGAAAGAGGAAAGAAGGCAGGCAGGCAGAAGGGAGGGAGGTGCAAGGAAGGAAGAAAGCATAGATAAGCAGGAGGGAAAGAAGGCAGGCAGGCAGGGGGAAAGAGGAAGGCGGGAACTGGAAGGGAGGCAGGAAGGAAGGGAAGGAGGAAGGGAGGGTGGAAGGAAGGATAGACAAGCAAGAGGGAAAGAGGAAAGAAAGCATGTGACTACGGTGGGAGACGAGGAAAGACCGGTGTGCTATGTTATGCAGAGGTGTACTTATAACAATTTTATAGACAAATGATACTATTTACAGTCGCGAGGGGGGGGGGGCGAAATGTTTTCTTCTTCCTAGGGGGGGCATGACAGAAAATAATTGAGAAGCACTGGGCTAAGTGGAACGCAAAGCCATGTCGACTGTCACACGTGGCCTTGCCCGTTGCTCTTCCGGATTTCTTGTGTGCATGTGAGCATGACGATCAGCTGGCCTTTACATGCGCGGCAGTGCCAGGAACTGGAAGAGGAGCTGCCTGGTGCACATGTATGGACCAACATGCACACTGGTCAACTCCTCTTCCAGATTGCATCCCTGACAAGAGCACTTGGTGCCAAAAGGGTTCGCCATCAATGCCCTATTCCAAGGGTGGTTTTACAAAGGCATTATAAAGTGGAACCAATACTTCTCGTGATTTGGATTCTATCCTTCTAGAATCCAAAGCCTAGGATTACAGTGGCTTTTTTTTCACTGCTGCCACACATTGTTGGCTCACATTTGAGAGATTGTCCACTAAGATTCCAAGATCCCTTTCACAGTTCCTGCTATTGAGCCAGGTTTCACCTAATCTGTACCTGTACATTTGGTTTTTCTAGCCTCAGTGTAAGACTCAGGGGTTGCCACAAGGAAGAGTGGGTCAAACTATTTTCCAAGGCACCTGAGGGTAGAACAAGAAGCAATGGGTGGAAACTAATCAAGGAAAGAAGCAACTTAGAACTGAGGAGAAATTTCCTGAGAGTTAGAACAATTAATCAGTGGGACAGCTTGCCTCTAGAAGTTGTGAATGCCCCAACTCTGGCAGTCTTTTCGAAGATGTTGGATAGCCATTTGTCTGAAACAGTATAGGGTTTCCTGCCTAGGCAGGGGGTTGGACAAGAAGACCTTCAAGGTCCCTTCCAACTCTGCTATTGTATTACTTTACTTTTCTCTTTACTGAATTTCCTTTTGTTAGATAGGCCCAGTGTTCAAGTCTATCCAGATCCATCTGGATCTTGAGCCTATCTTCTGGGCTGTTGGCTATTCCGGTCAGTTTGGTGTCATCTGTAAATTTGATGAGTTCCCCATCTATCCCTCATCCAAACCATTGATGAAGATGTTGAAGAGGACTGGGCCTAAAATGGAACCTTGGACTGGGCCTAAAATGGAACCTCCCCCACTGCTTGTTTTCCTCATGTAGATGTAGTTCCATTGAGGACCACAGGCTGAGTCCATCTGGGGGTGATGCTGTCTATCCCACTTATTTTTAGCTTTCAAAGAAGTAGATGGTGGTTTACTTTGTCAAAGCCTTTCTAAAATCCAAGTACTGGAAACTATGTGCACTGCATTTCACTGGTCCACTAATTTAGTAATTTTTGGCAAAGAAAGAAATAACATTTATTTATGATGTGTTTTTTGATCCTTCATTAGTTGAAGTAAATTGTCAATATGAAGAGAGAATAACAAGGGTTCAAATATGCATCCTTCCCTTCCTCCTTGGTAAGTATCAATCCTTCTTCTCATTGTTCCATTGAGCCCCAACCTCCCTCTCAAACAAGGACCTGGATCAGGGCCAACAGGTGGAGCTCCATTTTGAGGGCAATCAATTTACTATATAATATTTCTCTGTTAATTATGACAAATGCACTAACATCTAGAAAGCCAGCAAAACCGTGTTTTACTTCGCTGATATAGATTAGATATTTCAAGACGAATTTGTTACCAATATTAGATTATTGACATGCAATATTTCTTATAAAATCTATAAAGCTATTCACTACCTAAAACCTTCTGTTTCTTCTGCAAGGAATGCATTTTTCACAAGTTTAACTAAGAGGATCCAGGCATACATTTCAGCCACAATATCTGCTAATCTATTTGGCCTATAATTGCTAGAGTCCTTTTAATTCCACTTTTTAGATAGATAAAATGCTACTATTGCCAACTTCAATCTGACTGGATATTATTTATATGTGGAAATGAAGATGCCAATAGAGGCCCCAACAACCAGGGATATTTTTGATCAGTTAAATAGTTGGTAGAATGTCTTCTCCGGGGAATGTAATTGCTTGCATTTCAGGCCTTTTATGATTAATCTCAACATGAACGTAATGGGGTAAAATATTGTCATTTTTGCTAATATGGAGAAAAGCAGCTCTTGAATTCCATGGAAAAGACATGATTGAATCTACTGCTCACCCACCACCACCCACCCCTCACTTTTCCAGATGGAAAAAAACACACACAAACCTGTGGGATTTTGTTGGCTCCTCCTAATGTTGATATCTGGGTGGAGATGTCCCTTGTAGCTAAATCAAAAAGAGCCAGAAGATTCTCCTTCCTTCCACAGCCGTAGTTGGGGACATTGGCTTCTCCAGTGGAGAGAATGTCCAGCAAGGCATCTGAAGTGCGGAAAGTGCTCCAATAGTTGTCATGGAGGTTGTAGCCAAGTGTGAGATTGTGCAGGAGCTGGGAATTCTTGTTGACCATTTGAATGGTGAAAATGAATCTTAAGGCAACTAGAAAACCATAAGCATCCCTATTGTAAAAAAAATGTTATTATCATGGGCAGCAACAAATACTTTAAAAAAATATATAAGCCTCCAATGCCTACTGAGCCTTAAGCCAACATTGATCCAAAAGCAATGAACAGTTATACAAATATGGAAATTGGCTGAGGTACAGCAACTACAGCTGATTCCACCACTACTTTAAATAAAATTCATTATTCAAGTGATAAATTAAGGATTGAACTGAGAGAGGAAAATAATCTGCAGCCCTTTCAGCTTTTTTTTCAGGCCTATTTTTCGATTTGAGTTTCTTTCACAAAATCAGACAAAAGAGAGAAGCCATGGAAATCAAAATCATTGAGGACATTAGACATAATCCCCAATATAGGAATAAATGAAAAATAGAAACAGAAAAGAAGGAGAGTGTTAGAATGGAGGGAGTGCAACTCTATCACCCTGAATGACTTACGGATCACGAAAAACAAACTGAAGAGAAGGAGCCACGTTGAAAAGCAACTTTGTATGCAATATTTCCTTTCCAGTGGTGACTATACCAATGAGATGGTCTCCTGGACTGTAAAAGCTCTGTGGTTGTTTTCCATCCTGGTGCTCCAAACTCTGCGGGCATTTCATTCTCAGCTTCCCAGAGACTGGATGGGACACCAGCAGCATCAGAAGCAGAAGCAGGAGGTCCATCATTCATGGGGCGAATCAATGAGTCCCTTTTCTGTTTCTAAAGAAGAATTAGAAGAATTCAAAGGACTCTCACAAGGTGGAATATGATCCAGTGTCTTTCCTGATTGAAACACAGAGAAACATTCAGCTTCATCTGGAAAGGAGAGAGACGGACATTCAAGAGCACAGACCCTGCCTGTCCCAAAACTCCATATTTCTCTGCCCAAAGTCTCCCCTGGAGGATTCGGCCAAAGAGCAAAGCTGAAACTTTTATCATAATTCTCCCTCTCAGGAGGGATCCCTGGAGAATTCAACCAGTTCTTGGACTCAAAGGTTGTTGGGAAATTCTCTGGAGGGAAATATTTAAGGGAAATAATCCCCATGTGATTCATAATAACAGGGGCAGATATAGAATTAAACCCATCATCCAGAATTGAGAGATTTGGGGTCTCCGTGCTTGAAACTGAGCACAGAGGGAATACACAGCACCTGTGGCTGAAGAAAAAAATAAATCTGAGATTTGTTGGCATAGTGATAAAAGACAAAACTCCAGGGACCAGTTAATACCAGAGCATATCACAGAACTGAAATAGTTGGCAGCTGTACTTTATTTTGAAAGCTAATGCTCAAGGGCACCACACAAAAGGGCTGATGCTATAGTATGGCCTGTCTCCAAGAACAAAATCAATTTTATTGAAAAACTAGTTACCAGAATTTTGCAGAGTTAAAAAAAAATGAGAGAGAGGGAGGGAGGGGGGGAGAGAGGTTAGAAAAAACGAAATCAGGGCTGCCTCTCACCCCATGGAATGAACATAGGAAGGAAGGAAGGAGAGGGGGAGAGGGGGAGAAAAGTTTTTAAAAATGAGTGAAAAGAGGTCAAAATCAAGGCTAATTATATTTTATATTAATAAATATAAAATTATTTATATTAATTTTTGGAATTACAGGTTGCCATCTGCCATACAGAAAATGGCTACGAGATGGCAGGATATTGTTGCTAATGCAATTTCCCATAGACTTTGAAAACAGCTGTTTTCATTTAATTTGAGGTCTATTTAACCCCGTTTTCACCTTTAGGGAGATGCGGGACTCAAACTAAGATTCCTCGTCGGATTTAGCCCGATCCCCACCCAGAATATTTTTATTTATATTAACTTTTGCGATTTCTTGTCTTCACTTGCCATACATAAAATGGCCACGAGATGGCAGGTTATTATTGCTAATGTAGTTTCCCATAGGCGTTGAAAACCGCTGTTTTCATATAATTTGAGGTCTATTTCTCCCCGTTTTCACCTCTAGGGAGATGGGGAGGTTTCAGAGCACGATCCCACGTCAAATTTCGCCAGAATTGCACCCTTGTTTTTATTTATATTAATTTTTGGAATTACAGGTTGTCTTCTGCCATACACAAAATGGCCACGAGATGGCAGGCTATTATTGCTAATGCAATTTCCCATAGACTTTGAAACGCGCTGTTTTCATTTAATTTGAGGTCTGTTTCTCCTCGTTTTCACTTCTAGGGAAAGGGGGGTTCAGAGCACCATCCTTCATCAAATTTCGCCAGATTTCCACCATGATTGTTTTTTTTATTAATATTAACTTTTGTGACATCCTGTCTCCGCCTACTATACGCAAAATGATCACGAGATGGCAGGTTATTATTGCTAATGCAATTTCCCATAGACTTTGAAAACCGCTGTTTTCATTTAATTTGAGGTCTATTTCACCCCATTTTCACCTCTAGGGAGATGCGGGACTCAAACTAAGACCACTTGTCGGATTTAGCCCGATCCCCACCCTGATTATTTTTATTTATATTACCTTTTGCGATTTCTTGTCTCCACCTGCCATACATAAAATGGCCACGAGATGGCAGGCTATTATTGCTAATGAAATTTCCCATAGACTTTGAAAACCGCTGTTTTCATTTAACTTGAGATCTATTTTACCCCGCTTTCACCTCAATAGAGCTGGGGGACTTAGGGTAAGATCTCACGTCGGATTTCGCCCGATTTGCATCCTTATTTTATTTATATTAATTTTTGGAATTACAGGTTGCTGTCTGTCATACGCAAAGTGGCCACGAGATGACATGCTACTATTGCTAGTGCAATTTCCTAAATGTTTGTTTTTTGGATCTATATACTTTGAAAAGAGATGTTTTCATTTAATTTGAGGACTATTTCACCCCGTTTTCATTTTAAGAGAGACCTGGGGCTTTAGAGAGCGATCACACTCGGGCATCACAACATCTGTACCCTAATTATTTTTATTTCTATTAATTTTTGCGATTATCCGTCCTCACCTGCCATACCATAAATGATCATGGGGTGGCAGTCTGTTATTGGTATGCAATTACCCGTTTGATGGCCTCTCTTTTCATTTAATTTGAAGGGACTTGGCACCTCATTTTGGCCACTAATGTAATCAGCTGGCTCAGAATGCAATCTCAGGTTTTATCCCAGGTAGGATTTATCTTGCTCTGTTCCCTGATTATTTTTATTTATATTATTTATTGTGATTTTTCTTCCCAACCTACAATGTAAGAAGTGGCCACCTTGCAATTTTCCAGAGCTTTACAAGGATGGTTTTAGCTTAATTTCAGGGGGGTTTGGACCTCTAAGACATATGGGGCCTCGGACAACTATCTGACATGTATTCTCCTGATTATGTTTATAAAAGGAGCAGAGGGATCCTGCCCCTCCCACCCATTCTTACTTCTTGTTTCCAAGCAAGCATTTTGGGGAGGCGGGAAAGAGGCTTGCCAATCTAAGGCAGTCTCCGTGTCTCCGTGTGCATGTCTACCACACTGCATGTCTACAAACCCCAATGCTGAAAACTAGAGGGGCAGCCCTAGGCTTTCTAATTCGATTCCCTTTTCCATGGAGCCACAATGGTTCAACAAACCCAAGGATCCTAATTATACTCTGGTTTTGATATTTTACAGAAGAATTTTTCAGATGAGTCTTTGCAGACAGACAAGCGCAGAAAAGGGAAATCAAGGTCGGAGTTGAGCTACATAACTACTTTACCGAAAGCGCGAAGTAAATTGAAGCCACCAATCCAAAATTTAGGTAAAAAAAACCAAGGGGTCAATTTCTCTCTGGTCCTCGTATTTACAGCAACACAACACAGAGGAATGAGGAGCTCCTAAAAGAAAACTCCCAGCTTGCAAGTACCAATGCAGAACTCTGCAGGGAGCTGGAGAAGAAGGACAGGAGGTGAGACATTCTCTGGCAGCAACCCTGACTTGGGCAAAGGGTAAAACTAAACCACTTAGCAAGGAAGGGAGAGGAAGTGCTGGGTATTTTTAGATAGTTTTCATTTTAAATAGGTTAGATGGTTCGAGGGAAAACCGGAGGGGGATAATTTCGCTCTTGTCTTCCTCTTTTACAGAATCATGGAATTGGAGATCCAGCTCCAGGTGGAGAAGGAGGAATACCGGAGCCTCCTCTGCAGAGTTCTGGAGCAAGCTGGGGAGAAACGGGAGCTCCTCATCCAAAACAAAAAACTGCAGGAAACAACTGGACAGGTGAGAAAGATATAGAAGAATCCATCCATCCATCCATCCATCCATCCATCTATCACAAGATGACTAATTTCTTCTCTTTCTCTTCATTATTTACAGGAATTCAATGATGTTCGAGACCATGGTGGAGGAACGTGTGGCCCTCAACGCCGAAATAGAGAAACTTAGGAAGGAAAATCTGAAGTTGAGCGGGGGAAGGCCTTCTTAACCAAGACCTTCAGGGAGAGGCTGAGGAGGTGAGAAGCACTTAGACAGGATGAAGGATGGAGGAATAACTGAAAATTAGACTGGAGAGGCCACATTTGAACACTTAGTACTAAATCTCCCCTTCTTCTTCCAGAGCAAGAGAGTCCCTTACCCGACCGCCACTGGGAAGGGACAATACCCAGGAGAGGAGAGGACCAGGAGGAGGACTTAAAGAACGGACAAGCTCCTGAGGAATCTGAACATCGATTGAAATGTTTGCCGGGAGCTTCAAGTAGAGGGAGCCTCCTCCTCCCATGAAGCTTGCTGGAGGAACGTGTCGCACTCAAGGCCGAGATTAAGGAACTGCAAAAGGAACACCTGAAGTTGAGTGAGGAGAAAGCCACCATCCTGAAGAACTTCAGGGACAGGCTGAGGAGGTGAGAAAGACTTAGGCAGAAGCCCTGACTAAGGGAGGTGGATGAAAATTATTTCTTGAAACAGCCTAGAAATACAGTGATATTTACATCGATGGTCACAGGACGAACTGAACTACAGGGAAAAATCGACAATCTCAGAATGAAGAAGGTCATCTTAACAGAAGAGAAAGAGGCCATGCTGAAGAACTTCAGAGAAAGGCTAAGCAGGGGAGAAAGCTTTAGACAGCAGCCCTGATTTTCTCTTCCAGAATTTCTCCCTAGCCTGAGATAAAAGTTCAGTGGATGTTACAGGATGATGTAACATTATTATCTGTGCCAGATAGGGCTCTTCAGTAACTGACCAAACCCTGAAAGTAATATCCCCCTCCTATACAAAAAAATTAAAGAGAGGAAGAAATTAATGAATTACGCCTTATTCACTTTTAATCCTACATCTGTAAATCTAGGACTAAATCTCATGGAAGTGAATGGGATTTTTCAAATCTATGTATAAGAGAAGCATTTTAACACAGAGACTTCCTGCTGCCCAAAATCATTGATCTGCTTCTGGAGTTGCCATTGTGGTTAACTAAGAATAGTTGGTTGTTGGTCCAAATTTCTCTCTAACCTCCTGATTTTTCTAGAGAGAAAGAACCGAGGAAGAACTCCTGCGGGTGACTGATGTACAGAGACCAGCTGGTACCACCTAATAGTACAGAGTCCAAAAGAAACACAAGGAAAAACATTACAAAGACAAGAGGGAACCTCTTGAAGACATGAAACCTCCGATGCTGCTGTATAAACTGGAGAAGGAATGGCTGGAAGCTTCTGTGGAGAACCTCAAAGCCAAGACGCCCACAGAATCCAGGCAAAATGTCCAGGGATGGCTTCTCTGTAAAGCCCGAGAGAGGCTTCTTCTGAGCCACCAAGAGATTGCCTAGCAGGATGGCTTCTGGCATCCCTGGTCAACCTTCAAAAGGAAGGTCCTGGAGCTTCCAGAGTGGTTGGCTGGATGCATCCAGAAGTCTTCTCTGAGAAAAAGGGATGGAAACGTCTGATTGAAATGTGCAGAAATGGCGGGAAGTGTCTCTTCAAGCCATTCAACCGAAGGCTATAGAAGAGCTCCACACTCCATGTCTTGAGGTGGTTTTCCCCCCGAGGGGATCCTTTGATGGGAAGTGAGGGATGTCCTCTTCCTTTTCCCACCCATCGAGCACAGAAATGGCTTCTCCTCTTGCCTGCTTGGCTGCTGTTCCTCCTGCCTTTGAGGTCCCAATGGAGCTGGATATGACTCTCCTTCCAGGTCACGTCCAGTTTCTTGCAAGGACATCAGATTTGGCTCGGAATGATTCTCATCAACTCCTTGATAAAAATAAAGAAAAGCCCATTAAAATGCAAGAATGAGAGATCCGTCTATGTGAATGGTGCATTTGTGGCCTTGAGTTCCTGCACGGGGGAGAGGGTTGGATTAGATGATCGTTTAGGGGCCTTTCACGGCTTACATTCTGTGATGCTCTGAATGTCTGCAATACAGATAGTCCTTGACTTATGACCATTCATTTAGCAACGGTGGGAAGGTATGGCAAAGCTGAAAAGAGCAACTTACAAGCAGGCCATGACAGTCTCCCTGCACTCACGTGATCGCAATCCAGGCACTTGGCAACTGGCTCACGCCAACAACAGTTGCAGCATCCCAGGGTTACGTGGTGACCAAATGCAAACTTCTCGGGGGCTTCCAACAGGCAAAGTCAACTGGGAAGCCAGTGGGGGAGGTTGCAAGGCATGGTCAGGTGACGTCTCACTGTTCCTTTTCTAATAAAAAATCAGAATTTGAGAAAACATTAAAATTAGCAAATTAGTAAAATTAGAAAAGGGAAATTAGAAAATTTATCCTTTTTAAATTCATCTGACGGTGTAATGAGGACTCCTAACCAACCTCTCCCTGGCCTCGTAAGAGCAGTGGGAAAAGTGAGCCACAGAGACGGTGAAATCGGAAAACCATCTTTGGATTCAAACATGACGTTCAGACATTCCCAGTTTCCCACCAGCTGCAGAATGAGAGAAGCAGAGTCTCTCCTGGTTTCCTCCTCCATAATTGCCCCGGAGATGCTCTGAGGTGCTTCCTGCCCCCTTTTCTCTGGAATCCCTTCCTGGGGCTCCTGAGGAGCATCCGATCTTTCCTGGCCATCATCGGACCGAGTGGGAAAGAAGCCCCAAAGGAAAGAGATCCCTGCTTTGGCTGTGATGGGGGCTCCGAGGGGACAGGAGACCCACATTTTGGACAAGGAGGATGGATGGCTGGAGAGAGAAGTAAAGGGGTCCAATTGTGCCAAAGCAGAGGCTCCTTCCCTCAATAGAATACTGGAATCCTGCAACCAATTTTGGCCCCCATAAGATGTTGAGACCCTGGAAAAAGTTCAGAGAAGAGCAGTTAAGATGCTCAAAGGCCTGGAGACTAAACCATAGGAAGAACGGCTGCAGGTTTTGCGTCTGCCTAGTCCAAAGAAAAGAAGAATTAGGGCTGACATGATAGGAATATTCCAGTATTTGAGAGGCTGCCACAAAGAAGAAGGGGACAAATTGTTCTCCAAAGCACCAGAGGGCAAAACAAGGAACAACGGATGGAAACTAAAGAAAGAGAGAAGCAACCTGGAACTAAGGAGAAACTTCCAACCAGTGAGGAGAATTCACCAGTGGAACAGAAGTTGCCTCCAGAAGTTAGGATAGGATAGGATAGGATAGGTTAGGATAGGATAGGATAGGGAAGAATAGAATAAAATAGAATAGAATTTATAATAGAATAAAACAGAACAAAGTAGAATAGAATATAATTTAGGATAGGATAGGATAGGATAGGATAGAAAGAAGAGAAGAGAAGAGAAGAGAAGAGAAGAGAAGAGGATAATGTAGGATAGGATAGGATAACTTTATTGTCACTTTAAATGTAAACTGATCAGCATACATTCAAATGAAATTTTGTTGCACAGAGCTCTTAAAGGGTTTCCACCTCCAATATACACTACATAAATGTGACTAAATGAATAAATAAATAAATGTTATGTGTATACCCACACAGATACCTATATTATATGACCCAGAGAAAGAACCCAGTCTAGTTCGGATGTAAAGATGTATGTGGGGAGAAAAACAAACCCTGAGTTTTCCAGATGGAGGGCATCGGGAATAAAGCCGTTACAGAATCCGGGGGTCCTGCTGCAAATCCTTGGAAACCCCTTCCCAGAGGGGAGCAACAGCGGCTGTGTGGGGTCTCCAACAATGCTTTGAGGTCTAGGTGCCTAGCGCTTATAAGCTGTATACAATCTCTTTGGTCACTGTCATTAAGTGAGTCCGGCTTCTCCCATTGACTTGGATTGTGAGAGGCTGGCTGGGAAAGTTGGCTGGGAAACTTCTGGACCAAGAAGACTTTGCAATCCAATCTTTCCATAAATTATGGACCGGACAGCATCTCTCCTTCCCAGCTGCCCCGTCTACCTCCAATCTCCCACTTGACAAAAGAAATCTCAAAGGAAATGAAGTGAAGCTGGTCTGTTTGATGAGAGGAGTGGGCTTGAGGATCCAGGATGGAAAAGAGAGGGAGGGGAGATGGTGGATTGAGAGGGAGTTGAGTGACCCACTTCATCCCTTCAACCTTGGAGAAAGGTCCTCTCTGGGGTCTGCAACAAACCAGTGCAGCCTTCATAGTTCTTGGATAGGAAGCCAGTTAAACATTCCCTTCCTTCCATTTGTTTTCCCCCCTCCTTCCTTCCCTCCTTCTCTCCCACCTTCCCTCCTTTTCTTCCCCCCTCCCTCCTCCTTCCAACACTCCCCTCTCTTCCCCCCTCCCCAAGTCATTTAGCACTTTGAGGAACATTCTGTGGGCTCAGTTCTCTTGGGAGCCTTGGGGGGGGGCTTTCCTCCACCCCCAGCCCCATTTCCCCCTTTTATTCCACAGATTTTGCCTGAGACCTCTCGGGGTCTCTCTTTTAGCCTTTGTGACCCTCCATATGGAAAGGTCCACAGTGGCTGGAGGGGGAACTCCTGGCATCCCCCCATAGCTGGATCAAAGGTTATGACGTCACAGCACGTGTCATAAACCTTGACTGGGCTGTCCTGGATCATTTACCTGCCATTAGTTTTTTAAAATGGCAGGTAATTTTATGGGCCGAATGAAGAGGCAGATGAGGCGGAGTAATAGAGGTAGGAGACAATTAAATCCAATACAATTATTATCTCCTTAGGTTTGTAGCAATTGTGAAGAGTTTAGGTGCCAGAAGTATCAGCTGGCACCTAATATTTGACAGGAAAGACGATGGTCCGTAAGTTTGCATTTCTAAAGAAGTCTGTTTTTTTTTTCCAGTGGTTCCGGAGTCGCAGCCCTCCCTTGGGCCATGGGGACCCCCTGAGGTAGGTAACCTGTAGCTACAAGACTAGATAGGAGATGAGCCATGAAGGTAAACATGGCTCTTTGGGGTAAACTGGGCAGGAGGGATTTCCCTGTGCTCAGCCCAAATGTCCTCATCATCTTCCTTTGTTTTCCAGCCAAAGACATCATGTGGGGGCCACTTGCCCCCCATAGAGCCAGGGTGTCCTCCTCAGCGGTCCAACACCCCCTGTCCCCCCCAGGTAAGCAATCTAAATCTTCTGGGGAAGGTTTTGCGTGTCCATTACTGAGTATGTCACACTAAGACATGCAGAAGCCCAGTGTGAGGGTGGGGATAGTGGAGGTGAGTGAGAGAGACATAAGTATATTCACACCTGCTTTTTAAAACCTTTTCCAGACTTCCGGAACAGCAGGGGGGGAACCGCTGAGAAGCATGAAGGGGAAGGGTAAGTCTACATTCTAACTGTTAGGAAATTTCTCCTCAGTTCTAAGTTGCTTCTCTCCTTGATTAGTTTCCACCCATTGCTTCTTGCTCTACCCTGAGTTGCTTTGGAGAATAGCTTGACTCCCTCTTCTTTGTGGCAACCCCTGAGATACTGCTATCATGTCTCCCCTTGTCCTTCTTTTCATTCAACTAGACTTGCCCAGTTCCTGCAACCGTTCTTCCTATGTTTTAGCCTCCAGTCCCCTCATCCTCTTGGTTGCTCTTCTCTGCACTCTTTCTAGAGTCTCAGCATTTTTTTTACATCATAGTGCCCAAAACTGGATGCCGTATTCAAAGTGTGGCCTTATCAAGGCCTTATAAAGTGGTATGAAGACTTCACGTAATCTTAATTCTTTCCCTCTGTTCATGCAGCCTAGAACTGGGTTGGCTTTTTGGCAGCTGCTGCACACTGCTGGCTCCTATTTAAATGGTTGTCCACTAGGACTCCAAGATCCCTCTCACAGTTACTACTATTGAGCCAGGTACCACCTACACTGTACCTGTGCATTTTGTTTTTCTTGCCTAAATGGAGAACCTTATTTTTTTCCACCATTTAATTTCATTTGGTTAGATTTTATTTATTTATTTATTGATTCATTGATTCATTCATTCATTCATTCATTCATTCATTCATTCATTCATTCATTCGTCAACAAGTACAAGGAAGCAAGTATGAAATCTGTTGATACAATCCAGAATCGTCTTGTACTTGTTGACAAATGAACGCTCGCATGCAATCCGGTCTCTGCGATTTCCCACGGCCCCCGCCACGCCTGGGGGTGTTTTTTGGAGTTGCAGCCGGTTCCTTCCCCCCCCCCTTGTCTCCAGCCAGGACTGGGTGAACTTTCCTCCCTCCCTCCCGCCCTGCTTGCACAGTCCAGTGCCTCCGCCTGCCTTTTTCCCAATCTCCCACTCTTTCCTTCCCGTTGTTCTCCTCCCCCTCCACTCACCTGCCCGATTTATAAACACCGGCATGGCCTCCGGAATGCAAAGTAGAATGCTTCAATTCCTTCAAGGAAACTTATGGCTTTTCCACCACCTAAATCCTCCGGTGGTCTATTTGGGGGAGTTTTTCCTCTCTCTTCCCTCCCTCTCTCTTCCCTCTGTCAGAGTCCCCAAATCTGTCACCATCGTTTTGGTAGGTGTGGTGGCTAGGTGGAGGGTCATGTGACTGGGTGCGCGTGAGTGACGTCAGGTTGGCCACGCCCACCCAGTCACATGCTCCCCCCACCTAGCCACACCCATGGAACCGCTTGTAAAAAAAATTGAAACCCACCCCTGGGCGGATGCAATGGCCTTAGGAGATTTTGCCATTGAGGGAGCTCTGCTGTTAGATGATCCTAGGATGCCCTGGAGGGTCCTGTCTTAATCCCACCACCCAGGAGCTGGAGGTCTTTTGCCTAGTGGATAGGATGGCCCAGTCTCTCTTAATGGGCACCAAATATCTGCTGGGGGCAGGGAACCTCCCTTAAGGTTTCTATTTCTCTTCTAGGGGAAATATAATATTCTGCCTTTTTAATATCTCCTAAAATATTTCTTTCTGCTGGGAGCGGGTGGCTTCCCACAATGGTTAAAGCCCTGTTCCCTGTAAGGAGAGCTTTCTGATTGTCCTGGTAGGAATAGCAACACTGAACTTGTACACACAGACAGACATAAAGGTATTTTTAAGTATTTTTTAACTGAAGAAAACGTTTGATGCTTCAAGTGAGAGAATCAAGGGGCTAATTTCTCTCTGGTCTTTGTCTTTACAGCAGCAGAACAAGGAGGGATGAGGAGCTCCAGAAAAAAAATTCCCAGCTTGCAACTAAGAACCCAGAACTCTGCAGAGAGCTGGAGAAGAAGGACAGGAGGTGAGACATTCTCTCAGCAGCCCTGACTTGGGCAAAGGGTAAAACTAAACCACTTAGCAAGGAAGGGGAAGGAAGTGCTGGGTATTTTTAGGTTGTTTTCATTTTAAATAGGTTGGATGGTTCGAGGGAAAACCGGAGGGGGCTAATTTCGCTCTTGTCTTCCTCTTTTACAGAATCATGGAGTTGGAGATCCAGCTCCAGGTGGAGAAGGAGGAATATCGCAGCCTCCTCTGCAGAGTTCTGGAGCAAGCTGGGGAGAAACGGGAGCTCCTCATCCAAAACGAAAAACTGCAGGAACAACTGGACAGGTGAGAAAGATATAGAAGAATCCATCCATCCATCCATCCATCCATCCATCCATCCATCCATCCATCCATCCATCCATCCATCTATCACAAGATGACTAATTTCTTCTCTTTCTCTTCATTATTTACAGAAATGCCAAACTCTTTCAGACCATGGTGGAGGAACGCGTGGCCCTCAAGGCCGAAGTGGAGACACTTCGGCAGGAAAACCGGAGGTTGAGCGGGGAGAAGGCCTTCTTAACCAAGACCTTCAGGGACCGGCTGAGGAGGTGAGGAGCCCTTAGGCAGGAGGGAGGAAAAGCGGACAGTTAGACTGGGGAGGCCACATTTGAAGAGCGGCTATTAATTCTCCTCTTCTGCTTCTTCCAGAGCAAGAGAGTCCCTCACCCGACCACCTTGGTGAGGGACATCACGCGGGAAAGGAGAGGACCAGGAGGAGGACTTGGAGAAGCTCCCGAGGAAACCATCAAAGGAAACATCTGCCGGGAGCTTTGGGTAGCCTCCTCCTCCCCTCCTCCTCTTCCTCCCCTCCCCCACTTCCTCCCCTCCCTCTTCCTCCTCCTCCTCCCCCTTCCTCCCCTCCCCTCCCCTTCCTCTCCCCCTCCCCTTCCCCACCCCTCCCCTCCCTCTCCCCTTCCCTCCACCACTCCCCCTTCTCCCTCCCCTCCCCTGCCCCTCCCCCTCCCCTGCCCCTCCCCCTTCTGCACCTCACCTCACCCCAACCCCTCCCTTCCCCTTCCCTTCCCACCCCTCCCTCTCCCTCTTTCCCTCCTCCCCTTTCCTTCCCCTCTCCTTCCCTCTCCCCCTCCTCCCCACCCCATTCTCCTCCCCCTCCTCCCCTTACCCTCCTTTTCCCCTTCCCTCTTCCCCTCCTTTCCTCACCCCCTTCTCTTCCCCCTCTTCACCATTCTTCTTCTTCTCCTTCCTCCTCCTCCTCCTCATTCTTCTTCTCCTCTTTCCTCCTGCTCCTTCCTCCTCCTCCTTCCTCCTCACTTTTCTTCTCCTCCTTCACCTTCCTCCTCCTTCTCCTTTCTTTTTTTCCTCCTCCTTCTACATTTTCTCCCTCCTCCTCCTTCTCCCCCCAGCTCGCCCTCCTCTTCTTCTCTTTCCTTCTCTTCCTCATTCTCCTTTTTTTCCTTTCTCCTTCCCCTCTTCTCCCCCCTCTTCCATCACCTCCTCCTTGTCCTCCTTATCATCACATCCCCATCTTCTTCACCATTACAGCCTCTTCTTCCTTCTCCCTCTCCTTCCCCCTCCTCCCACACCCCTCCCACTCCCTCTCCTTTATCTCTTTCTGTCCTTCCTACTTCCTCTCTTTCCTCTCTTCCTCCTTCTCCTCCTCCTTCCATCAGCTTCTTCTTCTTCTTCTCCTTCCTCCTCCTCCTTTCTCCTCCTGCTCATTCTTCTCCTCCTCCTTCCTCCTCCTCATTCTTCTTCTCCTTCCTCCTCCCCCCTCCCAACTTTCTTTCCTCCATCCCTCACCTTCCTCTCCTCCTCCTTCCTACTGCTCATTCTTATTCTTCTCCTTCTCCTTCCTCCTCCTCCTCCTCCTCCTCCTCCTCCTCCTCCTCCTCCTCCTCCTCCTCCTCCTCCTCCTCCTTTTCTTTCTACTTCCCCTCTTCCTTTCTCCTTTACCACCACCTCATCATCATCTTCCTTATCATCCTCATCACATCCTCTTCTTCATCATCACTTCCTCTTCTTCCTTCTTCCTTCTCCCTCTCCTTCTGCTTTCCCTGCTCCCTACTCCCCACCACCTATTCCTCCCCTTCCTTTCCCTACTCCTCATTCCTTTCCCTCCTCCCCTCCCCTCTCTCCCTAATCCCCCTCCCCTCTCTCCCTAATCCCCCTCCCCTCCCCCTGCCCCTCCCCCCCTCCCCCCCTGCCCCCTTCCCCTCCCCTCTTCCTCCCCCTCCCTCCCCTTCCTGCCCCCTCCCATCCCCTCCTCTTCCTCCTCCTCTCTCTTCCCTCCCCTTCTTGCCCCTCTTCCTCCCCATTTCCCATCCTCCCCTCCCCCTCTCCCCTCCTTTCCCTCCCTCTCCCCTCCCCTCTCCTTTCCCTCCTCATCTCTGCCTCCATCACATCCAGCTGTCCCTGGAAAGGCCCCCTCGCTCAACTTCCAGAGGGCCACGCAAGACTCCACCATGGTTTCCAGTTGTTCCAGTTGTTCCTGGTTTTTGTTGTTGTTGTTGTTGTTGTATTGTTTGTTTGTTTTTGGATTGTTGTATCGTTAAATCATTATTAATAAATATTTATTATCAGTCCCATCTTTGGCTTTGTGTTACTTGGGATATGTAGTTGGCTGTCAGGATATTCATGTAATGGGGTTTCCCCATTACTGTCCCCATATCCTCATTGTGGACCAGAAACACCTTCTCAGAGTTCCTGAAGGGGAGGCCCATGTAGAATGTATCACAGTAATCTTCCACCTGATGGACCTAACAGAGAAACAGATTTGGAAGGGACCTTTGAGGTCTTCTAGTCCAACCTCCTGCTCAGGCAGGAAGCCCTACACCATTTCAGACCTAAGAAAACCCCTCAAATTCCAAAGAACGTAGATATTGCTAGAGAGGTAAATGTGGCCGGACACGTCCAAAGAGAGATTTTCTCCTGAAGTGGTAAAGCTTGTGCAATCTTCCACCCTCTTATCTCTTCCTTTGACTAAAACACGGGTGACTGAATAATATCTCTCGATCCAGGAAATGGCTGCTCACATTGCATTGGATGTTGAAAAGATCTTTGATGTGGTTCAGGTGGAATTTCTGAAGAATTCCTCATAGAATTTCTAAGAAGATATGGTTTCTACTCTTCTGCCCTTTGGATTGCACAGAGGGTTCTCTTAGGTGACGTTAAATATGTTAAATGTATGGATACCATTTCAGGAGATCAAGTCTGCGCTGTAAAAGCTACATTGAGTCTGTGAGGTAGAATTCATGAAATTAGAATGAAAGTTATGATCTATTTCTTAAAAGGTAAAAAAGAAATAGCAGGAAACATCAAAACTGAAAACCAGAAGAGATAATGGGTAGGTAAATTTATTAGAGATAAATAATAATGGTAAAGTTTGCCCAATCTACCACAGCCTCCCATCTCTTCCCAGCCTTTCCTTCGTGGTCTTTTTGCTCTTTTCCCCTTTAGATGGAGCATTTTGAAAATAAACAAGAAAAGAATTGAGCTTCAAAGCGTATTTTAATTGGTACTTTCATGAAAAATGCTCTGGATTTCTGCAGTGCCTCCCATTTTCTTCAATGTCACCCACCTTCCTGAGTGGAGAAGGTCCCCTCCGGACAAGGAACGCAGTCATAGCAGCAAACTGGTTCTCCTTCTCGAGCCCTCTTGACAAATCCAGGACGACAATTTCCCACTCATCTGGGCTGAGGCAGGGACTGAGCAGAGAAACAAGGAATGCCAAAGAAAATGTGTTAGGACTCTCCGTCCATGGAAAATGGGGGGAGAAATGGACATTAGACATTGACCATGAAGTCCTAGCCAAGCCCTGGGAATTGAAATCAGAGCTTCCTGGTGATTGGCTCAAAGTCCCCAGCAGCCTTTGATGTCTAAGGTAGGACTAGAACTCAGAGTCACTTACTGATTGGCTCAAAGTCACTAAAGGGCCCCACCTAATTTTCTTCATAGCAAGATAGGTTGGCCACTGCCTTCTTTTCAATCTAACCCTGGCATTTCCTGGTGGTCTCCCATCCTTGCTTAAATCCATCCCTGCTTATGTTTTTCCAAACCAGCCTGCTGCTGTACCCTACAGCTACCTCTCGACTTCCGACCAGAATTGGGACCAGAAATGCCATTGCTAAGCTAGGTGCTCGTTAAGTGAGTTGTGCTGAATTTTACAGTGTTTATTGCCTCGGTTGTTAAGTGAATCACTGCGGTTGTTGAGTGAATCGTGCAGTCATGAAACAAACACCGTTTTGCCCACTGATTTTACTTGTCATAAATCCATGTTGATTGCCAGGCACCCAAGTGGCGACTATGTGCTGCACTAGTCATAAGTGTGAGGACCCATCATAAAGCGCTTTATTCAATAACCGTGGAACTTGGAACTGTCTCTAAATGAATGGATATAAATTGAGGACTATGTGTAGGATACTTGGTTAGGGACGGTACATCAATGGATCCATCGTTTCTTCAGGCACCTTCTCACAAGGCCTTTTTAAGAAGAAGAATATCTAATATTCTATGCATAGATTTTCCTTTCATTCTCTGGGCAGGTGCAGGAAAACCTGGATTCTCTGGATCTCTAATACCAGATTCCAGATCCAAGAGACAAGATTTCAATCTGGGCTCCACCCCCAGAGAAGGGGCAAAATGTGGGGCTCCCCAACCTCTCCAGGCAACCGAGGATTCCCCCTTCAGAGGAAACTGCTCTGGCTGAAGAGAATTCGGGGTTCATAGCCTCTTCAGGATTGGCTCATCAATGGATAAGCTACGCCCACCCATGGCAAGGCAGCCACTTGGTGATTATTATTCAAATCTCAGGTCCAGGCCAATCAAAGCCTTGGCTTGTGACATCGGAGGCTCCTCCTGAGTTCATTGACTGGAGTTTGCCATGGCAGCCTCCAGCATCCTTGGGGAGTCTGGACCACATAATGGAGGCTTTACTCAACATCCCTGGAAAGTGGCTGGATTGGATGGATGGCATTGGGGGCATTGCAGGGTCTCCCTCGCCTGGACTCCTCCTTTCAGGCAGAATTAGGCAGTGAGATTAGAAAAGTGGGACAAAAGTGCTGATACCTGCCGTGTCTGCAGCCTCCATACCTCTCACCAAACTCCTCATCCAACATGTCAAAGGTTCCTGTCTCCGGAAAGGGGCTGGGAGCAGCCGTCTGAGGGTCGACAATGTGATCTAGGGAAAAATTAGCTTCAGGATGTCCCAGTTGGAGAGGCATTGAGACCACAAAGGTAGAAGCTGACCTGGGGAAATTAACCTAAAAAGGGATCCCATTGGCCAGATGTAGTTATTTCCCCAAAAGACTCATCCTGCTGATTTATTTATTCATATATTTTTATTTATTACTCAGATTTTTATCCACCTTTATTATTTCTCTAAATAGCTCAAGGCAGTGAACATACTGAAGACTCCATCATCCTCACAACAACATGCTTGTGAGGTAGGCTGTGGCTGAGAGAGAGGGACTTGCTCAAGGGGACCAACCAGGATTTCCTGCCTTGGATGGGACATTTTATATTGTAATTATGCTTACATGCCTGTTAATTATTATTTAAATGAGTACTTTTCCATTGAATTAATATTTTTGTCAATGTATCATCTTCTAACAATATATTGGAAATATCTGAACAAGAAATATCCTTCATATTGAATTTTATGGCAAGTGCTGCAGCTAGAGTATCAACATTCAATCTCGATTTCTCACTTGTCCAAAAATCATTGGCAATTGAAAAAACTCTTTCAATTGCTGCATTAGTTCCAGGGCAGCACAACGTAAATTGAACAAGTATAAATAAATTTTCACATGGAATATGTTCATTTTTGAAATGGCTGAAAATATCCACCCATCTTTTATCAATTTAAATGTGTTGATTTTCCCATTGTATTAATTTTTCAGAATTTAAATATACATTCAGTCTTCTAATTTCTTCAAAGAGACAATTGTCGTCTATTTTAATGTCTGGCATTTCTTTAGATAAAAACTCAACACAAGATTCAATATCTGTCCAATATACTGCGATGAAGTCAAAAAACACCATTGAAAACTGTTATTTCCCGTGATGTTTGTTTCAGACCATTCTTCAATATATTGAAAACATTTTTGGTAAAAATTCTGCACTTCTTTGATAAACTTTTCCGTTATGCCCGGATTTGTTTCCTCTAAGTCTGACAATTTTCTTTTTATAATTAAAGGAAGAAATTTATCTTCAAATCGAGAGTTATATTGAAGGATAAAGTCATTCAAAATATGACTAACTTCTGTAGCTGAAATGTGTTCACCTTCAATCTTTTGAATCGTTTTGTGAAAAATAAATGCTTGATTATGTACAAAATACATTAATATCTCAGATATTTCATTATTGAAAAATGATTCCAGGATTGTAGGACATTTGTCTAAACTTTAAAAAAATATGAACGGAGAGGCTCAAATAATTGTAGAACACGCTCTACAGCAGGTGTTAGAGCAAGCCATCTAACTTTTGAATATCCTAAAAGTTTTTTGTATTCAATATTCGCTTCTTCACAAAATTGTTTTAAAGTAGCCACACGAACGGTAAAACGACTAAAATACAAATAAATTGTAGTTATTATTACTTCTACATCAATTGGCATAGCACATGACGCCGTGTTGATTCCATTTGACAAAATATGTGCATTACAACCTATTCCTAGTATTTTCTTTTGGAGTAAATCTTGTAATTTTACATACACATTATTCACACCTTTGCGTCTTCGCCCACCAAAATTCGTGTTTGTATTATCAGCTGTTAGTGCAATAACTTTGGATTTCAAATTGTTTTCATTTATTACTCTGTATGGATGGTTTGACAAAATTTCAGCAGTCTCACCCTCAATGGATTCTAAATTTAAAATTTTTACTTGAATCCCCTTGATAACATTAAAATATCTTACTAGTATTGGATACAATTTGGTTTCATTATGATTTGATGCATCAGATAAAACCGTTACAAATGCTGCAATTTTCAAGTCTGCTGTAAGTATTTTATCACAGTAATTTTTAAATACTGATTTAATAATAGCCTTGCATTTTGTCCTGGCGCATGAAAATTTAGCATTGTGAAACTTTTTCAATAATTTAGTTGTACAATCCATACTACGAAAACTTTGATTGTGAATTATGGTATGAAATGCAAATGTTCCCTCCATTGCAACTAACTGTTTTTCATCTTCAGAATAATTTGAAATTTTAAAAAAACCTGTATCTTTACGACTGGAAGCTGATGCATCTAATGATTGCTTATGTTTGTTGGTGGACAAGTGTTTCGTTATAGCTGCTCTGCCCCCAACTGCAATACAAAATTCTCCTCTGCAAATGTTGTAGAAAACAATGGCATCTTTCTTTGATATGAGGAATGGAAATTCCTTTTTCAATTGATCGTTGAAATGGCATTTCCTCTTTTTTTATTTTTTTCATCCCTAAATGAAATTAAAAATTAAAAATAAAATATAAAGCTACACGAACGATGCAAGCACATTATGAATAAATAAAATTAATTATTACAACTGAAACTTTAATAACATAAGAGAATAAACTTCACTAAAATTTAAATTTAAATTATTTTATACTTCTGTTGGCAACAGGATTGTATAAACTTGTAAATAAAATTATACATATTTGGAAATTATTAAATAGATAATGAATTAAAATGTGAATTGTACTTACCTCTGTATAATTGAATATTCACTGAGAAAGAAATAATTACCATGAGTCATTCAATTGCCAATGTGCGATAAGTCTGTGCCGTGCCGTGTTTTGGTAAGAAGTAAACAAAGCCACTTGCGCGCGGCGCTCTCTCTCAAGGTCTCCCGTGCGGAGCCCATGCGTCTCATAATTGCATCTTATACTGCACTACACCGAGCCTTGACGAATTGTCATGTCAAATACAAATACGTCACATAACGTGCAACAGATTAGTCTTCAAATATCGAAAAGGAGGACATGTAGGAGGACACTTTTCGAGGGAGGACAGAACTTAGAAAAGAAGGACTGTCTTCCCTAAAGGAGGACAATTGGTCACCTTATAAACAAGAGCGTTGTTAAGTGAGTTTCACCAGTTTCACGCCCACCCGGTCACATGGCTGGCAAGCCACCCCCACCCGGTCACATGGCTGGCAAGCCACTCCCTCCCAGTCACATGGCTGGCAAGCCACTGCCACAAAGCAAAGAGGAGGAGGAGCTTCCGGTGATGGCAGTCGCCTCCTGAAGCTCCAGAATACCACGGAGCTCAGCGATGGGCGAAAAGGTTATTTCCGACCCTCATTTCCATCTGAGGGTCGGAAGTCAGTTAGCATGACCACCCTGGCCCATTTTCGACCCATTTGGGTCCGCTAGGGTGAATCAGAAGACTGGATGGAAGGATAAAGAGCGAACGATCTGTGGAATGGGGGAGAGAGACCGGCATCGGAAATGGCAGCGTGTGTGGAAATGGCAACGTTCGGAGCGTTTTTGAGCGTTGTGGAGCGTTTTTGAGAGAGTGCTTAGAAAGGAGGAATTGCGAGGAGAGGCTGGAAGGAAAGAGGCTGAGGCTGGAAAGAGGCTGGTGAGCTGGACGTTTGTGACTGCGTTTTGGAGTGTTTTGGAACGTGAGGCTCGAAGGGAAGAGGCTGGAGGCTGGAGCGTTTTGGAACGTGAGACTGGAGGCTGGAGGCTGGAGCGTTTTGGAACGTGAGGCTGGAGGCTGGAGCGTTTTGGAACGTGAGGCTGGAAGGGAAGAGGCTGTCCCGCTGGTGAGGAAAGAGGTTGTGAGCTGGAAATGGCGATGTTTGTGACAGCCTTTTGGAGCGTTTTGGAACGTTTTGCAGAGAGCGACAGGAAGGAAGAAGGTGAGAACGGCTGGAAGGAGGAATGTGAGGTTGGAAGGAAAGAGACTGGTGAATGGGTGAACCGAGAGGATTGGAAGGAGCGAGCTGGTGAGCTGAGAGGTTGGAAGGAGAGAAGGAGAGACTGGAAGGAAAGCGAGGAAAATGGAGAGAGAGGAAAAAGAAGGAGTTGGAAGGTCACTGGAAGGTGAGAGGCTGGTTTCAACAGCAGCCGCTGAAAGAGCTGTCATGGATGCCAGTAACATCACTAGGACATTGGGACTACTTGGACTATACCCTAGACCATCTCCCCTCCACCCAGACCACCATTTGATCATCTAAGAACTCTTCCCCCCCTTTTTTTTCTATGACTGACCATTTACCATCTATAACATTTTGACCCCATCGTGTTTTTTAAGATTCTAAGATTAAGATTACTTATTCGAGGTTTGATCTGCTCCGCCTGCGGGAGACCCCCCTCTCGCAGGCATGGCCCTTGACGCTTGCAAGGGCCCACCTTGATGACGGGTTTATAGACCCCGAGAGGTGGAAGAAACGGAGGCTCAGGGGGTTTTTAGTTAAATGTTTTTTAAAATCTTTTAGGGGTTTAGGGGTTGGGGGGTGGGTGGGTCAGATCAGGAGCGATGACAGAGCCAGGTCACCAGGTGGGGTCATGAGCAGAAGGAGTGGAGAGGAGGAGGGGGGAGAGGATATCATTCCTATACAGGGCTCTTTGATTCCAACAGTCGTAGGGAGGGGCAGATACGAGGACAGATTAACAACTCGCAGTCGGTTGGGAGACCGTGGGTGCTGGTTACACCCGGTCGCTTGTACCAACCCCCGCGTTCTAGGTGGTCAGGATCTGCAGGCCCAGGGCCTGAGGCTGTTGTTATGCAATGCGAGGTCCGTTGTCAATAAGGCCCCCCTCATTCATGATCTAATTTTGGAGGGGGAGCCGGACTTCGCGGGAATAACGGAAACCTGGTTGGGCCACGAGGGAGGTTTACCCCTCGTGGAAATGTGCCCACCAGGTTACCAAGCATTTCACCAGCCCCGGGCCCAGGGAAGGGGCGGTGGGGTAGCAGTGATTATCCGGGAGGACTTAGAGCCGAGGGAGTCCACTGTGCCACAGACGTCCGGATGTGAATCCCTTGTTGTGAAATGGGGCCCTGGGAGGCAGTTGGGCCTGCTGATAGTATACCTGGCTCCCCGCCATACATCAGCGACCCTGCCTGAGCTCCTCGAGCTGATCGCATCGGTGGCGGTTGAGACCCCCAAACTTCTAGTGATGGGGGATTTTAACCTGCCATCGGTGGGAGAAGCATCAGAGGGGGTTCGGGAGTTCATGGCTTCCATGATAGCCATGGACCTGACTCAAATGATTCAGGGCCCGACACACGAGCGAGGTCACACCTTGGACCTTGTTTTTGTCTCTGGCCAGTGGTTGAGTGATCTGGGAGGAGTGAATTTAACCATCACTCCTCTGTCATGGTCAGATCACTCACTCCTCCGACTTGACTTCCCTGGTGCTACCCCTCGCTGCGGGGAGGCGGAACCGGAAAACACTAGATGGTTCCGCCCCAGGCGCCTGATGGAACCAGATAGGTTCCAGACGGAGCTTGGGCCACCTCCTGCAGCCCTGACCCGCCCTCGGATAGAGGACCTGGTGGCCGCGTGGAATAATGCGACTACCGGGGCCTTGAACCGGGTGGCGCCTTTGCGGCCTCTCCGGCGGCAACGATCCACCCTGGCTCCTTGGTTTACCGAGGAGCTAAGGGTGATGAAGCGCCGCAAGAGATGCCTAGAGAGTCGTTGGAGATCCTCCCGATCCGAATTTGACCGAGCACAGGTACGAGCCCATTTAAGGACGTACCTAGTGGCATTGAGAACGGCCAAACGTCAATATTGTGCCGCTCTCATTGCATCCGCAGAGAACTGCCCTGCCGCCCTGTTTCGGGTGTCCCGCTCCCTTCTGTTTCAGAGGCCGCGGGAGGCCCCTTTATAGGGTAGGTCAGAGGAATTTGGGAAATATCTGCAGGATAAAGTCGCTCAAATCCGGAAGGATTGGGTCCCCTTCAGTGGCCCAGTCGAGACGCCAGTGGCGAGTCTTGAGAAACCTTTTTGGGAGGAGTTTGACTTGGTTGTCATCGAGGATTTGGACAGATTGCGTGGACGACTGCGACCTACCACATGTTTACTGGACCCGTGTCCCTCCTGGCTTGTACTGGCATCCTGGGAGGTTACACGCGACTGGCTCCTGGGCCTAGTGAACGCTTCTTTGGGTGAGGGGTCTCTTCCGGCCGCCTTGAAAGAGGCGGTGGTGAGACCCTTGCTCAAGAAGCCTTCCCTGGACCCTACGGAGCTGGCCAATTATCGTCCTGTCTCCAACCTTCCCTTTTTGGCGAAGGTTGTAGAGAGTGTGGTGGCTTCTCAGTTCCCACGACATCTGGAGGAGAATGATTATCTAGACCCGCGCCAGTCCGGCTTTCGCCCCGGGCACAGTACAGAGACGGCCTTGGTCGCGTTGGTGGATGATCTCTGGAGGGCCAGAGATAGGGGTTGTTCCTCTATCCTGGTCCTATTAGACCCCTCGGCGGCATTTGATACCATCGACCATGGTATCCTGTTGCACCGACTGGAGGGGTTGGGGGTCCGGGGCACCGTTTTGCGGTGGTTCGGCTCCTACCTCTCTGGCCGGACACAACGTGTGTTGGCAGGGGAGCAGAGGTCGACCCTAAGCCCCCTTACTTGTGGGGTGCCACAGGGGTCGGTCCTCTCGCCACTCCTGTTCAACACATACATGAAGCCGCTGGGTGAGATCATCCGTGGTTTCGGGGTGGGATATCATCTGTATGCTGATGATACTCAGCTGTACATTTCCACCCCGAACCACCCCAACGAGGCCGTCGAAGTGATGTCCCGGTGTGTGGAAGCCGTACGGGTCTGGATGGATGACAACCGACTCAAGCTCAACCCTTCCAAGACGGAGTGGCTGTGGGTTCCAGCCCCCCGGTTCAACCAGTTAATCCCATCTCTGGCCATTGGGGGCATTCAACTCGCCCCCGTGGAGCGGGCGCGCAATTTGGGCTTCCTCCTGGATACCAGGCTGTCCATGGATGACCATGTGACGGCCGTGGCCAGGGGGGCGTTCCACCAGGTTCGCCTGGTGCGCCAATTGCGCCCCCTATTGGACCGGGACGCCCTACGCACAGTCACCCATGCGCTGGTGACGTCTCGCCTGGACTACTGTAACGCTCTCTACATGGGGCTTCCCTTGAAATGCACTCGGAGACTGCAGTTGGTCCAGAATGCGGCCGCGCGGGTGATTATGGGGAGTACTAAGTACTCCCATGTGACACCTCTCCTGCGCGAGCTGCACTGGCTTCCTGTGGTCTATCGGGTGCGTTTCAAGGTCTTGATTACGATCTTTAAAGCGCTCCATGGCTCAGGACCTAGTTACCTGCGGGATCGTATTCTGCCCCATACATCCCTACGACCTATCCGCTCGCACAGAGAGGGACTTCTCCAGGTGCCGTCCACCAGACAGTGCCATGGGGCGGCGCCTAGGAGCAGAGCCTTCTCTGTGGCGGGCCCAGCCCTGTGGAATGACCTCCCCCCGGATATTAGGACCACTACTGACCTCCGCTCCTTCCGTGTAAAGCTCAAGACCCACCTATTCCAAATAGCCGGCCTGGCTCAATCATAACTTCATAACGCTCCTGATGGGGTTTTTTAATTCAGTAATTTTAGTTAATGGGATTTTAAATTGTGTTTTTTAATTGTCTTTCACTTATGAATCTACCTCCTCTATGCACATGTATATGTCTTTGTTCTTTATGTATGTATGTGTGTCTTTATTTGTATTTTATCTGTTTTGATTGTACGCTGCCCCAAGTCCTTCGGGAGAGGGTTGCGGCTAATCAAATAAAAATTATTATTATTATTATTAAAATTAAAGCAGGCCACACCTACAGAAGAGGTTCTAAAAAAATTGGAAACCCACCACTGGGCAGAACCAACCATTAATTACTGGACAGGGTCCTTCCACCTGTTGATTCATGGCTGTTAAGACTCTATCAATTGTGGATAATGAATTAGAACAGCCAGCCCAATCTGGTGGCCTCTGGATGTTAATTCATGCATTGTCGTGATTCATGCTTGGCAACCAATAAGGCCACCTTCCTCCGAGAAGGGAGACCCAGGTGTGTTTGCCAACACTGGTGTGGCTCCATTTGTAGACTGGAGACCGAACCTTTGATGTTGTGTCTGTTGCTGCTGCAGCCCTGGGAGTCCCAAAATAAAAGGGGACTTCAACATTTTGACCAGATCCTTGGACTTTCCCTTGGACCGGTAGCTCCCAGTTATTGCCAAGGCCCCTCTCCTCTTGTCGGGCACCTCAGTTATCTGCATCCTGATGGAGAGAGAACAGAAATGGCCTCTCTGCCTTTTCATCTCCAACCTTGGAAGGGGAAATTTGTGGGCCTGATTCCTCAAGGAAATCCTGATGTTACTTGTAGCTTCTGAACAGTTACTTAAAGATGTCAAACTGGGCTTTGGCTATTATAACTATGGGTGTCCTTTACGGAAACTGCTGCATAAAACTTTATATCTTCCATATATAAAGAATTTCTGAAGAGTGTGTGTGTGTGTGTGTGTGTGTGTGTGTGTGTGTCTGTGTGTCTGTCTGTCTGTCTGTGTCTTGTGGCACAATAGTCTTTTTTCTATACTTATCTTTGATTCTCCTTTCTATTCCAGCTTAATTCAAGAAATTTAATATGAATAATTAATAAATTTCAGTTGCCAAAGATGACAGACCTTGGAAGAAACAGTATAGAAATCCCACAATTTGGTTCCTTTGGGTTTATGTCCTCATGGTTTACATCCACGTGTCTTGCCTGAATCCAGGCTGCAAATCATACAAGAGTGGATGGCCTCCAGGAGCCCCCTTCTCCGTTCTATCATCTGGCAGGTGCATCAACTATAATTCCAAGAAGGCCCAGGACTGGATGGGCCATAGCTCAGAAGCATCCACGATGAGGCAATCAAAGCTCTGCTGGGAATTCTGGGATTTGTAGTTGAACCTATCTGAAATGGCCAAGCTGGGGAAAGCCACCCCAGGGACAGATTAAGAGACCTCCTGAATCCCCTCCTGAAGATTGACTCCATGTTTGCACCCAGGAGCCCTTTCCCCTCTCTCACTTCCTGCCTCCTTCCTCAGTTCCAGGAAAGAGGAAGAATCCCCTGCAATGAGTCATCCTGATTGGGGGCCTCCCACTTGTGGGTCTTCTCCTGCCTTTGCTGCTCTGGAGAAGCCGCTCAGAAGAAACCTCCAACCCTCCACAAAAGGCCAACAAGGAAGATGGGATCAACCTAAGATTTAATTTCAATTTCAATTTCAATTTATTTGTGCTTCTAGACCGCCCCCTCTCCCAGAAGGGACTCGGGGTGGTGTACAGTCCATAGAGAATATCACAAAAATACAATAAAAAATTAAATATGTACAGTTTGGAGGAGGTTAAAATGCAATTAAAAGAACTGTACAAAGCTAAATAAATATAATTTTTTTTAAAATCCCTAAAACAGACACAACAGATTAAAAAACCCTAAAATAACCAGATAATAATACATTTGCCAGGAGGGACAGTTGTAATTATGCCAGGCCTGCTAATCGGAACAGGTGAGTCTTCAATTTTTGCCGGAAGGAGCGGAGGTCAGAAGTGGTTCTAATGTCGGGGGGGGGAGGTCATTCCAGAGGGTTGGGCCCATCACAGAGAAGGCCCTACTCCTTGGTGTCGCCCGTTGGCATTGCCTAGTGGACGGCACCAGGAGAAGTCCCTCCCTGTGTGAGCGAATTGGCCGCAGGGATGTATGTGGGAGGATGCGATCCCGCAAGTAACTAGGTCCCGTGCCATGGAGCGCTTTAAAGATGGTAATCAGCACCTTGAAACGCACCCGAAAAACCACAGGTAGCCAGTGCAGCTCGCGCAGGAGAGGTGTTACGTGGGAGTACCTCGTACTCCCCATCACAGCCCGCGCGGCTGCGTTCTGAACCAACTGCAGTCTCCGGGCGCGTCCCAAGGGCAGCCCCATTTGCTTAACAACCACACTCATTTGCTTAACAACCGTGGCAAACAGGTTGTAAAATGAGGCGGAACTTACTTAAGAACTGCCTTGCTTAGAAACAGAAATTGTGGTCATAAGTGGAGGACTACATTGATTGCCTAATAGTCTATTGGAATTTGTCTCCAGGGATGTTCAGGATCTCGTAAGCAGAACTTCTCATTTCTTCTCCCTTCTGCTTGCTTCCTGGGAGCCTTGAGCAAAGTCCTTCTGAAGGGCTTATTTCCGGGGCTTCTGGGGCTGGAAGCAGCCCGAGATGACTGAGGGGAACCCACCAGATCAGGCCTTCAAGGGTTGCACTGCTGGGGTTTCCACAATGGAGAGAGAGAGAGACCCCCTTTCTTTCCTCTGATGGAGTTTGAGACATGCCTGATCTCCTGCTATTCACCTGGTGCAGCCACAAGGAACCCAATCTCATCAGGATGCAGTCTGACTCTCCCGTGGGGTTTCTCCACCCACATCTTCTGGGCTCCAGTCTCAACCTGGCCCATGCACTGGGGAACAGAACCGGCTGTTTACAGTGTCCTTATCACCCAATAAGGGAATGGAGACAGGATGGTGGATCTTATGGAGAAGCTTCTTTAACAGGGCAGGAATAACTATGGGAAGGTGAACTAACTAGGTTTCATTGGGCGGGAATATCTAAGCAAGAGGAGTTGGAGGCCCCAACCTTCTCTGGTTTGGTGGGATGGCCAATGATTCTCATGGAGATTGTCAAACAACATAGTTGGAGCTTGGCTCCCACATCTTACCATTTTATCTATTCATTCTTTCAAACATACACTTTTAGCTGCTGTCAGTATGAATACTTGATCAAATGATTTCTTCAAAGGTGTCAAATTCATTAGCAGTTGCTGAACAACACATTTCTCTGAATGATTTTCACAGAGTTCTCTTTAGCAAGATTTATTGAGAGGAAAGGGAAGGGAGATACAAGAATTCCAGTCTTTCAACAATTTCCCATTTGGGAACATGTAGATATGATTTTCTTTGATTCCTGAATACTATCTAAGTGGGAATAATTCAGGTATTATTTCAAATAATAGGGCATTTTACAATCCCTTTAAATATCATGATGTTATGTCTCATGTTTTTACATTTGTTCTGCTTGTAAGCTGCTCCTTTGTGTTCAGGTCTGTCCTCAGAAGGATAATGTAGCACTTGGGGATGAAGATGCAGCCCAGCAGACCAGCACTGGAGGCCAGGATGGAGAAGACCTGAACGGCCACCATGTATTTCCCTTTGGTGCTCAGGTAGGTGGGGACAAAAGTCACCCAGACACTGCAGAAGACCAGCATGCTGAAGGTGATCAGCTTGGCTTCGTTGAAGGCCCCAGGCAGATTCCTGGCCAGGAAAGCCACCGTGAAGCAGATGGCAGCCAGGAAGCCCATGTAGCTGAGGGTGCCATAGAACAAGACAACGGCCCCTTCGTTGCATTGCAGGATGATCTCTCCAGGCTGGGAGTGGAGGTCAGCATCAGGGAAGGGGGGGAAAACTCCCAGCCAGATGGAGCAGATGATAATTTGGAGAGCAGAAGAAGAAAGGATGATGGAGTTGGCCAAGCTCTTCCCCAACCATCTCTTCACTCGGTTTCCTGGTTTTGTGGCCAGGAAAGCCAGCACCACCGTGATGGTTTTGGCCAAGAGAGAAGAAATTGCAACTGAGAAGACGATGCTGAAAACCATTTGTCGGAGAAGGCAGGTGGCTTTCCTTGGTTGACCAATGAAGAGAGAAGAGGACAAGAAACAAAGCAGAAGGGAGACAAGGAGGATGTAGGAGAGGTCCCTATTGTTGGCTTTGACAAGGGGAGTTTCTCGGTATTTCATGAAGATGATCAAAACAAACCCTGTGATTAAGAATAAGAGTAGGGCAAAAGAGACCAGGATGATGCCGAGATGTTCTTCAAAAGACAAGAAGGTTATAACCTTGGGGATACATTGGACTCTGGCCTCATTTGGATATTTATCATTCGAACACTCAGTGCATGTTTCCATATCTGAGAAAAGGGAAAAATATTTCTTTAACATTCTGCCCTTTAAATATATAAAAATATATAACTAAATCTATGAAGTTGAAGTAGGATGATAATTACTTCCTGTCTAATGTGCAGAATCTTCATAGGAACCTATATTATTAAGAGGTAAATAATGAATCAGATCATATTTCTAGACAAACATCCTAAGTCCAGCCTCCCACATGGCACTTCTTAATATGCTGGATTTTAGGATACCATCTTTGTAAATCTAGTTGGCTGGAAGAAAAAGATTTTCCTGCAAATAATCCAGAATGGGCACTGAAAAGAAAAGGTAAGATGGGTGTAATGTGTGCCACCCATAACAATCCACACCCTCTCATTCTGGGCCAGCAACACCTTCTTGGTGATCCTCAAGGGAGATCCATGTAGAACCCATTGCAAGAAGACTTTCAGGAGGTGGACCTGGGACCATTCATCTAGTTTCTAAAATGTTCCTAGAAAGGTGAGTTTAGGAGGACTCATTCATATACATACATACATACATACATACATACATACATACATACATACATACATACATACATACATACATCCTCTGCTATTAGTAAAGCTTGTCGGGTCTGCCACCCCCTCCTCCCATCTCTTCCCAGTCCCTCCCTTGAAAGTCTTTTTGCTCTTCTTCTCTTTAGATAAGAAATTGTGTAGGTTGAAAATAGCTTCAATCTGTCCTTCAAGTTGCACTTTCATGAAAATGCTCTGGAGGGATCCAGTTCCACCAATCCTTTTTCTCAGTGTGACCCACCTTCCTGAGTGGA
This sequence comes from Natrix helvetica, assembly GCF_964273705.1. Lineage (NCBI taxonomy): Eukaryota > Metazoa > Chordata > Lepidosauria > Squamata > Natricidae > Natrix > Natrix helvetica. Next base: position 136,828,305 of record NC_138551.1, read on the forward strand.
GATGGTCTCCTCTGGACAAGGAACGCAGTCATAGCAGCAAACTGGCTCTCCTTCTCGAACCCTCTTGACAAATCCAGGATGACAATTTTCCACACATTTGGACTCAGGCAGGGACTGAGCAGAAAAATGAAGAATGCCAAAGAAAATGCGTTAGGACTCTCCATCCATGGAAAATGGAGTAGTCCATGAACATTAACCAATAGTCTCTAGGCTTCACTGAGGTAAAGATGAAATCTCTGACTCCTTCCAAACAGATATAGAAGATATAACTACTGGCAGATTCTTCATTTAGTTCCTCCCTTTTGCTTCTGATATGTAATATTGCAATAAAGGATTTTTGTACTTACTAAAATCTGGAGGGATGGAACTGAGAGAAGATTTAAGAACTCAGAGACAATCAGGGGGTTCCTTCTTAGAAACAAACATACATCCCTCCCCTCTTCATGGAGCCTTCAAGCAGTCTAAGAAAACAATCCGGTTACTATTCCCCAGATTCAATTCTCAGAAATAGTCAGCCACCCTGAGCCCACTTCAAATAGGACCTCTGGCTTTGGAAAACAGACAAAAGACACCAAAATTTCTCTCACCTTGTTGAGCAACTTTAGCCGTGAAAGAGCATCTTGTCTGATAATAATTCTCTGTCGTTGAAAATATGCCAGAATCTCTTTCCTGGAATCCTTCTTGGGGAGAACCAACCGGCTGTCAATGCTCAGATCTGCTCTTATCTCTCCATTTTGGTCCAAGTACAGTTTTTTATCAGAAATATTCTAAAATTTATTCTTCTCCAGAAAGGGATGAAACTGGGATTGAAATCCAAGAATTTGAAAAACACAAATTTGATTTTTTTCTTCTTCTACAATTATCTAACTTGCAAGTTTGCTTAATTAGGAGAAAAGGCATTGCTATATTCACAAGTGAACAAAAATATTTAAAAATTGTCAATCATATACTGTATATATTGAAAAAATGTAATAGACACAATTGGTCTATTATTGGCAACATTGTAGAGCTGGTGACAAACAAATTGAAAAAGAGAAGAAAGAAATTTTTAAAGTCCTTGCAAGCAACAATTTGATGACCAGAAAGGATGGATTTGTCAAGAACAAAGTTGCCAGGCTAATCTTCTCCCTGTTAATCCAGATGGAAAACACAACCAGATGTGTTAATTCTACTTTATTGTAATCCTACAGTAACATAATTTTGTAAGTCTGAAAGTGCAAATCTCCCACCAACTCTTTTCGTATTCTGAGAAGTGAGGGAGGGTCCTTTCTGAGTTTTCATTTCTGCCCTTTTATGCGGCTGCAGGATTCTCCCCTCTTCTCTGACCCTTCCCTAGGCAGCACCTCTTCTCCCAAAAGTTTTTCTCCCAAATCATTTCACTTCCTAAATAGATTATGAAAATACTGCTGATATAACTTGATCTCATAAAATAGTAAAAGCAATTTTCTTTAGAAGCCTATTAAGTAAGTTTTCAATTTTTCTATGTTGTCATTAATACAGTAGAGTCGATAAAACTCTGTAATACGAGATTTAATAAAAGTTTTATAGCAATTCTCAGGCAAATGTAATTTGATCTGGCTTAAACATTACAGAGTTTCCAGAAAAATATTTATAATTTCCCATTATTTTAATGTTTTATTTGTAATGCTGGTCTGTGTCAAAAATTGATTGATTGAAGGAGGAAGAGATGTTGGATCCATTTGCCACCTTGAGTTTTTTGTAAATAAATAAATACGCATTTAAGAAAATGATCCTAAAATCGTGCTTGACTGCAAACTGAAAGTGAGTCTTGGGGGAAGACAAGGAGAAGATTATGAGAAGCAGCTTCTCCAACCTACAAAATCTCTCAGCTGGACAAGGGAGGAGACAACACTCTTCCAACAACTGGAAGAGGTTAAACAGAAACTTAAGATCTGCTCACTGTTACACCGGAGTATCAGACAGGAGCAATTGGATGGTCCAAATCACTTGACCTTTTGCAGCATAAGAAGGTTGAGATGGTTTTCCTGCTTCTCCTCTGGATACCTTCTCCAAAAGAACTACTGAAAGATAAATGGATCCATATTGGGACCCCCATACCTGCCACGGCTGCAGCCTTGGAGCCCCCAGCATCTTTTCACCCTCCTTCCTTCTCCTCCTTGATCTGTGGGAATATGCGGCATTCATTGCATGGGCCAGAGTCTTCATTAGAAGGTAATTATGGTAGTAATTTGCAGCCTGTCTCCTGTTCCTTTTCTCCTGGGTCTCGAGTGGGGCTTTCTGGGTGCATCTTCTGCGGTCTTTGACAGAAAAGACATTCTTTGAAAGAGAACAGCGAAAATAATGATCTTGAAACTTTTCTTCCACAAATAAATAAGGTTTAAAGGCATCATCTTTTGGCCTCACTTTTAACAGATAACTAAAATTCCAAATACTATGGATGTATTGGGAAATTCTGTGCTGGTATATAGAATACCCTATAAAATTTGTGAGGATCCAGACTTTTCCTGCAATAGGTCCTGGCAAACATGTAAGTGTTTCATGGAAAGGAAGAATTCTGTCCCAAATTGAATCATGTTCTATGAAGTGAACAAAGATGTTGACGTCTCCATTTAGAGAGGGCATCCCTGAGGGAGACTGTACGTTCAGATTGTGAAAATTGTTGTGATATAACCACACAAATTCCATTCCTGTCAAGCATAGGAGGGAAAGTCCTCATGAAATTATCTCCATTTTCTGTGTCTGAAGCAAAGACGCCGATCAGGGTCCATCTGAAATGGAGGAGGAGCTGGACAATTGCTGGGTACTGGAATCCTTCTTTGGGGAACATCTGGTGGAAAAAGGGGAATTTACTTTTATCACTCACAGCCTCTGAAGCCTTTATAAGATTGGTCTGAAAATGCAATGAAGAATGCTTTTGTTATATTTGGGGTCAAATCAAATCCAAAGTATTAGATTTTAATAAATCCAACCTGGTTCTCATGAATGTACCGTGTTTCCCCGAAAATACAACATGTCCCGAAACTAAACCCTTGCCACATTTTTCGCGTGGGCAAAAATATAAGCCCACCCCCGAAAATACCCCCCCTCCGGCCAGGCAGAGCACCGCTCACTGACCTATCGTTATTCCGAAAGCGCCAAGTCGCAGGAGCCGGGGGGGTAGCGCTCACGTTGCTTGCCGCCTTCGGGATACCGCTAGGTTGGGGAGTGGCGTTCTGCCTGGCCAAAGGGGAGAGTTGCCGGGCGGCTGCTCCCTTGGGAACTGACTCCCGAAGAGCCGGGCACAGCCTCAGGGGCAAAGCAGCCATGAGGTAACCATGCCCACAAGCAGCCGCCGGCAAATCCCCTCTCCAGCTGGGAAGAGCACCATTCACTGACCTAGGGGGTAATACCTAAGGTGCCAAGCCATGTGGCGCTCTGCCCACCCCCCAGCTCCCGCGGCTTGGCACATTCGGGATACCCCCTAGGGTAGTGCATGGAGCTCTGCCTGGCTGGAGAAGGGGGTTGCGCGAGCGCTTGTTCCGCCCGCAGCTTCACCAAGCCCTTGCCAGGCTCTCCCAGGCCACTGCTGCTGGCTGCTGCTGCCCGCCGCCGCCCGCCGCCACCCCGGTCCGCTCCGCGCAAAACTTCCAAACTCCAAAACTCGGGGCCGAGTCTTCCAGCATCGGCCACTCTAGGAGTGCTCTCTATGGTGGGCCGGCTGCCGGACAGAGAGTCGTCCGGACAGAGTCTTCCAGCATCGGCCGCTCTAGGAGTGCTCTCTATGGTGGGCCGGCTGCCGGACAGAGAGTCTTCCAGCAGCCGGCCTACCATAGAGAGCACTCCTAGAGCGGCCGATGCTGGAAGACTCTGTCCGGATGACTCTCTGTCCGGCAGCCGGCCCATCATAGAGAACACTCCTAGAGTGGCCGATGCTGGAAGACTCAGCCCCGAGTTTTGGAGTTTAGAAGTTATGCGCGGAGCGGGGCGGTGGTGGGGCAGCGGCGGGCGGCGGCGGGCAGCAGCAGCCAGCGGCGGTGGCCTGGGAGAGCCTGGCAAGGGCTTGGTGAAGCTGCGGGCAGAACAGGCGCTCACACAACCCCCTTCTCCAGCCAGGCAGAGCTCCATCCACTGACCTAGGGGGTATCCAGAATGTGCCAAGCCGCGGGAGCTGGGGGGTGGGCAGAGCGCCACATGGCTTGGCACCTTAGGTATTACCCCTTAGGTCAGTGAATGGCACTCTTCCCGGCTGGAGAGGGGATTTGCCGGGCAGCTGCTCGTGGGCATGGTTACCTCATGGCTGCTTCACCCCTGAGGCTGTGCCCGGCTCTTCGGGAGCCAGTTCACAAGGGAGCAGCTGCCCGGCAGCCTCAAAACAATAAGCCCTCCCTGATAATAAGCCCAAGGGCATATTTTGTGGGGCAAAAGAAAATAAGCCCCTGTCGTATTTTCGGGGAAACACGGTATTAGAATAGTTTATTAATTAGACATTGTTAAAAATATTAAAAACAGAATATTATAGTAAAAGTAGAAAATAATAAACAAACTAAAAAAACAATAAAATGTGTAAGTCATGTTGCTGTATCAGCCCTACAATTTAGCGCATAGATTAACTTGTGCAAATGCCAGCTGAAGGATTCTATTCCAATAAAGGACTATTATAATGTTTGATGATAGCTGCATTTTTTCTGCTTCTATATCCCAGATTCTTTGTGGAGAAACCTTTTTAGCTTCTTCTCCAATTATACAAAAAACAGGGAGACCTCAGTTCCTAATTTGATTTGTCAGTTGTACAATCCAAGAGGTCTTTAATTGAAATTTTGGTGTCTCTCAGTTTCCATAGGTTAAATGTTATGCCAATATTTTCTGATTTTAGACAAAGCAGAAATTGTGTAAATTTCCAAATCTGCTCTGAGGCAGCAGCTGGAGTCCTTTTGTCCACCCCAAGATCCTCCTCAGAGGCTGTGATTAGATTGGTTCTGCTGGTGGTTTCTCTCTGAAGCCCCAAACATTAGATTGATATAAGAATATGGGGAAAACCTTGGCCTCAAACACTTTAATAATTGGGAATGAGTAAACTGGAGAGCTATGAGGTTTTCTTTTAAGCACCACTTTCACTCATGTCTTTGATCTAACTGAGCTCCTTTGATGATGAGGGAGCCAAGATTCAGTCTCAGAGAAAACTGCCCAGTGGTGGGTTCCTGCTGGATCGCACCGGATCGCGCGCGCTCCCTTTCAGCGCTCCACCTGGCTCGCGCGCTCCCTTTCAGCGCTACACCTGGCTCGCGCGCTCCCTTCCGGCGCTAAAACCGGAAGTACAGTCTTGCCCCGCCCCTGGCGAAGCAACGACGCCTGCCTGCGCTCCACCAGCTCGGCTGGGAACGGAGATGTTTCCTCAGCGGAGCGGAGCGCCTGAAAAGACTTTTCAGGCGCTCCGCTCCGCTGAGGAAACATCTCCGTTCCCAGCCGAGCTGGTGGAGCGCAGGCAGGCGTCGTTGCTTCGCCAGGGCCGGGCAAAACTGTACTTCCGGTTTTAGCGCCGGAAGGGAGCGCGCGAGCCAGGTGTAGCGCTGAAAGGGAGCGCGCGAGCCAGGTGGAGCGCTGAAAGGGAGCGCGCGAGCCAGGTGGAGCGCTGAAAGGGAGCGCGCGCGATCCGGTGCGATCCGGCAGGAACCCACCACTGAAACTGCCCCAGGTAAAGAAAGGTCTTACTTGCTCTACTGGCTGACCATCTATGGCTAGGATGTCATTTCCCAAAGACCATAACTTTTGAACTTGATTTATTAATTATCTGATAATTATTATGACACAAGGATCCAAGTCTTCTTCACAGGGTATACAATCCAATGTGTAAGTATGATACTATCACATTATCCGTGTAAATAAGTGTGTTCCAATAGGAATTTAGCATGCTAAGCAAGTGTATCTATAACAGATCTTAAAACAAAATAAAAGGCTTGGAAGGGACCTTGGAGGTCCTCTAGTCCAACCCTGTTCAAGCAGGAGACCCTATACTATTCCAGACAAGTGGCTGTCCGATCTCTTCTTAAAAGCCTCCAGTGATTGAGCACCCAAAACTTCTGAAGGCAAGACATTCCATTCCTCACCGTTAGGAAATTTCTCCTTAGTTCTAGGTTGTTTCTCTCCTTTATTAGTTTCTATCCATTGTTTTTTGTCTTGCTTTCCAGTACTTGACCTTCTTCGTGGCAGTTCCTCAAATATTGGTACATTGGCATTATGTTGCCCCTAGTCCTTTTCACTAGACTAGACATACTCAATTCCTGCAATTGTTCTTCATACATTTTAGTCTCCAGGCCCTTAATCATTTTTTCTGCACTCTTTCTAGAGTCTTTACATCATTTTTATAATATGGTGATCAACACGGTGCAGTATTCTAAGTGTGGTCTTGCCAAGGCATTATAAAGCAGGACTAATACTTCACGTGATTTGGATTCTATCCTTCTGTTGATGCAGCCTAGGATTGCAATGGCTTTTTTTGGCTGCTGCCACACATTGTTGGCTCACATTTGAGAGATTGTCCTCTAAGATTCCAAGATGCCTCTCACAGTTCTTGCTATTGATCCAGGTTTCACCTAATCTGTATCTGTAAATTTGGTTTTTCTAGCCTCAGTGTGATACTTTACTTTTCTCTACACTGAATTTCATTTTGTTAGGTAGGCCCAGGGTTCAAGTCCATCTAGATCCATCTGGATCTTGAGCCTATCTTCTGGGGTGTTGGCTATTCCTGCCAGTTTAGTGTCATCTGTAAATGTGATGAGTTCCCCATCTATCCCTCATCCAAATCATTGGTGAAGATGGTGAAGAGTCCTGGGCCTAAAATAGAACCTTGGGGTCCCCCACTGCTTCTTTCCCTCCATGCAGATGTAGTTCCACTGAGGACCACAGGCTGAGTCCGTCTGGTGGTGATGCTGTCTATCCCACATATTTTTAGCTTATGGAGACATAGGTTGTGGTTTAATTTGTCAAAGCCTTTCTGAAATCCAAGTATATTACATGCACTGTATTTCACTGGTCCATTCATTTAGTAACATTTGTCAAGAAATGAAATAATATTTATGATCTGTTTTTGGATCCCTCATTACTCCAAATAAATTATTCATATGTCTACTGAATAGCAAGGGTTCAAATATGCCCCATTCCCTATATTAAAACTAATAAAACTTGTTTAAAAAAACATGCAACCTTCCCTTCCTCCTTGGTAAGTATCTATCCTCCTGGATAGGAGCCATCCTATTACTTTGTTGAGACAAACCTCCCTCTCAAACAAGGGCTTTGCGAAAGAACTGGGATCAGGGGCAAAAGTCTGAGCTCCATTTTAAGGCAATTTCCTCCATATTGGATATGGCAGGCATTATTTATATGTGGAAATGAAGATGCCAATAGAGGCCCCAACAACCAGGAATATTTTTTGATCAGTTAAATAGTTGGTAGAATGTCTTCTCCGGGGAATGTATTGCTTGCATTTCAGGCCTTTTATGATTAATCTCAACATGAACATAATGGGGTAAAATAATGACATTTTTGCTAAATATGGAGAAAAGCAGCTCTTGAAATCCATGGAGAAGACATGAATTCATCTATTGCTCACCCACCACCACCCACCCCTCACTTTTCCAGGAGAAAAACACAAACAAACCTGTGGGACTTTGTAGGTGCCCACTAAGGTTGACGCCTGGACGGAGATGTCCCTGGCAGCTACATCAAGAAAAACCAAAGGGTTGTCCTTCCTTCCACAGCTGTAGTTGGGGACATTGGCTTCTCCAGTGGAGAGAATGTCCAGCAAGGCATCTGCAGTGCAGAAAGTGCTCCGATAGTTAGTATGGATGTTGTAGCCAAGTGTGAGATTGTGCAGGATTTGGGAATTCTTGTTGACCATTTGAATGACATTAGCTAATAGTAAGCCATATAAAAAATGAGAAAAAGTCCTATTGTAAAAAAAAAAGTGTTATTATAGTCAACAGCAGCACTTTTTAAAATACTTTTTAAAATATATAATCCTCAAGAAGCCTACTGAGTCTTAAGCCAACATTGATCCAAAACAAATCAGTTACACAAATGTGGAAATGGGCAGAGGTACTGCAACTACAACTGATTCCACCACTACTTTAAATAAACTTCATTATTCAAGTGATAAATTAAGGATTGAACTGAGAGAGGAAAATAATCTGCAGCCCTTTCAGCTTTTTTCAGACCCCTTTTTGGATTTGAGTCTCTTTCACAAAATCAGACAAAAGAGAGAAGTCACGGAAATCAAAATCATTCAGGAAATTAGACATAATCCCCAATATAGGAATAAATGAAAAATAAAAGACAGAAAAGGAGAGTGTTAGAATGGAGGGAATGCAACTCCATTACTCTGAATGACTTACGAATCATGGAAAACAAACTGAACAGAAGGAGCCACATTGAAAAGCAACTTTATATGCCATTTTTCAGTTCCACTGATGACTATAGAAATGAGATGGTCTCCTGGGCTGTAAAAGCTCTGTGGTTGTTTTCCATCCTGGTGCTCCAAACTCAGTGGGCATTTCATTCTCAGCTTCCCAGAGATTGGATGGGCCACCAGCAGCATCAGAAGGAAAAGCAGGAGGTCCATAATTCATGGGGTGAATCAATCAAGCTCCTTCCTGTTTCTAAAGAATTTGAAGAATCAAAGGACTCTCATAGGTGGAACATGATCCAGTTGCTTTCCTGATTGAAACACAGAGAAACACTCAGCTTCACCTGGAAAGGAGAGAGGCGTACATTCAAGAGCACAGAACCTGCCTGTCCCAAAACTCCATATTTCTCTGCCCAAAGTCTCCCCTGAAGGATTCGGCCAAAGAGCAGAGCTGAAACCTTTATCATAATTCCCCCTCTCAGGAGGGATCCCTGGATAATTCATCTAGTTCTTGGATTCAAAGGTTGTTGGGAAATTCTCTGGAGGGAAATGAAAGGGAAATAATCCTCATGTGATTCATATTAATGGGGGCAGATATCAAATTAAATCCGTGACCTAGAATTGAGATGTTTGGGAGCTCCATGCTTGAAAATGGCCCCGGAGGGAATACACAGCACCTGTGGTTGAAGAAACAAATAAATCTGAGATTTGTTTGCATAAAGGCAAAACCTCAGGGGGCAGTTTATACCAGAGTACAGTATGTCACAGATCTGAAATAGCTCCCTGATCAATTGAAGCTAAAAGTTACTTTATTTTGAAAGCTAATGATCAAGGGCACCACACAAAAGGGCTGACTCAACAGTGTAGCCAATTTCCAAGAACAAAAACAACTTTAGCGAAAAATAGTTACCAGAACTTTGCCTAGTTAAAAATAATAATATGAGAGATAGAGACAGACAGACATAACTTATAGAAAACCAAGTGAAAAAAGATGGTGAAATCAAGGCTGCCTGTCACAGGAAAGAAGGAAGGAAGGAAGGAAGGAAGGAAGGGAGGGAGGGAGGGAGGGAGGGAGGGAGGGAAGAGGAGCTGAGGACCCTTGTGTTGCAGATGAAAAAGCTGATCTGCAAAATCCAACTTCCATCTTCAGAAACCTGGGAATGCAGAAGCCCATATCCCATGTTTCCCTGCCACCTTTTCCCATGCAGAGGGCCAGGCAAGGGGCTCTTGCAGGGTTGCCAGACAGGACTCTGCCCAGATGAGTTGGGAGCCCCTCTTGGGAAGAGGAAGCTAAAGAGCCTCACGTTAGGGAATGGAAGCAGATCTGCAAAATCTTACCCCAGGTTCCATCTTCTGAGTCCTGGGAAGGGGGGGGGAGACCATATCCCATGTTGCTCAGCCACCTCTTTCCATGCATGGGGCAGCCAGGGGAAAGCAAACCCCAGACCCACAGAAAAGGCCCAGGATGGCCAGGAAGGAGGAGGGGATCTGGGGCATTCCTGGGACAAGTTGGCCTTGACTGGGTCTGGAGTCACATCTGGAGTCCCAGGATGGTTGGCCTTGACTGGGTGTCAACCTCTCCACTCAGCAGCGCAGTCATTCTTGAGAGCAAACCTCCCTTTTAGTTCACAGGCACCCCTTCCCCTCACCAGCCCCTCCCCCTCCACCCAAATGCCATCCCCCTCCCCCGTTGCTATGGCAGCCGATAGCAAGCAAGCATCAGAGGAGAATCCCATGCTGGAGATCCAGTTGGATCCTCTGAACACACAACCACAAAGCTCTGCAAGTCTCTATGAAGGTTTGTCCAGAAATTGTGGGAAATCACTGACCCCCCTCCCATCCCTAAAGAAGCCTCCCTGTCCCTCTCCCACCCTCCCGACTCTTTTCCCTGGATGCCAAACTCTCATCCGTCTCCCACATCCCCCAAACCCCCTTCGCTTGTCCATAGTTTACTCCCAAGTATTGCAGTCGGCTGCTGAAAACCCCGAATCCAGAAGGGGATTCTAAGAAAGCTCTCCATCCTGCCTGCAAAGGGGCTTCATTGGACAGCACATGCCTTATCTGAGGTAAATCTGAGTTCACACAACACCCTTAACCCAGGTCAATGAAAGAGAGATGCTACTTTGACAATGGGTGCCATGTCAAAATACCTAAAGCAGATGCTAGCTTAGCATGATGACCTGATTCAGCACAGGGGAAAGTTGAGAGAGAGGGAGGGAGGGGGAGAAGGGGCTCCTGCTTGGGGCGGGGTACGATAGATGACCTCTGGGGACCCCTCCAGCCATGGGATCCTCTGGGACTCCCCCGAAAGAACCATGAGGGGCTACTGGTCTTCCTCCCAGCCCCTCCGCCCCCCAACCTCCCTCCCCCCTCTGGGGGACCATCCCTGAGTTGTGGCTGGAGAGGAGAGAAAATCTCCCCACAACTTTTCTTCCCATCAAAATGAAGGTAAAAAGAATCGCCCCAGGAAAGAGGCCACAAAATGGAGGATGTTGCGGGGTCTTTGCCCACTTTAGCTGTCTTACTTGCTGCCTGTGGGGCTACCTGGGACTGAAAGGCGGGACTGTAGACTGCTCCCTACAGGCAGTGTGAAGGGCAACTAAAGCATTGAAAGAGGATTGAGGACCCTGAGTGCTGGATAGGGAATTCTGGGAGTTGAAGTCCAGACACCTTCAGGTGCTAAGGTGGAGCAACCTGCCCTAGGAGGCCCTTCACTGGGCAGTCGGACAGATGACCTCCACTGAAGGAGCTCCAAGGAGGGGGGGGGTCCAAACCCCAGTTCACCTTCTCCCTAATTGCATGGGGGCAGGAATGGGATATTGAACATTGGAGGGTAACCAGGGAATCAAGGGGTTTCCCCTCTGTTGGATGAGAAAAAGAAATCTTTTTATATAAATCAGCAGAGGATTCACACCAGCCACTCTTTTCATTTCATTCCTAGAAACATACAAATAGACCAGGTAGAGCTGGGGGAGCAGACGGTCAGCTGGGGGAGCAGACGGTCAGCTGAGGAGGGACAAACTGTCTCTTGTGACATCTACACAGCCTGCTTTGCCCAGTGACTTCAGCCATGTCTGCATTCACACTTGCAACTTTTAATCCTGGTTTGTTTTCTGAGGTTGAACCTGCTGGCCGAAGAGTCAATGAAACACGGGAACCCCAAAGTCTATTAATTCAGGGAAGACAGGTTGGACAATCGATTATAACTGAAAATAAGCTGGGGACACTTTTCTTCATGCAAGGATCACACGACACACTTCACCAAGTGTGGGGAAACATTCCAACATCCACCCTGAGGCCAAACCCAGGTTTAGGTTCAGCCTCTTAAGAGCTTATAAGGAACCACTGATGGCCACAGCCGCCACTCCCTCTCTCCCTTGGCCTCATCTGGGGTGAACCCAGAAATCGAGGTGGGCTCATTTCTGACTGAAAAGGGGCTTCCTCCCCTCTGGGCCCATCCAGGCCTCAGGGAGACATGGCAGAGACCCTCATGGAGGAGAGAAGCCCCTTTGATGCATCAGCCTGGCCTGCAAAAGACACAGCTTGAACCCAGAGCCACCAAGGACCTTACAGCCAGGCCCTGAGAGGAGGACCTGGGATATGGGCCATCCTCTACTCCTCGCCATAAGGAGGGACTTGCCTATTCCTTCATCACCCCCCCTCACCCCCCTCCCCAGTTCTCCCTTCTAGGCAAAGGGAGATAGACATCAATGAGATAAGAGACACAATCCCTCAACAATGGATCCAAATAAACCAGGGACACAGGTGCCCCAAGAGCAGCTTCAAAGCATTGGGAGGGTTTTTGGGGAAGGGGTTCACCCCACAGCCTCAGAGATGGGAATGTCAAAAGTGTCCCAGTTTTTAGAATTAGCTCCAATTTAGGATTAATATATGAAGTTCTGATATAAAAGAAAATCCCAAACAGGCCCCACCCTTGACAATAGACAGAATCCAAGGAGACTGGTTGCTTTCTTGGCATTAGAAGTCAGGCAGAATCAGAGTTAAGGGTCACCATCCTCCTGGGTGACCTTCTCCACTAGACTTTGGAGACAAGAGACCTTGTTGAAGGACAGCAGAAGTCAATTCCCTTGGAGGAGGAGGTTGGAGGGATCCTGTCTAAAGGCAGCCACATCATTGACCAGGTCACAAACCTTCAATGCTGCATAATATCCATCCAGGTCCAAGAAGGGGGAGAACAAGGGGAGGGGGTTGAGGTTTCAAGCTGTTCTGCTCTCCAACCACAGAGATTGCTGATCAATTGGTAATCAATGCTTAGGTCTATGAATGGCTCCTAATTGGGAATAGAATCCCTTTACGAATTTCATTTTAAGGTGATAAGAAAAGCTCTGATGCATCAGGCCAAGGTCAGTCTAAGATTCACAGGGATCACACAGAGGGCTCTGGTTCTCCCCCAAGCAGAAGGATTTGCTCAACATGGAACTGATGTTTTCTCACAATTTCACTTTCTCCCATCAAACCACACAATATTGGACATTCAATCATCTCACATTCTAGGAATCCCCAACTCTGATATCCCACATTAATCTGTTAAAATATTTCCAACTTTCACAATCTCATTCAATAAGAATTAAGGAGGTCACAGGAAGTTTTCATACCTAAGGCAGGACTAGAACTCAGAGCCCCCTGGCGATTGGCTCCAAGCCCCCCTTTGGCTTTTATTTGAAGGTGGCATTAAATCTTCAGTGATTGGGGCAAAGTCCTTCCTCTGGCTTTGATTCCGGCACCCTCCCCAGGCTCTCCTTGCCTCCCCCAAAACAAAAGGCTCCTTCTGCAGCTGCGCCTCCCAGCTGCCCTCCCCCCTCATTCAGACAGACAGCTGTCATTCAAACCCCTCGCCTGCCCTGCTGCCTCACTCCCAGGTCGGGCAGGGCCATCCCTGGCAGGCGGTCTTTCTGAGCCCCCTCCCCTCCCTCCCCTGCCTTTTCTCCCGCCCTTCCCCGGGGCTGGCCGAGCACGGCGGTCCTGAGAGAAACGGAGGGGGGGGGGCGCAGGACGGCTTTCCTCCCAGGGGGGCTGCGGGGATGGCAAGCGTGGGCCTCTTCCCTCCCGGGCCACGTCGGGGCTCTGTCTGCAGATGCTGCGACCGAAGAGAGTCTCAGGGGGCGGGGGGCAAGGCTCTGCAAGGCGGGCGGGCGCTTCGGAGGGGGCGGTGGGGAAGCCGGTCTTGGGAGGAGCACATCGGGCACCGCCGGACTCCGGGGCAGGTTCTCTCCGTCCAAGGGTGCAGCCGTCGGGCGGGGGAGAAACGGCGCCCGGCTACGCGGAGGGAGGAGGGGAGGCCAAGAGCAGCAGCGGCGGGGGTGGGGGTGGGTGGGGGCAACGTTGGAGGCTCTTGGAAGGGGGGGGAGGAGGGAGGGAAGAGGAATCTCCTCTTTGGGGGGGTTGAAGGTGTCAACATCCCCCCTTTTCTTGGCTGCATCCAAATAAAGCTAGAAGAGCCGCCGCATCCCCTGGAGCTTCTCATCAGCCGCAGATTTTCCCTTTCCCAATTCTGCCCACCCTCCCCATGATCTGAAAGGACGACCCGACTTTCTCTCCCTCCACTCCACCCCCATCACTTCCCCGGTCTTTGTCCGACCGGGCACTCTGAGGGCGGCGGTCCTTTTGCCTGCTGAGAGCGAGCCCTGGAGAGGCAGCCGAGGGGTGCTGCCCTCCAAGGAGAGAAAAGCCCCCTTTCTGCCTCTGCTTTTCCCAGCGGCAGTTGCTTTTCTCAGCTCATTCTCCCCTCCCCCCGCCCCATCTTCTGTATCCTTGGAAGGGGCAGGTGGGGGCAGTGATGACACAGCCGGCCCTTCTTTACTCCCCCAACTACCCCCGGAGAAGGAGAGGTGTCCTCTCACTTGGGGGGGGGGCGCATAAAAATGACAGGACATCACATGGGGGGGGGGGAAACTATGTTTTTCTTGGGGTTGAGGTGGAGCCGGTCCCTCCCCCTCCAGACCTTAGCAGCCCCCAAAGACCGTGGAGGGTCCTGAGTGGTCCTCATTGACCGACTGACCGGGGTCCCTTGGGGCTTCTTTTCAATCCCAGCAGGATTAAATCCCCCCCTTTCTTCCCCCAGAGACTAAGAGAGGCCCCTCCTTTCCTCCCCCGCCCCCAGGCTGCCAGAATCCCAGCTCCTCCTTTCCCTCCGCTCTGCCCGGCAGCTCCAGAACTCGCCCCCCAGGAAAGCTCCCACTTGCCCCCCCCCCCCCATTTATCCAGAGCGCTGCCTCCCCAGAGGGACTGGTTTGTCTCAAGGGAGCAGAATCCTTTGTAGGGAGCATCGCAAGTCTCCAGCCTTCAAAGAGACGCTGAGCTGGTTCCTCTCCGTCTGGAGTCTCTCAGCCTCCGATCGTCTGAATGGGAGCCCTGGGCTAATAGAGATGCAAGAAATGGTCCTGGGGGGCCTCTCTCAGCTCCTTTTTTAAATTTCTCTCATACATATTTTATAAGTGCCTGAAATGATGATGAATGCCCATCTCCCTCTGTTAAATAAAGTCTCTTTTCTGTGTGGTCTCCTGTCCAACGAGATACTCGAGGTTATCCTAATGATTGAGGAATTTGCCTTAACTCTGTGTCAGCTGAATGGGAAAGGGGGAAGAAGAAGGGAAAGGGAAAAGGGAAACGGAGTAAAAAGGAAACAAACAGGAAGGGGAAAGGAAAAGGAAAAGGAAGAAGAAGGGAAATTGGAAGAAGAGAAAGGGGAACAGAAAGGGGAAGAAGAACTGAAATAAACCCCTTCACCTTTCCTTCCCTTTGGATTATTTTGCAACTACAAATAACTGAAGAAGAATCAGCCTGACCCGCTCACAACTTCAGAGATCAAACCAATCAGATGGTCTCTTCGGAAACGACCCCCATGCAGCTCTCTTTGCTTCGTTTGTTGGTCTCCTTCCCTCCCCCTGCCCCCCCCCTTTCCCGTCTCTTCCTTCCTCCCCTTTTCCTCCCTCATCAGCTGCCACGGAGTGCCTGCAGGAGCCTATTTGTGACGTCCTCTTATTACATAACTCTTACACAGCTGAGCAAAACCCACCCAGCCAGTCCAACTCAACCACCAACCCAAAATCCCCGGGAGCCTCGATCAGCCCCGGGAAGACGGAGTGGAAGAGAAAGGGATCCAGCGGAAGGAAGAAAGAGCTTCCAAGAGAGGCGGAGCTATCTGAATGGCCGTCACGGAGGGCCACCTGCACTTTCCCCGAGGGGCCCTTCTGGCCCTCCAGCTCCGCCCAGCTGCCAGGCTGAAGTCCGAAGGGCGCTGGAACCGGAGCGTCTGGGGGGCTGCGGAGTCCTTGGTGGGAGGCAGCACAGAGGCCGCTGGAGCGCTCACCAGTCCCTCGATGGGGCTGAAACCTTCGGCTAATGGGGAGGAAGGGCGCCCCCTGTGGGAAGGGGGGGGGTTGGAACTCTTGGGCTGAGCGAAGGGAAAGGAGGAGCTGCGATTCTGGCAGGTAAGTAAAGGAGCGGGGGCTCTCTTCTTTGGGGGAGGAAAGAGGAAGGGAAATACTCACCTGTTGGCTGGCTGGCTCTTCTGCAGCCATCGCCCATCCAGGGGAGACCCTCCGCATCCCTCCTTTGTCTCATTAAAAGCTTCATACGTGGGGAGCCGGTTTCAAAGGACTACAAAGCCCCAGATCCTTTGAAGTTTGATAACAAATGTTTGATTTCTTCAGAGTAGATTAAATGGGGGGGGGGGGAGAAACACAGATTACCCCCCTTGGGTTAAAATGACTGATCAAGATTGAATGTGTGTGATTCATTGAGGGAATGTTTATCTCTGCCCTTCTCATACTGGGGGTAATAATACTTCCACATTATAGAGTGTGAAGTAACATAAATATGCTAAATAAATACATATGTTAAATAGGAAAATGAAAGCAGTTGATGGGCTCAAAGTTTTTGTACAGATTTCAAACAGAGAGGAGTGTGTATTTATGACTCTGAGTGTTTGCCAATACAGATCATCCTTGCTTTACCACAATTGAGAGGGGAAACTCTGTTGCTATGCAACACAATTAAGCAAGTCACCCCATAACTCCACCCTATAATTTCAGGTCAGCTTCTTCATTGACTGCTTGGTGGAAGTTAGCGGGGAAGCATGGAAATGGAAATCACATGACTGTGGGATGGGGGGGCACTCTCATAAATTCAAAGACTGTCCGTAATGTTACTTTTTCAGTGCTGTCATAACTGCTAAATAATGACTAATCAGGGCAGTTGTTAAGTGAGGACTACCTCTATGCTGGGGTCCAAGTCAAATTAGGAAAAATGTCAGAGGCAACTTTCAAGAATGACCAGCTGGGTACATCAGCAGAAGGAATCCCTTGTTCTCATTCCACCCCAGAGAAATGGATTGTGTTGTTCTACACCCCAGGAAAGCAATCCAGCACAACCTGTGTGCCCAGGAAGGCTGTGAAAGCAACTGGAAATGATGAATCTCCTTGCATGGTATCTGACATGTACACTTCTGTTGAAGCTATGCAATGACTGTCTTAAATACACACATTTAAAAAGCCTAATGTATGTCATCCTTACATGAATGAAAGGAAAGGTCTTCCCTGAATGTTTACAGATGAAGGAGTGTAAATTACTACTGATTTTTCACTCTTGTAAATGGATTCCTTCCTTCCTTCCTTCCTTCCTTCCTTCCTTCCTTCCTTCCTTCCTTCCTTCCTTCCTTCCATCCATCCATCCATCCTTCCTTCCTTCCATGGGGTGAGAGGCAGACTTGATTTCACCATCTCTTTTCACTTGTTTTTTTCCCTCACTTCTCTCTGTCTTTCTGTCTCTGTGTTGTTGTTTTTAACTCTGCAAAGTTCTGATAATTAGTTTTCCATTAAGGTTGATTTTGTTCAACAGACTGGCTGCACTATTGCATCAGCCCTTTTCCAGTGATGCCCTTGAGCATTAGCTTTCAAAATAAAATATTTTTTTCTTCCAACTCAGCCGGCAGCTATTTTTCAGATCTGTGACATGCTCAGGCTTTAATGAGACTCAAAAAGGTTTAATGGTGGACAGGACCACCTGGAACTGAAGGGGAGAGATCTTTGTTATGTAGAATAGACTGGCCCAGGCCTTAATGGCTCATTGCCAAAAGTGGGGGGGATGAGTTTCTTCCTCCCTTTTAGGGGGAAATATTCTGCCCTTTAATATTTCCCAAAATATTTCATTTTCTAGGAGAGAGGTGGGTGCTAACTTCCTACAGGAGAAACTGCTGGTTGTTATAACAGAAATCGCAAAATTGGATTTCTATACACATAGACACACACACACAAATACATGAAGTTATATTTAATATTTGCAATTTAAGAAAGTGTTCCAAGTTTTTTTTAAAAAATGGAGTCTAATTGCTTTCTGTTCTCCATAACTGACAGGAACACAACAGAAAAATCTCCAACTAATTGCAGAAAAGGAAGAGCTCTGCAAAGATTTGGAAGAGAGACGGAGAACTTTTAGATAGCAACCCCAGCTTTTCTTCCAGAATTTCATATTAAATTCATGACAGCTTCCTCCCATGAACAAATATTCTCTAATGTTCTGAGTTGAACTGTGTTGCCTGGAACAAAGTTGGGGAAAATAAGAGGTGACTCTTTTCAACTTGTTCAAAACATAGGAAAACTACATTAATGAAAATGTAAGGCTATGTATAAAAAACAAACAATTGTTTAATTAGGTTTTATTTTAAACAAGCCTGATCATTCAAGCAAAAACCTAAGGGGGGTAATTTTATTCTGGTCTGGATATTTTAGAGAAGAAATATTTCAAATGAAGCTTTGCAGATAGAAAACCTTAGAAGGGAGAACAATTGTCTCCTTTGCTTGGGTCTAAAGCAGTGCTTCTCAATTATTTTCTGTCATGCCCCCCTAGGAAGAAGAAAACATTTCGCGCCCCTCACGCGACTGTAAATAGTATCATTTGTCTATAAAATTGTTATAAGTACACCTTTGCATAACACTGTATCCTTATTAATGTATAAGAGAATAAAAAAGAAAGAAATGTGGATCAATTTACAACAAAGAATAGCTTTATTAACTGTAGCAGAAAAGATTTAAAGGAGCACAGGATTTAAAGGAAGACAATATTAAAAAAAACTTTAACCTGCAAAAGAAAAATATATAAAATAATTTGAGCTGAGCCCCCCTTTATGGAGCCTCGCGCTCCCCCCGGGGGGCCCGCCCCACTATTTGAGAAGCACTGGTCTAAAGCAAGATGGGAGAAGGCAGAACTCCCCAAAGAAAACAAGGATCTGAAAGATGAACTTAACAGGTGAGAAATATTTACAAGCAATTGAATTCAAGATGTATTACAGTGTTTTATATATATGTACTGCATACGTGTATAAAGAAAACACAATAAGCATAATGTAAGTTTAGTCATCTTTGGGATCTCTGTGATGGTTGGCCTCTGTATTTTTCTGCACCAGGGAAGGGAAGTTGCTCCTGAACAAGGTTTAGTTACAGAAATAGTTACATAGATAGTTACACAGGTACATAGATAGGTATATAGGTAGATACAGAGAGACACATGGAGAAAATCCATTCTGTAGATAAGCAGGACTTGGTTTTTAGTCTCGGGTATTTTTCTTTCTTCCTTGGGAGTTTGGCCTTGGGATGGAGAGTCTTGGAGGGAACCACCAACCATCAAAACCAGAAATTGTCTCTTCTTCCTCCATCCTTTTTCTCTTTCAGAAATGGATCAAAATGAGCTGATGTGGCCCTCCAGTGAGAGACCCCAGAACTTCCTTGGAGACCCCTGGAAAATGACATTGTTTGTCTTTGGGGTCTATTTATTCATTGGCCTCTGCGTTTTTCTTCACCAGTGCAAGTAAGGTGGCCCTGATCAAGGGAGTGGTGTCATCATAACCTGGAAGCCCTAAGAGACTGAAAGCACCCCAAAATGTTGGTGGAACTAATAGGAGAAAAGATGGAATACCTCAGGTCTGGAAGGGACTTTGGAGGTCTTCTAGTCCAACCCCCAATCTTTTCTTGAAAACCTCCAGTAATGGAGCCTCCATTAAGAATAAGCCTTATTATCATTGTTATGAAAACAATGTAGCAGTCAGTATTTTATATATAAATATCTTTTTAATTATTCCTTTGTTTCCTCTGACCCTTCCCTCCCTTTGATTCTGGGCTGCATCTGAACAGAGTTTCCTAAAGGAAAGCAGATTTCACATTCAAATCCTCCAGTTCTTTTTTTGCTCTTTAAACATTTTATCAATTACAAAATAAAATACAAAAATACAAAGTCAAATAGGAAGAAACTGGTAAGGGGGAGAAGGGGAAAGAAAAATAAGGGAGGTGGAAGGAGAATAGAAAAAAAATGACTTCTGACTTCCTCTGTTGCAATAAAATAAAGCATTAAAATCAAACCTCAACTTTTTACTTTTCAAAATAATTTAAAGGATTTCTTAAAAGAAAGCAGATTTCGCATTCAAATCCTGAAGTTCTCAGGGAAGACAAAAACCCCGCCCCTCTTTCTCTCTAGTGGCTGCCTCTATTCCTGGCCCACCCCCTTTGTCATGACAACCCTGTAGCCAATCATACACGGGGGGGGGGGCGGTTGCCTGGGAGCTTCCCTGCCCTCAGCCTGATGGAGAAGAGGCTGAAGAAGCCAAGCCAAAGGGGGGGGGGATGAGGAAGAGACAAAACCTCCCAGAATTGCAGAGGGAGGAGGGCTTAAGCCCCCTACCCAGAAAAGGCTGCAATGAAGAGGGTCTCCTCAGCTGGGGGCTCTGAGAGCCTGGAGGGACCACAGGAGATCCCCATCTTCCTCAGAGTCATGGAGGGTCTCTCTTTTCCTCCAGGGCAACCCCAGATCCCCCTTGGAAGACCCAGCCCTACATGGCTTCTCTCCCACAGGAGCCTCTCCTGGAAAGACATGCAGCCCAAGCAAGGCTGGAGGAACCCCGGGGGCTACATCCCCCCAACATTCAACCCTGGGACCCATAAACCCATTCTCTTCCCAGGAATGCCCCAGACCCCCCTCCTCCTTCCTGGCCATCCTGGGCCTTTCCTGTGGGTCTGGGGTTTGCTTTCCCTGGGTGATCCATGCATGGAAAGAGGCGGCTGAGCAACATGGGATATGGTCTCCCCCTTCCCAGGACTCAGGAGATGGAACCTGGAGGGGGATTTTGCAGATCTGCTTCCATTCCCCAACATGAGGCTCTCCAGCTTCCTTCTCCTAAGAGGGGCTCCCCACTCAGCCGGGCAGAGTCCTCTCTGGCATCCCTGCAAGAGCCCCCTTGGCTGGCCTCTGCCTGGAAAAGGGTGGCAGGGGAACATGGGATATGGGCTTCTGCATTCCCAGTCTCTGAAGATGGAAATGGGATTTTGTAGGTCAGCTTTTTCATCTGCAACACAAGGATTCTGAGCTTCCCTTCCCTCCCTCCCTCCCTCCCTCCCTCCCTCCCTATCCTTCCTCCCTCTCTATCCTTCCTTCCTTCCTTCCTTCCTTCCTTCCTTCCTTCCTTCCTTCCTTCCTTCCTTCCTTCCTTCCTTCCTTCCTTCCATTAGAGGCAGACTTGATTTTACCATCTCTTTTCACTTGCTTTTTCTAACTTCGCTCTGTGTTTCTGTCTCTGTGTGTTTTTTTTAACTCTGCAAAGTTCTGGTAACTAGTTTTTCACTAAAGTTGATTCTGTTCAACAGACTGGCTGCACTATTGCATCAGCCCTTTTCCGGTGATGCCCTTGAGCATTAGCTTTCAAATTAAATAATTTTTGGTTCCAACTCAGCAGGCAGCTATTTCAGATCTGTGACATAATCTGATATTAACTGGCATCTGGGATTTTTCTCTTTAATAATAATAATAATAATAATATATTTATTTCTTAGCCGCACCCTCTCCCGAAGGACTCGGGGCGGCGTACAACAAAACATACGAAATAAATATGTAAACAAAACAAACATAAAGCAAAAACATACACTGAGACATACACAAGGAGGAGGTCGATTGATAAAAACAATTAAAATACAGAATATAAAACCCCTAGAAATTAAATATAATTAAAATACCCGGTTAAAAACCCGTCAGGAGCGATATGGTTAGATCAAAGTTGAGCCAGGCCAGCTGCTTGGAATAGGTGGGTCTTTAACCACAATGCCAACAAATGTCACATTTCCTTTTTTTCTTCAGCCACAAGTGCTGTGTATTCCCTCTGGGGCCAGTTTCAAGCCTGGAGACCCCAAACCTCTCAATTCTAGGCGATGGATTTAATTGAATCTCTGCCCCTGTTATTATGAATCACATGAGGATAATTTCCCTTTCATTTCCCTCCAGAGAATTTCTCAACAATCTTTGAGTCTGAGAACTGGTTGAATTATCCAGGGATCCCTCCTGAGAGGGAGAATTATGATAAAAGTGTCAGCTTTGGGTAGAGAAATATGGTGTTTTGGGACAGGCAGGGTCTGTGCTCTTGAATGTACATCTCTCTCCTTTCCAGGTGAAGCTGAGTGTTTCTCTGTGTTTGAATCAGGAAAGACACTGGATCATTTTCAACCTTGTGAGAGTCCTTTGAATTCTTCTAATTCTTCTTTAGGAACAGAAAAGGGATTCTTTGATTCACTCCATGAATTATGGACCTCCTGTTTCTGCTTCTGATGCTGCTTTTGTCCCATCCAATCTCTGGGAAACTGAGAATGAAATGTCCTCAGAGTTTGGAGCACCAGGATGGAAAACGACCACAGAGCTTTTATAGACAAGGAGACCATCTCATCAGTATAGTCCTCAGTGGATATGAAAGATTGCATGTAAAGTTGCTTTTCAATGTGGCTCCTTCTCTTCAGTTGGTTTTCCGTGATCGGTAAGTCATTCAGGGTGATGGAGTTGCACCCCTTCCATTCTAACACTCTCCTTCTTTTCTGTTTTTTATTCTTCATTTATTCCCTATATTGGGGAATATGTCTAACTTCTTGAATGATTTTGATTTCCATAGCTTCTCTTTTGTCTGATTTTGTGAAAGAAACTCAAAAAAGGTCTCTTTCTGAAAAAAAAGTTGAAAGGACTCAAGATTATTTTCCTCTCTCAGTTCAATCCTTGATTTATCACCTGAATAAAGAATTTTATTTAAAGTAGTGGTTGAACCAGTAGTAGTTGCCATACCTCAGCCAATTTGCATATTTGTATAATTGATCATTGGTTTTGGATCAATGTTGGTTTAAGGCTCAGTAGGCTTCTGGAGGATTATGTATTTTTTAAAAAATATTTGTTGTTGCTGTTCATTATAATAACACTTTTTTTTTACCATAGGGAGGCTTATGATATTCAAAATGGCTTATGTTTTTTTTTCAACATTCAAACGGTCAACAAGAATTCCCAGCTCCTGCACAATCTCACACTTGGCTACAACATCCATACCAACTATTGGAGCACCTTCCGCACTTCAGATGCCTTGCTGGACATTCTCTCCACTGGAGAAGCCAATGTCCCCAACTACGGCTGTGGAAGAAAGGAGAACCTTCTGGCTCTTCTTGATGGAGCTGCCAGGGACATCTCCGTTCAGGCGTCAACGTTAGGAGGCACCTACAAAGTCCTACAGGTTTGTGTGTGTTTTTCTCTATCTGGAAAAGTGAGTGGTGGGTGGTGGTGGGTGGTCCTCAATGGAACTACGTCTACATGGAGGGAAACAAGTAGTGGGGGACCCCAAGGTTCCGTTTTAGGCCCATTACTCTTCAACATCTTCATCAAGGGTTTGGATGAGGGATAGATGGGGAACTCATCACATTTACAGATGACACTAAACTGGCAGGAATAGCCAACAGCCCAGAAGATAGGCTCAAGATCCGGATGGATCTAGATAGACTTGAACCCTGGGCCTATCTAACAAAAGGAAATTCAATGTAGAGAAAAGTAAAGTCTTACACTGAGGCTAGAAAAACCAAATGTACAGGTACAGATTAGGGGAAACCTGGCTCAATAGCAGTAACTGTGAAAGGGATCTTGGAATCTTAGTGGACAATCTCTCAAATGTGAGCCAACAATGTGTGGCAGCAGCCAAAAAAAGCCATTGCAATCCTAGGCTGCATGAACAGAAGGAGAGAATCCAAATCATGTGAAGCATTGGTACAGCTTTATAATGCCTTGGTAAAACCACCCTTGGAATAGTGCATTGATGGCAAACCTTTTCAGCACCAAGTGCTCTTGTCAGGGACGCAATCTGGAAGAGGAGTTGCCCAATGTTTATGCCACTGTGCATATGTGCACCAGGCAGCTTCTCTTCCGGTTTGTGGTGCACACGCAGGTGATGATCAGCTGGCTGGTATGCAACCAGAAGACCAGCTCTTCCAGTTCCTGGCACTGCTGTGCGCGCAAAGGCCAACTGATCGTCACGTGCACACGTGCACCAGAAACCCAGAGGAGCAACGGGCAAGGCCGTGTGTGCCAGGCGACATGGCTCTGTGTTCCACTTAGCCCGAGCTAAGAAGCTGAGGCAGAGGGCAGCATTTTCCCCTCCTGGGGCCTCCGTGCATCCTCTTTTTGGCCTCCCCGGCCCCCAGAAGCACTCTGCCAGCCAAAAGCTTTGGTCTTACATTGTAGTTTCAGTCTGTGGGGCTTGCGAAGGTAAGGTCGGTGGGTGAGGGCCAGTGGATGGGCAGAGTGATTTGGGTGGGGCAGCCTTATGGTCCCACGTAGGCTGGATTAATGGCTTTGGTGGGCTGTATCTGGCCCCGTGGGCCGGGTTTGAAGACCCCTGGTATAAGGTCTCCTGCTGGAGCAGAGGGTTGGACTAGAAGACCTCAAAGGTCCTTTCCAACACTTTTATTTTATTATAAGCGCTGCCAGGTACTTTTAATCATATATTTTGGTCCCATGACTGCAGAATGCTGCAAAAAAACCATAAATGCAGGCCAGTTGTTGAGTGTTTCAAATGTGATAGGAACAATCAACAAGGTGACCACAGTATGTGTGTGTGTGTGAGAGAGAGAGAGAGAGAGAGAGAGAGAGAGAGAGACAGAGACAGACAGACAGACAGACAGACAGACAGACAGACAGAGACAGAGAGAGGCACAGAGAGAGATAAAGACAGAGAGAGAGGGAGGGAGGGAATCAGAGACAGACAGACAGACACACACAGACACAGACGGGGAGGGAGGGAGGGAGGGAGGGAGAGACAGACAGATAGAGAGAGACACATAGAAAGAGACACACACAGAGAGTGAATGATTAAGTGAGTGAGTGAGAGGCAGTCAGGCAGGCAGGCAGGCAGACAGACAGACAGATACACACACATACACAGACACAGTGACAGAGAAGACGGGGGGAGAGAGACAGAGAGAAAGAGACAGACAGACAGACACAGAGAGAGAATGACATAGAGAGACAGAGAGGGAGGGAGGGAGAGACAAAGAGCTACACAGAGAAAGAGACAGAGAGAGACAGAAAGAGAAAGAAGGAAACAGGAAGGAAGGAAGGAAGGAAGGAAGGAAGGAAACAGGAAGGAAGGAAGGAAGGAAGGAAGGAAGGAAGGAAGGAAGGAAGGAAGGAAGGAAGGAGAACTTACGACCACAATTGAGCCCAAACTTTTGGTTGCGAAGCAAGAGCATTGTTAAGTGAGTTTCACCATATTTTCCAAGTTGGCCACGCCCACCCAGTCACATGACCACCGAGCCACTCCCACAAAACAGGCCACATCTACAGAATAGGTTCTAAAAAAATTTGAAACCCACCACTGACTGATATGCACCAATCCTCAAAAATTATAGTAGGCCCTTTATTGGAATAGAATACTTCAGTTGGCATTTGCACATGTTAATCTAATTGCAATAAATTGTAGGGGTGAAATACAGTAATAAGATTTACATTGTTTATAGTTTTTAAATTTATTTATTATTTTCCACTTTTATAATACGATCTTGCTAATATTTTGTCTTTAATATTTTAAACAATGTCTAATTAACAAATTATTCTAATGCTTTCATGAGAACAAGATTGGATTTATTAAATCTAATATTTTGGACTTGATCTGACCCCAAATATAACACAGCATTCTTCATTGTGTAAGGTTTTTGAATGCAGCTCAGAATCTGATCAGTCCAGTGAAACTCTGAAGACGAAGCTATGGATTATCAGCTTTTATTTCTGCAGAAAGCAAATGACTGGATGACCTTTTTGTCTCCCACCTTAACAGAGCAGGCAGAGAGAGAAAAACAGCCGTGCCCCAAAAACTTTTCCAAACATCTTACAGCTCACCCAGCTTGCACAGAACATCATTGCTATAAAAAAATAAATTGATATCACACTTTCATGATTTCTCTCAGCACTCTGAAAACAACAGACTTTAGAAGGGAAAAGAAATACATTTTCTGGCGTATAACTCAGAGCTTTGTTAGGGAATTCTGAACACAGTTCTAAGTACTTCCAAGTCCAATAAGAAATTGATTATCTTTCCTTGAGCCTCTTTATGCAGGGACAGGTGCTGATAAATCCTTCAAAGAAATGGAAACTGAGTAAGTGTATGTGTGTGTTTGGGGAGGGGGTTGTTTCTGTTGTGTAAGATTGGAATATAACTTATTGGCCCTGGATTTTGAGGGTGGAGGGAAGTTGCAGAAGCTGAAATGCGGTTGGGACAGACTGGGGAGTCCCACGTTTTCTCTCTTTTACATTTTCAGAGATTATATAGTATAAAGAGTTAACAGTTGCACCGATTGTACTTTATGTTTGTGTACACAAAACAGAGAACAGGTAGTTCAGCACGTGACAGCCTGTCAATCTGAAAATACTCTGAAACAAATAGGTATTGTTTCTGGTGCACATAATTCCAAGCCCAAGATTTTAAGAGGGTGGCCAATCCAAGTAGTTTCCCCTCTACATACACAGTATATTGTATAATTACAAAGTGGTTTAAGCAACAAAGGCAGGTGTGAGGGAGCACACTGTTCTGCAAATAATCTTACTAGCCTTTTGTATGGTGCTTATGTGTAGTGGTGTTAGTAGTAGCACAAAAGAAATTATACTTACAGACTGCATTTCCCTGTAGATTGTGGGATGAATTTATTTTTTTAAGCAACAGGGCAGAACCTGTTCATATTAATAAGTAGGAAATCTGTTGGACATCAAATTTATTTTAAAAGGCTAATTATGTAGAACTCTTTTTAGTAGTCTGGATTATGGAAGAATTGCAGGAAAATATTAGATAAGACAGAAACAAGCTAAAATAGGGGAGATGGTGGTGAATCAACTTCTTGTTTATTGCCCATGTTTTGTTACAAACTACTCTAACTGCTGCCTGTTTTTAGCAATAATGATTACATTGAATATGATATTAATATATAAAGCGTGTGATATGGTTCCAGGATCAGAACTAGTCTATATTTGAATGGCCTGAAGGTGTGTTAACATTCAAGGAAGCTAAAGCTGCAATCTAGGAAAGGCAGTTCTTGGCCCTCTAAGTACTTGGAAAATAGACCACCTGTGAACCATCTGTAAAACCATCCTGATTGCCATATAGAAGAAAGTATGAAATAGGCCTGTCTAAATCATTTGGTGGGATTTCAAAGCATTGGAAAGTTGTGGGAGGACTTTGCAGCATCTGCTTCATTGACCAGATCTGGAGGAGAGCTCAGAGCCCTGCAAAATAACCTGCCTAGCTTTAGTACAAATGCTGGGACTGCATGGTACTTTGGATTCTGTTCCAAACAAAGTACTGAAGAGAATACAAGACTGTAAATATAGTACCCACCCACAACTCTTTAAAGTAGATATTTCATGAATCCAGGAAAAAGGTGCCGCTGCTTTAAAAAGTACCAAGTAGATGCTGTGGGCTTTACATTCCTATATGTTCAAAAACAGTGCATAGCCCTAACAAACATTATTATTGAATGAATTTAAGTTGTTGCCACTGCTTTGAAGTTAAATTCAGATGTATGGATGCCTCTTTCTTTTCTGTGTAATTTATACCTCTATCTTGACTGGGAATGCTGACATCGTCTTGGCCACTCCCTCCCGGTCACATGACTGCCAAGCCACTCCCACCCAGTCACATGAACTGCCAAGCCTCTCCCACCTGGTGACATGGCTGGCAAGCCACTCCCACAAAGCAGGCCACACCTACAGAAGAGGTTCTAAAAGTTTTTGAAACCCATAACTGTTAGCAACCCACAAGGAGGGGATTCTTTCCTAAGAGCTCAAAATTCGGGAATAACGGGGGGGGAAAATGCTGCGCTTTCCATGCCCCATTTTGGCCCTGGAAGGCCTCCTGCACCACCTGTTCCGACTAGCTGGCCTGGCATGATTATAAATGTTACATCTATGAACTCCTGGTAGTATATTCTCATCTGGTTATTTTAAGGGTAATGTTTTAGTTTTAATTGTTTTTAGGGCTTTTAGCTTCATATTTATTTATTCTTCTGTACAGGACTCTTAATTTTAACCTCCTCCACACATATACATACATACATATATTTATAACCCTATTTATATTTGTATTTTATCTGTGATTTATTGTGGACTGTACACCGCCCCGAGTCCCTTTTTGGGAGAGGGGGCGGTTTAGAAATGTGAATAAATAAATAATAAAAATAAAACTTGGAAACAAACCCCCTCCCCCCAAACCCTGCAACTGTTTGAAGGCTGAAGGAAGCCTCCACCTGAGCCAGGAAGCACTGGGGGGGGGGGAGGCCATCCACACTCACTTCCAGCCCACCAGAGTTTCCTGCGTAATGTGAGCTCCCCCCCCCCACTGCATACTCACGCGTCCCCCTCCCTGGCCCTCCACATAGGCCCGAAAAACAGCTGGCCGGCAGGAGGTGCACCTACATGTGGATGCTAGTGGAGCTGGGCTGGGGCGGCTGGAGTGCCAGGAGAGGATGCTCTGCATACCACAGGTTCCCCATCACGGCTCTAATCCTTTCAATTCCTTTTTCAGATCAATCATGTAGAAGCTTCAGAGGCTCTGAGTGATAAAAGCAAATTCCCCTTTTTCCACCAGATGCTCCCCAAAGAAGGAATCCAGTACACAGCAATTGTCCAGCTGCTCCTCCACTTCAGATGGACCCTGATTGGCCTCTTTGCTTCAGACACAGAAAAGGGAGAGAATTTCATGAAGACTTTTACTCCTGTGCTTGTCAGGAATGGAATTTGTGTGGTTATATCACAACTGTTCTCAACAACTGGACACACAGCAGCCCTCAGGGATTCCCTCTCTAAGTGGAGACAAGTCAACGTCTTTGTTCACTTCATGGAATATGAATTCATTTGGGGCAGAATTCTTCCTTTCCATTTAACACTTATGCATCTCCCAGGACCCATTGAGGGGAAAGTGTGGACCATAACAAATTTTGCAGCGTATAAAATAAACAATCACAGACTTCTCAAATACATCCATAGTATGTGGAACTTTGGTTATCTGGGAAAAGAAAGGCCAAATGATTCTGCCTTTGAACCCCATTTCTTTGTGGAAGAAAAGTTTCAAGATCATTATTTTCATTGTTCTCTTTCAAAGAATGTCTTTTCTGTCAAAGGCCGCAGAAGATGCACCCAGAAAGCCCCACTGGAGACCCAGAGGAAAAGGGACAGAAAAGGGTTCCAAAATCACTACCACCTTTACAGTCTCACAAAGACTTTGGCCCAGGCCTTGAATGCTGCATATTCCTCCAGATCGAGGAAGGGAAGGAAGGAGGGAGAAAAGATCTTGGGGTCTCCAAGGCTGCAGCCATGGCAGGTATGGGGGTCCCGATATGGATCCATTAATCTTAGATCCTTTGGAGAAGGAATCCAGAGGAGAAGGAGGGAAACCATCTCAACAGATATGGCCAATTTAATTACTCAGGGAATTAATGGTTCCAAAGAGTAGATACCATGGCATTTTTATATTTAGCACTGCTAATTGGAAACTGCTGTATTCTTTTTAAAATAAATTCCTGTATTTGTGGGTTTGTGATTAGCCTGGTGGAATTCCATCTTTCTTCCGTCCCCATTGCAGGTGGGTCTGTGTGCAGCTGGACAGGCAGCTAAGCCCCCCTATTCTCCTCCAATGAAAGGGATCCTGGCGTGGATCTGGATGCTTTATTGGGAGAAGAGGGCAGGTGAAACTGAGGAGTTGCAAAGAGTGGAAATCATATAGAAAGACGAGATAGGCAGCATTAACTAACAGCCAGCAAAGAAGCAGCTGGAACTTCTCCAGCGATGCTCCGTGTGAGGGACGGAGACCGTCTCCGGATGACCAGGGGTCTCGGTCACAACGGCTGCTTCCGTCTTCTCCAAAGACTGACAGAAAATGGAGTCTGGCTTCAGACCTTATAGTGAGGCTTATTTGCCCCCGGCCACTAGTTGGGCTAGAGCAACAACAGCACAACAGTTACCGTATTTTTCGGAATATGACTCACCTTTTTTCCTCACAAAAGAGGCTGAAAATCTGGGTGCATCTTATACATCGAATACAGCATTTTTTGCCTCCCGAAGCCCCGCCCCTTCACCAAAATGGCCGTGCATACCCTTATGGAGGCTTTCAGAGAGCTCCTGGGGGCTGGGGAGGGCAGTAAGGAGCAAAAAATGGACCATTTTTGCCCCCCCAGCCCCCAGCAGCACTCTATAAGCCTCTATAAAGCTATGCATGCATTTTTTTGACATAAAACGGGCTTGTTTTTGCGAAAAACGGGCCATTTTTTGCTCATTTTGCTCCCCCAGGACCACTCTGCAAGCCCCCCCCAAGGCTATTCATGACTTTAAAAAAGGGGGGGGGCGTTTTCACAAAAATGGGCTGTTTTGGGGAGGTTTGCAGAGTGTAAAAACTTTCCCCCCCCCTCTTGGAAAGCTCTTTAACTGGTTGATAAGAATTACATTGATCAAGTGCTTTGCCAGCAGAAACAAAGTCTTAGGTGCTGCAGATTGTCAGCGATTTCCTTCTCTAGCACATGGATTAATACACCTATAAACATCTACCTACCTACCTACTCTCTCTCTCTCCCTCCTTCCCTACTGTATTTCTCTATCTCTTTTTATTTCTCTCTCTCTATCCCTCTACCTACCTACCCTCTCTCTCTCTCTCTATCCCTACCTACCTACTCTATTTCTCTCTCTCTCTCTATTTCTCTCTCTCTCTATCCCTTTATCTCAGTGACGTGCAGTCAGGGGAGGCAGGGGAGGCAGAGCCTCACCACTGTCAATCATGAAAAAGAAAAAAAATGTAAACGGGAAAAGGCGAGTGCTGAAGTGAGGTTACCCAGCTCACCGTGAATGACTGCCTGTTTAAAAAAGCCTCTAAAGCTCTGAGGTCTGCCACGAGGGAAAGAAAGTGCTTTAGTCAGTGGGGTGTCAGGGGAGAGGAGAGAATATTCAACCATTCTCTCCTTCTCTCGCCCACACCCCGCTGAGTAAAGCGCTTCCTTTCGCCCGTCTGAGCTCTTCCACGGGCGAAAGAAAGCGTTTTAGTCGGGTATCTGGGGAGAGGAGAGAATATTCAGCCATTCTCTCCTCCTCTCGCCCACACCCCGCTGAGTAGCACTCCATGATCCTTTTCTGTGCGTCTGGTGTTTAGATAGATAGCCAGATGTTTTAAACGCCAGGCGCACAGAAAAGCAGCTGCTGTTGGGGCGAAGCGCTCCGCGATCCTTTTCTGTGCGTCTGGCATTTAGATAGATAGCCGGATGTTTTAAACGCCAGGCGCACAGAAAAGCAGCTGCTGTTGGGGTGAAGCGCTCCGCGATCCTTTTCTGTGCGCCAGGCGTTTAGATAGATAGCCGGATGTTTTAAACGCCAGGCGCACAGAAAAGCAGCTGCTGTTGGGGATCGCAGAACACAAACCGGCGAAGCGCGCTCAGGAAGGCGGGGTAATGGGGTCACGTGTGCTTGAGGCTGAGGCAGCCTCAGGCTCCAGCACACGTGGTCCCATTCCCCGCCTTCCTGATGACGTCACCAGCCTCATCAGCCGTAAACCTCACCGCACGTCATTGCTTTATCTACCTCCCTACCTTACTACTCTCTCTCTCTCCCTAGCTACCTACTGTATTTCTCTCTCTTTCTCTCCCTCTACCTACCTACCTACCTACTTTTTTAAAAAGCCTCTTCAAAACCTTGGTGCATCTTATACTCCGGTGCATTTTATACTCCGAAAAATACAGTACATGTTGTGGCATCACAACCTTTATAAATTAGGAGGAGACCCTGAGACCATCTAGCCCAACCCCTCCTCTCTGCAGGAATCCCAGTTGAAGCTTCTCTAACTGATGGCTCCTCAGTCTTTGCATTTAGACAATCCATGAAGAGGAGACTGAACTTCTCTGCTTTAATGGCTCAGCTCTAAAACAACTCATCCTTTTATCATATTTTTTTTCTCTCATTCAGTTAAAATCTCCTCTCTTGTAACTGAATTCACTTTTTCCATGTCTGACACTCTGGAATAAGAGTGAGCTGATCTTACACTCGTGTGTAACATGACTCAGTTATTGGAAGAGGGTTGTATCCAGTGGTGAGATTTAAATCTTTTTACTACTGGTAATGTGGGCAAGGCTTGGTGGTCTTGTGACTGGGTGGGTGTGGCTTGGTGGTCATGTGACTGGGTGGATATGGCTTAGTGATCATGTGATTGGGTGGGTGTAGGAAACTTGACATCACTCACGTCAAGGGGTACCTTGCCTGGCCTCTCCTTGCATCAACAAGATACAATTTCCCTGCCTATTTATTTACTACTAATGAACATCCAAAATACACAATTTAATCCTATGTATATATGCCATATGTGTGCATACATATTACAAGGTATACTTTACACACTGTATGTATATGTACAAACAAACACACATACGCACACACAGCTCTTCTAAAACTATACACATTCAAACTCACTTATTGCGTTTGGAAAAACACACCCAGAGTTCACGTTTTGCCACACATTTAACTATCACTTCTGCACATTAGAACATTACACAGGCCTTCAGATGTTCTTCCCTAGCCTGCACATGACTGTTAGAGCCAGGAGATGTCATGGATTGAGTAAAATGTGGCAAAGCTCACTTAACAACGCTCTTGCTTAGCAACCAAAATGTTGGGCTCAATTGTCATAAGTCAAGGACTGTCTCTTCCTTCCTCTGCATGGCAGCCTTGTCCTAGTAAACTCCTTTCCTTTTCCATGGTTTGTGTCCTTCCTTCCTCTCATTTTCTCTCTTTCCCTCCCTCTCTCCCTCCATGTATCTATTGACCCATCCATCCAACTATATCTCATTCACTTCCTCCTCCCTCCATCTCTTTCTTTCTTTCCCTTCCTTCCATAACTCCCTCTTTCTTTCTCTCTCTCCTTTACTTTCTTTTCCTTTTCTGTCTTTTTTCTTTTCTTTCGTCTCTCTCTTTCTCTCTCTTTCTACCCCTTCCTTTCCTCCTTCCAAAGCTAGGAGATCCACCTGAAACAAAAACTCCTTTGGATGAAACCGCCCATTTTACACACCCACACCCACACACACACACACACTTCCAACCAGCTCTGCACCTCGCCTCATTGTTTGATTTTAGTGGTGGCCGAAGTCCTTTCCAAGCGCCCGGCAGCATCGCTCGCATCCCAGGAAAGCCCGGCTGATTAACTTACTGGGACACGCTTCGATCAGTGCCTCTTCTGTGCAGGCAAGCTTCTCTCTCTGGAGCAGGCAGAGAAAGGGGATGTGCAGGGATAAGAGTGTGAGTGTGTGTGTGAGAGAGAGGGGGGGGGGGAAGAAAAAAGAAAAAGAGAGTGAAAGTGAGGAATCAGAAGCTTTTCAACGTTGTGGGCCGCCTGGGAGGAGGTGGAAACGGGGCGAGGGCCTCTCCCCATTTCCTCTGGATCTCCCTCCCTCTTCCCCAAGTTTTTCTTTCCTCCCATCCATTCTCTCCCCCACTCCTAAGAGTGAGGCGGCGCTGCTTTGCTTGGGAGTTTTCTGGGCTCTGGAAGGGGGAGCGGGGGGGGGGTTGGGTTCCCCAGAACTTCTTTGGGAGAAGCATCATTCTGAACTCTGCGTTGGGGGGCGTGTGTGTGGGGTGTCCACTGAGGGGCTTTTAGCCGGAGGCCCCTCTGGCCAGGGGGGAAATTGGAGTGGCTCGGGTGAGCCAGGAGGGACGATTGAAATCTGTTGGCTGAGCTGGTCAATGCCCCCCCTCCTGGTTGGACCTGGCCGAACCTTCCTCCGGTCACCGCGGAGCTGCTGCAGCCTCTCCCCCAACACGCTGCCCAGTTATGGGCCCAGCTTGTCCTTCCCTGCAGTATTCAGGGGGGGGGGTCCTCTGTTTGGGGGTAGAATTTGGTTGCAGAAACGCCAAGGGGTGGGCAGCCTTGGAGGGCCTGTTCACCCTTCCCCTGTTAGATCTGGGCAACGAGAGACAGACTGCGGACACGAAGTGACTTAACAGCTCTTTATTAGTAATAGTAGTGATCCAGCTTGTTCGGTAGTCGGAGGGTCCCCCTTTTATAGGGATTGGGTACGCCCCTCGACCAATCAGAGGGATACCTGTTTCCCGCTGTAGGAGCGGACCAGAGGGAAGACTTTCCCCGATATATGTTAATATCTAACATCCCTCCCCTCCTAGATGGGACGTTGCGGTAGGTAACATAATCCTTTAAGTAGGTAGGTGTTTGTCTTGCTCGGGAGGAACGTCGTAGTTCGGGTTGGCTTGAAGTGGTTGCAGGACTGGTTGTGGGTTGGTTCGAAGTAGTTGCAGGATCGGGTGCTTTTTCTATTTCCCGTTCTGGAGGTCTTGTGCCTTTGTTGCTCGGGCGTTCAGGAGTTTGTTCGGCTGCGTTGTCTGGGGGTTGCTCTGCTACGTGCGTGTAGTCTTGTTCTACGCTTGGCTCGCCGGCGTCGTTGTTTCCTATGATGGGGTTTTCTTGTGGCTGACTTTCCGTAGACAGGAAACTTTCGTCTTCATTTCGAAGGTTGGAGTGTGCTAGGCGACCCCGTAGTTGATCGATGTGCCTTTTCCAATTCCGCCCATCTTCTAGCTCTAGCAAATACGATCGTGGACCCGTGATGCCAATGACCTTTGCCGGCATCCACAATGTTCCCCCCGTGTAGTTGTGAGCGTATACTGAATCCCCTACCCTGAAAGATCGGATCTTACTTGTAGAGTCTGGGGGAGCCGTGGCAGAGTAATTCGGGTGGAGCCGGTCTAGGTGAGACCGTAGTCGACGACCCATGAGTAGTTCAGCGGGGCTCCTACCCGTCGATGCGCTCGGGGTAATGTGTTGAATGAGGAGGTAATGGTCAATGCGTGTTTGCCAATCACCTGGACCCATCCTGGCGAGGGCCTCTTTTGCGAATCGCACCATTCTCTCCGCCTGTCCGTTTGATGCTGGATGGAATGGCGCGATGAGGGCATGCCGGATTCCCAACCCTGCTAAAAATGTTTCAAAGTGCATGGCCGTGAATTGGGGCCCGTTGTCGGATACGAGGAGATCTGGCAGGCCATGGGTGGCGAAGAGTCGCCGTAGAACCTTTACGACTGCCTCTGCCGTGGTTGAAGTCATTAGGACTACATCTAGCCATTTTGAGTATGCATCTACCACTATAAAGAAAGTCTGACCTTGGAATGGCCCTGCGAAGTCGATGTGTATTCGCGACCAGGGTGCTTTGGGTTTCTCCCATTCTGTGGCGGGCGCTTCCGGGGGTGCTGGTCTCGATTCCTGGCATGGGTCACAAGTGGCCACCCACTCCTCTATTTCTTTGTCCATGTTTGGCCACCACACGTAACTTCTTGCTAACGCCTTCATTCTAACAATCCCCGGATGACCCATATGTAAAGCATCTAGTACGTTTTTACGTAAAGCATACGGAATAACAACTCGATCCCCCCACAACAAACATCCTTGTA
This sequence comes from Natrix helvetica, assembly GCF_964273705.1. Lineage (NCBI taxonomy): Eukaryota > Metazoa > Chordata > Lepidosauria > Squamata > Natricidae > Natrix > Natrix helvetica. Next base: position 136,863,430 of record NC_138551.1, read on the forward strand.
ATACTGAGAGTTCGTCCCGTTTTGACCAAAACATTTTGAATTCCGGGCCCACATTTCCCTTTGGCCACCCCCTCCAAACCCAAGTTTGAACTTGCTTTATTAAATTGTCTTTAGAGGAGAATCTTGCAACATCGTAGGAAGAAACCGGTCCTGAATCCAAACAGTCAATGAGCAATACCGGTACTTCTGGAGTGGGGTCTGGCAGAATGTCAGGTAATGGGCAACGGCTGAGTGCGTCTGCGTGTCCAAGAGTGGAACCCGGTCGATGTATCAATTTGTATGAATACGCAGCCAGGAAAACAGTCCACCTGGTCATGCGAGGAGAAAGGGAGACCGGAGTGGGGCGGTTTCCCGCCAAAAGTCCCAACAGCGGTTTGTGATCTGTGATCAGTTCAAAATCATGTCCATAGAGGTATTCGTGGAAACGCTTTACTCCCGCGACGGCAGCCAGCGCTTCCCTGTCCATTTGGCTGTAATTCCTTTCGGCCGATGAAAGAGTCCTGGAGTAGAACGCGATGGGTGCTTCTTTTCCGTCGGGCATCCTGTGGCTGAGGACTGCTCCAACTCCGAAAGGTGATGCGTCGCAGGTCAATACCAGCGGTAGGGTCTGGCTGTATTGAACAAGCAGTGAGTCAGTGGTGAGCAGGCGCTTTACCCCGGCGAAAGCTGCAGCTTCTGATCGTCCCCATTTCCATGGTGCGTTCCTCTGGAGTAGACGGTGTAGTGGCTCAGCAACGGTCGCTTTCTGCCTCAGAAAAACGCTGTAGAAGTTAAGTAATCCGAGGAAGGCCTGCAACTCGGTCTGATTTCGTGGTGTGGGGGCGTCCTGGATCGCCTTAATTTTCTTTGAAGTGGGGTGTATTCCCTGACCATCGATTCTATAACCCAGGAATTCTACGCTAGGCACGTTAATTTGGCATTTTTCTTTTTTAAGGCGGAGACCCTTTTCTCTGATTCTGGCCAAAACAGATCTGACTCTTTTGTTTAATTGCTCCTCGTTTGCAGCTGACACCAAGATGTCGTCAAAATAGGGGACGACTCCTGGTATCCCTTGCAACAGTCGTTCCATGACGCTCTGGAACAGTCCTGGGGCAATGCTTACGCCAAATTGTAGCCGGTTGCATTTGAATGCTCCTCTATGCGTCACTATAGTTTGGGCCTCCGCTGTGGCGCTATCAACTGGCAGTTGCTGGTAAGCTTGTGCCATGTCTAACTTTGCAAATACCTTTCCTGGTCCCAACGAGTGCAATAAGTGTTGTACTACTGGCACAGGATATGCGCTCTGTTGTAGCGCGACATTAATTGTACACTTATAGTCCGCGCAGATGCGGACTGATCCGTCTGGCTTGACTGGGGTCACGATGGGCGTTTCCCAGCGCGCGTGATCTACCGGCTCAAGGATTCCTTGCTCCACTAACTTATCTATCTCTTTGTCTATTTTAGGGCAGAGTGCAAAAGGCACTCGTCTTGGTTTAAGTCGGATTGGCGCCACTTTGGGGTCTAAATTGAATGATATTGGTTTACCCACATACTTACCAAGACCGGGGCTGAACACGTCCTCGAATTCCTTAAAAATCTGTTCAGCGCTGCTGTTTCTTACGGCGTTGATCCCGGTGACTTCTAACCCCAGGGCTTCAAACCAATCAAGCCCCAGAAGGTTCTGCAATGGCGCGCTGGCGATGGTCACGGGCAGCTGGGCTTCGATGTCCTTGAAACGGATGTGGAATGTGCCTTGGCCCACGATGGGGACTTGGTTCCCCTGGTAGTATCGTAGCAGGACGTCTGGGGCGTGTAGTTGGCTCTTTCTGAGGCTAGGGATAGCCTGCTTCATGGATGCCCATGAAATGATCGTCAGGGTTGATCCTGTGTCAACTTCTAGCTCGCAGGGTGAGCCCTCCAAGAGGACTGTGACTCTCAGCCTTTTTGGCCGCTTAGGGCGGACCTGATGTATTGTGGTGAGATACGTTCGCAACTCCTCTCTCTGGGTCAACTCTATCTCACCGTCAACATCCTGAAAATACTCTCGTTGAGCGTCTTGATAGAACGCTCTTTCAGCTCTTTGTGTGTATTCTCTCTGGGGATACGCTCGCTCACTTTCTTGTGAGTAATCTCTCTGGGAATACGCTCGTTCAGCTCTTTGGAAATTTTCTCTCTGGGTAAACACTTGTGGATTTCTCTCTGGGCGCCCTTTTTGGTTTCGCCAAGCCCCTGGGTTGGGCTTCTGTTGGCGGTACATGGGTGGCTGCCGTGAGGCAGGGACTCCGCTCCGGCACACTCGTGCGATGTGCCCAAGTTTGTTGCAGTGCGAACAAACAACGTTCCTGAACCTGCAAGTAGACCTGGGGTGATTCCCTCCGCAGCTTGCGCAGGGCGGCAAACGGGATCCGGGTCTCCCCCCAGGCCTCAAGTGACTGCTCTGCATCAGGTGACTGTCCTCGAACTCGGGATTCTCGTAGTCGGGGCTTGTGTCCTCATAGTGAACTCTGGTTTGTCTCGGTGCTGGCTGGTATGCGCTGGCCCCTCGTTGTATGGTCACCGCTGATTTCTCCGCTGATTCTGACGCTCTTGCTTCGTTTAACGCTGCCTGTAGGGTTAAATTCGGGTTTGCCAACATCTTCTTTTGCAACGAAATGTCTCTTACCCCACAGATGAGCCGCTCTAAGATGTGCTCTTCCAAATCTCTGTATTCGCAGTGAGCTGCTGCTTTTCGTAGGGCTGCAACATATTGATTGATTGATTTATTCTCCCGCCTTCTGAGTCCTCATGTTGAATTCCTTGCGGCAGACATGGCGGGAAGGTTTTGGCGCGTAATGAGTTTGCAGAGTTTGTTGCAACGTCGTCCACGATACTGCCTGTATTGGAGTAGGCGCAGTGAGGTCTCTGGCCGTATTGAAGACTTCCTTTCCGCAGTAGCCGAGGAAGATGTTTTTCTTCCTCGCATCGGTGATCCCCGTGTATTCGTTTGCTTCGAGGAAACACTCGAAACGAATCATGAAAGCTTCCCATTCGTCGTTTTCTGGGTCGAAAGGAGCGGGGGGAGCATGCATCGCCATCTTCTCAGTTTGAATTTGCCGCGCTGCGGTGATCTGAGATGGCTGTCGGAATTGCTGCCGAATTCCTGGGCTGGATCAAATCCGGAGATTCTGGAGTAGCGTTCTTCGTCCTATCTGTCTCTCAATCCCATCCTCGTCGCCAATGTTAGATCTGGGCAACGAGAGACAGACTGCGGACACGAAGTGACTTAACAGCTCTTTATTAGTAATAGTAGTGATCCAGCTTGTTCGGTAGTCGGAGGGTCCCCCTTTTATAGGGATTGGGTACGCCCCTCGACCAATCAGAGGGATACCTGTTTCCCGCTGTAGGAGCGGACCAGAGGGAAGACTTTCCCCGATATATGTTAATATCTAACATCCCCTTTTCTTCTTAACCCTGCAAAACCAGAAATCTCCCCCCCTCCAAGCAGCAACTGAGACTGTGCAGAGGGGAGGAGGGGGGGGCAGGAGAAGAAGAGCTGAAAGATCCCAATTCTACAGCAAGAGGAGTTTCTGCAATGGGGAGGGGGAGGGGGTAGCCCCAGCTTCCAAAGGCCTTTTAGCCATAATTGCCATCAGAGCAGATGTTGGGGAGGGGGTCAAGGAGGAAAGGGGTCCCCTGACTCTCCCTCAGACCCAAAGGAAGGAAGGAAGGAAGGAAGGAAGGAAGGAAGGAAGGAAGGGAGGGAGGGAGGGAGGGACGGACGGAGGGAGGGAAGGGAAGGGAGGGGGAGGGAAAGGAAAGGAAATGGGAAAGAAGGAAAGGATGAAAAATGGAGGGAATGGGAAGGGAAGGAAAAAGGAAAAGAGAAAGGAAAGGAAAGAGGGAAAAGGTGAAGAATGGCCACTGCTGGAGTGGTCGGGAGCAGCCTGAAGTGGGCATTCGGGAGCAGGCCAAGATGAGCAGGAGGCCACGGCAAAGGCAGGCAAACAGGCTGGGCTGCATGGACACGTGGTTGAGGCAAGGGAGCCAAAGAGCAGCTGCAGCTATGACTCTAAGGCCCCAGCCAAGGCCTGCGAGGCAAGTAGCGGTGGGGCAGGGCATGGCCAGGAAGAATTTTTACTACCAGGGAGCCTGAACTTGCTGAATCCCACCATTGGCTGAATCCTCCCTTCTCCAACCGAGAGATTGTGTCAGTTGGAAAGGGGCTCCCAGACTCCTCCTGGTCTTCAGCTCTTCTTGTTGTCTTTCCTCAAGGCTAAGAGCAGCTCCTTTCAACTCTTCCATGGCTTCCTTGTCCTTCCCTGAAGTTCAAGTAGATTTTGTACAAATTCTCCTCCACGTGTGATGCCTGCAAGGGGACCTGGTCCTTGAGTTGGGCTCTCCCCAAACCAGAACGTTCACTTCCTGAGATTCTTATGGCTGCATTTGTATTCTTTCAATGAATATCTCCCTGCTGACTCAGATTCTGTTTCCAGTTAACTACGATTTTGAGATCATTTTCAGAAGCATACATATCAAATTTGGTATCCCTCATCTTTCTTCTAATCCATCATTAATCTTCTTATATGAGAATATATTGTTAGTCAAGTCCTAGTAGCTAAAAAGCAGATATTTTCCTACTGTGTGCTAATCATAAATATTGTTTCTGGAAACTTGATATTCCTTTATAAAATTTTATTTTATTCCAAGAGGTAAAATATAAGTTTTGGAAAACTTTTTAAATAAAGTTTCAAATAAGGCTCCTAAGTTAAAAGACTTTATATTCTTTAAATCACATCAAATTCGGTTACTTTAAGATAGTATTAATGACCATATTAATGACAACATAGAAAAATTGATGACCAATGGCAAATTGTTAACCATCACATTCAGGTTTTATGGAAATATTAAAAAGGGTTAAACATTATTTTAGTTAACTATGATTTTGAGATCATTTTCACAAGCATACATATGAAGTTTGGTATCCCTCATCATTTTTCCAGTCCATCATTCATGTTCTTATATGAGACACTATTGTTAGTCAATTCCTAGTTGCTAAAAATCAGATATTTTTCTACTGCTTTTTACTTATGCACCCTTCTCTGCGTGCTAATCATAAATATTGTTTCTGGAAACTTGATATTCCTCTTATAATTTTTTTTTATTCAAAAAGGTAAAATAAAACTATTACAATGACAAACCAAAAGTAGGCAACACATTTTTTTAAAAAAATGTGCATTAAAAACAGACAAAAACATGCATATTGTCCCCCCAGTTGAATACAATACACCTATAATAGTTTCTCCCCCTTGCAAAACAGGCCTACCATTATAAATTATGCATCTATTTGCAACTACTTGACTTGTCATCTATCTGCTGTATATAAAAAACGTAGTTAACAGGCAATCCAACAATAAAGTTAAATTTCAAAACTTCAAACTTCTGTGTTATTTGCTTTTGCATTTAACTCACAGAATATTTATAGGGGCTTCTTATCTACTACAGACCACCACAATCATTATCTCTGATCCATCCATAATCTGTCCAGGGTTAAACATCTTTGTTTGATTCTTATAATAAAAAACACATTTCCTTAAAATTTTAATTAGGATCTTTCCCAACAACTGCTTTCCATCCCCCAAAGTCATAGGACCTCCTGCAAATGGAAAAACAACGGCTCTTAAGACTTGTTTTCCAGTTAAATATGACAAGTTCATTCCCCAATCTCCCTCAATCTTCTTAAAAGAATCCATTTCATCAGTCATCCATTCTGTCCACTTTGAGTCTTCAGGGTCCATGGCCTCTCCAGCCATCTCCAAGCAGCCTGCCTTCAAACCAGACTCCTTCCTCAGGGATTCCAGCAGCAAATTAAATTCCAGTCCATCCATCCAATCCATCCTATTCAACAATTGTTGCTTGCTTCTGATTATTGCCTTTAAGTTGATTTAAAACCATTGTTATTTTATCAAACTTTTTAAATGAAATTTAAAATAAAGTTTCATAAAGTTTGAAAGACTTTATATTCTCTAAAACACATCAAATTAGCTTACTCTAAGATCCTATTAATTACCGTATTAATGACAACATAGAAAAATGGATGACCAATGCCAAATTGATATCCATCACCTTTAGGTTTCAAAGGAAAGATTAAAAAGGGTTAAAATTATTTGAGTATCATTTTGAAGACAGTTTTTATCCAATTAGTTATCATATCAACCCTCAGGTTTCTAATCACATCACAAAATTCTTTGTGGGTCCTTTACTGAAATCCAGTTCTATCACCAGAGTCCCCATAATCTATTTAGGAAGTGTGATGGTGTGTGAGAATGACTTTTGGGATGAGGAGAAGAGAGGCTGCCTAGGGAAGCATCAGATAAGAGGGGAGAATCCTGCAGCTGCATAATGGGAGAGAAAGAAATTCAGAAAGGATCCTCCCTAACTTTTCAGGCTGAGAAAAGTGTTGGTGCGAGATTTGTTCTTTCAGATTTTCAAAATTTTTGTTAAAGTCACATTACAATAAAGCAGAATTAGCACATCTGGAGGTGTTTTCCATCAGGATTACAAGGGAGAAGATAAGCCTGAAAGATTTCTTCTTGATCAACCCATGCTTTCAGGGAATGAACCTGTTGTTTTCAAAGAGTTTATGGATCAACTTTTTTTTTCTCTGTTCCTTTTATTGAATGTTCCCTATAATTGACCAACTGTATGGATTATATTTTCTTTATATTTTGTCAGTATGTGATTGACAATTTTTTCTCAAACTTTTTCATTTACTTATGAAGATTGGACAATTGTAGAAGAAAGATTCAATGTGGGATAAGAAACAAAGTTTTCTGTTTTTCAAATTCCTGGATGTTCCCATTCTAGTTTCATCCATTTCTGGAGAAGAATGAATTTTGGAATATTTCCCACTTTAAACTGTACTTGGACCAAAATGGAGAGATAACAGCAGATGTTGGCATTCATGGCTTCTTGGTTCTCCCCAACGAACATCCCAGGAAAGAGATTCTGGCGTATTTTGAAAGACAAAGACTTTCTATCAGACAAAATGGTCTTTCACAGCTAAAGTTGCTCAATAAGGTGAGAGAAATTTTGGTGTCTTTTCTCTGTTTTCCAAAGCCTGAGGTCCCATTTCAAGTGGGCAAAGCCCATAGTCTCCAGGGTGGTTGGCCTTCCATGCCAGTTGGTATCATCTAATGGAAGTTCTTCAACAGATGGCACCTAAATGGAGGGGCTTTGACATGTTTTATGGAAACCTTTCAAGATCTTACTGGTCAGAGGCTTCTTTCTTCATCAGTTTTATTCTGTATTAAAAAATCTAATGGAATAAAAGTTTCCTAAATCTTTTACATACATCATCATACTTAATTTTTTTTAATTCAATCCGTTAATAAAGTTTAAAGTAGAAAAGTAATTTACTGTAATATTAAATACCAAAATCAAAAGGGAGGAAGTAAATGAAGAATTTTCCAGTTGTTATCCCTCCTGCATCTGTTTAGAAGGAGTCAGAGATTTCATATTTACCTCAGTGAAGACCAGAGGCTACTTGTCTCCATCCATTTCTCCCTCCATTTTCCTTGGACGGAGAGTCCTAACATCTTTCCTTTGGTTTTTCTGCTCAGTCCCTGCCTCAGTCCAAATGTGTGGAAAGTTGTCATCCTGGATTTGTCAAGAAGGCTCGAGAAGGAGAGCCAGTTTGCTGCTACAACTGCATTCCTTGTCCGGAGGGGACCTTCTCCACTCAGGAAAGTGGGTCACACTGAGGAAAATGGGAGATTTCCCAGTTTTTTGTTTAACCTGCACAATTTATTATTTAAAAGGAAGTAAATCAAGAAAACTTTGAAGAAGGGGCTGGGAAGAGTTGGGAGGAGGAGGTGGAAGACTGAGCAAGTTTTACTACTATTTAGTAACACCTGAGTTCTTTGAAACTTGATGAATTGTTTTAGGTCCACCTTCTGAAAGACCTTGCAATTCACTCTATATTGAATCCTCCCCTTGAGGATCACTGAGAAGGTGTCACTGGTCCATAATGTGGTGCTGTGGATAGTTATGGGGGGAACTCATTACACAGATATTCTGCCAGTTATGTAGATCAATAAATCAGAGTAGAGCTGGAAGGGACCTTGGAGATCTTCTACCTCTGCTCAAGCAGGAGAACCTATACCATTTCAGACAAGTGACTGTCCAGTCTCTTCTTTAAAACATTCAGTGTTGAAGAACCCAAAACCTCTGGAGTCCAGCTGTTCCACTGGTTAATTGTCCTTACTATTACGAAGTTTTTCCTTAATTCAAGATTGTTTTTAAGTGTAACAAGATACTGTAGGTATACTCCGAGTCCAGTATATTAACTGCCATGTGGCAGGACTCAGGATGTTTGCCTAAAAAGATTATATGATTCATTACTAATTTCTAGTAATGTAGCTTCCTATGAAGATTCTACACATTACACAGGAAATAATTAACATCCTAGGACTTCCCTCAACTACAAATACCTAGTTATATATATAAAAAGGCAACATTAAAAATAAAAATATGGTTTTCTGCCTGCATGGTCTTCTGTGATAAGCCGAAGGACAGAAATGAGGGAGTAGTGACCTTCCTCCCATATTTAGGCATACCAGGGGTTGTAACACAAATACATACATACATACATACATACGTACGTACGTACGTACGTATGTGCGTGCGTATGTGTGTGTGTGTGTGTGTGCATGTGTGTGTTGTATTTGTACTGATAAATAAATAAAGGGAGACTAGTATGGATATATTTCGAGCTAATTAGCTCTCATCAGCTAGCCATACCCTTACTGGGATTTGAACCTGGGCTGTATTATATATTAGGCAGGAGTCTTAGCCACTAAGCCACAGGCTCTCCTCCTTATCAGTTGAGCCAGGGAAATAAGTATGTATTTGTGTTACAGCCCCTGGTATGCCTAAATATGGGAGGAAGGTCACTACTCCCTCTTTCTGTCCTTCGGCTCATCACAGAAGACCATGCAAGCAGAAAACAATATTTTTATTTTTAATGTTGCCTTTTTATATTTGTGTTGTATTTGTACTGATAAATAAATAAAGGGAGACTAGTATAGATCTATTCAAATTCCAGTAAGGGTATGGCTAGCTGATGAGAGCTAATTAGCTCGAAATAGATCTATAGTAGTCTCCCTTTATTTATTTATCAGTACAAATACAACACACACACACACACATATACATATATACATATATACACACATACACACACACACACACACACACACACACACACACACACACACACACACACATATATATATATATATATATATATATATATATATATATATATATATATATATATATATATTTGTGTTACAACCCCTGGTATGCCTAAATATGGGAGGAAGGTCACTACTCCCTCTTTCTGTCCTTCGGCTTATCACAGAAGACCATGCTGGCAGAAAACCGTATTTTTATTTTTAATGTTGCCTTTTTATATTTGTGTTTATTTATCAGTACAAATACAGCACACACACACACACACACACACACACACACACACACACACACACACACACACACATATATATATATATATATATATATATATATATATATATATATATATATATATATATATATATATATATAGTTCTTATGCTCTTTTTAATGAAATCATTAAGAAATACTTCTTGGGAAATGTCCATGGTATCAGTTGTTATCCAAAGAAGGTATTTCCTGTAAGATAAAAGGACAGAATGTTAAAGAAAATTGCTTTTTGGTTTCTCAGATGTGGAAAAATGCATCAAGTGTCCAGATGATAAATATCCAAATGAGAACAGAGTCCAATGTATCCCCAAAGTTATAACCTTCCTGTCTTATGAAGAACATCTGGGCATCATCCTGGTTTCTTTTGCCCTACTCTTGTTCTTAATCACAGACCTTGTTTTAATTATCTTCATTAAATATGGAGAAACTCCCATTGTCAAAGCCAACAACCGGGACCTCTCCTACATCCTCCTGGTCTCCCTCCTGCTTTGCTTCTTGTCTCCTTCTCTCTTCATTGGTAAACCAAGGAAAGCCACCTGCCTTCTCCGACAAACGGTTTTCAGCATCATCTTCTCAGTTGCCGTTTCTTCTCTCTTGGCCAAAACCATCACGGTGGTGCTGGCTTTCCTGGCTACAAAACCAGGAAACCGAGTGAAGAGATGGCTGGGGAAGAGCTTGGCCAATTCCATCATCCTTTCTTCTTCTGCTGTCCAAATTATCATCTGCTCCATCTGGCTGGGAGTTTCTCTCCCCTTCCCTGACTCTGACCTCCACTCCCAGCCTGGAGAGATCATCCTGCAATGCAACGAAGGGGCTGTTGTCATGTTCTACGTCACCCTCAGCTACATGGGCTTCCTGGCAGCCATCTGCTTCATGGTAGCTTTCCTGGCCAGGAATCTGCCTGGGGCCTTCAACGAAGCCAAGCTGATCACCTTCAGCATGCTGGTCTTCTGCAGTGTCTGGGTGACTTTTGTGCCCACCTACCTGAGCACCAAAGGGAAATACATGGTGGCTGTTCAGGTCTTCTCCATCCTGGCCTCCAGCGCTGGTCTGCTGGGCTGCATCTTCATCCCCAAGTGCTACATTATCCTTCTGAGGCCAGACCTGAACACAAAGGAGCATCTCACAGCCAGAATAAATGTAAAAGCATGAGATATATTACCATTATGATATTGGAAGAATTGTTAAAGTTTATTTTATTTGAAAGGAGATATGCTTTCCATTTAGGTAGTATGCAGGAGTCAAAGAATATATTTATATGTTTCAAAATAGGAAATTATTGAATTGTTCTAGCTCCCTTCCCTTTCAACTTAATAAACCTTGCTGAAAGTCATTCAGAGGAATTTGCTGTTCAGCAACAGCTACTGAATTTGACACCTTTAAAAATAATCCAGGCACTTGTTCCTACAGCTAAAAGTGTGTGTGTGTGTGTGAGTGAGTGAGTGAGTGAGAGAGAGAGAGAGAGAGAGAGAGAGAGAGAGAGAGAGAGAGAGAGAGAGAGAGAGAGAGAGAGAGAGAGAGAAGGAAAAGAGTTCAGGAGGAAGCTGTGGGAACCAAGAACCAGCATGGTTGCCTGATCCTCTCCCTGAGAATGCCAGAATGATGTGAAATGCCATGTTTGACTGGCTGTCAGCTGGGGAGGGAAATCAAATATATAATTCTTTCTTGATTTCCTGATAAAACTTCCTTTGCAGAAAGTATTCAGTAGAACAGCTGTCTGGGATTTCAGTTTGGGATTGTTTTTATTTTGGTATGAACTTCACACCAAAATAATAAAAAACAAAGTAAATTAAAAAATGTGTAAAATTTCCACTGTATTTGTTTGCTTTGATCAACCAGAGAATTAAAATAGCGGTTTTCACACCCTTTAATTTCCCACTCTACAATTTCTACCTAAAGCATTTTCTCTGCTCCTCTTCCAAGCTTGTCTTGTCTGTGAAGGGCTGGAGAAGATGCCCAGAGAAAGGGGACCTTGAGACTCTCCCCAGGAGGAGGTTGGAGGGATCCTGTCTAAAGGCAGCCGCATCATTGACCAGATCACAAACCTTCAATGCTGCATAATATCCATCCAGGTCCAAGAAGGGGGAGAATTAGGGGGTGGGGGACTTTGAGGTTTCTAGGACTAGGCACCCATGGAAGCTCTTCTGTTCCCCATCACACAGATTGCTGATCAGTTGGTAATCAATGTTTAGATCTATGAATGGCTCCCAATTGGGAATAGGATTCCTTTGCAATTTCATTTTAAGGAGGTAAGAAAAGATCTGATGGACCAGAAGAAGGCCAGTCTAAGATTCACAGGGACCACACAGAGGCCTCTGGTTCTCCCACAAGCAGAAGAAGGCACAGACTTATAGCTTTGCTCGACATGGAACAGACATTTTTGCACAATTTCACTTTTTTCCATCACACACCACAATATTGGATACTCGGACATCTCACACTCTAGGAATCCCCAATTCTGGTATCCCAAATTAATCTGAGAAAATATTTCCAACTTTCACAGCCCCATTCAATAAGAACTAAGGTGGGACTGGAACTCAGGAGTCTCCTGGTGATTGGCCCAAAGTCCCCCAGGAAGTTTTCATGCCTAAGGGAGGATTAGAACTCAAGTCCCCTGGTGATTGGCTCCAAGTCTCCCCTTTGGCTTTTATTTGAAGGTAAGTAAATGTAAAAACATGAGATATAACACCATTATGATATTGGAAGAATTGTTAATGTTTCTTTTATTTGAAAGGAGATATTCTTTCCCCTTAGATAGTAGGCAGGAGCCAAAGAAAATCAAATCTACTTGTTTCAGAATGGGAAATGATTGAATGGCTGAATAGTTGAGGCACTTGTTTCTACTGACAGAAACTAAAAGTTAGTGTATGTGAGAGAGAGAGTAAGATCTTAAGGTAAGATGAGAGCTGTAGGAGCCCTGCTCTAACCGTGTTGTTGGATCATCTCCATGAGAAGTCTTGGAATGGCAGAATGACCTGGAATGCAGGGATTGACCTGCTCTCCATCACTATTATGTCCTTCTTTCTTGATTTCCTGATAAAACCCCTTTCACAGAAAGCATTGACCGGAACAGCTGTCTGAGGTTTCAGAATGGCTTCTGATTGCCACTAGGGTCACTTTGCAAATTCCATTTTAAGCAGGTAGAAAAGGTTTGATGGATCAGACAGAGGTCAGTCTAAAATCCATGCTGACCCCCCAGATGCCTCTGGTCTGCCCACAAGCAGGGGGGAGGGACGTATCACTTGGCCCAACATGGAACCAGGTAGGGGTGGAATTCAGACAGTTCCCACGGGTTCCCTAAGATGGGTTGTTAATTGTATGAGCAGTTATGAGAACAAGCTGAATTGCCTCGGCCTGACCCCCAACCCCCTCCTGAGGGTGTGCATCCCCCCCCCCCGAGAAAACGACTGGTCTCAAGATCCTGTGGACCACTTTGGCTCAGACAGTCCAGTTCCCCGCTGATTCTCTCACTGCACCAAGCGAAAGAATCGCAGAAAGTCTTCAGAGCCCAGAATGGGGCTTCCTCGAACTTCAGGATTGGGAGGGTCCAGAAAGGAGGAGGACCAATGGGAATTCTCCCTTCTGCAGTATCATCGGTCTCCAGGCAGAGTTAGTGCAGGAGAGCGTTCCAAGCAGAGAAGAAGCCCTTGTAGGTTCTTCAGGCCAAGATTCCCCCTCCCACTTTCCCTGCCTCTCTCTCTCCGCAGAACTGGCTTTCCTCCTTCAGCTGATGCCCCAAAGAACTCTGCCTGGAGACCGATGACGCTCAAGAAGGGAGAATTCTCATTGGTGCTGCCGCTAGTTCTGGCGCGGCCCTCCCAGCTCCGAAATCCGAGACAAACGCTCCACACCCTTTCCAGATTCCTCCTCTGGGGCTGGAAGCATCAGGCCAGGGAGATAAACGCACGTGCTGCCGAGCCCAGAACGGTCCTTCAGACAAGGCAATGCCTGAGAAACGTGGGATGTGCAGAGAAATGCAGCGAATCGTGTTTTCCCAGGATCCGATGAAGCCCCAGCCGACCAATACAAATTCTCCCTTCTGTAGCGTCATCAGTCTCCGGGCACAATCGGGGTTGAAGGGCGGGAAATTAGAAGGGGCTGCTTCGTCCAGACGTTCTGAGCAGGAGAGCCGCGTGGAAGGAAATGGCATTTTTCTTCCGTGAAGCGAAGCGGCACCTTTCCCGCCCAGCGGAGGACTCCCCCAGGAAGGGGTGGGTGGGTGGAAGCTGGGGAGAGGATCCAGCAGGATTAGATCCCTGAGGATCCTTTCTGCCTCTTCCTGGTTTACCTGAGGGCTTTCCGTAGCTTGCTTTCAGTTTGGGGGGTTTCTGTGACCCCGAAGTCTTCCCTGCCTCCACTCTTCTCATCCAGCACAGCGCCTCTTCCTATGACAGAAACCTTCATCTCTGAAATGTGTGAATCGGCGGTTCTGAATTGGGGGAAGGAAGATTTGATCTTGGACTTTGGAGGTGGGAGGGGCCAGAACCAGCAGCAGCACCTATGGGAATTCTCCCTGCTTGAGCATCATCGGCTTCACCTGAAGGAGGAGGGTTCGTGGCAGAGAGAGAAGGGGAGAAATTGGGAAGGGGGATCTGTTCAGTATTGAGGAGGGCTACAGCTCAAGGGGGGTTCATGGCAGCTCTAGATGGGACCCTCCCCTTTCTTTGCTCAGCCATGTATTCCCACTTCCCCCCTTCTTATTTTCCCCCATTGACATCCACAACAGCAATTCTTGAACCCAAAATCTATTTGGGCTTTCACTGGGTCTCCAAATATCGTTCGCACCTGGGTGCAGAAGCTAATCATTCAGGGGTGGGATGGCCTGCATGAGCGGTGGAGTTGCCCAATGGGCTGCTGGGCCGGTCAAAAGACGGATGATGAATCCCTCCTTTTCACAGTCTGTATGGAAATCAACCCACCTCAAACACGTGAACGGGAACTGCTCAAAGTTCCCTCAAAGGTATCAGGCAGCGATGCTGGGCATTTCCTTCAAGGGTCTGCTGAAGCAGCTGCTGCATTTGGGCCAACTGGGAGGAGAGCTGGGCCATTGGCTGAGCTAACTGCACGTTGACCACTAGAAGTTGTTCCATGCTCCCACAGGGCAAGCAGTGCTGAGGGGAGGGGAATGTAGAGGCTGGAGCAAACTATGCTGCCCTCTTACACACACACACACACACACACACACACACACACACACAGTCTACAGGTGTTTATTTAAACTCCCCAAAGAGGCCCACAGAAAGCTCCCCTGTTGATAATAAAGAGAATGTATATTTAATCCTTCATGTATTAACCGCAGCTAGAATTATATTTGCACAACATTGGAAAAGTGTAGAGATTCCTGCTGATGAGAAGGTGATAAGGAAAATATCTGAATGTGCAGAAATGAACAGATTAACATTAGCAATGAAGGAGAAAGAGCAAACTGGATATTACATGATTTGGGAAGTATTTTACCAATGGTTGGAGAATAAAAAAGGAGTTTGGAAATGGAGAAGGCTAAAAAATAAGTAGAAAATATATTTAGAGACATAAAGAAGGTAAAAACTGTTAGTAAGTGTATGATGAGAATAATGATGTTTAATGTTAACATGGTATCATCACTAGAAGATATTAAGAAAAATGGAGAGTTTTATAATGTTTAAATGTTCAAAATATTATAATACTAAGCTTAGGGATGTTAATGTTAATATGAATGTGAAAGATGTGGCAAATGAGGAACAATGTTGCACAGAGATGTTTACGACCCACAGCATAAGGAAAGATGGAATGTTTATTTTTGTAACTGAAACATAATAATAAAAATTATATATATATATATATATATATATATAGTACCCGTCTTGCACAGGTCTGGATTCCAGGCTCAGCACAGCAAAATTCACTGGGTAAGTGAGTCGAATGGGCACCCACGAAGTCCAGGAAAACCGTCCATGAGCCTAAGAGGTCAGGATAGATGGAAGGGGTCTAGAACTGGGCACTTTGCTCTAGCAATGCTCAAGTCTTCAGAGCGGGATGAAGCAGGCAATGCCGGTGCAGCCCTTTACGAGAGGGAAGGTGGCATCCTCACAAGTAGCCCAGCTGACTGGCATTGTGCCTGCCTCCCATCTGCTCTACGTGTCCTTGGATCAGGAGGAGGTGTGGACTCCACATCCGCCTCATTGCTAACGGACAGCAGTTGCTCCCGGTCCACCCCTGGGGCCTCCTGGCTAACTTGCTGCAGCTGTGGCTTCCCTTGTTCTGCCTCCACCTTCCCTCATCCAGTGACCCAGCTGAGGCTGCTCCATCAGCCCAGCCCTCTCTGAGCACTGATCCTGACCAACATTTGACTCCGTGCTTTTTCTCTGTTGACTGAAATGCCCCCTCCTCCTCTGAAGTCATGTCTACAGAGGGGCCTGGGGGGGATCCATGACAGGTGGGGACCGTGCATGAGATGTCTCCTTCAGGAGAGTGGCCAGGAGGAGCTGGAAGCCTAGGGAGATACGCAAGAGCTCAAAGTGAAGGAGACCCTCCTGAGTGGCTAGGAGAGGCGGAGGCCTGCGATGATCAGCCAAGACCTTGATGGTCATTGGGGGTCAGAAAGAAAGGGATGAATGGAAATCTGCACTCAACTGCCCTTTATATGGTGATCCAGAGATCCCGTCTCTGAAGCTCTTTCCAACCTCCCTGCGTCTCCTCTTCAAGGCTTCTCCCTCTGGGAAGCCTCTCCTCTCCAGTCCTCGCATTCCAACGGTTCCTCTCTCCTGCAGCCTCCTTCCTGGGAGGGAAGAGAAGGGCTCTTTCTGAAGGCCTCTCAACCCTCCCTGCATGGATCTGGTTTCCCCCTGAGGGGATCCTTTGAGGGGAAGGGAGGGATCTCCTCTTCCTGGGACACTTTCCACCCATCAAGGGTTGAAATGGCTTCTTCCTCTTGGCTCTCCGGCTTCTTTTCCTCCAATACCTTTGAGGTCCCCATTGAGATGGAGGGGACCCTCCTCCCGGGTTACGTCCAGTTCCTTCCAAGATTGGGCTCTGATTAATCCTCATCCACTCCCAGACACAAATAGAGAAACTCCCATTCAAAGACAAGAAGGGGAGATCTTAATTTGTGTGTCTTCTTTGACCCTCCCCAATATGTTTTCCCTCTGCTTATAATTGGATGACTTATAATCTACTTGAACTTCAAGGAAGGACAATGAAGCCAAGGAAGAGATCAAAGGAGTTGCTCTTAGTCTTGAGGAAAGACCACAAGGAGAAGAGCTGAAGATCAGGAGGAGTCTAGGAGCCCCTTTCCAATTGAAACAATCTCTTGGTTGGGGAAGGGAGGATACAGCCAGTGGTGGGATTCAGCCGGTCCGGCCCGGTTTGAGTGAACCGATAGTAAAAATTCTGCCTGGCCACGTCTCTCCCCACCACTACTTGCCTCACAGGCCTTGGTTGGTGCCTTAGAGTCATAGCTGCAGCTGCTCTTTGGCTCCCTTGCCTCGACCACGTGGCCACGCAGCCCAGCCTGTTTCCCTGTCTTTGCCATGGCCTCCTGCTCGTCTTGGTCTGCTCCCAAATGCCCACCTCAGGCTGCTCCCGACCACTCCAGCAGCGGCCATTCTTCACCTTTTCCCTCTTTCCTTTCCTTTCTCTTTTCCTTTTTCCTTCCCTTTCCATTCCCTCCATTTTTCATCCTTTCCTTCTTTCCCATTTCCTTTCTTTTCCCTCCCTCCCTCCCTCCCTTCGTTCCTTCCTTCCTTCCTTGGGGTCTGAGGGAGAGTCAGGGGACCCCTTTCCTCCTTGACCCCCTCCCCAACATCTGCTCTGATGGCAATTATGGCTAAAAGGCCTTTGGAAGCTGCCCCCCCTCCCCATTGCAGAAACTCCTCTTGCTGCAGAATTGGGATCTTTCAGATCTTCTTCTCCTGCCCCCCTCCTCCCCCCTGCACAGTCTCAGTTGCTGCTTGGAGGGGGGGAGATTTCTGGTTTTGCAGGGCTGAGAGGAAAAGGGGAAGGGTGAACAGGCCCTCCAAGGCTGCCCACCCCTTTGCGTTTCTGCAACCAAATTCTACCCCCAAACAGAGGACCCCCCCAACCCAAATACTGCAGGGAAGAGCAAGTTGGCCCCATAACTGGGCAGTGTGTTGAGGGAGAGGCTGCAGCAGGTCCGCGGTGACCGGAGGAAGGGAGGAAAGTTCAGTCAGGTCCAACCGCAGGAGGGGAATTGACCAGCTCAGCCAACAGATTTCAATTGTCCCTCCTGGCTCACCTGAGCCACTCCAATTTCCCCCCTGGCCAGAGGCACCTCTGGCTAAAATCCCCTCAGTGGACACGCACATGCCCCCCAATGCGGAGTTCAGAATCACGCTTCTCCCAAAGAAGTTCTGGGGAACCCAACCCCCCGCCCCTGCTGCCCCTTCCAGAGCCCAGAAAACTCCCAGGCAAAGCAGCCCCGCCTTGCTCTCAGGAGAGGGGGAGAGAATGGATGGGAGGAAAAAAAAACCTGCTTACCCCTGAGTGCCCCATGCATGGAAAGGGGCGGCAGTGGGACTTGGACTCCTCTTTTCCAGGTCTCAGAAAATGAAAGTTGGAAGAGCATTTTGCATGTCTGCTTTCCATCTGCAACACGAAGCTCCTGAGATCCCCTTCCCCCCTCCCTCCCTCCCTCCCTTCCTTCCATGGGGAGAGGAGCTTCCTTTCTTTCTCCATCTCTTTTCACTTCATTTTCTCTAACTTTTCTCTCTATGTTTGTGTGTGATTTTTTTAACAATTCAAAGTTATGATAACTAATTTTTCACTAAACTTGATTTTGTTCAATGCACTATTGCATCAGCCCTTTTGTGGTTGCCCTTGAGCATTAGCTGTCAAATAAAGTAAATTTAGGCTCTAACTCAGGAGGTAGCTATTTCAGATCTGTGACATACTCAGGCATTAACTGCCTCCCCCCCTCCCCCCGGTTTTGTCTTTATGCAAACAAATCTCAGATTTATTTGTTTCTTCAACCACAGGTGCCGTGTATTCCCTCAGGGACCAGTTTCAAGGATGGAGACCCCAAACCTCTAGATTACAGATTTAATTCTATCTCTGCCCCTGTTATTATGAATCACATCGAGATTATTTTCCTTTCGTTTCCCTCCAGAGAATTTCCCAACAATCTTTGAGTCCAAGAACGAGTTGAATCATCCGGGGATTTTTCCTGAGATGGAGAATTATGATAAAAGTTTCAGCTCTAGCTGAAGGATTGGCCGAATCCTCCAGGGGAGACTTTGGGCAGAGAAATACGGAGTTTTGGGACAGGCAGGGTCTGTGCTCTTGAATGTCCGTCTATCTCCTTTCCAGATGAAGCTGAGTGTTTCTCTGTGTTTGAATCAGGAAAGCAACAGGATGATATTCCACCTTGTGAGAGTCCTTTGAATTCTTCTAATTCTTCTTTAGAAACAGGAAGGGGATTGATTGATTCACTCCATGAATTATGGACCTCCTGCTTCTGCTTCTGATGCTGCTGATGTCCCATCCAGTCTCTGGGAAGCTGAGAATGAAATGCCCGCAGAGATTGGAGCACCAGGATGGAAAAAGACCACAGAGCTTTTACAGGCCAGGAGATCATCTCCTTGGTATAGTCATCAGTGGAGATGAAATATTGCATGTAAAGTTGCTTTTCAATGTGGCTCCTTCTGTTCAGTTTGTTTTCCATGATTCGTAAGTCATTCAGAGTAGTGGAGTTGCACTCCCTCCATTCTAACACTCTCCTTCTTTTCTGTTTTTTATTTTTTATTTATTCCTATATTGGCGAGATAAGTCTAATTTCCTGAATGATTTTGATTTCCATGGATTCTCTCTTTTGTCTGATTTTGTGAAAGAGACTCAAAAATGTGTCTGAAAAAAGCTGAAAGGGCTGCAGATTATTTTCCTCTCTCAGTTCAATCCTTGATTTATCCCTTGGATAATGAATTTTATTTAAAGTAGTGGTGGAATCAGTTGTAGTTGATGTACCTCAGCAAATTTCCATATTTGTGTAACTGATCATTGCTTTGGATCAATGTTGGCTTAAGGCTCAGTAGGTGTCTGGAAGATTATATAATAAAAGAAGTATTTGTTGTTGCTGTTGATTATAATAATACTTTTTTTTTACAATAGGGATGTTTATGATTTTACATATGGCTTACGCTTCATTTTCGCCATTCAAATGGTCAACAAGAATTCCCAGCTCCTGCACAATCTCACACTGGGCTACAACATCCATGCTAACTATTTGAGCAGTTTCTGCACTTCAGATGCCTTGCTGGACATTCTCTCCACTGGAGAAGCCAATGTCCCCAACTACAGCTGTGGAGGGAAGGAGAACCTTCTGGCTCTTCTTGATGGAGCTAGAAGGGACATCTCCATCCAGATGTCAACATTAGGAGGCACCTCAAAAGTCCCACAGGTTTGTGTGTGTTTTTCTCCATCTGGAAAAGTGAGTGGTGGGGGAACAATAGATGGAATCATGTCTTCTCCATGGAATTCAAGAGCTATTTTTCTCCATATTAGCAAAAATGTCAATATTTTACTACATTATGTTCATGAGTCGCGGTTGCGCAATAGTTAGAGTGCAGAACTGCAGGCTACTTCTGCTGATCACCAGCTGCCAGCAGATCAAATCTCACCAGGCTCAAGGCTGACTCAGACTTCCATCCTTCCGAGGTTGGTAAAATGAGGACCCAGATTGTTGGGGGAAAGAGGCTGACTCTGTAAACTGCTTAGAGAGGGCTGTAAAGCACTATGAAGCAGTATGTAAGTGCTATTGTAAGGATCTACCACTCCTTCTTTCCCAAGAAACTATAGACTCTTGAAACGTGATATTTCAAAAGGAACCTTTTATTGAGAAGAAGTGATAGGAGGACAGGCGGCGCAGACTCCAAATTCCCTCCCAAACTATACAGTTAGAAATAGGGCTTTAGAATCCCTCCAGTCTGAATGTGGATTAGCCAATCCACAGGTGTGAAGATGTTTCTTGTAAAGGCTGTCTTGAGAAACAGGTAAGGAGCTGTTCCCAGGATCTTCTTCCACTTTCAGCAAACTAAAACACTCCACATGGCCCTCCCTCCTTATTACATTTCAAAGAAGGTGAGAATGCTGCAGGACGCTTACAAGCCAGGAAAAAAGTTATAAATATACAGCTTAACCCCATGTTCCCCCCTCCCTCCATTTAAATGGCAATATCATGTTGGAGCCTCTATTGGCATCTTCATTTTCACATATAAAATAATGCCAGCCCTATCCACTCGGATTGAAGTTGGCAATAATAGCTTTTTTATCTCTCTAAAAATGGAATAAAAAGGACTTTAGAAATTATAGACAAAATAAACTAGCAGATATTGTGGCTAAAATTTATGCCACAATCCTCTTAGTTAAACTTGAGAAAAATGCATTCCTTGCAGAAGAACGAAAAGGTTTTAGGTAGAGTTAAAAGCTATATAGATTTTATACGAAATAATGCATGTTAATAATCTAATACTGGCAACAAATTTGTCTTGAAATATCTAATGTACAGCAGTGAGGTAAAACAAGGTTTGCATGGCATGCTTTCTAGATGTTAGTGCAGCATTTGACTCAATAAACAGAGAAATATGTTGGAGGAAATGGATTGCCCTCAAAATGGAGCTCAGACTGTTGCCCTGATCCAAGCCCTTGCTTGAGAGGGAGGTTTGGGCTCAATGGAGCCATGAGAAGAAGGATCTATGCTTACCAAGGGGGAGGGGAAAGATGCATATTTGAACCCTTGTTATTCAGTATGGATATGAATGACTTACCAGGACTTATGAAGGAACCCAAAACAGATAATAAATAAATGTTATTTCATTTCTTGACAAAAATTACTAAATTTTTTACTTTAAATTACTACTTAGCAGACAAGTGAAATGCAGGGCACGTAGAATACAGTACTTGGATTTCAAAAAGGCTTTGATAAAATAAACCACAACCTCTTTCTCAGTTAAACTAAAAACATGTGGGATAGACAGCATCACCCCCAGATGGACTCAACCTGTGGTCCTCAATGGAAGTACATCTGCATGGAGGGAAACAAGCAGTGGGGGACCGCAAGGCTCCATTTTAGGCCCAGTCCTCTTCAACATCTTCATCAATGGTTTGGGTAAGGGGAGAAATGGGGAAATCATCAAATTTGAAAACACTAAAGTGGCAGGAATAGTCAACACCCCAGAAGATAGGCTCAAGATCCAGATGGATCTAGATGGACTTGAACCCTGGCCCTATATAACAACATGAAACTCAATGTAGAGAAATTTAAGGTTTTACACTTAGGCTAGAAAAACCAAATGTACAGGTACAGATTAGGTGAAACCTGGCTCAATAGCAGTAACTGTGAGAGGGATCTTGGAGTCCTAGTGGACAATCACCTAAATATGAGCCAGCAATATGTGGCAGCAGCCAAAAAAGCCAATTCCGTCCTAGGTTGCATTAACAGAGGGATAAAATCAAAATCATATGAAGTATTGGTACCATTTTATAATGCCTTGGCAAGACAACACTTGGAATAGTGCATCCAGTTTTGGCCACCATATTATAAAAAAGTTGTAAAGACTCTGGAAAGAGTGCAGAAAAGAGGAACTAAGACGATGAAGGGCCTGGAGACTAAAACATATGAGGAACAGTTGCAGGAATTGAGTATGTCTAGTCTAGTGAAAAGGACTAGGGTTGACATAATAGCAATGTACCAATATTTGAGGGGCTGCCACAAAGAAGAGGAGGTCAATCTATTTTTCAAAGTACTAGAAAGCAAGACAAGAAACAATGGATGGAAACTAATCAAGGAGAGAAACAACCTAGGAATAAGAAGAGATTTCCTAATGGTGAGGAATGGAATGTCTATCCTTCAGAAACTGTGGGTTTCATTGGAGGCTTTCAAGAAGAGACTGGACATCTGCTTGTCTGGAATAGTGTAGATAGATACAGGTTAACAGAGTTGGAAGGGACCTTGTAGGTCATCTAGTCCAGGCAGACCCTACGCCATTTCTGTCAGATGACTGTCCAATCTCTTATTGAAAGCTTCCAGGGATGAAGCTCCCACAGTTTCTGAAGGCAACTTGTGTTCCTTTGGTTGTTCGGTCTCACTATCAGCAAATTTCTCCTTGTTCAGTTTCCATCCATTATTCCTTTCCAGCCTTCAGGTGCTTTGGAAAATAGTTTGACCCCCTTCTCTCTGTGGCAGCCCCTCAAATATTGGAAAACTACTATCATGTCTCTCCTGGTCCTTCTCTTCACTAGATTAGCCATGTCCAGTTCCTGCAACCATTCATCTTATGTTTTAGCCTCCAGTCCCCTCATCATCCTGGTTGCTCTTCTCTGCACTTTTTGGCTGCTGCTGCACACTTTTGACTCATATTTAATAGGTTCTCCACTAAGACTCCAGGATCCCTCTCACATTAAGCCTGGTTTCATCCAGTCTATATGTGTATAGGGTCCACTGCTTGAGCAGGGGGTGGACTAGAAGACCTCCAAGATCCCTTCTAACTCTTTTATTTTGTTGTAAGTTGTGTTTTAGGTTCAAATTTCTAGCATGCTAAATTCATATTGGAACATGCTGATTTACAGTGATAATGTGATATTATCATACTTATACATTGGATTGTATACTCTGTAAAGAAGACTTGGCTATTGGCATAAAATTTAATCTATGGAAACTAACAGACTCTGAAAATTGTGGCTGTTAGAACAGGCAAAACTTCAATTAAAGACCAATCTTGGATTCTACTACTGACAAATTATATTAGGAACTGAGGTCTCCCTGTTTCTTGTACAACTGGAGAAGAAGCTAAAAAGTTTCCTCCACAAAGAATCTTGGCCATAGAAGCAGAAAAGAATTGTAATAGGCCTTTTATTTCAATAGAATCCTTCAGTTGGCATTTGCACATGTTAACCTAATTGCAATAAATTGTAGGGGTGATACAGTAATATGATTTACATTTTTATAGTTTTTTAATTTTTTAATTTTCCACTTTTATTATACAATCTTACTAATATTCTATCTTTAATATTTTAAACAATGTCTAATTAACAAACTATTCTAATACATTCATGAGTTGGATTTAATAAAATGTAATATTCTGGATTTGATCTGACCCCAAATATAACAGAAAAAACACATTTTTCAGGTCAATCATGAAATAGCTGAAGAGGCTCTGAATGATAAAAGGAAATTCCCCTTTTTCCATCGAATGGAGCCCAAACAAGGGTTCCAGTACCCAGCAATTGTCCAACTGCTCCTCCAGTTCAGATGGACCCTGATTGGCCTCTTTGCTTCAGACACAGAGAAGGGAGAGAATTTCATGAGGACTTTTACTCCTTTGCTTGTCAGGAATGGAATTTGTGTGGTTATATCACAACTGTTCTCAAAGACTGGATATACAGCAGCCCTCAGGGATTCCCTCTCTAAGTGGAGACAAGTTAATGTCTTTGTTCATTTTGTAGAATATGATTCCATTTGGGACAGAATTCTTCCTTTCCATTTAGCACTTATGCGTTTGCCAGGACCCATTGAAGGAAAAGTCTGGATCCTCACAAATTTTGAAGGGTATGAAATGAACAAGCGCAGACTTCTCAAATACATCTATAGTATTTCGAACTTTAGTTATCTGGAAAAAGAAAGTGCAATGGATGAGGCAATTGAACCCTTTTTCTTTGTGGAAGAAAAGTTTCAAGATCATTATTTCCGCTGTTCTCTTTCAAAGAACGTCTTTTCTGTCAAAGGCCGCAGAAGATGCACCCAGAAAATGTCACTGGAGACCCAGGAGAAAAGGAACAGAAAACAGATCATAAATCACTATCAACCTTACAGTCTCATAAAGACCCTGGCCCATGCCATGAATGCTGCCTATTCTTCCAGAACGAGGAGGAGAACCAAGGAAGGTAAAAAGATGTTGGGATCTCCAAGGCTGCAGCCGTGGCAGGTATGGGGGTACTGATATGGATCCATGAATCTTAGATCCTTTGGAGAAGGAATCCAGAGGAGAAGGAGGGGAAGCATCTCAACAGATCTGGCCAATTTAGTTAATCAGGGAATCATGGTTCCAAAGAGTAGATTCCATCGCATTTTTATATTAAACACTGCTAATTTGAAAATGCTGTATTCTTTTTAAAATGATTTCCCATATGTAGGGGACGTGGTGGCTCAGTGACTAAGACACTGAGCTTGTCAATCAGAAAGGTCAGCAGTTCAGCAATTCGAATCCCTAGCACCGCGTAACAGAGTGAGCTCCCGTTACTTGCCCCAGCTTCTGCCAATCTAGCAGTTCGAAAGCACGTAAAAAATGCAAGTAGAAAAATAGGGACCACCTTTGGTGGGAAGGTAACAGCTCTCTGTGTGCCTTTGGCATTTAGTCATGCTGGCCACATGACCACAGAGACGTCTTGGGACAGCACTGGCTCCTCGGCTTAGAACAGAGATGAGCCTAGATGAACCTAGAATTGGAAACAACTAACACATATGTGCGAGGGGAACTTTTACCTTAATTCAACTCGGTAAGATCAGGAACCTGTAATCATGATTACCTTGTCAGGGACCCAGGCCACTGTATAATTTTGGGCATATTCTAGGTCCCCACTGTTAAATGATCGGTGTTGGTTGGTCGAATCTGTGGCTGTCTCTGTGTTATAACTTGGGTGTAGTCTGTCTAATTGTGATCTGAGTTTGCAGCCCATCAGCAATTCTGCTGGGCTGCGGTTTGTAGTTGCGCTGGGGGTGATAAGTTGTACTAGCAGGTATTTGTCAAGTTTGGTCCCATTTTAGCTAGAACCTCTTTGGTTGATGGCACCATCTGTTCTGCTTGACCATTTGTAGCCCAATGGAACAGCGCTGACAAGATATGTCGGATTCCTTCTTTCAGCCAAAAAGGTTTCAAATTGTTTGGCGTGAATTGGGGTCCATTATTGGAAACTGGTACGTCCAGTAGGCCATGTATGGTGAACAATTGTTGTGGTACCCAGAAAACTGCCTCAGCCATTGTAGAGGACATGCTAATCACTTCAAGCCATTTGGAATATATGTCCACCATTACTAAAAATGTGTGCCCTGAACAGATCCTGCAAAATCAACGTATGCCAGGGGTGAGTTTCAAAAAAAATTACTGCCAGTTTGGTGGGTGTGGCTAAATGGGGGGCATATGACTGAGTGGCCATGGACAACTTGATGTCACTCATGCACACTCAGTCACATGACCCCCCCCCACCAAGCCATGGCCACCAAAAGGGTGGCAACATTTTTTGAGGGGGGGGCACAAACAGAGAACCTGGCCCCCATTCCCTCAGTCTCCACATCACTGCCCACCACCAATTCGACTGCATGCAGCTCCAGACGAGCCATGACAGAGTGGGCTGAGGAGAGTGCCATAAGCCAGGTCGATCAACGCAGCGTGCTGCTGCAGGACTCCGCACTTGAGCGGCTCCCACCTGTAGTTGGCGGCTGAAGCAGTCCGGGTTCAGTGAGCGCTGCAGGGCCAGGAAGCATTGCCAGAGCTGGGACAGGTCCAGGGAGAAGCCACGCGAGCAGCCCAGCACCTTGAAGAGATCTGCATGGGGCTCTGGCAGCTGGAAAGCGTAGCATGAAAGGCGGAAGCCCCCGAACCCAGCGGGGCAATGCAGCTCCAGCAGCAGCAGCACCCGGCCACCTGGGATCGGGTTTGCCACGGGGCCCTCGTGTACAACATCTGCCGCTACATCCGCTCTGGCAGCTGGGTGCCCCATGCCTGCCCTCTCCATGCAGTAGGGGCTCTTTACTGTCCTGCTCGGGAGACGGAGCCCGGGAAGAAAGGAAACGGCGATTCAGGCAGCCCCGCCCTGTATCCCCACCAACTAGGGAACACACGAGCATCAACTGAATGGATTAGCAATTGTTGGCAGCCAAACAACTACTTTTGTATTAACACTCCTGCTAAAGCAACATTGCCATGCATTAATAAATGATACGTAATTTTGAGGCAGTGGGGAGGTTGCCACTCGATTCTAAGATATGGGAAGAATGCATAGATATTTTAGCCCTGTAACATTTTGCAATCCACCAACCCCTTTCTCTGAGGAGTCCATTGAAATGTAGGATGTGCATCATCATCATCGACATTGATATTATTGGGCTTTTAAAATTGTTGATCAAATTAAGAAAGAAGCCAAGTGGGGCTGGAGGAGGCGCCGCCGCAACTGACGACTTGTCGCTCTGGATTTGTGGCTTTATCAAGGTTTGCTTTTTAAAAAAGTCTCCCAAGACAAGCTTGAAAACTTCCAAGGTTGCTTCTGGAAGGGGCAGGAAAATGGGCAGCATCCCCCCCCCCCCCGTTCCCAGGCACCTCCAGCCTTGGAGCCTGCATCAAATCCTGCCCCTTGCACAGTAAAGGCAATTAACAACTTCTCGCACTCACGAGGGCTGAGAGTTGCTCCAAGGCTTCAGGCTCTGACGCTCCAAGGCTTACAGGCACCCAGAGGGGGGGGGGGAATGCTGCCCATCTACCTCCTCCCATAGCAACCTTGAAGGCATTCAAGCTCGTCTGGAGAGGCTTTTTTTTTAAAAGAAAAAGCCGAAAAAGCCGCAAGATCCGGAGCTGCCAGTCTCCGGTAAGATGCGCATCTCGTGGCCTCGCTTGCTCAGAGATCTCCTACCCTCCCGCTCACCCAGCCCCCCCAACATCCCCCTGCCTGGGCGCAGCCACTCAGCGGTTCTTTCTTCTTCTGTTTCCAAACTAAGGCCCGGTGGGTTGATTGGTTGGTTGAAGTGCAGTTGGATCCTAATGCTCCATCACTGGAGGCTTTTAAAATGGAGAACTTTTTGGCTACCAACTGGCAAAGAAAGCTCTCAGCCATGACCGGCACTGCTGCTGCTTCCACTAGCTGGGCAGGCAAAGGGAGCGGGTGGCGGCTGCAGCCTCAGTCTGGTGGGAGCTGCGGGCCTGGTCTGGGGAGTTGGGGAGCGCCTCTCCTGGGCGGCGGCTGCGACATCTGCGGGAGGAATTCCCCTTCTCACCTCTGACAGGCCTTCCTTGCGGTTGTAGCCACAGCATGCCGCTCTTGCTGGCACGCAAAGCCGGGCCACAGGAACAGGCGGGTCCCATCCCGCATGTTGCACCTCCCTCCCAGCCTTCTCCCATGCCTCCATGCCATTTTTGGGCGTGCAACACGCAGGAGATTTGAGCTGCAGTTTACTCATAAGCAACATTGGCTGGGAGAGGCAGGGAGAAAGGCCAATAGTACTCACAAGTACACTGAGGCTCCTAAGTGGGATCAAGCCAGGGGTGGGTTCCAGCTGCCGCTACTGCTGGTTGCTCTGCGCATGCACAGAAGACAAAAACAATATGGTGGCACCATAAGAGGCACCGAGAGAACTGGTTCAAGGGCATGGTAGGCCTGGGTCGCTGATGGTTCCAGCAACCCAGGCTGCGAAGTTACTACCAGTTCAGCCAAACCAGTCCATACTGGTAGGAACTCACCTCTGACATGCACCCTAGACCATGGTGACTTAGGGGCCTCCCATTCATGAGGAGACGCAACAGGGGAGGGGGGTGCAGGTCTGGATTCCTGACATGGTATACATGTAACGACCCATTCTATTATGTCCTTGACCATGCTTGGCCACCAGACATAACACCTGGCTAATGCTGGAAGCAACTAGCACGCATATGCGGGGCAACCTTTACCTTTATGTGTGGGTTTGTGATTAGCTTCACTTTTGTTCCATCCCCACTGCACATGGGTCCATGTGCAGCTCGACAGGCAGCTAAATCCCCCTATGTGGATCTGGATGCTTTATTGGGAGAAGAGGGCAGGTGAAACTGAGGAGATGCAAAGAGTGGAAATCGAATAGAAAGACGAGATAGGCAGCATTAACTAACAGCCAGCAAAGAAGCAACTGGAACCTTCCCAGTGATGCTCCGTGTGAGGGAGGGAGGCCGTCTCCGGATGACCAGGGGTCTCAGTCACAACGGCTGCTTCCGTCTTCTCCAAAGGCTGACAGAAAATGGAGTCTGGCTTCAGACCTTATAGTTAGGCTTATCTGCCCCCGGCCACTAGGTGGGGCTAGAGGAACAACAGCATAACAGTTACATGTTGTGGCATGGCAACCTTTATAACTTAGGAGACCCCGAGACCATCTAGCCCAACACCTCCTCTCTGCAGGAATCCCAGTTCAAGCTTCTCTGACTGATGGATGCTCCGTCTCTGCATTCAGACAATCCATGAAGAGGGGACTGAACTTCTCTGCTTTACTGGCTCAGCTCTAAAACAGCTCATCCTTTCATCTATTCCTGGGCTTCATTGTCCTTCCCTGATGTAGATTTTGTGCAAATTCTCCTCCACGTGTGATGCCTGCAAGGGGACCTGGTCCTTGAGTTGGGGTCTCCCCAAACCAGAACGTTCACTTCCTGAGATTCTTACTGCTGCATTTTCCTTCTTTCCATGAACATCTCCCGGCTGACTCAGATTCTGTTTCCAGTTAACTATGATTTTGAGATCATTTTCACAAGCATACATATCAGGTTTTGATAGATCGGCGCAAATGCAGCAGGCGACTCGCTAGTGATTTCAGGACTTTTTATTTCCAGCAAAATGTGACTCCACTCTGCCGGCTGGGCTGCCGGAGCTCACCCTTTAAGGAGCTCCAGGCAGAACAGCCAGCCAATGACAACAGGTTAAATCTCCCACGGTCAGCACACCCAATCAACGGAGAGCATGAAACCTTATGTAGATTCCTGACGTATGTATGTACGTACATAACAGGTTTGGTATCCCTCGTCTTTCTTCCAGCCCATCATTCATGTTCTTATATGAGACTCTATTGTTAGTCAAGTCCTAGTTGCTAAAAATCAGATATTGTTCTACTACTTTTTACTTATGCACCCTTCTCTGTGTGCTAATCATAAATATTGTTTCTGGAAACTTGATATTCCTCTCATTATATTTTATTTTATTTGGAACAGTAAAATACAAGTTTTGGGAAATAAAACTATTGCAAAGACAAAACAAAATGAGACAGATTTTTTTTAAAGTGTGCATTAAAAACAGAAAAAAATATGCATATTGTCCCCCCAGTTGAATACAATACAGCTATAATAGTTTCTCCCCCTTGCAAAACAGGCCCACAATTATAAACTACACATCTATTTCCAACTACTTGACTTGTCATCTACTGTATTTGCTGTATATAAAAAATGTAGTTAACAATCCAACAATAAAGTTACATTTCAAAAATTCAAAATTGTCTGTTATCTGCTATTGTATTTAACTCACAGAAAATTTACAGGGGCTTCTTATCTACCACAGACCACCACAATCATTACCTCTGATCCATGCAGAATTTGTCCAGGGTTAAACATCATTGTTTGATTCTTAATAATAATACATTTCCTTAAAATTTTAATTAGGATCTTTCCCAACAACTGCTTTCCATTCCCCAAAGTCATAGGACCTCCTGTAAATTGAAACACGATGACATTTAAGACTTGTTTTCCAGGTAAATATGACAAGTTCATTCCCCAATCTCCCTCAATCTTCTTGAAAGAATCCATTTCATCAGTCATCCGTTCTGTCCACTTTGAGTCTTCAGGGTCCATGGCCTCTCCAACCATCTCCAAGCAGCCTGCTGTCAAACTAGACTCCTTCCTCAGGGATGCAAGTTAATTTCCAGTCCATCCATCCAATCCATCCGATTCAACGATTGTTGCTTGCTTCTGATTATCGCCTTTACGTTGATTTAAAACCATTGTTATTTTTTCAAACTTTTAAAATGATGTTTCAAATAAGGCTTCTAAGTTGAAAGACTTTACATTCTTTAAATCACATCAAATTAGCTTACTCTAAGATCGTATTAATGACCATGTTAATGACAACATAAAAAAATTGATGACCAATGGCAAATTGTTAACCATCACCTTTAGGATTCATAGGAAAGATTTTAAAGGGTTACAAATTATTTGAGTATCATTTTGAAGACAGTTTTTATCCACTTAGTTATCATACCATCCACCCCTCAAATTTATAATCCCATCACACAATTGTTTGTGGGTCCTATATTGAAATCCAGTTCTATCACCAGAGTTCCCATAATCTATTCAGGAAGTGTAATGATATGTGAGAATGACTTTTGGGATGAGGGGAAGAGAGGCTGCCTAGGGAAGGATCAGAGAAGAGGGGAGAATCCTGCAGCTGCATAATGGGAGAGAAAGAAACTCAGAAAGGATCCTCACTAACTTTTCAGGATGAGAAAACAGTTGGTGAGAGATTTGTTCTTTCAGATTTTCAAAAATTTTTTAATGTCACATTACAGTTAATTAGAATTAGCACATCTGGAGATGTTTTCCATCAGGATGACCAGGGAGAAGATTAGCCTGACAGATTTCTTCTTGATAAACCCATGCTTTCTGGCAATCAACCTGTTGTTTTCAAAGAGTTTATGGATCATCTTTTTTTCTCTGTTCATTTTAGCTGTCATCTGCTCTAGAATGTTTCCTGTAATTGACCAATCGTGTTGATTATATTTTCTCTATATTTTGTCAGTATATGATTGGCAAATTTTTGTCAAACTTTTTCAGTCACTTATGAAGATATTGGCAGTATTTGTACCCTATTTAACCATATTTGGAGACTGGATAATTATAGAAGAAAGATTCAATGTGGGATAAGAAACAAAGTTTTCTGTTTTTCAAGTTATTGGACGTTCCCATTCTAGTTTCATCCCTTTCTGGAGAAGAATGAATTTTGGAATATTTCCAGCATTGAATTGTACTTGGATCAAAATGGGGAGATAACAGCAGATCTGGGCATTGATATCTTCTTGGTTCTCTCCAAGGAGGATGCCTGGCAAGAGATTCTGGCGCATTTTGAGAGACAGAGACTGACTATCAACCAAGATGCTCTTTCACAGCTAAAGTTGCTCAATAAGGTACGATAAATTTTGGTGTCTTTTCTCTGTTTCCCAAAGCCTGAGGTCCCATTTCAAGTGGGCAAAGTCTATAGTCTTCAGGGTGGTTGGCCTTCCATGCCAGTTGGTGTCATGCAATTTGTCAGAGTTTGAGGCAGAAATCAAATCCAGAAAGCACACATAGGTAACTAATTCAGCCAGATTCATTAACTTCTCTTTATATATAATCAAACACATGAAAATAAATATACAATACCAATGGCTGATTGTTCCAACATGGTAGAGAGTACAAGCAAAGACAGGCAGAGGAAAGAACAGTTTCAGTTTCAATTCAGCAGACAGACTGGACTAGTTTGCAGCTTTTGCACAGACTGAGAGCTGAACCATGCCTAGCCTACAAACTGTTTCAGTTTCCAAACAGTCCCCATTGGCTGACTCAGTTGCTATGCTTATTCATTGGCTGACCTTGTTACCATGTTTCTGCCAGTCATGAATTCTCTGACACGCCTCCCTTCATGACTGGGATAGACATAAATTCAATTAACTTAATATTTTCCCCATGGTGCACTCCACCCAATGGCTTGGTCATTTTGCCTGCCAAATTGTCCTCTGAAGAACAGTGAAGCAAGCTAATCAATTTACGGTTTTTCGAATAGAGTTTTTATTGTTTTTTAGTACAAATAACATATTTATGAACAAAGCATTGTACAGGTTTTCATCTTTTACTTCCTCTTTTATACATAATCCCTTCCCTCCAGACTTTATTAAGTAGAAAAATATTTTTTCCCCAACATGATATGCTAGAAACAAAAGAGAGGAACTAAATGAAGAATCTGCCAGGGTCACATCTCCTACACCTGTTTGGAAGGAGTCAGAGATTTCATATTCACCTCAATGAAGCCTAGAATCTACTTATCTAATGTCCATTTCTCTCTCTCTCACACACGCAATTTTCCATGGATGGAGAGTCCTAACACATTTTCTTTGCCATTCCTTGTTTCTCTGCTCAGTCCCTGCCTCAGTCCAAATGTGCGGAAAATTGTCATCCTGGATTTGTCAAGAGGGCTCGAGAAGGAGAGCCAGTTTGCTGCTATGACTGCGTTCCTTGTCCGGAGGGGACCTTCTCCACTCAGGAAGGTGGGTCACACTGAGGAAAATGGGAGGCTTTGTGGAACTGGATCAATCCAGAACATTTTGATAGAAAGGGCAAGTTAAAAGACAGATTGAAGTTCACCTGTTTTTTTTAACCTGCACAATTTCTTATCTAAAAGTAAGTAAATCAAAAAGACTTTGAAGGAGGGGCTGGGAAGAGATAGGAGGAGGGGGTGGCAGACTGGGCAAGCTTTACTAACAGCAGAGGAAATTTCTCTTCTGCTTTTTAGTTTGGACTTGTGCTGCTAAATTCACCTTTCTAGGAAGATCTGAGTTCTTTGAAACTTGATTAATTGTTTTAGGTCCACCTTCTGAAAGGCCTTGCAATTCACTGTTTATTGGATCTTCCCCTTGAGGATCACTGAGAAGGTGTCACTGGTCCATAATATGGTGTGGTGGATAGTTATGAGGGGAACTCATTACACAAATAGTCTGCCAGTCATGTAGATCAATAAATGAGAGTAGAGCTGGAAGGGACCTGGGAGGTCTTCTAATCCTACCCCCTGCTCAATCAGGAAACCCTATACAATTTGAGACAAGTGACTGTCCAGACTCTTCTTAAAAACCTCCAAAGTTGAAGAACCAAAAACCCCTGGAGGCCAGTTGTTCCACTGATTAATTGTTCTCACTCATAGGAAGTTTCTCCTTAGTTCTAGGTTGCTTCCAGATGTTACAAGATACTGTAGGTATCCTCCAAGTCCAGTATATTAACTGCCATGTGGCAGGACCCAGGATGTTTGCCTTAAAAGATTATATGATTCAATATTAACCTCTAATAATGTAGCTTCCTATGAATTACATTACACATTACACTTGAAGAAATTAACATCCTAGGACTTCCCTCAATTTCATATACTAGCTACACTTTTTAAAAATATATATCCTTCTTATGCTCTTTTTAATGAAATCATTAAGAAATACTTCTTGGAAAATGCCCTTGGTATCAGTTGTTATCCAAAGAAGGTATTTCTTGTAAGATGAAAGGACAGAATGTTAAAGAAATATTGTTTTGGGGTTTTTCAGATACAGAAAAATGCACCAAATGTCCAGATGAAAGATATCCAAATGAAAACAGAATCTACTGTATCCCCAAACTTATAACCTACCTGTCTTATGAAGAACTCTGGGCATCATCCTGGTCTCTTTTGCTCTATTCTTCTTCCTAATCACAGGGCTTGTTTTAATCATTTTCATTAAATACAGAGAAACTCCCATTGTCAAAGCCAACAACCGGGACCTCTCCTACATCCTCCTGGTCTCCCTCCTGCTTTGCTTCTTGTCTCCTCTTCTCTTCATTGGTCAACCAAGGAAAGCCACCTGCCTTCTACAACAAATGGTTTTCAGCTTCGTCTTCTCAGTTGCCATTTCTTCTCTCTTGGCCAAAACCATCACGGTGGTGCTGGCTTTCCTGGCCACAAAACCAGGAAATCGAGTGAAGAGATGGTTGGGGAAGAGCTTGGCCAACTCCATCATCCTTTCTTGCTTTGCTGTCCAAATTATCATCTGCTCCATCTGGCTGGGAGCTTCTCCCCCCTTCCCTGACTCTGACCTCCACTCCCAGCCTGGAGAGATCATCCTGCAATGCAACGAAGGGACCGTTGTCATGTTCTACGTCACCCTCAGCTACATGGGCTTCCTGGCTGCCA
The DNA here is from genome assembly GCF_964273705.1 of Natrix helvetica. Classification (NCBI taxonomy): domain Eukaryota; kingdom Metazoa; phylum Chordata; class Lepidosauria; order Squamata; family Natricidae; genus Natrix; species Natrix helvetica. Next base: position 136,897,570 of record NC_138551.1, read on the forward strand.
TCTGCTTCACGGTGGCTTTCCTGGCCAGGAATCTGCCTGGGGCCTTCAATGAAGCCAAGCTGATCACCTTCAGCATGCTGGTCTTCTGCAGCGTCTGGGTGACTTTTGTGCCCACCTACCTGAGCACCAAAGGGAAATACATGGTGGCTGTGCAGGTCTTCTCCATCCTGGCCTCCAGTGCTGGTCTGCTGGTCTGCATCTTCATCCCCAAGTGCTACATTATCCTTCTGAGGCCAGACCTGAACACAAAGGAGCATCTCACAGCCAGAACAAATGTAAAAACATAATACCATTATGACATTGGAATTATTAATTGTTTTTATTTGAAAGGAGATATTAATTCTTTCTACAGTATGCCGGAGTCAAAGAAATCTATGTGTTTCAAAATGGGAAATTGCTGAATGACTGGAATTCCTGTAGTTTCCTTCCCTTTCAATAAATCTTGTTAAAGATAACTCTTTGAAAGTTATTCAGAGTAATTTGCTGTTCAGCAACAGCTACTGAGTGTGACATCTTATAAAAATAATTTGGGCACTAGTCACTATGGCTGAAAGTGTGTGTGTGTGAGAGAGTGTGTAGGAAAAAAGGTCAAGAGGAAACTGTGGGAACCAAGCACCAGCCTGGTTGCCTGATCCTCTCCCTGAGAATGCCAGAATGATGTGAAATGCCATGTTTCACTGGCTCTTAGCTGGGGAGAGAAATCTTCATCCCTTTTATATAGTTCTTTCTTGATTTCCTGATAAAACCTCCTTTGCCGAAAGTGGTCAGAAGAACAGCTGTCTGGGATTTCAGTTTGGAATTGTTTTTATTTTGGTATGTACTTCACAGCAAAAGAATATTAAATAAATAAAATGTGTAAAGAAATTTCCACTGTATTTTTTCTTTCTTTCATCAGCCAGAGAAACAAAATAGCGGTTTTCACACCCTTTGATTTTCCACTCTACAATTTCTACCTAAAGCATTTTCTCTGGTTCTCTTCCAAGCTTGTATTGTCTGTGAAGGGCTGGAGAAGATGCCCAGAGAAAGGGGACCTTGAGACTCTCCCCAGGAGGAGGTTGAAGGGATCCTGTCTAAAGGTAGCCGCATCATTGACCAGGTCACAAACCTTCAATGCTGCATAATGCCCTCCTGAGGAAACCTGCCCATCTCCCCAAGCAAGGCAGGGACAGCCTTCACAAACCTTCAATGCTGCATAATGCCCTCCTGAGGAAACCTGCCCATCTCCCCAAGCAAGGCAGGGACAGCCTGTGCTCTGTGGCTCTTCTCCAAAGGACGCTGGGGGGTTGCGCTTGGGGGCAATTACTTGAAGGGTGGCGGAAACGGTGAGTGGGTAGTGTGGGATGTTCTGGCTAACCCGGGGGTGTGGGAGCAGTGCAGGTGATGGGCGGGCAGGATGGCTTTATGTTTGGCCGAGGGGGGAGGGGAGAAGGGATGCTGCAGAAGATGCTTGTGGAGGGGCAAGAGGGGTGAGGGAGGGAGATTTGCTAAGGGTAGCGGGGTGTGTGTGTGTCTATGTGTGTCTGGGATTGTGTGTGGGAGGTTGGTTGTGGGAGGTTGTTTTTGTTGTTGCCTGTTTTGTGGGTGAATGAGAGCATTTGAGGAGGGGGCTTAAATCCAGGGAGGGAATGGGAGGGAAAGTGAGAGCAGTGGGTGAAGATCGGGCAAAGCATGTGAGAAAGGCTGCGGAGGAGTTGCAGGAGAAGCGAGTTAAAGAGGCCAAAAGAACCACCATTCTCCTGGAGCGTCTTCGGTGCTCAGCAGGGATGCGGAGGGCAGGGGAGTCTTTTCCTCCCTCTTTCTCCCCGTGAAGAAAGGTGGGGCTCTCCCCATTCCCCCCCCCTTCTCAGAACCCCGGCCCCTCCCTTCACTTTGCTGTGCCCGACAGTCCCATAACTCCCACAGCTCCGAAGCCTCTTGGCATCCCCTGCTAGCCTAGCCAGAGCGCTGCGTCGCTCTTCCCACAGGGGGCGCTCCGACCATACTGTTCGCGGACGCAGCCAGGCGGAGCTTGTAATGATGTGTATGTTTTATGTTATATCTTAAGTTCAATTGTTATGCCCAGTTCTTTATGCATGTTAGGAAACAGTTAACGTTTCTAGTCATGTGATCTGGGGGCAGGAAGTAACTGCTGCTGAGTAAAGACAAGCCTCTGGTTCAAGCTCCTTGCTGTCTGCCTTTATTTGTATTAACTCATCACATGGTACCAGGAGTGGGATGAGAAGAGGCATGGCAACAAACAGCAACACAAAGAACACTCCTTCCCTGGATTTGGAATCAGGGAACATATCTGAAAACTGGTTAAGGTGGAGGGAGCTGATAGAGCTTGTGTTTGCAGGACCTGATACAGACAAATGGACTAATCAGTAGAAAGCAGCACACTTTCTAATATGTGTGGGACAGAAAGGATGTGATGTGTGCAGAGCCTGGCAAGCAAGTGGGGAGATCACTGCAGAGAACAAAAAGAAAACAGAGGTACTGTTTGCAAAGTTTGAAGCATACTGCAACCCGAGAAAAAACTCCACAGTGCAGAGAAAACTGTTTTATGAGAGAAACCAGTGTGGAGGTGAATCTGTGGATGATTGGGTGACCCAGCTGCGCTTGCTTGCCAAAGACTGTGCTTTTTATGATGCTGGAGATATGATTAAAGACCGTATTTTGATGGGCAGTAAGTCTAAGGAAGTCCAGGAAAAACTGCTGCAGGAAGAAGACTTAAATCTTGAGAAAGCCGTAAGGATTGCCAGAGCATATGAAATATCAAGAAAAGACATGCAGATACTGGAAGGAACACAGCACCAGATCATTGCTATAGAAACTCAAAGCAGTAGATATGGTCAAGAAAGGGCATACAAAGGAACAAAAGGCATCTATGGCACTGGAACAAGTAACAGAGAAGCAGCTTGTGGATATTGTGGAAATATGCACCATAAAAACAGTGTCTGTTCTGCAAGAGGGCAAACATGCAACAAATGCAGGAAAAGAGGACACTTTGCCAGGGTGTGTAAACTGTCTTTGCAAACCGAAAGGCCACAAACATGGGCTGTATATGCTATAGAGGACAATGATGACAATGCAGGGTCAAACTCGGACTGCTCCTCAATATATCTTGCAGCGATACAGAAAGCACATCAGTCTGCAGATGAAGCCAATGTAACATTACAGATAGGGGCCAACAAAACTCCAATCACATTCAAAATAGATATTGGAGCACAAGTAAATTGTGTGCCAAGCCACATATATCTGGAACACCTCAGGAATGAATCCCCTTTAGAGACTCTGAACCTACCGAATTTAATGGGATATGGTGGTGAAAAGCTGAAAGTAATGGGTCCCTGTCATGTACAATGTGCCTACATGGGATTGGAAAGGGCTTTACAATTGTTTGTGATAGAAACGCAAGCCCCAGCTGTGCTAGGTCTCAAATCAAGTAAAGAGATTGGACTTGTGAAGATAATAATGACTGTGGATGGTGGGCACAGAGGTCTGACAGAAGCTGATATTAAACATGAGTACTGTGGTCTATTCAAGGGCCTGGGGTGTCTCCCAGGCACAAGCCACATACGTATAAAAGAGGGTGCACAGCTTGTCATCCATGCGCCAAGGAAAATACCTCTAACTCTTGTGGATAAAGTCAGACAGGAACTCACTAGGATGGAGAAGTTGGGAGTAGTAAAGAGGGTCACTGAACCATCGGAATGGGTCAGTTCTATGGTTGTGGTGGAGAATAACACAGGTGCAATTCGCATATGCATCGACCCACGTGATTTGAACACAGTAATAATGAGAGAACACTACAAACTCCCCACCATAGAGGACATAGCACACAAGCTAGTAGGAGCAACAGTGTTCAGTGTATTAGATGCCCAGTCTGGTTACTGGCAATTGCGTCTTGACGAAGCTAGCAGTTACCTCACTACTTTCAACTCCTCTGCGGGTCGATGGGGCTTCACAAGGGTGCCTTTCGGCATAGCATCGGCACAGGAGATATTTCAAAAGAAATCACATGAACTAATTGCTGGTCTACAGGGTGTTGAAGCAATAGTTGATGATTTGTTGGTCTATGGAAAGGATCAAGTAGAGCATGACAGAAACCTTACTTCTTTGCTCAATCGATGTCGTGAAAGAAATCTTAAACTCAATCCAAATAAAATGCAAATTGGGGTAGGAGAAGTGACATATTTTGGACACCTACTAACCAAAGAGGGTTTGAAGCCTGATCCAAAGAAGATCACAGCAGTTCTTAACATGAAGGCCCCAGCCTCCAGAAAGGAACTGGAGACATCATTGGGCCTTTTCAACTATCTATCGAAATTCTCTAAGGGCCTCGCATCAAACAGACAGCACCGGTACGTACATTGCTGCAGAAGGATGCCATTTGGTGTTCGGATGCAAACATGGAAAGGACTTTTGACAAAGTGAAGAAACTGATCACCAAATATCCCGGGCCAGTACTGAGATACTTTGACGTAAATGCTGACACTGTGCTTCAAGTGGATGCATCCCAGTTTGGGTTAGGTGCTGTACTGACTCAACAAGGACGTCCAGTGGCTTATGCCTCACGTGCACTGACCACGACACAAGCCAATTATGCTCAAATTGAGAAAGAGATGTTGGCCATTGTGAATGGATGTGAGAAATTTCACCAGTACATATATGGCTGTCCAGTAGTTGTAGAAACCGACCACAAGCCGTTGGAGTACATACTACAAAAACCGCTAGCTTCTACACCTCCATGCTTGCAGCGAATGATTATGAAATTACAGCAGTATGACAGTGAAGTATAAGCCTGGGAAGGAAATTCCAATGGCAGATTGCCTGTCAAGAGTGTTTCCAGAAGGACATGAAGCCAGGGATGAACCTGAGTTGGAAGAGCAGGTACATACAATACTAGTCAACATGCCAATATCAGATGTACGGCTGGAGAAAATAAGACAAGACACCAAACAGGATAAAGTACTAGAGAAATTAACGTGCATCATGTGCAATGGCTGGCCAGAAAAACGCAAGAAGCTGTGTCCTGAGTTGCAGGAATTCTGGCCTGTGAAAGATGAACTATCCATTTATGAAGATATCATACTAATGGGTGACCGTATTCTTATACCTAAGTCCCAGCAGGCAGAAGTAATGGAACAAATTCATCAGGGACATTTGGGCATCACTCTGTGTAAGCGCAGAGCACGGGAGGTGGTCTACTGGCCTCATTTGGACACTGACATTGAAACACTTGTAAAGAAGTGTGACACCTGCCACACATTTCAAAAAACAATGCGAAAGAACCTCTTACACCGTGGAATGCTCCTTCACGGGCATGGCAGAGATTGGCTATGGACATTTTTCATTTTGGAGACATACACTATCTGATAATAGTAGACTACTACAGCAAATACTTTGAACTAGTGCAACTGGGAAGTTTAAAAGCGGCAACAGTCATATGGGCCTTCAAGACAATACTTTCACGACATGGAGTGTGTGAAGAACTGGTGTCTGATAATGGGCCACAATTCTCATGTGCCGAATTCCAGTGCTTCCTGTGTGAATGGGGAATTAAGCATAAACCCACAAGCCCTTATCACCCACAGGCCAATGGTCTAGCAGAGAAGTATGTTGGCATAGCCAAATCCATCATACAGAAAGCACAAACGTCAGAGCAGGATGTGTATTTGGGCCTACTAAACTATCGTGCAACACCCATTGAGGGATTATGCTCACCAGCTCAGCTGTTAATGGGAAGAACACTGAGAACTACAGTGCCTACTGCTCCACATAAATTGCAGCCTCGTTCCATTGCACATGAGCGGGTAATAGCTCAGAGGGACATAAACATGAGAAAGCAAAAACTGTATTTTGATAAATCTACCAAGCCTCTTCATCCACTGTGTGCCGGGCAAGCTGTGAGACATAGAGTCACTGGGAAAACATGGGAACCTGCTCGAATTGTCAAAGAGGGCAATTCACCAAAATCATATGTAGTTGAAACCAAGTGTGGACAGCAATTGAGAAAAAACAGGTGTCATCTGCGTCCAGACACGGCTGCCGACGCTGCGTCGGAAGAAGAAAACAACAAGGAAAGTGAAGCGCAGCCACATGATGGCACAAAACTTCTGAACACAGATATACAGCCTACCGAAAACGCCAAGAACAATGTAAGCATATCAGCATGTGACAATGCTGGGACCGACTCACAACTTGATAGTAACTTTACTGATGATCAAACAGCGGTAACATTCTCTCGCTATGGTCGAGCCATTAAACCCAAAATACGGAAAGATTTTGTAACTTATTAGATGTTTTATACTTAAGAGGGGAGATGTAATGATGTGTAAGTTTTATGTTATATTTTAAGTGCAATTGCTGTGCTTAGCTCTTTAAGAAGGCTAGGAAACAGTTAACCTTTTTAATGATGTCATCCAGGGCAGAAGTTAGTTTACAGATGGCTGCCACTGAATAAAGACAAGCTTTGGTCAAGCTCCTTGCTGTTTGCCTTTGTTTTATGCCAAGGTCATCACAGTGGGGATCGGGCAAAATCCGACCTGGGTTCCTACTCTGAGCCCCCAATCTGTCTTGAGGTGAAAACGGGAAGAAACAGATCTCAAATTAAATGAAAACAGAGGTTTTCAAAGTCTATGGGAAACTGCATTAGCAATAATAGCCTGCCATCTCTTGTCTCCACCTGCCATTTTGCGTATGGCAGGTGGAGACAAGAAATCGCAAAAGTTAATATGAATAAAAATGATCAGGGTGGAGATCGGGCAAAATCCGACATGTGTTCCTACTCTGAGTCCCCAATCTCTCTTGAGGTGAAAATGGGGTGAAATAGTCCTCAAATTAAATGAAAAATCAATTTGTAAAGTCTATGGGAAATTGCATTAGCAATAGTAGCCTGCCATCTCTTGGCCATTTTGCATATGACAGACACAACCTATAATTCCAAAAATTAATAAAAATAAAATAAGGGTGCAAATCGGGCGAAATCCGATGTAGGATCTTATTGTGAGTCCCCCATCTCTCTAGAGGTGAAAACGGGGTGAAATAGACCTCAAATTAAATGAAAACGTGAATGAGAATTTAGTCCTGTATAGCTGATGCTCTACTTCCCTCCTCTACATCTAGGAGACAAATGTGTCTGTCCCAGTTCTTGTCAAGATAGTTAAAGTCCCCCATTACTATTAGAGTGTGCTTTCTGCTGCATATCTTAGTTAAACGATTAGCAAAATGGTCATTTATATCCTGTCAACCATCCAAGTAGCAAGTAGCATATGCCAGGGGAGGGGGGCGACCTCCTGGGACATAATTTTACCAAAAGTATAATTTTACTTAGATTCATATGGGTACAGACCAGTGGTGGGTTCCTACTGGTTCAGACTGGTTTGGCCGAAGACGTAGTGGTTTGGCAGCCTGGGTCGCTGGAACCAGCAGCGACTCAAGCCTGCCACGCACTCGAACTGGTTCTCCTGGTGATACCATAGGCTCCACCATCTTGTCTTTCACTTTTGCACATGCGCAGAAGCATTTTTCCTGCATTGCGCATGCCTGTGCAGCATGCATAAAGCGTACACGCGATAGGCGTGCACGAGGCATGCACGAGCGAACTGGCAGTAGAGCCTGCCGGAACCCACCCCTGGTACAGATGAAGTGAAGCCAATTCTGAAGGTTGCCACAGGCAGCTGCGTAGGTGAAGTTCTCCTTTTCCCGCTGTCCATTGTTTGCCAATCCAACACAATCTTTGTGTTTTGGAAAACAGCCTGTGCCGTTTAAAGAGGACCCGTAACAGAGCCTTGAAGTGAATGAACTTCCACAGGGTGTGGCTGGCTCTCTTTAGTCCTTCCCCCCTGGGCTTCCACCCCCTCCCTTCCGATTCTGTTGTCAAGCTGCGAGGAAAATTGCAGGCAGGGATAGAACCCAAATCAGTGCTGAAGTTTCCTCTGTTTGGACAGGGGGGTCTGTAGAATACACCTGTGGCAATGTCATTCCTTTCCCCTGTTATGTTAACCCAAAGGGATTCAAGGAAGCCTTCATCCCTTTTTTCCTGCATTTCTAATGAAGTGTAGCTAGTTCTTCTATAAAATGCAAATCTGCCACTTCTTTGATTAGATACGTTTCTTTTGAATAATTTCAACCCTCCAGCTAGATGTTGCATGTTCTACATCTGTACAGGACACGGTGGCTCAGTGGCTAAGATGCTGAGCTTGTCGATCAGAAAGTTCGGCAGTTCGGCGGTTCAAATCCCTAGCGCCACATAACAGAGTGAGCTCCCGTGACTTGTCCCAGCTTCTGCCCACCTAGCAGTTTGAAAGCAAGTAAAACATGCAGTAGAAAAATAGGAGCCACCTTTTGTGGGAAGGGAACAGAGTCCTATGCGCCTTCGGCATTGAGTCATGCCGGCCACATGACCATGGAGACGTCTTCGGACAGCACTGGCTCTTTGGCTTTGAAACGGAGATGAGCACCGCCCCCTAGAGTCAGGAATGTCACTCTTGGGAATATGTGAAATGGAAAAGCACATTATTTACCTACATTTCCATAGTATTTGGAGTTTTCTTCCACAGTTGAAAAAAAGCCCAAAAGATCATGCATTTGACGGCAGTTTCTTTGTCGAGTGCCAGTTTCACAAGCATTATTTCCACTGTTCTCTTTCCAAAAACGCCTTTTCACAGGAATTCACAGTCGTATAAAGAAAAGAGGTTTTGCAGGGACCAAGACTTTGCTTCTTGCTTTCTAAGGAAGCCTCGGTCAGAACCAGTTGCTCCTGTCCTGCGAAATAGGATTTTCTATGAGATCCGCTATCTTCTCTCCATCCCCGTATTGGTTACTTTGCAACTGGCTCTTCCCCCAACACATTGGGCTAGCATGAGCCTGGAGTCCAGGAGACGTGGGTGGAGAAAACCTGGGGAATGAGTCACACTACATCTTGACCAGAATGGACTGCCTGTGGCTGCACCATGTAAATAGTGGCAAGCAGGAGATTGGGAGTATCGTAAACTCCCTCAACCCTTCCAACATGACAACATCTAGGAGAAGAAGCGACTCACTCCAGAATTCCCAGTTTTTTCTTCCCCTAGAAATGGAGAAGGTTCAATGACCACAACCACCCCTGCGGTCTATGAATACCCTTTCTGAGAGAAGCAATAAACAGTTGTACTTTCTCAAACTTTGGCCTACCTTTGCACACTTGAACGACAGTCCAACAAGTTATTTGTTTCCAACTATAGACCAATAATGGGCCTATATCTACATGGAGGACGTAAGCAGTGGGGCACCATGAGGTTCCATCTTAGGCTCTTCAATGTCTTCATAAACGACTTAGATGAGGGAATACAAGGGGAACTTACCAAATGTGCAGATGATACTAAGCTGGCAAGAATAGCCAACACCCTAGAAGATAGGCTCAAGATCCAGATGGGTCTTGACAGACTTGAACACGGGATCCTATCTAACAAAATGAAATTCAATGTAGAGAAAAGTAAAGTAACAAAAACCAAAGCTACACATATAAACTGGGTGAAACCAGGCTTCATAGCAGTGACTGTGAGGGGAATCTTGGAATCTTGGTGGGCAACCAGTTAAATATGAGCCAGTAGTGTGCAGCATCGGCAGCTCTGCACATGCACACACTGGGAACAGGCTCCCGTTGTTCTTCTGCCTTGCTGATGTCAGACTCTGGAGGCTCCGGAGGCAGCAAATAACTACCAGATGGCCTTGGCCCCCTCTCTGCCTCTGATAAAAAAGCCCTCGTCCAAGCCTTCCCCAGACTCCAGGACTGGCCCATGTTCCTCCCCAACCTCCTCACTGTCCGAATCTGCTGCCAGCTCTGCTGACCGCTGGTGGGCCTCAACACTTAGCGAGTAATAAGAACCAACCAGGATGGCTTCCAAACCAGGATCAGTGTCTTTGGGGTTGTATGTCAGTCCAATTAAGCATGGAATATTTCACTTCTGATGGCCCTAAGAAATCATGGTTTGTGCATTACACAAAATCAGTCAATAACCAATGATCTCCTCAAGTCCGTTTCTTGTTCTCAGAATGGAGGTAACATCTTCAGACCATTCTGGAGGGTCCATGGGGGACCCCCATCTTCCTCAGAGTCATAGAGGCTCCCCTCCAGGGTGAGGCTGTCCACCTTTTCCTCCCAGGCAATGCTCGATCCCCCTTGGAAGACCCAGCCCTGCATGGCTTCTCCCCCACAGGAGCCTCTCCTGGAAAGTCACGGAGCCCAAGCAAGGCTGGAGAAACCACAGGGGCTGCGTCCCCCCAACACTCAACCCTGGACCCATAAACCAGGATAGTCTATTCCCAGGATTGCCCCAGATCCCCTCCTCCTTCCTGGCCTTCCTGGGCCTTCTCTGTGGGTCTGGGCTTTGCTTTCCCCCGGATGCCCCATGTATGGAAAGAGGTGGCAGTGCAACATGAGATATGATCTCAACCCTTCCCAGGACTCAGAAGATGGAACCTGGAAGGGGATTTTGCAGATCTGCTTCTCTTCCCCAATATGAGGCTCCCCAGCTTCCTCCTCCCAAGAGGGGCTCCCCATTCAGCTGGGCAGAGTCCTGTCTGGCATCCCTGCAAGAGCCCCCTTGCCTGGCCTCTGCATGGGAAAGGGTGGCAGGGGAACATGGGATTTGGGCTTCTGCATTCCTGGGTCTCTGAAGATGGAAGTTGGATTTTGCAGATCAGCCTTTTCATCTGCAACACAAGGATCCTGAGCTCCCCTTTTCCCATTCCTCCCTCCCTCCCTCCCTCCCTCCCTCCCTCCCTCCCTCCCTCCTTCTTTCCTTCTTTCCTAGCCTTCGCAGCCTTGATTTCTCCATCTCTATTCACTTGGTTTTTTTTCTAAAAACTGCCCCTGATTTTTTTTTAACTCTGCAAACTTCTGGTAACTAATTTTTCACTAAAGTTCATTTTGTTTTTAGAAACTGACTGCACTATTTCATCAGCCCTTTTGTGCGATGCCCTTGAGCATAGCTTTCAAAATAAAGTAAACTTTGGTTTCAACTCAGCCGGCAGCTATTTTTCAGATCTGTGACATGCTCTGGCATTAACTGGCCTCTGGGATTTTTCTCTTTAACCACAATGCCAACAAAAGTCACATTTCTTTTTATTTTCAGCCACAAGTTCTGTGTATTCCATCTGGGGCCAGTTTCTACCTTGGAGAACCCAAAACTCTCAATTCTAGATGATGAATTTAATTCCAACTCTTCCTCTATTATTATGAATCACATGGGGATTATTTTAATTTCATTTCCCTCCAGAGAATTTCCCAACAACCTTTGAGTCCAAGAACGAGTTGAATTATCCAGGGATCTGTCCTGAGAGGGAGAATTGTGATAAAAGTTTCAGCTTTGCTCTTTGGCCGAATCCTCCAGGGGAGACTTTGGTCAGAGAAATATGGAGTTTGGGGACAGGCAGGGTCTGTGCTCTTGAATGTACGTCTCTCTCCTTTCCAGGTGAAGCTGAGTGTTTCTCTGTGTTTCAATCAGGAAAGTCACTGGATCATATTCCACCTTGTGAGAGCCCTTTGAATTCTTCTAATTCTTCTTTAGAAAAAGGAAGGGGATTGATTGATTCACCCCATGAATTATGGACCTCCTGCTTCTGCTTCTGATGCTGCTTTTGTCTCATACAGTCTCTGGGAAGCTGAGAATGAAATGCCTGCTGAGTTTGGGGCATCAGGATGGAAACAATCTACGGAGCTTTTATAAGCCAGGAGACCATCTCATTAATATAGTCATCAGTGGAGAGAAAAAAATGCATGTAAAATTGCTTTTCAACGTGGCTCCTTCTGTTCAGCTTGTTTTCAATGATTCGTAAGTCATTCAAGGTGATGGAGTTGCACTCCCTCCATTCTAATACTCTCCTTTTCTGTTTTTTTATTTTTCTTTTATTCCTATATTGCGGAAATATGTCTAACTTCCTGAATGATTTTGATTTCCATGTCTTCTCTCTTTTGTCTGATTTTGTGAAAGAGACTCAAATCCAAAAATGGGTCTGAAAAAAAGCTGAAAGGACTGCAGATTATTTTCCTCTCTCAGTTCAATCCTTAATTTATCACTTGAATAATCAATTTTATTTAAAGTAGTGGTTGAATCAGTTGTAGTTGTCGTACCTCAGCCCATTTCCATATTTGTGTAACTGATCATTGGTTTTGAATCAATGTTGGCTTAAGACTCAGTAGGCTTCTGGAGGATTATATATTAAAAGAAGTATTTGTTGTTGCTGCTGATTATAATGACATTTTTTTACAATAGGAATTTTTATGGTTTTTTACATGGCTTACCATTCGTTTTCAACATTCAAGTCGTCAACAAGAATTCCCAGCTCCTGCACAATCTCACACTTGGCTACAACCTCCATGCCAACTATATGAGCACTTTCCGCACTTCAGATGCCTTGCTGGACATTCTCTCCACTGGAGAAGCCAATGTCCCCAACTACGGATGTGGAAGGAAGGACAACCTTCTGGCACTTATTGATGCAGCTAACAGGGAGATCTCCATCCAGATGTCAACATTAGGAGGCACCTACAAAGTCCCACAGGTTAGTGTGTTTTTCTCTCTCTGGTAAAGTGAGGGGTGGGTGAGCAATAGATGCAATCATGTCTTCTCCATGGAATTCAAGAGCTACTTTTCTCCATATTAGAAAAAATGTCAATATTTCACCCCATTATGTCCATGTTGAGATTTATCATAAAAGACCTGAAGTGCAAATAATACATTCCCTGGAGAAGACATTCTACCAACTATTTAACTGACCAAAAAATATCCCTGGTTGTTGAGGCCTCTATTGGCTCCTTTATTTTCACATATAAATAATGCCTTTCCTATCCAGTTGATTGTAGTTGGCAATAGTAGCATTTTATCTATCTAAAATGTGGAATAAAAAGGACTCTAGTATTTATAGTCCAAATAGACTAGCGGACATTGTGGATAAAATTTATGCTATGATTCTCTTAGTTAAACTTCAGAAAATTACATTCCTTGCAGAAGAACCAGAAGGTTTTAGGTACAGTTAAAAGGCATACATATTTTATATGAAATAATGCATGTTAATAATCTAATATTGGCCACAAATTTGTCTTGAAATATCTAATCTATATAATTGAGGTAAAACAAGGTTTGCGGGATTTCTAGATGTTAGTGCAGCATTTGATTCAATAAACAGAGAAATGTGATGGAGATAATGGATTGCCCTCAAAATGGAGCTCAGACTGTTGCCCTGATCCAAGCCCTTGTTTGAGAGGGAGGTTTGGGCTCAATGGAGCCATGAGGAGAAGGATCTATGCTTACCAAGGGGGGGGGGAGATGCATATTTGAACCCTTGTTATTCAGTATAGATATGAATGACTTACCAGGACTTATGAAGGATCCAAAAACAGATCATAAATAAATGTTATTTCATTTTTTGACAAAAATTACTAAATTAGTGGACCAGCGAAATGCAGTGCACATAGTATACAGTACTTGGATTTTAGAAAGGCTTTGACAAAGTAAACCACCATCTACTTCTTGGTAAGCTAAAAATAGGTGGGATAGACAGCATCACCCCCAGATGGACTCAGCCTGTGGTCCTCAATGGAACTACATTTGCATGGAGGGAAACTAGCAGTGGGGGACCCCAAGGTTCTATTTTAGGCCCAGTACTCTTCAACATCTTCACCAATGATTTGGATGAGGGATAGATGGGGAACTCATCAAATTTACAAATGATACTAAACTGGCAGGAATAGCCAACACCCCAGAAGATAGGCTCAAGATCCAGGTGGATCTAGATAGACTTGAACCCTGGGCCTGTCTAACAAAAGAAAATTCAAGTAGAGAAAAGTAAAGCCTCACATTTAGGCTAGAAAAACCAAATGTACACTTACAGATTAGGTGAAACCTGGCTCAATAGCAGTAACTGTGAGAGGGATCTTGGAGTCCTAGTGGACAATCACTTAAATATGATCCAGCAATGTGTGGCAGCAGCCAAAAAGCCAATTCAATCCTAGGTTGCATTAACACAGGGATAAAATCAAAATCATATGAAGTATTGGTACCGCTTTATAATGCCTTGGCAAGACAGCACTTGGAATAGCGCATCCAGTTTTGGTCACCATATTATAAAAAAGATGTAGAGGCTCTGGAAAGAGTGCAGAAAAGAGGAACTGTTGAAGGGCCTGGAGACTAAAAGGTATGAGGAACAGTTGCAGGAATTCAGTATGTCTAGGGGAAATGACCTTCCATGCAAGGTCATCTCTTTTCATCAAGATGTGTTGGTTGTTTTGGAACCAGGGGTCTGCTAGCAGTTCAGTTTTGAGCCTCATGGTTAGGTCGCTTGCAAGTTGGTCTTGCCAGTCATGGCATTGCCACCTGGCGGTTATTTGGGCAACTATTTGAGTAGAGGGAATGATGGCGTCCACTACATGCTCCTGTTCGCATTTGTACTGAGGCATGCGGGAGAGGGCGCCAGCTAGAAAGTTCCTCCTGCCTGGAATGTGCTTTAAGACAAAATCAAAATAGTTGAAGTATTGAGTCCATTGGTCTTGTTTCTGTGGGGACCTAAGCGCCTCCAGTTTTTTGTGGTCAGTCCAGACTTCGAACGGTTTCTGGCTCCCTTCCAACTGGTGTCTCCAGGTTAGCAGTGCCCATCTCACTGCGAAAGCCTCCTTTTCCCATGCAGCCCATCGTCTCTCTGTATCTGTGAGCTTGCGGGAGGTATAGGCGCAGGGTTGTAAGTTTCCTTGGTTGTTTCTTTGGAGTAGCACCGCTCTCACTGCCCTATCACTGGTGTCTGCCTGGATCACAAAAGGTTGCTCAGGGTCAGGATGCTTCAGCACTGGTTCCTTTGTAAACATTTCATTTAGTGTCTCGAATGCCTCTTGGCAAATTAGGTCCCATGGTAGGGGTTGTCCTGGATGAGGTTTCATTCCTGGGCTCCCTGTTTTCAAGAGGTCTGTCAGGGTTTTGGCAATCTTCGAAAAGGAGGGGATGAATTGCCTGTAGAAGTTTGTGAACCCTAAGAAGGTTTGTAGCTGTCTGCGGGTGCAAGGGGGATGTCAGCTTAGGACGGCTTGCACTTTTGCTGGGTCCATCTCTATTCCCTCATTTGACACTCGGTAACCCAGGTAGTCTAACCGTGCACAGTGGAATTCACGTTTTGATACCTTGAAGTACAGGTTGGCTGCCAGAAGTTTCTCCAGTACTTGGCGGACCAGGGGTACATGGTCATCCATGGTCTCCGTGTAGATAAGGATATCATCTAGGTAGACGAGGACCCCCTTGTAGAGGTGCTCGTGCAGCACCTCATTTATTAACTGCATGAATACCGCTGGGGGCCCCTGTAGCCCGAAAGGCATCACTTTGAATTGAAAGCACCCTAGGGGGCAGTTGAACACTGTTTTCCACTAATCTTCCTCTCTGATACATACTTGGTAGTATGCTTCTCTGAGGTCTAGTTTGGTGAAGACTTTTCCCTTGGCGAGATGAGACAACATGTCCTTCATGAGGGGGATGGGGTATAGTTGTGTATGCACACCCCATTTATCCCTCGAAAGTCCACACACAATCTCATGATTCTATATTTTTTTTCTTTGAAGAGGACTGGTACCGCAACCCGTGGCTTAGCTGGCTCAATGAACCCCCTTGCTAGGTTTTTGTCTATGTATTTGCGCATCTCTTGCATTTCCCAGGGCATCATGGCATACAGTTTGGGCTTGGGTAGCTTTGCCCCGGGGATGATTTCGATGGCACAGTCTGTCTCCCGGTGGGGAGGCAGAACATCGCACTTGGCCTCGCTGAATACTTCTACAAGGTCCTGATATTCTTTTGGAATCAGTTTGGCCTCTGGGGTTTTGTCGGATGTGGTTGCCAGTTGTTCTTGTGGGCTTTCTTGGGGGATTTCCAGTGTGGGTGGTGTTTCTGCTTGCTGGTGTGGGTGGGGTTGGGGAGCCCTTGATTTGCTAAGTCTGCAGGTACCCCCTTGCCACCAGATAGTCGGTCCCCACTTGTCTAGCCAGGAAAGTCTCAGTATGACTGCATCTGTCATTTTGGGGGCTATTTAAATTGAATTACTTCCCAGTGACCCGCTAGTTCTAGCCTCACTGGTTCAATTAGGTGGGTGGCATAGGCTCCTCCCATTAGGGACCCGTCGACATGCTCGAACCGGATCAGGTGGGCCAGTCTTTTTGCTCTGATCCCCAGTTTCAGGACTGTGGTTAGGTTGATCAAGCACCTTGTGCAACCTGAGTCTATTAGGGCTTGAGAATCCCCCTGGTTTCCTGTTTTTGGGGCTGTGAGGGGTATTGGAAAAAGGAAAGGGTGAATTGATTCACTCACCATTGGGTCATTTTCTCCCTCGTTCGCTGTCATATGATTCAGGTGACTGGTTGTCATTGCCTGGGGTTCCATCACGTTTGCCTGAGGGGGAAGGGACCTTTGCAGCCTGGAGGGATTTCCCAGACGTGTTGGTGGTCTGTTTGGGCCCTTGTTTATTTATTTATTTATTTGTTTGTTTGGACTTATTAGTCCCCCCTCTCCCCACAGGGGACTCGGGGCGACGTACACAAGCAACAATAGTAAATGCAACAATGGTATATGGAGGAGGTAAAAAACAAATAAATAAATCACAATACATAAAAAGTTTAAAAATTCTAAACAATTAAAATAACCATTAAAAACCCTTAAAAATAACCCAGGGGTGGAGAAAATGATGGATTTATGCCAGGCCTGCTAGTCGAAACAGGTGGGTCTTCAGTTTACTGCGGAAGGAGCGGAGATCTGTTGTTGTCCTAATGTCTGGGGGGAGGTTGTTCCAGAGGGTAGGGCCCGCCACAGAGAAGGACCTACTCCTGGGCACCGCCCTCTGACAATCTCTGGAGGACGGCACCCGGAGAAGACCCTCTCTGTGGGAGCGAATAGGCCGCAGGGATGTATGGGGCAGGACACGATCCCGCAAGTAACTAGGCCCTATGCCATGGAGCGCTTTAAAGATGGTAACTAACATCTTGAAGCGCACCCGGAAGGCCACAGGAAGCCAGTGCAGCTCGCGCAGGAGTGGTGTTACATGGGAGAACCTTGATCTCCCCATAATTACCCGCGCGGCTGCATTCTGGACCAACTGCAGTCTCCGAGTGCACCTCAAGGGGAGCCCCATGTAGAGAGCATTACAGTAGTCCAGGCGAGACGTCACCAGCGCCATTCTGTACAGCCTATCTCCTCCGTCTAATGTATTTAATCGTTTTATGTTTGTATTCTTATCTGAACTGACTGTACGCCGCCCCGAGTCCCTTTTTGGGAGAGGGGGCGGACTAGAAATCCCAAGAAATAAATAATAAATAAATCTATCATTTGTCCATAAAGCCTTTCCCTGCTTCTATTCCAAGTCAGCTTGTGTGTGTGAAAGGCTGGAGAAGAGGCCCAGGGAAAAAAGCCCTTGAGATACTCTCCGGGAGGAGGTTGAAGGGATCCTGTGTAGAGGCAGCCTCTTCGTTGACCAAATGCTCTGGATTAGGGCATGAGCATTCAATGCCGCCTATTCATCCAGGTCAAGAAGGGGAGGGGGAGTAATGGGGATGGGGGGGGCACATCCAGGTTTCTAGGAAGAGGCACCCATGAAAAGTCTTCTGCTTTCCAACCACAGAGATTGTGGGTGGATCAGGAGTCAGCCTGAGGTTTCAGAATGGCTTCTGGTTGCCACTCGGATCCCTTTGCAAATTCCATTTTAAGCAGGTAGAAAAGGTTTGATGGATCAGACTGAGGTCAGTCTAAAATCCACTCTGACCCCCCAGATGCCTCTGGTCTGCCCACAAGCAGTGGGGAGGGACGTATCGCTTGGCCCAACATGGAACCGGGGAGGTGAGGGAATCGCCCAGTTCCCAAGGCTTCACTAGAACCGCTTGTGAATTGTATGAGCAGTTATGAGAACCAGATGAATTGCCTCGGCCTGCCCCCCAACCCACTCCTGAAGGTGTGCCCCCCCTGGTCCCCAGAAAGCGACTTGTCTCAAGATCCCGTGGACCACTTTGGCTCAGGCAGTGGAATTCCCCGCTGGTTCCCTCTCTCCACCAAGCGACAGAATCGCAGAAAGGCTGCAGATCCCAGAATAGGGGTTCCTTAAACTT
Source organism: Natrix helvetica (assembly GCF_964273705.1). NCBI lineage: Eukaryota > Metazoa > Chordata > Lepidosauria > Squamata > Natricidae > Natrix > Natrix helvetica. The sequence goes on from NC_138551.1 coordinate 136,915,658, forward strand.
CGGAATTGGGAGGGTCCAGAAAGAGCAGGAGGACCCAATGGGAATTCTCCCTTCTTCAGCGTCATCGGTCTCCGGGCAGAGTCTCCCTTGACTTTCCCCAGTGCAGGAGAGCTTTCCAGGCAGAGAAGAAGCCCCAGTTGGTTCTTCAGGCCAAGATCCCCCCTCTCACTTTCTCCGCTTCTCTCTCTCCGCAGAACTGGATCTCCTCCTTCAGGTGAAGTCCCTAAGGACTCTGCCCGGGGACCAATGACGCTCAAGCAGGGAGAATTCCCATTGGTGCTGTCGCTCGTTCTGGATCTTCCCATCTCAAAAGTCCGAAATAAATGAAGTGTCTGCCGAAGGAAGAGTTACTGCGCTGGAGGACAAGGGAGGAGGGAAAACTCCTCAGTCAGCGAGGACTTGGGGATCACAGTCACCACCCAATCCGAAGGGAATCTAAATCAGGAAGAGGCAGAGAGGATTTGCAGGGATCCCTTCTAGCCCAGCCTCCGATTCTCTGCCTCTCAATCCCAAATGGGAAGGAAACCCCACCCCTCTTTCGTTGGGCTAGGAAGAAATTTTGCCAGTGTAAAAGTGCAGATGGAGAGTGGAATTGTGATGAGTTTCTCTCCCCCCCCCCCTGGACTTTGCATATTTCTTCTGTGGAACAAGAAGCAATCCTAAAACAAAAGGCTCCTTTTTATTATTATTATATTAAGATTATGATGGCATAAAATAGAAAATAAAGTTAGTAAAGAAATTGGAAAGGAAAGGAGAACGATGGAATAAAGGGGGAAAGAAAAGAAAGGGAAAGGAAAGGAAGATAGAAGAAGGACAGAAAGGGAAAGCAAAGAAGTGGAATGGATTGATATTGCTCAAAAATCAAGTCTCAAGATCCCATGAACCCCTTTGGCTCAGGCAGTCCAGTTCCACACTGTTTCCCTCTCTCTGCAAAGCGAAGGGATCGCAGAAAGGCTGCCGAGCCCAGAACGGGGCTTCAGACCACACAATGCCTGAGAAAAGCCAGATGTGCAGAGAAATGCAGGCTACAACCAGCGAATCGCATTTTCCCAGGAATCGACGAAGCTCCAGCGGACCAATAGGAATTCTCCCTTCAAGCATCATCAGTCTCCGGGCAGAGTCTCCCTTGACTTCACCCGATGGAGGAGAGAGTTCGATGCAGAGAGAGGAGGGAGGGGGAATATTTTCATTCTTGGGGGGCCGCAGCTCAAGGGGGTGCATTATGCCAGTCCTGAAGGGGTAGATTTCCTCCCCCCCCCCGATCTGACATGGAGTGGGGCTGCAGTGGACGACTGAAGGGGAGGTGCAGCCCCACAGGTAGCAAGGACTTGGGGGTCTCTCAGCAGGCTGGCTGGGGAGTCCTTGGGCGCCTTCTCTCTCTCTCTCTCTCTTTCTCTCTCTCTCTCTCTCTCTCTCTCCCCTTTCTATCTCCCCTATCTCTCTCACTTCATCATTGGGAATGACCCTCCACCAACCCTGTGGGGTCACTGCCCTCCCTCTCCCACAGGTAGCAAGGACTTGGGGGTCTCTGAGCAGGCTGGCTGGGGAGTCCTTGGGCACCTTCTCTCTCTCTCTCTCTCTCTCTCTCTCTCTCTCTCTCCCTCTCCCTCTCTCTCTCCCCGATCTCTCTCACTTCATCATTGGGAGTGACCCTCCACCAACCCTGTGGGGTCACTGCCCTCCCCCTCCTTCCCGGAATCTTCTGCCTTTGATCCCTTCCTGGCAAAGGGGCTACCGGAGGGCCCCTTGTACCTGCAGCACTATGGGGTTTTCTGACCCACCGCAAATAACAGCTCGGTTTGGGGGTTCAAGAATTGCTGTTGTGGATGTCAAGTGGGGGGAGGGATAAGAAGGGGGAAGCGGGAATCCCTGGCTGAGACTCGTGAAGAGAGCAAAGAAAGAGGAGCGTCCGGTCTAGTGCTCCCCTTGAGCTGCATCCCCCCCTCTCAATACCGAACGGATCCCCCCTCCCAATTTCTCCGCTGCGACAGACTCCTCCTTGGTGAAGCCCCAAAGGACTCTGCCCGGAGACCGATGATGCTCAAGCAGGGAGAATGCCCATTGGTGCTTCTGCTGTTTCTGGCCCCTCCCATCTCCAAAGTCCGAGATCAGAGCTCCCTTCCCCCAATTCAGAACAGGCTGATTCACACATTTCATTTCAGAGATGAAGGTTTCTGCCGTAGGAAGAGGCACTGCGCTGGGGGAGAAGAGGGGAGGCGCACCCTGTTAGATACTCCCCCCCTCATCTAGTTGTTGACAAGGACAATCACAGTCTCCACTCAGGTCCTCTCCTTTCAGGCAGAGCAGGGGACCCTGATTGGCTGGAGAACTGGGCAGCTTCCCCTTAAAAGGGGGAGCTGCCAGACCCTAGTCAGAGCTTGCCTGAACTTGACCTAATAAAGAGCTGTTGTCACCACTTGCCTTTTGTGCCTTCATTACCATATCTAACACTGGCGACGAAGGTGGGATTGAAGGCAATTAGGCTGACAAAAGAGCGAAACTCACTACAAAGAGCTTGAGCGAAACTCACTACAAAGAGCTTGGTCACGAGACAGGGATTCCGCCTGGAGCACAGGGAGGCATACTAGCCATTTGTGAACCCAGAGAGAGAGTCAGAATGGCTACCTATGCCCAACCACCTCCGTTCAACCCAGCCACAGACGACTGGGACACTTATATGCTGCGGTTCGACGTTTTCTTGGGGGCGAACGATCTCGGGGGCGCCTCGGATCTCCGGAAGAAGAATCTGTTCCTGGGATACTGCGGCCCCGCAGTTCTTGACACCGCCAAGAACCTCTCGGAACCGACGCCGCTACCGGCCGTCTCCTGGTCCGCCTTACAGCAGGCATTGAAGACTCACTACGCCCCGACACCGTCCAAGTACGTACGGCGCTATCACTTTCACCAGAGGAACCAGTTGGAGGGCGAGCCCATAAATGAGTACATCGCCGAACTCCGGAAAGCCGCAACTCATTGTGAATTCCGGGATCTGGACGATGCGCTTTTGGACCGGATCATAATGGGGGTCCGAGACCGGGGCCTGCAGGCAAGACTGCTGGCAAGGAGCAACCTCTCCCTCCAGATCGCCCTCGACGAAGCACGGGCGACCGAGTCCGCGCAGAAGTCCGTTGAAACTCTCCAACGCCTTTCCGCACCCTCCGAGGCCCCCAGGAGCACCCGCATCCACCGCGAAACCGTAGAACAAGAGAGCTCCGAGAGCGACGAGGAGGTCACCCACCGCATGCGCAGCAACCGAGCAGTGCCAGCGCGGAAACTCAAACCGCCGGGCCTGCCCTGTGCCAGCTGTGGCGGCGATCATGCAAGAGCAACCTGCCGGTTCCGAGACGCGACATGCCAGCGATGCGAACGGAGGGGGCATATAGCCAGGGTATGCCGCAGCGAACTCCCTGCAACCAGCGGTCGGCCAGAGAGAACAGAAAGAGGACCGAATCGGAGGCAGCGACCCAGCCAGAGGCAGCTCCGCAGGGCAGAGGTGGACGACCACGTAGCCAACCTCACCGCATCCGACCAGGAATACCAGGAGCATCACGCGATTCCAAGCATCACGGTCCCTGCTCGGCACATGCGGATCAGCCGCCCTAGGAAGCTCAAGGTTACCGTTTTCATCGAAGGCGCCCCCTGCGAGATGGAGATCGACACCGGGTCAGCTCTCACAATCATTTCATGGGCAGTACTGAAACGAACGGTCCCCACGATGCGGAAGGAGGACCTCAGGAGCCCCGACGTCCGTCTCCGCGACTATCAAGGAAACCTGGTTCCCCTCGTTGGTCAAGGCACGTTCACGGTACGCTACAAACGGACCACGAAGAAACTGCAGGCGATCGTGGTGCGGGACAACCTCCAGAGCCTCTTCGGACTGGACTGGTTCCAAGCTTTGGGAATGGTCGTGGCCGAAGTCAACACCCTAGAAGAAGCAGCAACCGCTGCTGCCACAGGGAGCGCCGCGGAAACCATATTTAAGGAGTTCCAGGATGTGTTTGCTTCCGGCCTGGGTGAGTACAAGGGGGCCCCCATATCATTTAGCCTAGACCCGAACGTAGCCCCAATTCGGCTCAAACCCAGGAGAGTGCCCTTTGCGCTCCGACCTAAAATCGATAAAGAGATAGACAAACTGGTGAGCCAGGGGATTCTCGAACCCGTCGATCACGCCCGGTGGGAAACACCAATAGTGACTCCGGTTAAGTCTGATGGGTCAATCAGATTGTGAGCCGATTACAAATGCACAATCAACAAGGGGTTGCAACAGAGTGCGTACCCCGTACCTGTAGTCCAACACTTACTGCATTCGCTCGGCCCAGGGAAAGTTTTCGCAAAATTGGATTTGGCGCAGGCGTACCAGCAGCTGCCAGTAGATAGCGCTACTGCAGAGGCCCAGACTATAGTAACACACAGGGGGGCGTTCAAGTGCAACCGCCTGCAATTCGGCGTTAGTATTGCCCCTGGGTTATTCCAAAGCATTATGGAATGCCTCTTGCAAGGGATACCGGGAGTCGTCCCATATTTCGATGACATCCTGGTCTCCGCTGCAAATGAAGCGCAACTCATAGAAAGAGTTCGCGCTGTGTTAGGCAGGATCCGGGAAAAGGGCCTCCGTCTCAAGAAAGAGAAGTGTAAAATTAATGTACCCAGGGTAGAGTTTCTAGGCTACATGATTGACGGCTCAGGGATTCACCCGACAAACCAGAAAATCAGGGCCATTAGGGAAGCCCCCACTCCCCGGAATCAGGCTGAACTCCAGGCGTTCCTTGGATTCCTTAACTTTTATAGCGTGTTCCTTAAGCAGAAAGTGACAGTTGCTGAACCGCTACACCGCCTGCTATCGAAGAACGCGGAGTGGTCATGGGGGAAAGCCGAAGCTAAGGCATTCGCCGCCTTGAAGGGACTTTTATCAGCAGACTCTTTCCTGGTCCAGTACAGTCAAACCCTGCCGTTGGTATTGACCTGCGACGCCTCCCCGTTCGGAGTTGGCGCTGTCCTGAGCCACCGGATGCCGAACGGCACGGAAGCCCCAATTGCATTCTATTCAAGGACGCTGTCCACCGCCGAACGGAACTACAGCCAGCTGGACCGGGAAGCCCTGGCTGCCGTGGCGGGGGTCAAGCGATTCCACGAATATCTATACGGCAGGGATTTCGACTTGGTGACTGACCACAAGCCGCTGCTGGGACTGCTAGCTGGAGATCGCCCAACACCGGTGTCCCTCTCACCCCGCATGACCCGGTGGTCGATTTTCCTGGCCGCGTACTCTTACCAACTCATCCACCGTCCGGGCGTCACACTGGGGCACGCAGACGCACTGAGCCGATGCCCCCTACCGGAGCTGCTCGCTGATCCAACACCCGAGACCATCGTTCTCCTCATCGACTGTCTAGACTCGGGCCCCATCTCCTCCAGGGACGTCGCACACCACTCCGAGAAAGACCCAACCATTAAACAAATTTTAAACTGGGTGTGGAGGGGGTGGCCCAAGGGGCCGTTTGGGGCAGAGCTCAACCCATTCGCCACAAAACGAGACGAACTGTCCGCTATCCGGGGTTGTTTGTTGTGGGGGGACCGAGTGGTCATTCCGAAACAGCTACGAGTGGCCGTGCTAGAGGCCCTCCACAAGGGTCACCCGGGAATAGTGAGGATGAAGGCGTTGGCCCGGAGTTATGTGTGGTGGCCCAACATGGACAAGGACATTCAAGAGTGGGTGGCCACATGCACACCGTGCCAAGAGTCCAGACTGGCTCCCCCAGAGGCACCCCCGAAAGAATGGGAGCGACCCCAGGCACCATGGTCCAGGATCCACATAGACTTCGCAGGGCCAATGCACGGGCAGACTTTTCTCATCGTTGTGGACGCATTCTCGAAGTGGCTGGAGGTAGTCCTGATGACATCCACCACCACAGACGCTATTATCAGGACGCTCCGAGGACTATTCGCGACCCACGGATTCCCGGATGTGCTAGTATCAGATAACGGGCCACAGTTCACGGCCAAGTCTTTCGAAGAATTCTTAGCAACACAGGGAATCCGGCATGCCCTTGTTGCCCCATTCCACCCGGCATCCAACGGCCAGGCAGAACGGATGGTGAGATCTACCAAGGAGGCATTAAGCAGAATGGGCCCGGGTGACTGGAGAACCCGCATAGACCACTACCTCCTAATCCAGCACATCACGCCGAGCGCCACCACCGGCAGGAGTCCAGCAGAGCTGCTCATGGGGCGCCGACTCAGATCCCATTTAGACCGCCTGCACCCCAACTACTCCTCTGACACACCGCCTGCACCCCAACTACTCCTCTGACACACCGCCTGACTCAATGGGAAAGATCCGGGCATTCACCATCGGAGACCCAGTCTATGCCCACAATTACACAGGGGGAACCCTGTGGATGCCCGCAACCGTCGTCGGAATATCGGGGCCGAGATCATACTCCGTCAGGCTCGAGGACGGGCGTCACTGGAGGCGGCACATCGACCAGCTCCGGGGACGAGTAGAAAGCTCCCAGAACCGGAAATCGCCACCGACACCAGCGCAGGTCGAGCCGCACCCCCCACAGACCGGGGCGGAAGGACTTGGGGACTTAGCAGACTCTAACGGGGCACAGGCAAGGCCTCGAACAACGATGCCAGCCAAGACATCCGAAGGGTTCCAGGAATCCCCGTCCGACGAGTCCGGAGAAGGAACGGGGCCGACCGTCCAGCGTGAGGACACCCAACCATCGGAACCGCGCAGGTCCAGCAGGTCGACCCAGAGGCCCGTCTACCTGCGCGACTACGTCACTTACTAGAATGCTCCATTCTAGGGGGGAGGGGTGTTAGATACTCCCCCCCCATCTAGTTGTTGACAAGGACAATCACAGTCTCCACTCAGGTCCTCTCCTTTCAGGCAGAGCAGGGGACCCTGATTGGCTGGAGAACTGGGCAGCTTCCCCTTAAAAGGGGGAGCTGCCAGACCCTAGTCAGAGCTTGCCTGAACCTGACCTAATAAAGAGCTGTTGTCACCACTTGCCTTTTGTGCCTTCATTACCATATCTAACACACCCCATAGCCAGGGAAGACTTGGGGTGTCATAGAAAGCCCCCCATTCGAAGGGAAGCTACAGAAAGCCCTCAGCTAAACCAGGGAAAGGCGGAGAGGATCCTCGGGAATCTAATCCCAGCTTCCACCCACCCGCCCCTTCCTGGGGGAATCCTCCGCTGGTCTCTCTCGGGAAAGGCGCCTCTTCGCGCAAGAAAAACACCGTTTCCTTCCTTCAAACACGTGTCTCTCCTGCTCAGAACTCTGGATGAGTAGCCCCTTCCGATTTCCTGTCCCTCAACCCCGATTGTGTCGGAATCAACCTCTTTCTTTCTGTGGGTCAGGCTCCTCCTTTTCCTTCCAAAGCAGCCCCGAATGAAGATCCCGGAATAAAGTTTGGCCGTGTCTCCCCCCCCTCCCCCGCCCACCATGCATCCCTACCAAGGTCTTTCTGGCTGGAGGAACAGAGGGGAGCCAACATCTGGCTTTTTCAGAGGTGTCTGTGGATGGAAGCCTCCCTGGGGCTTTCTATGCCCCTTGACAAGCTCCTCTTCAATGTAGGTTTTCTGGCCATGAAAAAGAGCTTTGAGTGTGTTAGTTCAACCCCAGTTTGATATTCCTTTGAAAGACTCTTTGCATCTTGTGCTGCACAAAAGGTCCATTTATATTGGGAAGAAAAATTGGGTTCTGCCAGCTAGAATGTTTCTGATTCGGCCATTACTAAATCAGTTACAGGGTTTTTTTAATGCGCCAGATGATAATGAGTCTCTTAAAGCCAGACCTTTTCTGTTTTTACTACTTTTATTCATTTTTCAACACCACACTGTTGCCCTGCCTGGTTGATGCTATCAGGACAAACCATATAAAACATATCCCATCCTCATTCTGATACTGTGAAGTCTGCTCTTCTCTGTAACCTTAACACAGATAATAAGATTTGTACTGTCCATGGGATGAGTCAAATGTACAGAAACATAAGCGAGGGCGCCAGGTGCTGAATTATGCGCAGACTCCACCTCCTGCTTTAAAGTAAGGCATCCCCTCCAAAATAAGATTTAATATCGGTTTTTTATACATAAAATCATTATTGGGGCACAGAACCAGTTGTTAAATTATTTGAATCCCACCACTGGGCTGCTTTGCCTCCCCAGGTGCGCGGGACAGGCAAGGGCTGCGCGACGGCTGTATGTTTGGGCAAGGCGAAAGGGGAGCGTGGGGGGCTATTTACTATCCATCCATCCATCCATCCCTGTGTGTCTGAGTCTAGGTTGAGTGTACATTTCTCTCCGTGGCGTTTCCCTTTAATCTCCTGTCCAAGGGCCTCATCCAGGCGATCCTGGAGAATTAGGAATTTGCATGAAGTCTGTGTGAATTGATGTAACAGGAAGGGAAAGGGGGATTGAAAGAGGAGGGGGAGGGGAGGGGGAGGGGAAGAAACCCCGTCAACTTCCCTTGTCTTTGGATGATTTTGTAACTACAAATAACTGAAGAAGACTCAGCCTGACCTGCTCAAACTTCTGAGATCAAAGAAATCCGAAGGCTGCCCTCTTCAGAAGGGACCCCCTGCAGCTCTCTGGGATTCTGGGAATTGATTTCCCTCCCTCCCCCTCTTCCCCTCTCCCTCTCCCCCTCCCTCCCCTCTTTCTTGTCCATGGACCTTTCCTCCCTCCTCACCTGCCACCAGGTGTCCGCAGCATATTTGTGACTTTCCCTTACGCAGCTCTTACACAGGAGCTACCAATGATTCCCCGGCTAGACCGAGGTCCCTGCCGCAGTTGAATGGGAAGGGATCCAGAGGGACGGCCAGTCGGAGAGGTTTGACCGAGGAAGGGAGGGTCTCCGGGGACTGAAGGGATCTCGTGAAGGGGCACATCCCCAGAGTCGGGTCCGCCTCAACTGGAGCAAAAGACAGACTTCACCCCCCCTCCCTTAATTTGGGCAGCTGCCACCTCTTCATTCCTCCCCCAAGGCAGAGGAAGCCCCTCCTTCTCCAGATGTTGCTGCCTACAGTTTTGGGAGTGAAGAAGGGCCCAGTTCCCCCAATCACCCCTCCCCACACCTGCTGCAACTTCCCAATAACCCCACCCCGAGATCGGACATGGGGGAGAGGGCTTCGGGAGCCCCCGGGACTCAGCCCAGCCGCCGCCCACAAAGGTGGGGGGGAGAAGGGGGAAAGGGGGCTCCTGGCCTTGGGCGCAGCTCCCCTCGTCCCCTCCCTCCATTCGCTTCTCAGCGAGCAGCTGCCGGTCAGAAGGAGCGCAGTGGGCGAGAGAAGAGTGGATTCCTCCCAGGCTGCTGGAGGATCGGAGTGCGTGGGGGGTCTGCGCCTCTTCCCTCCAGCTCCAGGTCGGGGCTCCCATTGCAGAGCCTGAGGGGGCCCCGTAGAGAAGGAGGCCTGGGGACCCACGGCGGGCGGGCGGCCGAGCGTGGCCGCCCGGATCTACCAGGGGAAGAAGCGTCCCGGGCGGTCGGGCTGCCTAAGGGGGGTTTGAGGGCACACGGGACCTTTACGCGGAGGGGGAGACTCACTCAGCCACTCTGGGCTCCAGAAATGGGCTCAACGAAAGCCGCCCGGATTCCTCGCCTTCCAGGTTGCGCTGCGCCGGAGAGGAAGGGCGCTGGGCTGACCAACACTTCGGAGAGGAGACGTTGCCCGAGGGTGGGATGCGGCAGTCCCAGAGCTGCCGTTCTCTCGATCCCTCGGAGGGAACCTTCGTCCCTCCCAGGACTCCACCTGGCAAGTATTGCCCCCCCCCAAAGAACAAAGTGGGGCTCTGCATTGGAAAACAGGCTTTAAAGTCAGAGCAGCTTTGGGGGCTCCGCTGTCAGCTCCCCCAACCCCCTCGGCCTCCATCACTAAAGGCGACTCCCTCAGTGGGCAGAGAAGAGCAAGGAAGAGGGTGGGGGGTCCGGAGGCTGAACCGGGGGATGATCGATGAAGGGACCGAGAATGTCCGGGCTAAGGAAGAGGAGGACTGCAGGGGATGTGATGGCATCGTCCTATTAATACCTGGGTGACTCTCACGGAGAAGAGGGGCTCCTTTCATCCTCCGGAGCCCCTGAAGGCAGGAAGAAGAAGCAACGGAGGGAAGCCCAGCAAAGAGAGATCCAACCCAGAAGCCAGGAGAAATTCCCTGACAGTGAAAATCTATTAACCAATGGAGGAGTTTGCATCCTGGAAGTTGTGGCTGCTCCACCGAGGGAGGTTTTCAAGAAGAGATTAGAGAAGCATTTCTCTGAAGTTGTTTAGTGCTTCCAGCTTGAACAGGGGTTGGTCTTGAGGACCTCCAGGGTACCTTCCCACTCTGTCTATCCTATCCTATCCTATCCTATCCTATCCTATCCTATCCTATCCTATCCTATCCTATCCTATCCTATCCTATCCTATCCTATCTATCCCTAAATGTAAACACACAGCCTAGAAATGCAAGAGACTGGGGAGATGGGGGGGGGGGGTCCTTCTGATGCAAGATGATCCTCAATCTCCCCTAAACTGCCAGGATCTGCTTAAGGATGACAACCAAGAGACCTGAAGGGTGGCCAGTTTCCAGAGGACCCAGCACCCAGCTCCATCCAGAGGCTCCCAGGAGGTCAAAGGCAACTTCTGAGCTTCCATCCCCGTCTGGACTCAGGACCTCCTGCCTGTTTCCAGGGCACCTCAACTGGGGGAGCCCAGCCTGGCTGCATGGGGATCCTGGTGGTGGCCCCTCCCAAATGCCTGGGAAACTACGGAGAGGAGGTGATGCTTCTGTCCAGGATCTCCGGGTTCTCTCTTCTCCCTCCCTCCCCCCAACTTCAAGTAGAAGTGAAAGACAAGCAGGTTAGCTCAGAAGGAACTCTAAACTTCTGGAATCTTCTTGGTGTGAAAAACATCAAAGTCTGTTATTAAACTCCCTGAACCAAGGAGGGTCTTGTGCAATTGTTACTTCAGGGGCCAAACTGGGTTCTGGGGGGGAGGAAGTTCAAAGGGCCACAGAGGGTGTTGGGATCTATTGGGGTGAATGGGGAGCTCTGCAGGGGCCACAGACTCCCCCCAAGGAATAGGCCCCCCACCCCTTAACCCTCTTTCCACCTTCCTTCCTTCTCCCCATCAGTCAGACACTTTTCATGAAAGAGATTTTCTGCCTCAGGGCCAAAAAGACTTATGAATCCAATCTTCCCTCCAATTCTGGACCTTTCCAGCTGCCCGATCTGCCTCCAACATCCCACCTCACAAAATAGGAAATCTCAAAGGACATTAAGTGAATCCAGTCAGTTCTAAGAAAGGAGTGAGTGAGAGGATCCAGGATAGAAAAAGGAGGGAGGGGAGATGGTGGGTTGAGGGGGAGCTGAGTGAACCCTTTGACCTTGGAGAGAGAGATTCAAAGGTCATCTCTAGTGCCTGGAAGAAACTCCTGCAGTCTTCCCAGTTCAAGGATAGGAAGCCAGTTAAGCATCCCTTCCCTTCCTTTTCTCTTTCATCCCTCCCTCCCCCTCCTCCTCCTCCCTCTCTTTTTCCTTCCCCCTCCTTAAGTTCTTTAGCAGGTTGAAGCCTTCTGTGTGCTGAGCTTCCTGGGGGCCTTGGAGGTCCTTCCGTCCATTTCCCCCCTCCATTTCCCCCCTTCTTTTGTGCAAGAGACTCTGCCTGAGGCCCCTCAGGATCCCCCTTTGAGCTTCTACTCCAAGGTCCACTATTGCTGAGGGGTCTCTGAGGGGAAACCCCCAGCCTCTCCCCACAGCTGGATCCACGATTAGGACATCATGCAAAATGCCAGGAAATCTTTCCTGGGCTGACTTTGTCTGGGGCTCCTTCAAGGGGGCTCCCTCTGGGGCTCTGCCCAGCCCTTCAAGGGAAGGAAGGCCTCACATTGGGAGCCCCCTCCCTTGAGGGGGAGGGGCAACACTTTGAATTCGGAAGACACTTTGGGAAATTGGACGTCTGTCTGAATTGGGTGGCCTGGAAGAAAGTTGGGGGAAATAAGAGGTGACTCCTTTCCACTTGTTCAAAACATAGCAAAACTAAATTTAAAATGTAAGGCTATATATAAAAAAACAAAATACGGTTTAATTAGGTTTTGCTTGAATCAAGTCTGATCATTCAATTAAAAATCATGGGGGGGGGCTAATTTTATTCTGGTCTTGATATTTTGGAGAACAAATATTTCAAATGAAGCTTTTCAGATAGAAAACCTTTGGAGAGAGAATAATTGTCCCCTTTGTTTGGGTCTAAAGCAAGATGGGAGAAGGCAGAATTCCTAAAAGAGAACAAGGATCGCAAAGAAGAACCGGAAAGAAATATTCAGAGAACAATCTTGAATTTAAAATGTATTTATTAGAGCCCCAAGGCTAAAAACAAACAAGCCAATACAGAGCTGATGCGGCCATCCAGGGAGAGACCACCAAAGTTCCTTGGAGACCCTGGAAAGTGACATTGTTCGTCTTTGGAGTCTATGTATGGTTGGCCTCTGCGTTGAAGGTGTTGCAAGTGTCACCAGAATCACCAGCTGAAGATGAGGAGGCCTCCATCACTGTGGAACCTCCATACCGGAATCCATCAATCCCAACATCACCGTAATTGATGGGAGACGATGTCAGACGTTCAGCCCAGGTCAACAATGTGATGGCTGGAAGTTCACCCATGGCTGTGATTTGCCCTAGGGAAAAAGAAACACAGATTGAACATTTTAATAAGAATGAAACAGTAAGCAAGAAATAAAAGCTTCATCACTTGAGACTTTCAAGAAGAGATTGGACTGCCATTTGTCAGAAAGGGTGTAGGGTCGCCTGCTTGAGTGGGGGGTTGGACTAGATGACTTATGAGGTCCCTTCCAACTCTCTTAAACTGTTAAAACAATTAATAAAACTGAGCAACCAAATTAAGGTTAAAGGCTCCTAATTTTCTTTCCTGTTAGCTTCCATAGTCCAACCACCCCCACCCAAAACCCCAAAGCAAGAAATGCAAAAGAACAAAAGGCATTAAGAATTAAATAACAACAGCAATAACAAAATGCCTTTAAAATAAAAAAAATAAAGAAAAACGGACAAACACTTACCAACCATCACATTGTCGTGCAAGGCAGAACGTCTGACATCCTTCGCTCATCAGTTGAGATGATGTTGGGGTAGATGGGTCCCGGTATGTACGGTTCCACTGTGATTATGGTGGCCTCCACATCTTCATTTTGTTTTTCTGGTGACACTTGCAGACACCTTTTTCTGTGGATGGAAGAAGAGGAAAAGAATCAAATCTAACTGACTGGTACATTGTTTTCTTAACAATGACAATAGTGGTTATTCTTGATGGGGGCTGCATTACTGGAGATTTTCAAAGTTTGGGGGTTGGATTAGAAGACCTCCAAGGTCCCTTCCAGCCCTGAGGGATTCTATCCTTGCTCCTGTTAGTTCCACCAACATTTGGGGGGGGGGGCTTTCAGTGCCCCAGGGCTCCCCAGGTTGTGGTGATGATGCTCCCTTTAACAAAAGTAACGTACTTGCATTCGTGGTACAAAATGCAGAGGCCAACGAATACATAGACCCCAACGATAAACAATGCAACTTTCCAGGGCTCTCCAAAGACGGTCTGGGGTCTTTCCCTGGATGGCCGCAACAGCTCATTTGGGTCCATTCCTGAAAGAGAAAAGGGATGGAGGAAGAAGAGTCAATCTCTGGTTTTAATGGTTGGTGCTTCCCATTGGCAGATTAAGGCTCCCTGGTGCCCTAAGCACTGACAAATCTTGGTGCCCCCCCCTCCTTTCTACATACTGGACAAAGGAAGCCAAGCTGGTTCATTGGTTGTTTTTTTCTTTCTCAACTTTGTAGTTCCCCCTTTGGGCCTGGGGCCCTGAGCACGTGCTTAGCCTGCTTAGTGGTTAATACACCACTGGTGCTTCCCCTCCAGGACTCTCCATCCCAGGGTCAAACTCCCCAGCAAGAAAACAAAATACCCGAGGCCAGAAACCAAGTCCTACTCACCTCTCAGTCTCTGTCTCTGTCTGTCTGTCTGTCTGTCTGTCTGTCTGTCTGTCTGTCTGTCTGTCTGTCTGTGTCTCTGTCTCTGTCTCTGTCTCTGTCTCTGTCTCTGTCTTTCTCTCTCTCTCTGAGCCACTCAAGCCTGCACCCATCAATGGAAAAGAGTTCCAACAGAATCCAGGTATCCAGGTAACCTAGAGGTCAAACAACACTTCTCCCTCTACTCAACCCTTGACCCTTCCCCCCTTGGAATCCCCCCCCCCTTTCAGCTCAGAAGGGAAGGTTGACAGTTGAGTGTCACTCAACAGTGAGGAATCCATGGGGTTCTGCCTAAGCAGGGGGTTGGACTAGAAGACCTCCAAGGTCCCTTCCAAGTCTGCTATTCTGTTAAATTCTGTCTGCCTGAAACCACCAGCAACCAGCCGTGGCAGGCAAAGCACAGAGGAACCCCTGCTCAGGAATGGGAGGCTAAGAATGAGCCCCCTTTGGTATCCTTGCCTGGGTCACGAAGCAGAGCCCTGAATGTGGACTGTAGGATGGGCAGGTTCTGTGGGGCTTTCCGAGAAGTGACCGTCCAAACCTTGGTTCAATCCCACCTGTGCCCATGGACTCAGCCCTCAATTAACACCCTTCACCCAGGGCAGAAACTGAATTCCTCCCAAGCAGGCCTGACAGGCTCACCTGCTCTTTGCAAAGGGCACCTCCTGCACAAGACCTGAGGTGCAGCCTAAAAGAAAGGATCTCCCACTTCATCCCTTTTCCTTCTTCAGCCACGGAAGAGACTCCGAAAGCCCCATCCCTCTTTGGGGCATCTTCAGTGCACATCCCAAAGGGGCTTTTCAAAAGACAGCTGGAATTTCTTGGATTTTTTTCCTTGAAAACGTTTCACTTCTCCTCCAAGAAGCTTCTTCAGTTCTGACTGAATGGTGGGGGATGGAAGGATTCATCCTCTTTGCAGCTGTTTGGTGGTTAGCCTTGTGAAGGTCAGCCATGAGCTCTCTGAGAGGCCTTGAGGCCACTTGGGGGTTTATCTGCCCCCTCAGGGTCACCTGAATCAGAGGGAAAATGGGGGGGGGGAATCTCCTTGGAACTGGAGAAAGGACTGTGTTGCTGTCTTGGGAGAGAGCAAAGTCCACCCTCTGGACAGAGGAGACCCCTGGTTGGAAAGAGGGGTCCAAGAGGCCATCTATCTTAAAACTGAACAGCCCTCTCTCAACAGAGGGGGATGGGGGGCTACGATCCCTCCTCTCTCTTGTCTACCAGACAGTTCTGAGGACATGGGGGGTTTGGGGAGGCCCAGTCTGTGTGCAAGGAGTCAGCCAGGTCTCTGCAGTTTTCGAGAATGGAGAGGATTATCTTAAAGATATTATGAGCACAATCTTAGAGGACTTGTCCAAAAGTAATAGCATTAATATTTTGTTTGGAAAATCAGAATATAGGTTTTGAGAGACAATATCCAGGAGAACACATAATATTCTAAATTTATGTGGTTTCCAGTTCTTTTAACCTCAACGATCTTTTAGGACAATTGTTGGACAGTCAGGGCAAATTGTAATTTAAAGGAATCACGGAATATTGACAATAATGGAAAATGTGATTGGTCAATTAAAATCCAAACAATTGAACTTATAGTTATTCCCAGATTTTTCCCCAAAATTTGGTCAGAACTGAGGTCAAGGAATAGCTGAGGTCTCCTTAGTGTTCTATGTTCATCCTACAAAATTTTACACAGAAATCTGCTCCGTGGCTTCCTTCAGTTCTTATTCCAGCCATTTGTCTGGAGAAGTTGAAATACATTACAAGTGAGGAAAATATTTCTATATAAGCTCACTGATATATAGGAGTGAATTAATATTTTATCTGGAAAATCAGAATATAGAATATTTTAGAAGACATTACATATGCGAGGCTTTGTTATTAAACTGGGAAAAGATTAAAAGACCACATTATTTAAAAATTCCAGTCTGGTTATCAACTATTGAGGCATTTTCATATCCAATAACATACAAAAAGGAACAAACAGTTAGATATGGTGAAATATTGAATGCAAAGGGTAAACTTAAATCTATGCAAGAACTGGAACAGCAGGGTATAAAGGTGAATTGGTTTTCATATGTGCAAATATATTCTAGATATGATAAAGATCCTAAAATGGAAGGTTTCCATGATAAAATGACTAAGTTAGATAAAATGTTGACCGGCACTGAAGAAAAGGTGATTTAAAAACAATATGGATATTTATTAGAGGTTAAATTAGAAGAAGAACAAGTTAAAGAATCTATGATTGCTTGGAGGAAAAATTTTGGACATGAGAAAGTTGACATTTAAAATTAGAGAACAGGAAGATAAACAATTTTATGGGATCTATTTTATCAGTGGTTAGATAAAAAAACATGGAAATGAAAATTATTGAAGAATGTCACTAATACTAGAATAATAGAATGATTTAGAATAAGACATAAAAATACTTTATTACTGCATATATTTAAGATGATGTAATGAATTATTATAATATAAATGAACCCATGCTCAGCATATCTCATTTAAGATGAAGTAATAATAGTCAAACAAATGCAGTATTATAATAGTGATGTGTTGTGGCCCAGCAGGAGCCGTTGGAGCTGCTACCAGACTCCGACAGCGAGGGTCCCTATGAGTCGGCCCTGGAGGATGTGGAGCAGGGATCAGAGAGGCTGGTTGGCCACCAGGAGGTGCCTGAGGCATGGAGCGGTGGTGAAAGCCAAAGGGAGTGTGCTCCTGATGTCATGCCTTGGAGCAGTGGGGAGGAGACAAGGGAGTGGTTTCTGGATACCAGGTAACGGAGAGCTGATAGATGGAGAGAACAGCTACGCATTTACAAGAGATGATTGGATGCAGGTGCTCGTAATCAGGCTCCTCTCAAGACTATTTAAGGAAGGACTTTCTGACAGTTGCTTTGCAGGAATCAACTGATCATTAGAGTTGGAGACGCTCTCAGATCTGTGTTGTACCTTGGCAGGCAGGATTGCTGTCAGGGTGGTATCTGGACCTCGGCAGGCTGGATTGCTGCCAAAGTGTTATCTGGATCTCGGCAGACTGGATTGCTGCCAAAGTGTTCGCTGTACCTGGATTGCTGCCAATGTGCTATCTGGACCTCGGCAGGCTGGATTGCTGCCAAGGTTTAAACTGTCTGTAATAAAACATCTTGCAGAGACCTTGTTTCGGAGTGATTTGGTATATGAGAAGGGGGGAGTCAGAACAGTGATGTATATAAATATATTTGACTGAAAATATGTGATTCTATATAAAATGTAAGCGATGACTATGGAAAGGATGCACAAAAATTCTATGATCAATCAGCACACTGTATGTAATGGAAGATACTTTTATGTTACATGTCTTGTCTGTCTATGTTTGTTGAAAAATAAAAACGTATATAATAAAAACAAACAAAATGGAGGTAACATGTGGAAAGTTGTTGGCCTGCATCTGTGTTTGCAAAAGTTTAAGATGAATGGACTTCAACCCCCAGAATTCCCCACCCAACAATTCATGGATTTCATCTCCCAAGATTCACTAACCACCATGCTGGCCAGGAGATTCTGGGAATTAAAGTCCGATCATGTTCAAGTTCCAAATTTGAAAAACGCTGGTCGACATTCTTCCCTTCTGTCAGAAATGAAAGCCCTGCACCAAAACTTGGCTAATTCACATGTTGCTGAATAAGTCAGAGACAATTTTGCGATGAATCCTAGTTTCTTTGGCTATTCTCTGGTTAGGCTTCCTCCTTTTTAGGCTGTTGTTTTATATCTCTGGGTTGATTAGCAGCCTCAGCAACAAGCCAGGAACAAGCGGAGAAACTGCAGATACACCTCACGTTTCCAAAATAGTCGCTTGAAGCCGACATTGATAATTCTTTGGTTTTAATCACAATTTATATCTCAAGAATCACTCTTTATAAAGCTGAATTATTTTTGCTACAGGCTTTAATTTTTTTTACCTGTTTTTAGTTTCTGTTTTCTCTTCTTGTTCTCTCAAACTTTTAATTTTTCTTTCATTTTTTAAATATATCTTTAAAAGTTTCCTTTATTTTCTCCGTCTCTTCTCTCCTTCTGATTCTGGGCTTCATCTGAGCAGGATTTCCTAAAAGAAAGCAAATTTTGCATTCAAATCCTCCAGTTCTCAGGGAAGACAAAAATCCTGCCTCTCTTTCTCTCTAATGGTTGTTTCTATTCCCGCCCCTATTGTCATGACAACCCACAACCAATCAATACAATACAATATAATAGCAGAGTTGGAAGGGACCTTGGAGGTCTTCTAGTCCAACCCCCTGCCTAGGCAGGAAACCCTATACCGTTTCAGACAAATGGCTATCCAACATCTTCTTAAAGACTTCCAGTGTTGGGGCATTCACAACTTCTGGAGTCAAGCTGTTCCACTGATTAATTGTTCTAACTGTCAGGAAGTTTCTCCTCAGTTCTAAGTTGCTTCTCTCCTTGATTAGTTTCCACCCATTGCTTCTTGTTCTACCCTCAGGTGCCTTGGAAAATAGTTTGACTCCCTCTTCTTTGTGGCAACCCCTGAGATATTGGAACACTGCTATCATGTCTGCCCTAGTCCTTCTTTCTATTAAACTAGACATACCCAGTTCCTGCAACTGTTCTCCATATGTTTTAGTCTCCAGTCCCCTAATCATCTTTGTTGCTCTTCTCTGCACTCTTTCTAGAGTCTCCACATCTTTTCTACATCATGGTGACCAAAACTGAATGCAGTATTCTAAGTGTGGCCTTACCAAGGCATTATAAAGTGGTATTAACACTTCACGTGATCTTGATTCTATCCCTCTGTTTATGCAGCCTAGAACTGTGTTGGCTTTTTTGGCAGCTGCTGCACACTGCTGGCTCATATTTAAATGGTTGTCCACTAGGACTCCAAGATCTCTTTCACAATTACTACTGTTGAGCGCAAGGTACCACCTATACTGTACCTGTGCATTTCGTTTTTGTTGCCTAAATGTAGAACCTTACCCATTTCACCATTGCATTCCATTTGAATGACCTCCCCCCCCCCGACATCAGGACAACAACTGATCTCCGCTCCCTCCGCACGAAACTCAAGACCCACCTGTTCCAACTAGCCGGCCTGGCCTGAATTATAGCTATTCTAATCCCTCTGGATAAAATTTTAAATTAGGTTTGACTTTGGGTGTTTTAATTGTTTTTTAATTGCTTTTTGCTGTTTTTTAATTAATTGATTATTTATTTATTATGTGTTGTATAATGCTTTTTATATATTTCCTCCTTGTTATTTATTTGTTATGTAGTAAATTGTACGCCGCCCCGAGTCCCTTGGTGGAGAGGGTGCGGCATATAAAATGGATTAATAAATAAAATAAAATAATACAATTTTGTTAGATAGTGCCCAATGTTCAAGTTTGTCAAGATCCTTCTGTATCTTTAGCCTATCTTCTGGAGTGTTGGCTATTCCTGCCAGCTTGGTGTCAAATGTGGAGAAGAGACGGTTGCCTGGGAGCTTCCCTGCCCTCAGCCTGATGGAGAAGAGGCTGAAAAAGCCATGCCAAAGGGGGAGGGTGTCAAATAAATAGCAAAATTCAAAGTTTTTTGGGGGGGTGAGAAAGAGGCAAAACCTCCCAGAATTGTAGAGGGAAGGGGGCTTAAACCCCTTTCCCAGGAAAGGCTTCAATGAAGAGAGTCTCCTCAGCTGGGGAGTCTGGAAGGGCCACAGGGGACCTCCATCTTTTTCAGACTCACAGAGGGTCCCCTCCATGCTGAGGCTGGTGCCTTTCATACTCCCCCCCCGGGCAACCCCAGATCCCCCTTGGAAGACCCAGCCCTGCATGGCTTCTCCCTCACAGAAGCCCCTCCTGGAAAGACACGGAGCCCAAGTGAGGCTGGAGAAACCCCGGTGCTGCCTCACTCCAACCTTTAACCCTGGGACCCATAAACCAGGTTAGTTTCTTCCTCTCTGCAAAGTTCTGGTAACTACTTTTTCACTAAAGTTGTTCTTACAAACTGGCTGCACTATTTCATCAGCCCTTTTGTGCAAAGCCCTTGAGCATTAGCTTTCAAAATAAAGTAAATTCAAAACTCAACAGGCAGCTATTTCAGATTTGTGACATGCTCTGGCATTTCTGGGATTTTCTGTTTCATCACAATGCCAATAAATGTCACTTTTTTTTTCTTCAGCCGCAAGTGCCGTGTATTCCCTCTGGGGCCAGTTTCAAGCTTGGAGACACCAAACGTCTCAATTCTAGATGATGGATTTAATTCCATCTCTGCCCCTGTTATTATGAATCACATGGGGATTATTTCGCTTTCATTTCCCTCCAGAGAATTTCCCAACAACCTTTGAGTCCACGAACTGGTTGAATTATCCAGGGATCCCTCCTGAGAGGGAGAATTATGATAAAAGTTTCAGCTTTGCTCTTTGGCCGAATCCTGCAGGGGAGACTTTGGGCAGAGAAATATGGAGTTTAGGGACAGGCAGGGTCTGTGCTCTTGAATGTCCGTCTCTCTCCTTTGCAGGTGAAGCTGAGTGTTTCTCTGTGTTTCAATCAGGAAAGACACTGGATCATATTCTACCTTGTGAGAGTCCTTTGAATTCTTCTAATTTTTCTTTAGAAATAGGAAGGAAATTAATTGATTCACCCCATGAATTATGGACTTCCTGCTTCTGCTTCTGATGCTGCTTTTGTCCCATCCAGTCTCTGGGAAGCTGACAATGAAATGCCTGCAGACTTCGGAGCACCAGGATGGAAAACGGCCACAGAGCTTTTACAGCCCAGGAGACCATCTCATTGGTATAGTCATCACTGGATATGGAACATTTCATACAAAGTTGCTTTTCAATGTGGCTCCTTCTCTAAAGTTTGTTTTCCATGATTTGTAAGTCATTCAGGGTGATGGAGTTGCACTCCCTCTCTTTCTTTTCTGTTTT
The DNA here is from genome assembly GCF_964273705.1 of Natrix helvetica. Lineage (NCBI taxonomy): Eukaryota > Metazoa > Chordata > Lepidosauria > Squamata > Natricidae > Natrix > Natrix helvetica. Next base: position 136,936,568 of record NC_138551.1, read on the forward strand.
TTTTTTCATTTATCCTATATTGGGGGATATGTCTAATTTCCTGAATGATTTTGATTTCCATGGCTTCTCTCTTTTGTCTGATTTTGTGAAAGAGACTCAAAAAGGGGTCTGAAAAAATGCTGAAAGGGCTCCAGATTATTTTCCTCTCTCAGTTCAATCCTTAACTTAAATAATGAATTTTATTTAAAATAGTGGTTGAACCAATTGTATTTGCCGTACCTCAGCCAATTTCCATATTTGTGCAACTGATCATTGCTTTTGGATCAATGTTGGCTTAAGGCTCAGTAGTAATTCTGGAGGCTTATATATTAAAAACAGTTTTTGTTCATGCTGTTGTTTATAATAACACCTTTTTTACGATAGGGATATTGATGGTTTTGAATATGGTTTACGATTAATTTTCAACATTCAAGTGGTCAACAAGAATTCCCAGCTCCTGCACAATCTCACACTTGGCTACAACATCCACGACAACCATTTGAGCACTTTACGTACTTCCGATGCCTTGCTGGACATTCTCTCCACTGGAGAAGCCAATGTCCCCAATTATGGCTGTGGAAGGAAGGAGAACCTTCTGGCTCTTCTTGATGGAGCTAACAGGGACATCTCCATCCAGGCGTCAACATTAGGAGGCACCTACAAAGTCCCACAGGTTTGTGTGTGTGTTTCTCCTTCTGGTAAAGTGAGTGGTGGGTGGTGGTGGGTGAGCAATAGATGCAATTATGTCTTCTCCATGAAATTCAAGAGCTGTTTTTCTCCGTATTAGCAAAAATATTTTACCCCTCTATGTTGAGATTAATCATAAAAGGCTTGAAATGCAAGCAATACATTCCCTGGATAAGACATTCTACCAACTATTTAACTGATCAAAAACCATCCCTGGTTGTTGGCATCTTCATTTCTACATATAAATAATGCCTTTCCAGATTGAAGTTGGCATAGTAGCATTTTATTTATCCAAAAAGTGGAATAAAAAGGACTCTAGCAATTATAGACCAACTGGACTAGCAGATATTGTGGCTAAAATTTATTCCATGATCCTCTTAATTAAACTTGAAAAAATGTATTCCTTGCAGAAGAACCAGAAGGTTTTAGGTAGTGAACAGCTACATAGATTTTATAAAAAAATATTGCATGTTAATAATTTAATATTGGTAACAAATTTGTCTTGAAATATCTAATCTATATCAGCGAAGTAAAACACGGTTTGCTGGCTTTCTAGATGTTAATGCATTTGTCATAATTAACAGAGAAATATTATGTAGGAAATTGATTGCCCTCAAAATGGAGCTCAGCCTGTTGGCCCTGATCCAGGCTCTTTCTCCAGGTCCTTGTTTGAGAGGGAGGTTTGGGCTCAATGGAGCAATGAGAAGAAGGATTGATACTTACCAAGGAGGAAAGGAAGGATGCATATTTGAACCCTTGTTATTCAGTCTAGATATTGACAACTTACTTCATCTATTGAAGAATAAAAAAACAGATAATAAATAAATGTTATTTCATTCTTTGACAAAAATTGCTAAATTAGAGGACCAGCTAAATGCACATAGCATACAGTACATGGATTTTAGAAAGACTTTGACAAAGTAAACCACCATCTACTTCTTGGTAAAGGTAAAGATATGTGGGATAGACAGCATTACCCCCAGTTGGACTCAGCCTGTGGTCCTCAATGGAACTACATCTGCATGGAGGGAAACAAGCAGTGGGAGAACTCAAGGTTCCATTTTAGGCCCAGTACTCCTCAACATCTTCATGAATGATTTGGATGAGGGATAGATAGGGAACTCATTGAATTTATAGAGGACATTAAAGTGACAGGAATAGCCAACACCCTAGACGATAGGCTCAAGATCCAGGTGGATCTAGATCAGTGGGTCTCAACCTTCCTAATGCCACAACCCTTTAATACGGTTCCTCATGTTGTGGTGACCCCGAACCATGAAATTATTTTATGTTTTCCATATATACATATATAATCATTATGCTTTTGAACACACACAGACCCCTGCCTAATTTTGGCCAAGATGTAGACCTGGTTACAATTCCCAGCTATTCTCATCATTATATTTATATAATTATACATCCTTACATGCTCCCACTTTGTAATTCTGTCTTTAAATCTCAGTTTCCCATTGTAAGTATATTTCATGTTCCCTCTCCATTTTTCCATATCTTGGTTTAGATTTCTCTTAATTGTCTATAAATGGCAATCCTTACTGTTCTATATTCATTACAATTCCCTTAATCTACTATATAGAATAACAAGTGGTATACATCTCACTTTGTTCATCATCTTAAAAGTTCTATATATGTCCATGTTTCATATATTTTAGCCCATGCTTAATTGTCCTTCTATTGTTATATTCAATCAATTAGCAACTGAGTTTAATTATCATGTATAAAAGTGAATCACAAACCTCTGCTTTACAATCTCCCCATATCAGTTTCATATTTGTCCATATTCCATATGTTTTAACCTTTATTTAATTATCTTTTCATTATCACATTCAATCAGTTAGCAACTCCATTTTATTGTCATATTTAGGAATAAACCCCTTATCTTAGCTTTATATTTTCCCATATAACAATTTCTAGTTGTCTGATTTTTTCCTAATACATCTTTTGTCCTACTTCTCTATTCCTGCCTTCTACCTTTTCTTTGTTTTGACACATCCACCCTCTTCAATTTTCCCCAAGCCACCGTCCAAAAGATTTTTTTATATTTCTCTTTATTGGGGCGTAACCTCTTATTTCAATTTTCCTTATGCCACTGTCAACCTCCAAAACATATTTTGTCTGCTTTTTATTCCTTTTTGTTGGACAGATCCCCCATTTACAATTTTCCCTATACCACTGCCAAGCCCAATGAAGTTTTTTGTCTGCTTTTTATTTCCCACCATTTCTACCCCTTCATTATCTCTCCCCCCTTCTTTCTTCCCTTCTTCTTTAAATACCTGCTTCTCTGAATTCAGAATTCTATTTAGGCTTGATTTTAATGATTTATGCATATTTTTTATAATTTCATGTAGTTCTTCAAATTCCCACCTTTCCATAATGTCCAGTCCCAAAGTTACAATTAGTTATACAGTTCTTATTTCAGAGTTCTGGTCTACCTTAAATTTATCTACTTCAGCTGCTGTTGGGAAGAACAACAGGAGCCACCTTGGTCTTTTGTTCTTCCTTAATGTCAAGTTCCAAAATTGCAGTTAGTTATACCAATCTTATTTTGAAGTTCTGGTCCACCTTAAATTTAATTAATTCAACTACTGTGAAAATGGAAGAGGAGCTGGAGCCATCTTGATCTTTTGCAGATAAAAAAGAAAAAAAGATTTCGTATTTCCCAGTTCTTGATTTTGTTATTATTTTTTCCCTGGTACTTTCCACCTCGCATTACTTATAATTGCTCAAAATATATTAATTGGAACAAACTTGCATACAGCCAAACTCGGGTATGTTTCTCTTCCATCCTGCTTTTCCAAGTTCTGATGTATAGCAGTTGGTTAATTAAAATTTCCGACACAGGCAAGATTAGGTTATCAGTTTTCAGTGAGGAGATAGTGCTTTTTTCTTGATCTTTTCCCTTGTTGCATTCCAGCTCTCATTAATTGGAGTTGTTTAAAATATATTAGTTAAAAGACACTCAGACGAAGCAAACCTTTATGCTCCTAGACTCCTTTAAAAGCACAATCTTTTCAAGTACAAAACCAAATTTAGAGTTTGTGTTTGAGTGGGTTTGTCACTTCTCTACTTTCTCCAAATTGTTTAAAACAAATGGCTCTCTTTTGGGTTAGTGATTCAACCCTCCATTTTCCCCCTTCTTTCTTTTTGCAAAAATCCTGATCTGTCCATCAACATTATTTATGCTCTCAAGGTTCTTTGCCTTTTCCAAATTCTGATTTATAACTGTGGGTTAATAGATCTTACCAGGCTTTCATCTCACCTCTGCACACTCCTGTTCATCTGCTTTGGCCTGGAGCCAGCTTCTTGTACGGGCATGTTGCTATGCTGAAGCCCTAGCTCTGATTCAGAGGGCAAATCTCTGACCTACGAGGGACTTGTTGCACTCCCACTGGGTCTGATGGGACGCTGCCCCTTCTTCACCCCCACCAACTCACAGGGGGGGTCCTTATCCAAAAAAAGGATATTGGAGACAGTTTCTCAGACAGGGTTCATGTGAGACTCTTAGAGCTCACATCCCCCAAGTCTGTCCAGCTGGAGAACTTCAGATCAATTTCCACAATCCAATGAAACTCTAAAGAGGAGGCTATTGATTATCAGCTTTTATTTCTGCAGAAAGCAAAAGACTGGATGACCTTTTGGTCTCCCACCTTAGCAAAGCAGGCAGAGAAAGAAAAACAGGCATGCACCAAAAACTTTTCCAAACATCTTATAGCTCACACAGCTTGCACAGAATGTCATTGCTATAGAAACATAATTTGATATCACACGAATTTCATGATTTTTCTCAGTGCTCTGAAAACACTAGACTTTAGAAGGGAAAAATGCATTTTCTGGCGTACAAATCAGATATTTGTTAGGGAATGCTGAACACACATTTTAAGCAAGACATTTTAAACATTTTAAGCAGAATCCACATTTCACTTTTCACAAGAAGTTACTTTGTTAGGTTAAGCTTGGAAATTCATCTAGAAGTTTTGTCTATGTTGTTGGCATGTTAGGTTACAATGGAGCTTCTCTCAACAGCAATTTAACAAAAGCTGAATTAGGTTACACTCTGTGTATCCTCTTATCCAGTGATGGCAAAACTTTTAGAGACCAAATGCCCCAAACCCACTTATTTATCTCCGAGTGCCAACACAGCAATTTATCCTGGATAATGAGGTTTTAGTACAGAAAAACAACTCATGTGATTAATGTCTTTTCTCTGAAAAAAACCCACAATAACAGTGCTTCCAATGATACAAACACCTTTTTATTGAAAGGTAAATGTTTGCATTTGGCAGGCTTTTGATTAATGTGACTTTTGCTGTTGAATGTAGGCTGATAATTTTTCTAACCTTGACTCATGCTTAGTAAGTTTGAGAGCAACACATGCAGCACTCAGGTCATCTGTTAGTCCAGGGGTGTCAAACTCAATTTCCATGAGGGCCCCATAGTGGTTGACTTCGGAGGTCATGGTAGGTGTGCTCCCACTGCTGCTGTGCTCACTCTCCTTGGTTGCCCATGGTGTGTGCAGGAGAGCAAAGTATGTGGGTCAGAGGGAGGCCCACTCCCTCTCCTTATGATACCTAGCTTTGTAATCAAACCATCCTCAATAATAGGATGGGAGACCACCAGGAGAGGTCAGGAGGAGGGGACAAGGGGATGGTAAAAGGCAGCAGGGTTGCTGGTGATCAAGTGCTAAAGCAGTGTTTACCTCACACCCTCACTCTCTCTCATTATAATCTCCTTCCTTCCCTTCTTTTTCCTTCCCTCTTCATTCTTCCTTCCCCTCTTTCCTTCTTTTTCTTTGTCTTTCCTGTCCCTTCTTGGATGCTCCAATACAAAAGGGGAAACATTCCTTGCCTTGTGATCAAATGCCACTTTTGCTAGTAGTTTGTGGCCACTTAAAAGACTGAGAACAAGCCAGGCTCAGTGTATTCCATGCTTGCATTTCATGGGGACAGACTACAGTACAGCAAAACTGTCAAAATGATGGCTCTGGTGGTTGATCAGAGCTCCTCTGTTTTTTATGTGCAACAGCTTTAGCATTTAAGAGCAGAGCTAAGTTAGTTGCTGTTCTATGAATACATAATGATCCTTGAAAGAGCTCTTCCATAGGGACCCTGCCATGGTCTAATTCAGATTGGAAATATAGCAAGGAAACTATTTCCCCTCACTTGCTTTGTCCTGTTTTCCCCACTGGAAATAGCTGTTTGCAACCCACAAGGAGGGGATACTTTCCTAAGAGGTCACAGTTCAAGAATACCAAGGTGTCTCAGGGTGGGGAAGGCCATGGGGGTCCTAGTGATAGGACAGACCTTCAAGACCTCCCAACCCACTAAGATACCTCCTACTTCTTCCTCCCTTCCTGCAACAGGGACTCACTTACTTTGCAGTGAGTCTGTCTCCTCTCTTGTTTCTCTGCTTCTTTTGCCTTTGAATAAGGGAGAGGAGAGTTCACTGGGAAATGCTTCTTGTGCCCAGAATAGACGCTCCTGGGTGCTATAATATTGTGCAGATTCAGGCACCCATGCTCTTTTGCAGAGTCGGGGACCCAGAAACTTTCATTCTCTGGGAGAAAAGTGGTTGCCTGCTCCTCCCCTGCCCCTAACTATTTCACACTCAACTACTTAATGGGGCTTCTTTGCCTCACATGCAAATGGGGCCAGACAGAGACAGTGAGGGTAAGAGGTGTGTGTGTTTGTGTTTGTGTGTGTGGGGGGCACCCAAACTGCTGCCAATGGTGTGGGTGACACCTGAGCAGGGAGGAAGGGTGTGTGTATATATTCCTCCCCATTCAAGCAGGGCCCCTCATTTCCGCCCCAGCACAGTTGGGGCATGCAGGCTGCTGCCACCTAAGCACCATGATTGCCCCTTCCCCAGCCAGCCAGCCAGCCCCACCTGACCTGCTCCCTGCCAGCTCCTGCAAAGCCTCGCCATTCTCCTCCTCTTCTTCATGTCCTTGTCCTCCTTGCCCAAGCAGCAGTTGATTCCACAGATCAGGCTCTCATTTCTGCCCTGGGATAGCAAACTCCGGTGGGCTGGAAGTGAGTGTGAATGGCCTCCCCCGCCATCCTTCAAACAGTTGCAGGGGTTTTTGTTTTTTGTTTTGGCTTCCAGATTGGTGCAGGAGGCTTTCTAGGGCCAAAACGGGGAAAAAACCCTGCGCTTTCTGCCCCTGGAAAGCCTCCTGCACCAACCTAGGCCAGAAAACCAGCTGGCCAGCAGGAGGTGTGCCTGCATGTGGATCCTAATGGAGCTGGGCATGCCAGGAGGGAGGGCTATGCATGCCACAGTTTCCACATCAAGGCTCTAATCCTTTCAATTGCTTTTTCAGATCAATCATGTAACATCTTCAGAGGCTCTGAGTGATAAAAGTCAATTCCCGTTTTTCCACCACATTCTCCCCAAAGAAGGATTCCAGTACCCAACAATTGTCCAACTGCTTCTTCATTTCAGATGGATCTTGATTGGCCTCTTTGCTTCAGACACAGAGAAGGGAGAGAATTTCATGAGGACTTTCCCTCCTGTGCTTGTCAGGGATGGAATTTGTGTGGTTATATCACAACTTTTCTCAACAACTGGATATACTGCATACCTCAGGGATTCCCTCTCTAAGTGGAGACAAGTCAACGTCTTTGTTCACTTCATGGAATTTGATTCCCCTTGGGACAGAATCCTTCCTTTCCATTTAGTACTTATGCGTTTGCCAGGACCCATTGAAGGGAAAGTCTGGATCCTCACAGATTTTGGAATATATACAATCACAAAGCACAGACTTCTAAAATACATCCATAGTATTTGGAAATTTAATTATGTACGAAAAAGAAGGCCCAAAGATTCTGCTTTTGAACCCCAGTTCTTTGTGAAAGATCAGTTTCAAGATCATTATTTCCACTGTTCTCTTTCAAAGGACGTCTTTTCTGTCAAAGGCCGCAGAAGATGCACCCAGAAAGCCCCACTTGAGACCCAGGAGAAAAGGGACAGAGTAAGGATCCAAACTTATTACCCACCTTACAGTCTCATGAAGACTCTGGCCCAGGCCTTGAATGCCGCCTATTCTTCCAGATCGAGGAGGGGAAGGAAGGAGGGGGAAAAGATGTTGGGGTCTTCAAGGCTGCAGCCGTGGCAGGTATGGGGGTCCCAATATGGATCCATTAATCTTAGATCCTTTGGAGAAGGAATCCAGAAGAGAGGGAGGGGAACCATCTCAACAGATCTGGCCAATTTAATTATTCAGGGAATTAATGCTTCCAAAGAGTAGATACCATGACATTTTTATACTTAGCACTGCTAATTGGAAAATGCTGTATTTTAAAAAAAACAAATTCCCGTATTTGTGGGTTTGTGAGTAGCCTGGTGGAATTCCACCTTCCTTCCGTCCCCATTGCATGTGGGTCTGTGTGCAGCTGGACAGGCAGCTAAGCCCCCCTATTCTCCTCCAATGAAAGGGAGCCTGGCGTGGATCTGGATGCTTTATTGGGAGAAGAGGGCAGGTGAAACTGAGGAGATGCAAATGGTGGAAATCAAATAGAAAGACGAGATAGGCAGCATTAACTAACAGCCAGGAAAGGAGCAGCTGGAACCTCCCCAGGGATGCTCCATGTGAGGGTTGGAGGCATCTCCAGATGACCAGGGGTCTCGGTCACAACGGCTGCTTCCGTGTTCTCCAAAGGCTGACAGAAAATGGAGTCTGGCTTCAGACTGTTTTGTTAGGCTTATCTGCCCCCGGCCACTAGGTGGGGCTAGAGCAACAACAGCACAAGAGTTACATGATAGGCATGACAACCTTTATAAATTGGGAGGAGACCCTGAGACCATCTAGCCCAACCCCTCCTCTCTGCAGGAATCCCAGTAAAAGCTTCTCTGACTGATGGCTGCTCAGTCTTTGCTCTCAGACGATCCATGAAGAGGAGACCTAACTTCTCTGCTTTAATGGCTCAACTCTAAAACAGCTCATCCTTTTATCATATTTTTCTCTCTCATTCAGCTAAAATCTCCTCTCTTGTAACTGAATTCATTTTTCTATGTCTGAGACTCTGGAATAATAGTGAGCAGATATTATGCTCGTGTATGACATGAATCAGTGATTGGAAGAGGGCTGTATCCTTTAACTTTAACTTTTATTTAATTTATAAACCGCGCCCTCTCCCAGAAAGGACTCGGGGCAGTGTACAGTCATATAAAAACACAATATAAATACATAAATATAGATAAATATAGATGGAGGAGGTAACATATAAACTGTACAATAATAGTTAAAATTAAAATTGGAGATACATTAAAAACTACCCCTAAAAAAGCTACTCCAGAATAAAATGTTTGCCAGGAGGTTAAAAATGGGACTATAAATGGGCCAGGCCAGCTAATTGGAACAGGTGGGTCTTGAGTTTCTGTCGGAAGGAGCGGAGGTCTGTAGTGGTTCTGATATCGGGGGGGGAGGTCATTCCAGAGGGTTGGGCCCATCACAGAGAAGGCTCTACTCCTGGGCGCCGCCCGTTGGCATTGCTTAGTGGACGGCACCTGGAGGAGTCCCTCCCTGTGGGAGCGAATTGGTCGCAGGGATGTATGAGGTAAGATGCGATCCCGCAGGTAACTAGGTCCTGTGCCATGGAGCGCTTTAAAGATGGTAATCAACACATTGAAACGCACCCGAAAAACCACAGGTAGCCAGTGCAGCTCGCGCAGGAGAGGTGTTATGTGGGAGTACCTAGTACTCCCCATGATAGCCCGCGCGGCCGCATTCTGAACTAGCTGTAGTCTTCGGGTGCATCTCACGGGAGCCCCATGTAGAGAGTGTTGCAGTAGTCCAGATGGGACGTCACCAGCGCATGAGTGACTGTGCGTAGGGTGTCCCGGTCCAATAGGGGGCGCAATTGGCGCACCAGGCGAACCTGGTGGAACGCCCCCCTTTCCACGGCTGCCACATGGTCATCCATCAACAGCCGGGCATCTAGGAGGATGCCCAGATTGCGCGCCCGCTCCATGGGGGGCAGTTGCTCGCTCCCTATGGCCAGCGATGGAGTTCACTGGTTGAACCGGGGCGCCGGTAGCCACAGCCACTCCGTCTTGGAGAGGTTGAGTTTGAGTCTGTTGTCCCCCATCCAGGCCCGAACGGCTTCCAAGCATTGGGACATCATTTCGACGGCCTCGTTGGGGTGGTTTGGGGTGGAGACGTACAGCTGTGTATCATCAGCGTACAGGTGGTACCTGACCCCAAAACCACGGATGATCTCACCTAGCGGCTTCACATATGTGTTGAACAGGAGGGGCGAGAGGACCGACCCCTGCGGCACCCCACTAGTGAGCGACCTCAGGGTCGACCTCTGCTCCCCTGCCAACACACATTGCATCTGGTTGGAGAGGTAGGAGCAGAACCACCGTAAAACGGTGCCCCCTACTCCCATCCCCTCCAGCCGGCGCAATAGGATACCATGGTCGATGGTATCAAAAGCCACTGATAGGTCTAATAGGACCAGGATAGAGGAACAACCCCTATCTCTGGCCCTCCAGAGATCATCTACCAATGCGACCAAGCCTCGTGTAACCTCCCAGGATGCCAGTACAAGCCAGGAGGGACACGGGTCCAATAAACATGTAGTGGCTCACAGCTGCCCACGTAACCTGTCTAAATCCTCGGGGGCAACAGAGTCAAACTCCTCCTAGCGTGGTCCCTCAAGATTCGCTTCTGACGTCTCCACTGGTCCACTGAAGGGGGCCCATCCACTCCGGATCTGAGCGATTTTGTCCTGCAGATATTCCCCAAACTCCTCTGCTCTACCCTGCAAAGGGGCTTCCCGCGTCCTCTGCGATAGGAGGAAGCGGGTCACCCGAAACAGGGCGGCAGGGCGGTTATCTGCGGACGCAATAAGAGCGGCACAATGTCTATGTTTGGCCGCTCTTAGTGCCACGAGGTAGGTCCGTAAATAGGCTCTCACCTGTGTTCGGTCATTCGGAGCGTGAGGACCTCCACCTGCTCTCTAGGCGTCTCTTGTGGCGTTTCATCACCCTTAGCTCCTCGGTAAACCAAGGAGCCAGGGTGGTTTGTTGCTGCAGGAGAGGCCGCAAAGGCGCAACCCGGTCCAAGGCCCCAGCAGCTGCCCTATTCCATGCGGCCACTAGGTCCTCCGTCCGGGAGCGGGTTAGGGCTACAGGAAGTGGCCCAAGCTCCGTCTGGAACCTATCCGGTTCCATCAGGCGCCTGGGGCGGAACCATCTGGGACGATCTGGTTCCACCTCCCCGCGGCTGGGGGGTAGTGCCAGTGAAGTCCAGCCGGAGAGATGAGTGATCTGACCATGACAGGGGTGTAATAACCAAATCCCCTATTCCCAGATCACTCGTCCACTGTACAGAGACAAAAACAAGGTCCAGCGTGTGGCCACCCTCATGTGTGGGGCCCTGAATTAGTTGGGTCAGGTCCATGGCTGTCATGGAAGCCATGAACTCCCGAGCCACCTCGGAAGCTTCACCCGTCCACGGCAGGTTGAAATCCCCCATAACCAGAAGTTTGGGGGTCTCAACCGCCGTCTCTGCAATCAGCTCAAGGAGCTCAGGCAGGGCCGCTGATGCATAGCGAGGAGCCAAGTATACAATCAGCAAGCCCAACTGCCTCCCTGGGCCCCATTTCACGCCAAGGGACTCACACCCGGATATCTGTGGCACAGTGAAGTCCCTCGGTTCCAGACTCTCCCGTATAATTACCGCCACCCCACCACCGTTACCCAGGGCCCACGGCTGATGAAATGCATGGTAGCCTGGTGGGCACATTTCCACGAGGGGTAAACCACCCTCGTGGCCCACCAGGTCTCCGTTATCCCTGCAAGGTCCAGCTCCCCCTCTGAGATCAACTCATTAATGAGGGGGGCCTTGTTGACAACGGACCTTGCATTGCAAAGCATCAGCCTCAGGCCCTGGCTCTGTAGGTCCTGGCCACCTAGACTGCGGGGGTTGTTGCAAGCGACCGGGCGTGTCCAACAGCCATGGTCTCCCAACCGACTATGAGATTTTCTTCCATCCTCGCACCCACCCCTCCCCACGACCGTTGGAATAGAACAACCCTCTATTGGAATATCATTCTCCCTCCCCCCCCACTCTGCTCACTCCCCTCCTGACCTCACCTGTTCGCCTGGCACTGGTCCCCCTCCTGGCCTGATTAACCCTCCCACCCACCCTGGAGCCACCTAAAACGGATAAAAAACATTTTGTTAAAAACCCCCTGAGTCTACGCTTCCTCCACCTCTCTGGGTTAACGAACCCGTCATCAAGGTGGGCCCTTGAGAGGGCAAAGGGCCATACCTGCGAGAGGGGGGACTCCCGCAGTAGGAGCAAGTCTGACCTCGAATATATGATGGAAAGAGCTATAACAGGGTCAGGGTGCTGTCGATGTTAAGTGAGTCAACAAGCCAGGGTTCCATATGAGGGGATAGCAATGCCCATAGTCACATCTGGATGAAAAGATGGTGAGCTGGTCAGGTGGTCGGATGATAGGTCGGGTGATAGATGGATGGAGGCCAGGAGGCAGTCCATGGTGGGCGGTAAAAGGCAGATAGTCTATGATAAATAATTGATGATAAGCGGAGGGGGTAGATGAACAGTAAGATGGTAGAGGTAAAAGATGGTTGGGGGGGGTAATCTAGCAGGTACGCACCGACAGTCAGCTGGGAACAATTGTAGATAGCCAGATATCAGGCGGGTAGATAATTGCAGATGGTCAGCGAGGGGCGCCTGGGCACAAACCATGGCAGGCAGCTGGCAGGAGGCCGATGGATCCTCTGCCTGCCAGGCGATAAGCCTCCTGCCAGTCTCCAGGGCAAACCCCGCCCTGCCCCTGGTGCCACAGGTCTCCCTCCTTCTGCCAAGGCTCCAGCGCCGACTTCTAGCATCTAGTCCCCATCGTAGCCTGCCTCCCCATGCTTCGGCGACCCCCCAGCCGCTGCTCCTGGCCCGAGCACCGCTCTGGCTGGCCTACGGCCCTCTCGCAGACCTTCCATCGGCCTCCGGCGCCTCGAGCCTCGCTTAGCCCCCGCACGGCCCTCAGACGGCCCTCACCAGGCTTCCCGCTATATCACACTCACAGCGGCCAAACTTTTGGTATTTGGCGTCTCATCCTTCCTCTGCCGCCGCTGCCACCGCTGCCGCCATCACCGCCTCCAGCTCCAACTCCGACTCCAGCTCCAGTTCCAGCCGGTGCCTTCCCCGCCCCTCCTCTGGCTGTTCGACCACCCTGGAGGACCAATTTAGGTCCTAGGGAAAGCCAGGGTGGTCATTGATCTAATTCCCGGCCCTCGGGTGGAAAGAGGGCCGGCAGCATCCCCTCCCCTGTCAGAGAGCCTCCGTAAACATACGGAGCTCAGAAGCCAGCCGCCATTCCCCCGGAAGCTCCTCCTCCCTTTTCCAAGCGAGAGATTGTGTCAGTTGGAAAGGGGGCTCCCAGACTCCTCCTGATCTTCAGCTCTTCTCCTTATTGTCTTTCCTCAAGGCTAAGAGCAGCTCCTTTGATCTCTTCCTTGGCTTCCTTGTCTTTCCCTGAAGTTCAGGTAGATTTTGTACAAATTCTCCTCCAAGTGTGATGCCTGCAAGGGGACCTGGTCCTTGAGTTGGGGTCTCCCCAAACCAGAACATTCACTTCCTCAGATTCTTATGGCTGCATTTGCCTTCTTTCCATGAACATCTCCCTTCTGATTCAGATTCTGTTTCCAGTTAACTATGATTTTGAGATCGTTTTTACAAACATACATATCAAATTTTATATCCCTCATCTTTCTTCCAGTCCATCATTCATGGTCTTATATGAGACTCTATTATTAGTCAAGTCCTAATTGCTAAAAATCAGATTTTTTACTTATGCACCCTTCTCTGTGTCCTAATCATACATATTCTTTCTGGAAACTTGATATTCCTCTCATAAAATTTTATTTTATTCAAAAAGGTAAAATACAAGTTTTGGAAAATAAAACTATTAAAAAGACAAGACAAAACTAGACAAAACATTTTTTAAAAAAATCTGCATTAAAAACAGACAAAAATAGGCATATTGTCCCAACAATTGAATACAATACAGCAATAATAGTTTCTCCTCCTTGCAAAATAGGCCCACAATTATTAACTACACATCTATTTTCAACTACTTGACTTGTCATCTATCTGCTGTATATAAAAATGTAGTTAACAGGCAATCCAACAATAAAGTTCAATTTCAAAACTTCAAAATGATCTGTTATCTGCTATTGTATTTAACTCACAGAAAATTTACACGTACTTCTTATCTACTACAGACCACCACAATCATTACCTCTGATCCATCCAGAATCTGTCCAGGGTTAAACATCTTTGGTTGATTCTTAATAATAATACATTTCCTTAAAATTTTAATTAGGATCTTTCCCAATAACTGCTTTCCATTCCCCAAAGTCATAGGACCTCCTGTAAATGGAAACATGATGACTTTTAAGATTTGCTTTCCAGTTAAATATGTCGTCCATTCCCCAATCTCCCTCAGTCTTGAAAGAATCCATTTCATCAGTCATCCGTTCTGTCCACTTTGAGTCTTCAGGGTCCATGGCCTCTCCAGCCATCTCCAAGCAGCCTGCCTTCAAACCAGACTCCTCCTTCAGGGATGCCAGCAGCAAGTTAAGTTCCAGTCCATCCATCCAATCCATCCGATTCAACAATTGTTGCTTGCTTCTTATTATCGCCTTTAAGTTGATTAAAAACCATTGTTATTTTATCAAACTTTTTAAATGAAGTTTCAAATAAGACTTGTGTATTTCAGAAAATCTATATTCTTTAAATGATATCAAATTAGCTTAGTCTAAGATCTACATCTAAGATCAAATCTTGTGTGATGGAGATTTATCAATTCTATATTATTAATGACAATATAGAAAAATTGATGACCGGTGAAAAATTGTTATCCATAAGCTTCAGGTTTCATATGAAAAATTTAAAAGATTAAAAATTATTTGAGTATCATTTTGAATACACTTTTTATCCACTTAGTTATCATACCATACACCCCTCAGGTTTCTAATCCCATCACGCAATTGATTGTGAGTCTTTACTGAAATCCAGTGATATCACCAGTGTTCCCATAATCTATTTAGGATATGTGAGAATGACTTTTGGGATGAGGGGAAGAGAGGCTGCCTAGGGAAGAATCAGCTAAGAGGGGAGAATCCTGCAGCTGCATAATGGCAGAGAAAAGAGCTGGTGGGAGATTTGTTCTTTCATATTTTCAAAATTTTGTTAATGTCGCATTACAATCAAGTAGAATTAACACACCTGGAAGTGTTTTCCATCAGGATGACCAGGAGAATCATCAGGAGAAGGTTAGCCTGACAGATTTCTTCTGGGAATCAAGCTGTTTTTTTTTCAAACTTTATGAATCATCTTTTTTTCTCTCTGTTCATTTTATTTGTTATCTGCTCTAGAATGTTCCCTATAATTCACCAACTGTGTCGATTATATTTCCTCTATATTTTGTCAATATATGATTGACAAACTTTTTTCAAATGTTTTCATTCACTTATGAACTTAATGGCAGTATTTGTGTCTTATTTAACCAAACTTGGAGATGAGAAAATTGTAGAAGAAAGATTCAATGTAGGATAAGAAACAAAATTTTCTGCTTTTCAAATTCCTGGATTTTCCTATTCCAGTTTCATCCTTTTCTGGAGAAGAATGAATATTGCAATATTTCTGAGGTGAAACTGTACTTGGACCAAAATGGAGAGATAAAAGCAGACCTGGCCATTTCGGGCTTCTTGGTTCTCCCCAAGGAGGATGCCAGGAGAGAGATTCTGGTATATTTTGAAAGACAGAAACTTTCTATCGAACAAGATGTTCTTTCACGGCTAAAGTTGCTCAATAAGGTGGGATAAATTTTGGTGTCTCTTCTCTGTTTCCCAAAGCCTGAGGTCCCATTTCAAGTGGGCAAAGCCTATAGTCTCCGTGGTGGTTGGCCTTCCATGCCAGTTGGTGTCATCTAATGGAAGTTCTTTAACAGACGGGACCTAAGTGGAGGGGCTTTGCCATGTTTTATGGAAATCTTTCAGTATCTTACTGGCCAGATGTTTCTTTCTACATTAAAAAATCTAATGGAATAAACCTTTCCTAAATATTTTATAGTAAATTTTATTAGCTTTAATATGAATATATCATCATACTTAAATCTTTTTGAAATTCCACCCCTCTAGACTTTATGAAGTAGAAAAGTACCTTATTATAACGTTAAATGCCAAAAGCAAAAGGGAGGAAGTAAATGAAGAATCTGCCAGTTGTTATCCCTCCTGCATCTGTTTAGAAGGAATCAGAGGTTTCATATTTACCTCAGTGAAGACCAAAGGCTACTTGTCTCAATCCATTTCTTCCTCCATTTTCCATGGATGGAGAGTCCTAACATCTTTTCTTTGGCGTTCCTTGTTTTTCTGCTCAGTCCCTGCCTCAGTCCACATGTGTGGAAAATTGTCATCCTGGATTTGTCAAGAGGGCTCGAGAAGGAGAGCCAGGTTGCTGCTACGACTGCGTTCCTTGTCCGGAGGGGACCTTCTCCATTCATGAAAGTGCAAGTTAAAAAAAGATTGAAGCTCAATTGCTTCCTTGTTTATACAGAATTTACAATTGGATTCGTCCAGAGCATTTTAATTAAATAGCAAGTTTTGTTTTAAAAAAATTGAAGCTCTCTATTCAAAATGAAACATTTCTTAGAATATCCCCCAATTTCATAGTGATTAGATGACTAGATTTTAGAAAATGATATTTTCATTTCTTCTATGGAAGAAATGAATGCTAAGCAATGTACTTTGAAATTATTCCTGATATTCTTCAATATCTTCATAAACAATTTAGATGAGAAAACAGAAGGAGAAATCATCAAATTTGCAGATGACACTAAACCGGCAGGCGTAGCCAAAGCTTCAGAAGATAGGCTTAAGATCTAGATGGATCCTGATAGACTTGTTCGCCCAATCTAACAAAATAAAATTCAATGTAGAGAAAAATAAGGTTTTACCCTGAGGCAAGAAAAACCAAATGTACAGGTACAGATTAGGTGAAATTTGGCTCAATAGCAGTAACTGTGAGAAGGATCACTTAAATTGTGTGGCAGCAGCAGCAAAAAAAGGCAATGCAGTTCTAAATTGCATTAGCAAGGACAGAATCAAAATCATGTGCAGTATTAGTAACTGCTCCATAAAGCCTTAGTAAGACCACACTTTAAATATTGCATCCAGTTTTGGTTACCATGTTATAGAAATGATGTAGAGACTCTGAAAAGAGTTCAGGAAAGAGCAACAAAGATGATTAGGGGGCTGGAGGCTAAAACATATGAAGAACGGTTGCAGGAACGGGGTGTGGATAGTATAGTGACATGATAGCAGTGTTGTAATATTTGAGGGGCTGCCATAAAGGAGAGGGGGTTCATGTCTCCTGAGTATTCGAGGGCAGGACAAGAAGTAACAGGCGGAAGCTCATCAAAGAGAGATCCAACCTAGAAATGAAATGAAATTTCCTGACAGTGAGGAGAATTAACCAGTGGAATAGAAGTTGCCTTCAGAAGTTGTGGGGGCTCCATCACTGGAGGCTTTTAAGAAGAGACTGGACAGTCATTCGTCTGGAATAACACAGGGTCTCCTGATTGAATAGGCTTGGACTAGGAGACCTTCAAGGTTCCAGCTGTGTTATTCTGTTATATCAGCTGTTGTTCCAAGAATGTTCAGTGGAACTTCAGAACTCATCATCAATTGGTCCCAGGAGGTGTGATGAGTACCAAACATTTTTTAAGAAATAATGTAAACAAATTTAATTCCCAAACCAAAGACAATGCATATTTTAAGGCAATATGTAAAATAATAGGGTTGAATATTATTACTTTACTTGAGAAATAAACCCAAAATAATACTTAGATTAAATTTTAAAACAACTTTACAGTTCTTTTGTACATTTGAGAGTGCAGAAATGTACACAATGACCACAGAAGCTAAGAAAAGACTGCAAGGGGGTATGCACCAGAGAAGAGCTACCGCCTGACTAATGCATCATTTTGTTTTGACTGGAAAGGTTAGTGAATCATGAGACAACTGACATGGACAAGTTAAACAGAATAACAGAGCTGGAAGGGACATTGAAGAACTTCTAGTCCAACTCCCTGCTCAGGCAGAAAACCCAATGGCATTTCAGACAAATGGTTGTCCAGTCTCTTCTTAAAAACTCCCAGTTCTAGCTTGTTTGTTCAGTAACGATGAGCACTGTGACAAAATTTTCTCATCAGGATGTGTTGAGTACTAAATTCGATGACTTTCAAACCAGTTGAATACCAAGGTACAATTGTATTATTTGAAATATGAAAAGACAGAAAGTTTAATTTTGTTTTCTCAGATACAGAGAAATGCACCAAGTGTCCTGATGATAAATATCCAAATGAGGACAGAGTCCAATGTATCCCAAAAGTGATATCCTTCCTGTCTTATAAAGAACATCTGGGCATCATCCTGGTCTCTTTTGCCTTACTCTTCTTCCTAATCACAGGACTTGTCTTAATCATCTTCATTAAATATCGAGAAACTCCCATTGTCAAAGCCAACAACCGAGACCTCTCCTACATCCTCCTGGTCTCCCTCCTGCTTTGCTTCCTGTCTTCTCTTCTCTTCATTGGTCAACCAAGAAAAGCCACCTGCCTGCTCCGACAAACGGTGTTCAGCATCATCTTCTCAGTTGCCGTTTCTTCTCTCTTGGCCAAAACCATCACGGTGGTGCTGGCTTTCCTGGCCACAAAACCAGGAAACCGAGTGAAGAGATGGCTGGGGAAGAGCTTGGCCAATTCCATCATCCTTTCTTCTTCTACTGTCCAAATTATCATCTGCTCCATCTGGCTGGGAGTTTCTCCCCCCTTCCCTGACTCTGACCTCCACTCCCAGCCTGGAGAGATCATCCTGCAATGCAACGAAGGAGCCGTTGTCATGTTCTACGTCACCCTCAGCTACATGGGCTTCCTGGCTGCCATCTGCTTCACGGTGGCTTTCCTGGCCAGGAATCTGCCTGGGGCCTTCAACGAAGCCAAGCTGATCACCTTCAGCATGCTGGTCTTCTGCAGTGTCTGGGTGACTTTTGTGCCCACCTACCTGAGCACCAAAGGGAAATACATGGTGGCTGTTCAGGTCTTCTCCATCCTGGCCTCCAGTGCTGGTCTGCTGGGCTGCATTTTCATCCCCAAGTGCTACATTGTCCTTCTGAGGCCAGAGCTGAACACAAAGGAGCATCTCATAGCGAGAATAAATGTAAAAACATGAGATATAAGACTATTATGATATTGGAAGAATTGTTAAGATTTTTTATTTCAAAGAAAATATTAATTCTTTCTACTTAGATAGTATGCAGGAATCCAAGAAGAATATATATGTTTCTTTAATGTCCTCCCCTTTCATCTCAATAAACCTTAATAAAGAGAACTCTGTGAAGGTCATTCAGAAGAATTTGATGTTCAGCAACAGCCAATGAACCTGATGCCTTATAAAAAT
The DNA here is from genome assembly GCF_964273705.1 of Natrix helvetica. Classification (NCBI taxonomy): domain Eukaryota; kingdom Metazoa; phylum Chordata; class Lepidosauria; order Squamata; family Natricidae; genus Natrix; species Natrix helvetica. The sequence continues at coordinate 136,955,747 of NC_138551.1, forward strand.
AATTGGAGTGGGTTTTCCTACTTAGAGAGCCAAAAAGTATCTCTGTGTGAGAAAAAAGCCTGAGTAGGAAAAATGGCAAGATGGAAGCTGTAGAAAGAAGCTCCAGTTATGCTGTGAGATAATCACTGTGGGAACCCATGAAATCCCCAAATGATGTGAAATGCAGGGTTTCATCTGCTCTCCGCTGGGGAGATAAATCTGCACAAGTATTCAATGGTCCATTCTTGATGTCATGATGAAACCGACTCTAGAGAAAGTGTGGATCACAACAGCTGTCTGGGATTTCTCTTTGGGGTCATTGTGTAGTTCTGTATTTTTCTTTTTTTCCATATTCAAGAAATAAAAGAGCAAAATCTGACTATGTTCATAATAATAATAATAATAATAATGATAATGATAATGATAATGATAATGATAATGATAATGATAATGATAATGATAATGATAATGATAATGATAATGATAATGATAATGATAATGATAATGATAATGATAATGATAATGATAATGATAATAATAATTTAATTTGTTAGCCGCTCCCTCTCCACAAGGGACTCGGGGCGGTGTACAATAAAAACATACATAAATACATATAAACATATGCATACACACATACACACACATATACATACATATACATACACGGAGGAGGTAACAATTAAATACATCACAATAATAATAATAAAATTAGCCATTTAAAAATACCCTGTAGTAAGATTACAAATTTAAAAAGGACTGTCAGGAGGAATAGGATAAACTACGGTTGAGCCAGGCCGGATAATTGAAAGAGGTGGGTCTTGAGCTTTACACGGCAGGAGCGGAGATCGGAAGTAGTCCTGATGTCAAGGGGGAGGTCATTCCACAGGGCTGGGCCCATCACAGAGAAGGCCCTGCTCCTGGGTGTCGCCCCCCGACACTGTTTAGCGGACGGCACCCGGAGAGGTTCCTCTCTGTGTGAGCGAATTGGTCGTAGGGATGTATGGGGCAGGATGCGATCCCGCAGGTAACTAGGTCCTGTGCCATGGAGCGCTTTGAAGATCGTAATCAAAACCTTGAAACGCACCCGATAGACCACAGGAAACCAGTGCAGCTTGCGCAGGAGAGGTGTTACATGGGAGTACCTAGTCCTCCCCATAATCACCCGCGCGGCCGCATTCTGGACCAACTGCAGTCTCCGAGTGCATCTCAAGGGAAGCCCCATGTAGAGAGCATTGCAGTAGTCTAGGCGAGACGTCACCAGCGCAGGGGTGACTGTGCGTAAGGCATCCCGGTCCAATAAGGGGCGCAATTGGCGCACCAGGCGGACCTGGTGGAATGCCCCCCTTGCCACGGCTGTTACATGGTCATCCATGGACAGCCGGGCATCCAGGAGGACGCCCAAATTGTGCGCCCGCTCCATGGGGGCCAGTTGCTCGCCCCCGATGGCCAGAGATGGAAGCAACTGGTTGAACCGGGGGGCCGGAAGCCACAGCCACTCCGTCTTGGAGGGGTTGAGTTTGAGTCGGTTGTCACCCATCCAGACCCGTACAGCTTCCAAGCACCGGGACATCATTTCGACGGCCTCGTTGGGGTGGTTCGGGGTGGAGATGTACAGCTGAGTGTCATCAGCATACAGATGATATCCCACCCCAAAGCCACGGATGATCTCGCCCAGCGGTTTCATGCATGTGTTGAACAGGAGTGGCAAGAGGACCGACCCCTGTGGCACCCCACAAGTGAGGGGGCTCAGGGTTGATCTCTGCTCCCCTGCCAACACACGTTGCGTCCGGCCGGAGAGGTAGGAGCCGAACCACCGTAAAACGGTGCCCCTAACTCCCAACCCCTCCAGCCGGTGCAACAGGATACCATGGTCGATGGTATTGAAAGCCGCCGAGAGATCTAATAGGACCAGGATAGAGGAACAGCCCCTATCTCTGGCCCTCCAGAGATCATCAACCAACGCGACCAAGGCCGTCTCCATGCTGTGCCCGGGTCGAAAGCCGGACTGGCGCGGGTCTAGATAATCATTCTCTTCCAGGTGACGTGGAAACTGTTGGGCCACCACACTCTCTACAACCTTTGCTAAGAAGGGAAGGTTGGAGACCGGACGATAATTAGCTAGCTCCATTGGGTCCAGGGAAGGCTTCTTGAGTAAGGGTCTCACAACCGCCTCTTTCAAGGCGGCCGGCAGAGACCCCTCGCCCAACGAAGCATTCACTAGGCCCAGGAGCCAGTCGCGTGTAACCTCCCAGGATGCCAGTACAAGCCAGGAGGGACACAGGTCCAATAAACATGTGGTGGGTCGCAGACGTCCACGTAACCTGTCCAAATCCTCGATGGCAACCGATTCAAACTCCTCCCAGAATGGTCTCTCAAGACTCGCCTCGGGCGTCTCCACTAGACCACTGAAAGGGACCCATTCCCTCGGGATTTGAGCGACTTTATCCTGCAGATATTTCCCAAATTCCTCTGCCCTGCCCTGTAGGGGGGCTTCCCGCGGCCTCTGAAACAGAAGGGAGCGGGTCACCTGGAACAGGGCAGCAGGGCGGTTATCTGCGGACGCAATAAGAGCGGCACAATGTCGACGTTTGGCCGCTCTTAATGCCACAAGGTACGTCCTTAAGTAGGTTCGTACCTGTGCTCGGTCAAATTCGGAGCGGGAGGATCTCCAACGACTCTCTAGGCATCTCTTGTGGCGTTTCATCACCATTAGCTCCTTAGTTCAGGCCCTTTAATTGTCCACTCTATAATTTCTACCTAAAGCATTTTCTCTGGTCCTCTTCCAAGCTTGTCTTGCCTGTGAAGGGCTGGAGAAGATGCAGAGAAAGGGGACCTTGAGACTCTCCCCAGGAGGAAGTTGGAGGGATCCTATCTAAAGGAAGCCGCATCATGGACTGTGTCATGAAGGTTCAATGCTGCATCTTCATCCAGGTCCAGGAAGGGGGTGAGCAAGGATGGGAACATCTGGGTTTCTAGGAAGAGGCACCCATGGAAGCTGCTCTGCTCTCCAACCACAGAGATTGCGGATTAATTAGAATTCAGTTTTTATGTTTCAGAATGGCTATTAATTGAGAATAGAATCCCTTTGCAAATTCCATTTTAAGGAGACAAAAAAAGCTCTGATGTATCAGACTGAGGTCAGCCTATGATTCTCAGTGAGCAGAGAGAGGCCTCTGGTTCCCCCACAAGCAGAAGGAAGAGACCCAACAAGCAAGGGGTGTTTCCCCACAATTGAACTTTCCTCCATCACATCAGACAGTGTTGGACACTCAGCCATCCCTCCATCTAGGAATCCCCAATTCTGACACCCCAGATGTTCTGATACCAGAACTGGGGATTCCCAGATGGAGGGATGGCTGGGTGTCCAACACTGTCTGATGTGATGGAGGAAAGTTCAGTTGTGGGGAAACACCCCTTGCGTGTTGGGCAAAGCAATAAGTCATTAATAGGAGAACATTCATATGAGAAAATGTTTCCAAGTTGATGGCTGATGAGGTCGGGCGGCTCCAAAATGGAAGGAATGGAAAGTGAAAGTGTTTCCAGCTGGTGAGGAATTTTCATTGTTTTAAAAAAGAGACTGCCTATAAAAACTTAAAAATTGATTTAAATTGAAGAGTAGAAGAACCAAGCGGTGAAATTAATTTTGTAATGGTTCTGGACAGTGGTTATCTTACTTTTTTAAATGCGACCTTCATGGATGGAATCTTTACAAGCCTTTTGAAATGGATGGATTAAGTCTTCTTTTTCTACTATTTCTTTGTGATTCTCTGTGATCTATAGACCAAAGCTTTCCTCTTTCATTGCTGTGGGTATTTTTTTTAAATTCATTTAAAGATTGGGCCTCTTTTTCTAATTTGAAATACAAAATAGATATAAAAAAGAAACATTTTAACAGTGCTACGCTGCTTGAATGCTGGGAGGTTTTGTTGATAGGAGCTTTGTGTATTCAAGTGGAACCTTTTTTTCTTCATGGTTTGTTTTCACAGCTGGGTTACAGAGTGATAGGAAGGGAAGCCAGATGTCCCTTTGAAGCGTGTTTTCAACCACAAAAGAGTGGAAACAACGGCTTTTGTGAATTCATGCTTTAACCTTATTAATCTTCCAAGCGAGAGCAGCTGTGTTTGTTAATATGGCACAATGTCAAGAGAATATAGAGGTCTTAACCTGGCAAACAATATTTTCAGAATTACAAAAATTATCAAATACAAATGAGAGAATAGAAAAAAAAACTGGAATACTTAGAGCATCTAACAGCACAATATGATGAAAAAATTGACGATGTTTATCAAATGCAAAATGAGGTGAATGAAACCAAAAAATCAAAGTGGAAAATGAATATAAAGAGATTAAACCTGCTGATATTTATGGCAATTGGTTTATTTTTGAAAATGGAAAGAACGGAATATTGAAAGAGGGAATAAATGGAGAGGAAATCTATCTCAAAGGGCAAGATATAGAAGAAGAAGAAAAAATAAAGAATTTATGGACTCTGAAATTTTAATTTATATATATATATATGTATAGGTACAACATAAGGAACTGGATGAAAATTGTAAACAGTGATTTGGAAAATTTTGTTATTAAATATTATGGATGTTTAGCTAGAATAGGATCAAAGGACTCAGTACTATTGGAGGATTCTAGAAATAGTAAATGAAATGCCAGTATGTGGTTATGTATTAAATTTTGGTATATTTTATGATGAAGGACATTTAAACAACAAAGCTCATCAAGAAGATGTTTAGAAGATTAGTATCACAAATGGCAGAAGATATGAGATTGTTTTGTTACTGGAAAAATACAGGTTGATAGATGGAAGAGTATAATTTAAAACTAGTTAAACTTAGTGAAATTTAGTGACAATAGGTATAGTAAATTGATAATGATAATAATGTGTACAATGTGTAGTCTTATGATAAGCAATAATTGGATATGAACATTGAATGATACCCATGAAGGGAAGATCAGAAATCATTTTGGATTATATATAAAGGTTAATTTAAAAAAAAGAACTAAATTAGATACAGTTAAGGTTTGATTATTAGGGGGAAAATGTTATGATATAAGATATAGTCAAATAAAGAAGGGAAAAATGATAATAATTTATATATATGTATGGATACAACATAAGGTAACTGGATGTAAATTGTAAACAGTGATTTGGAAAGGAGGATTAGAAAATTTTGTTATTAAATATTATGGATGTTTAGCTAGAATAGTATAAAAGGACTCAGTACTATTGGAGGATTCTAGAAATAGTAAATGAAATGCCAGTATGTAGTTATGTATTAAATTTTGGTATATTTTATGCTGAAGACGTTTAAACAATTATAGTCAAATTAAAGTGGAGGTATGATGATGGTAACATGTATAAAAATGTGAGTTAAAATACTTGAGTTAATATGAATTATATTTGATAACGGTGGAAGAGATGCATATAAGCCTTTTGTAACCAACTGATACACTTTCTACAGTATGTAAAGAAAGAAGATTCTATGTGTTATGTTTGTTTGGAAAAATAAAAATAAAAAAGAAATGTTTTAAAAAAATGTTTTCAAGTTTCAATCCCCCAATCATAAAGTACTAAAGCGGGACTGGAACTCAAGAGTCTCCTGGCAATTGGCCCAAAGTCCCCCAGGAAGTTTTCATGCCTAAAGGGTGATTAGAACTCAGAGCCAGCTGGCTTTCATGCCTAAAATAGGGCTAGAACTCAAAGTCCCCTGATGATTGGCTCCAAGTCCCCCATTTGGCTTTTGTTGGAAGGTGGGATTAAAACTCCAGTGATTGGCACAAAGTCCATCGGTGGCTTTGATTCCCCTTATCATCACCAGGAAACTAAGATCATGGCATCCGGACCTCTCAATCCCTGGCAAATAGATGGGGAAGAAATGGAGGTAGTGACAGATTTTATTTTCCTGGGCTCCAAGATCACTGCAGATGGGGACCAAAGCCAAGAAATGGAAAGAGGCTTGCTCCTGGGGAGGAAAGCTATGGCAAATCTAGACAGCCTACTAAAAAGCAGAGACATCACCCTGCCAACGAAAGTGTGTATAGTTATGGCTATGGTTTTTCCAGCTGCAATTTATGGCTATGAAGGTTGGACCATAAGAAAGGCTGAGCGCCAAAGAATGGAGGCCTTTGAACTCTGGTGCTGGAGAAGACTCCTGTGAGTCCCTTGGACTGCAAGGCCAGCCAACCGGTCAGTCCTAGAGGAGATCAACCCTGACTGCTCTTTAGAAGGCCAGATCCTGAAGAGGAAACTCAAATGCTTTGGCCATATAATGAGAAGGAAGTACTCACTGGAGAAGAGCCTCATGCTGGGAACGATGGAGGTCAAAAGAAGAAGAAGGGGACGGCAGAGAATGAGGTAACGTGGTCCATAGGGTCGCGATGGATCCAAGACGACTTTGCAACTAACAACAACAATTGTCACCAGGCACCACTTCTCATTTCCCATAGACGAAAGCTGCTTTCTGCTGCTGCCCCCTTGCTCTCCTCTCACCTCGCCCAAAGAGACAGCTGTGACACCCACTCTTCACCTGCTGCGCTCCTTCGTACCCAGATCGGCCAGCGCCATCCCCAGCAGGCCCGCTTTGGCCTCCTGACCGCGGCCTTGCCTTCCTCCCCTGGGGTTGGTTGAACAAGCGAGGAGCGGAGCGGGTGGGCGCCCAGCTGGGCTTCCTCCAAGCTTTGCTGCACGGATGGTGGGGGGCTTCCTGTGCCCCTTCCCTCCTGGGCCACCTCGGGGGTCCGTTGAGGAGAGGGGCAGCTGAGCCACGGTGGGCAAGTGTCCCCGTCCCCCCAGATCTTAGAGTGCGAGGGGCATCCCTGGTGGACAGGTGGGCAGCCTCTGGAGGTCTGAGCCCATGCGGGGGCATTGGTATTCGGCCCCTCTCCGCAGAAGTCTGCAAGGCGGGCAGGTGAGGCAGGCGGGCACCGGCAGAGGAGGGCAGCGGGGAAGCCGTTCTTGGGAGGAGCAGATTGGCCACCGCCGGGCTCCAGGGATGGATTTATCTCCCTTCGGGATCGCAGCCTTTGGGCTGGGGAGAAACGGCCAGAGGAAGGAGAGGCCAAGTGGAGCGGGAGCAACAGTGCAAAGTTGGGAGCTCTTGAAAGTGGACAGGGGGCTCGGGAGGGAAGCGGAGTTTCTCTTGGGGGGGAGTAAAAGTGTCAACGGTCTTCTTTTTTTTACCTGTGTCCAGGTAAGCTTACAAGAGCTCCAGCCTCACCTGGAGCCTTTCATCAGCTGCAGATTTGAGGTGTCTCTATTCTTCCCCCTCCCATCTGAAAGGGCGCAACGACTGTTGGGGGGCAAGGTGAGAGGGAAGCAGGGAGGGGCAGGGGTGGTGGTGTTTGTGTGCGATCCCATCCAAGGACACAATTTGGCTGATCCCAATGAATGGGGGATTTGCACTGACTCTGCGCCCTCTGAATGGAAAGGGAAAGAGTGAAATGGAAACGGAGGCAGGAAAGGAAGGAGAAAGCGGGAGAGGGTTGGGAAAAAGAAAGAAAACAAGAGAAAGGGGGAAAGGGAAAGGGGGATGCAAATAATCCCTTCACCTTCCCTTCAGTTTCAATTATTTTGTAACGACAAATAACCGAATAAGTGTCGGCCTGACCTACTCAAAACTTCAAAGATCAGACCAGTGAGGACTCTGCTTCTTCAGAAGGGATCCCAAGTCTTCTGGGCATCCCTTGGTCTCTTCCCCGGTGTTAGATATTCCACCCTGCTGTCAGGCAGCAAGAGGTTTCCACCAAGGTCCTCTGTTCTGGCGGGAACAGAGGGATTTCTGATTGGCTGGGAGGTCTGACAGATCCCTTTAAAAGGGGATGCTGTCCGACCATTCCCCAGTGGATGTTTACTTGATCTGTAATAAAAAAGCTGTTTGTTCACTAGCCTTTTGTGCCTCCTTTACCCGATCTAACACCCCCCTCCACCTCCCTCCTGTCTTTACCTTCCCTGATCACCTGCCAAGTGCCTGCATCCTATTTGTGACATCCTCTTATTACGCAGCTCTTACATAGCAGGAAAAAAAACCCCACCCAACCAGTCTTGTCCAAATAACCAACCCAAAATCCCCAGGAGCCTCAATCAACCCCCGGGAAGACGGAGATCCCAGCCACAGTTGGGGAGAAAGGGATCCAGCGAGATACCAGCTATTTTGAGAAGTTTGGCAGAGGAAGGAAAAGGCTCCTGTGACGGTGGAGCTTTGGCTAATGGGGAGGAAGAGTGCCCCCTGTGGAAAAGGCTAGAATAGCAGGGGGAGGCAAAGAGGCCTAGGAGCTGTCAGAGCGAAGGCAAAGGAGGAGCTGGGATTTTGAGATGGATGGTGGCCAATCTCCCTCAGCGCTCACCCTGTTCACCCATCAAGGTGACCCTCCGTATCCCTGCTTAGCACTGGAGGCACTCCGGATACACTACCAGACGAGCCATTGAAGCTGCTCGGGGAGAATCGCGATTCTTTGGCCCCTGGAACTCGCTTCTCTCACGGCTCCTCTGCTGCCTTTCTCGGGAGCTTTGCCTGCTCCTCTCCCGTTACTCTCACTTTCCCTCTCGTTTTCTCCCTGGCTTTAAACCCCACCCCTCAAACCGCTCTCCTTCGCCCACACACAACACGAACCCACAAAAACAACACCCCACAAATGGGACCTGAACACGAAGCCTTCGTCTGCATCGCCCCTTCGACCTCCCACCGGCCGAGGACATGCCGCACTCTCCCGCCAATTAACTCCCCCCACCCCCGCATTTCTCAATTTCCCACAATTAGCGTCTCTAGAAAAATGTGTGTTCTTTTAGTAACCTCCTCAAACCTCAAACGCCTCAGAACAAGGCCCAGATCTCTCAGTAACCCCACCCTCTCTGGCATTGGGGAGATGGGCAGGGATCCTCAGTGTGAGGGGGGTTCCTGTAAGACTCTTGGCCCCCTCCTGTTCCTGGCGTTCAAAGGGATGGGGAGCTGCTTCCTCTCCCCCCGGACCCTTGCAGACTCCGGGCATTGGAAGATAGTCTAAATGGCCTCGCTTGACCGACCAGTCCTGCCGTCTCTCCTGCCAAATGCCCTCACCTGACGGTTCCCTCAAGTACCGGTAGGAATGGAAAAAAAGCAGAAAAGAGACAGACCCTGCTGGGCCAGGCAATTCTATTCACGTGTTGACAGACCGTGTGGATGCTGGGAAGGTCTGGGTGGGGAGAAACGGCTCCAGTTCAGCCAGAACAAAAGGGAGGCTTTGGGCCCCCTAGACTGCTGCCCTCTTTTAAATCTACCCCAAGGCAGAGGAAACTTCGCCTCCTCCAGGTGTTGCCCTCTGTAATTTGGAGAGTGAAGATGGGCTGAGCTTTCTCCATCCTCCCCCTGCAACTTCCCAACGCACAGAAGATCCAGATATTGGGGGTGGGGCAAGGCTGGGAGTCAAGGGGCTTCGACGCAGCCATCGACAAAGAAAGAGGCAGAAAGGGTTTTTTTCAGTCCTTGAGGGGACACAGTGCCCTTCGGCTGCCCCTCCACGAGCTTCTCAGCAGGCAGCCAAACGGAAGCGCAGCCTCCATAGGGCTGCCAGGTGGGACCAGGTAAGCGACTGGCGGGGCGGGGAGCAAAAAAGCTGGGATGTCCTTTAAGCTTGCATAGAGTGAGAGGGGGGCTGAACTGAGAGAGCTCCATGCCTTTGCCTCTCCTCCCCCTGCAGACACCCAGAGGTCCTGCCTAGGCCCCAGAGCCTCCCGCCTGCCTACCGGGGACTTCTGCCACTCTCAGATCTGTGGGGAACACTCGCCCGCCACGGCTCCTCTGGCCACTCTCTTTGGCGAGGGCGTCCACAACCTCTGCAGATGGAGCCCGGGAGGGAAGAGGCTCGGAAGCCTCCGCCCTCTGTCCCCACAGGTGGCTGGGAGGAAGCCCTTCCAGGGGCCCACCTGCCCCGCTCCTCTCTCAACCACTGCGCTCGACCAACCCGAGGGCGGGAGGGAGGGTGGGAAGGTAGGAGCGGGGCTCCCGATCTGGGTGCAAGGGAGCGGAGGAGGCGAGGCAGCTGTATATTTGGGCGAGGCGAGGAGGTTGCGGGGAAGACCAGCTGCTGAAGGAGCCGTTTGTGTGGGGAGGGGCAGTTGCCCCTGGAGGGGAAGGTATCAAAGTCGGGCGAGGACTGGAAAGTCTGGAGAGTTTTAATCTCCCCTTCAAAATAAAAGCCAAATGGGTGGCTTTGAGCCAATGGCCAGGAGACTGGGAGTTCTAGTCCTGTTTTAGGCACAAAAGCCAATTCATCATCTGTCCAGGAAGTTCTGAGTTCTAATCCTCCACAGGCACCAGAAATTCCTGGGGCACTGTGGACTGTCCAGGAGGCTCTGAGCTCCAGTCCCACCTCTGCACTGATTGACTGGGAATGTAAAACCTCAAAAAATTCAGATTAATGTGGGATACCAGAATTAGGCATTGCTAGATTGTGAGATGGCTGAGTTTCCAATACTGTGTGATGTGATGAAGGAAAGTGAAATTGTGGGAAAACCCACCTGTTCCATGTTGGGCAAAGCCATAAGTCTCTGCTTTCTGCTTGTGGGCAACCAGAGGCCTCTGTGTGGTCCCTTTAATCTTAGACTGACCTTGGTCTGATCCATCAGAGCTTTTTTTAACCGGCTTAAAATGGAATTTGCAAAAGGGATCAATTCATAATTTGAAGCCATTCTGAAATATGAAAAAAATGATGACCAATTGATCAGCAATATGTACTGTATGGTTGGAAAGCAGAAGACCTTCCATGGCTTCATGTCCCAAGAAGTTCCCACACTTACTCACTTCCTTCTTGAACCTGAATGAACACCTGGGTGAATAAGCATTGGACACTCCAGGCAAACGATGCGGCTGCTTTTAAACAGGATCCCTCCAACCTCCTCCTGGGGAGAGTCTCAAGGTCCCCTTTCTCTGGACATCACCCAACCTTTCACAGCCAAGCCATGCTTGGAAGAGGAGCAGGGAAGTGCTTTACATAGAGTGGGAGATTAAAGGGCCTGAATCATGTTAGAAATTGCAATTCTAATTCTCTGAATAAAGAAAGAAAAACATGGACTGGAAAGTTCTTAGAAGTAGACTCCTAAGTAACAACAACTCAAAAAAAAATCCTAGATAGCTGTTGTGGTCAACACTTTCTGTCTTATCAGGAAATCAAGAAAGAACCTTGTAATAGTGATAAAGAATTGCCTCCCCAGCCAAGATCAATCAAACAATGAATTTCACACATCCTTCTGACATTCCAAAGGTTTTCATGGAGATTATCATATGACAGGATTAAAACTTGGTTCCCACAGCTTCCACCTTACCTCTTTAGGTAAGGAATTTAGAATTTCAATGGGAATAATTGCTCAAATGATTACTTACAATGTGTCTGTTCATTGGCAGTTCCCGAAAAGCAAATTCCTTTGAATGGCTTTCACAGAGTTTAATTGAGAAAATTTTATTGAGCTGAAAGGGAAAGGAGTTACAAGAAACATATACATATAATTTCTTTGATTCCTGCATACTCTCTAAGTAGAAATAATTAATATTTTCTTTCAAATAAAAGAAACTTTTAACAATTCTTCCAATATCGAATGGAGTTGTATATCAGGTTTTTACATTTGTTCTGACTGTAAGATGCTCCTTTGTGTTCAGCTCTGCCCTCAGAAGGATAATGTAGCACTTGGGGATGAAGATGCAGCCCAGCAGACCAGCACTGGAGGCCAGGATGGAGAAGACCTGCACAGCCACCATGTATTTCCCTTTGGTGCTCAGGTAGGTGGGCACAAAAGTCACCCAGACACTGCAGAAGACCAGCATGCTGAAGGTGATCAGCTTGGCTTCATTGAAGGCCCCAGGCAGATTCCTGGCCAGGAAAGCCACCGTGAAGCAGATGGCAGCCAGGAAGCCCATGTAGCTGAGGGTGACGTAGAACATGACAACAGCCCCTTCGTTGCATTGCAGGATGATCTCTCCAGGCTGGGAGTGGAGGTCAGAGTCAGGGAAGGGGGGAGAAACTCCCAGCCAGATGGAGCAGATGATAATTTGGACTGCAGAAGAAGAAAGGATGATGGAATTGGCCAAGCTCTTCCCCAGCCATCTCTTCACTCGGTTTCCTGGTTTTGTGGCCAGGAAAGCCAGCACCACCGTGATGGTTTTGGCCAAGAGAGAAGAAACAGCAACTGAGAAGATGATGCTGAAGACCGTTTGTCGGAGAAGGCAGGTGGCTTTCCTTGGTTGACCAATGAAGAGAGAAGGAGACAAGAAGCAAAGCAGGAGGGAGACCAGGAGGATGTAGGAGAGATCCCGGTTGTTGGCTTTGACAAGGGGAGTTTCTCGGTATTTCATGAAGATGATTAAGACAAGGCCTGTGGTTAGGAAGAAAAGTAGGGCAAAAGAGACCAGGATTATTCCCAGAAGTTCTTCATAAGACAGGAAGGTTATAACTTTGGGGATACATTGGACTCTGGCCTCATTTGGATATTTATCATTTGAACACTCGGTGCATTTTTCTGTATCTGAGAAAAGGGAAAAAACAATATTTCTTTAACATTCTGTCCTTTAAATTTACAGAAATATATAGCTAAATCTATGAAGTTGAAGTAGGATGATAGTTATTTCCTGTCTAATGTGCAAAATCTTCATAGGAACCTATATTATTAGAGGTAAATAATGAATCAGATTATCCTTCTAGGCAAACATCCCGAGTCCTGCCTCCCACATGGCACTTCTTAATATGATGGATTTTAGGATACCATCATTTGAAATCTAGTTGGCTGGGAGAAAAATATTTTCCTGCAAATAATCCAGAATGGGCACTGAAAAGGAAAGGTAAGATGGGTGTAATGAGTGCTACCCATAACAATTCACACCAGTGATGTGCGGTGAGGTTTATGGCTGGTGAGGCCTCAGCCTCCCTCCTGCACACGTGGTCCCATTCCCCGCCTAGGATTTCCTGGGTCCCCATCCTAACCAAAGATTAATCAAAATCTGACCCCGCTTAGTTTTCTTGGAATCAGCCATGGCCTCCTAAGCGCTACGTTCAATATCGTATCACAAAATAATAATTGTAAAAAAAATACATCTGCTTTTTCTCTCTGTCTCTTTCAGCAGTACAATTCTTAACAAGGAGCCGGCCACGACTCGGTTTCCAGGTTCCTTTTGCGAGCGAGCTGGCAGGGAAACAGTAGCCGCCGGTCCGAAAAGTCCATCACACTTTCCACTTTCGCGAGCAACTTCCCGTAAACCCGTCGTTGCTCAGTGCGAGGAAGGGAGCCGCTCGCACATACGCATTTGCCCTGGAACCATGAGCTCCGGCGTCAGAACCCGACAGAAGGCAGGGAATGGGACCACGTGTGCAGGAGGGAGGCTGAGGCTAGAGGAGCCTCCTGCACCTCCCTCTATCCTGCACACGTGGTCCCATTCCCCGAGGCTCCTCAGCACCTTTTCCCTTTTCTTTTCTTTTCATGATGAGAGCAGTGAGGCTCTGCCTCCCCTGCCTCCCCTGACCGCACGTCCCTGATCCACACCTCTCATTCTGGGCCAGCAACACCTTCTCAGTGATCCTCAAGGGAGATCCAGGTAGAACACATTGCAAGGAGCCTTTCATCAAATTTCAAAGAACTCAGATGTTCCTAGAAAGGTAAGCTTAGGAGGACTCATATATCTGTTATATTCCACACTATATTCCACACTTGGAATACGGCATTCAGTTTTGGTCGCCATGATGTAAAAAAGATGTGGAGACTCTGGAAAGAGTGCAGAGAAGAGCAACAAAGATGATTAGGGGACTGGAGACTTAAACATAAGAAAAATGGTTGCAGGAACTGGGTATATCTAGTTGAATGAAAAGAAGGACTAGGGGAGACATGATAGCAGTCTTCCAATATCTCAGGGGTTGCCACAAAGAAGAGCGAGTCAAACTATTTTCCAAAGCACCTGAGGGTAGAACAAGAAGCAATGGGTGGAAACTAGCCAAGGAGAGAAGCAACTTAGAACTAATTTCCTGACAGTTAGAACAATTAATCTATTTACAAAAGGAGAAGAAATATTTTCTCTGCTATTAGTAAAGCTTGTCCAGTCTACCACATCTTCCTCCCATCTCTTCCCAGCCCCTCCTTCAAAGTCTTTTTGCTCTTCTTCCCTTTAGATAAAAAATTGTGCAGGTTGAAAATAGCTTCTCTCTATCCTTCAAGTTGCACTTTCATGAAAATGCCCTGGAGGGATCCAGTTCCACAAATCCTTTTTCTCAGTGTGACCCACCTTCCTGAGTGGAGAAGGTTCCCTCTGGACAAGGAACGCAGTCATAGCAGCAAACTGGCTCTCCTTCTCGAGCCCTTTTGACAAATCCAGGATGACAATTTTCCACACAGTTGGACTGAGGCAGGGACTGAGCAGAGAAAGAAGGAATGCCAAAGAAAATGTGTTAAGATTCACCATCCATGGAAAATGAAGTAGTCCATGAACATTAACCAAATAGTCTCTAGGCTTCTCTGAGGTAAATATGAAATCTCTGACTCCTTCCAAACAGGTATAGAAGCAGTGACGTGCAGTCAGGTGAGGCAAGTGAGGCACAGCCTCACCACTCTCATCATCAAAAAAAAAAAAAGGAAAAGGAAAAAACTGAGCTACTTGCTGCCTCACCGTGGATGACTCTGCTTAACCTCACTGGTGCTCTCCCTCCCCAAGTGTAGTGACTTCCTCCCCAGGCCCCCATTCATTTCTCTCTCTCACACACACAGCTGGATAAAACTATATAAAAATCTAGCCCAGCTTCACTGATTACAAGTTTGAAAAGGCAACGTGGCTCCACCTGCAATCAAACTACACTTGGGGAGGGAGAGCACAAGTGAGCACTGAGGAGACCACAGGAGGAGGCAGGAAGCCAGGCAAAGAGCCATGCTGTAGTACACACACTTCCCCCCAGCCTCTTTCTTTTGGAAGGCTCAGCTTGGCTCCCCTCCAGCTTCTCTGCCTCTCCTCTCACCCCAGCCTGCCAGCAGGAGGTGGTGGGTGGGCATTTCCCACCCAGACAGCAGGCTGCATTTGCAATGGTGGAGGTGTTTGGGAAAGGCAGCAGGGGAATGGGGGTCGTGGCAGAGGAGCTGCTTTCAAGCTATTGGAAAAGATATCCAATCCAACTTGTGTGTGTGTGTGTGTGTGTGTGTGTGTGTGTGTGACCTGCAGTCAGGTGAGGCAAGTGAGGCACAGCCTCACCACTCTCATCATCAAAAAAAAAAAAAAGGAAAAGGAAAAAACTGAGCTACTTGCTGCCTCACCGTGGATGACTCTGCTTAACCTCACTGGTGCTCTCCCTCCCCAAGTGTAGTGACTTCCTCCCCAGGCCCCCATTCATTTCTCTCTCTCACACACACAGCTGGATAAAACTATATAAAAATCTAGCCCAGCTTCACTGATTACAAGTTTGAAAAGGCAACGTGGCTCCACCTGCAATCAAACTACACTTGGGGAGGGAGAGCACAAGTGAGCACTGAGGAGACCACAGGAGGAGGCAGGAAGCCAGGCAAAGAGCCATGCTGTAGTACACACACTTCCCCCCAGCCTCTTTCTTTTGGAAGGCTCAGCTTGGCTCCCCTCCAGCTTCTCTGCCTCTCCTCTCACCCCAGCCTGCCAGCAGGAGGTGGTGGGTGGGCATTTCCCACCCAGACAGCAGGCTGCATTTGCAATGGTGGAGGTGTTTGGGAAAGGCAGCAGGGGAATGGGGGTCGTGGCAGAGGAGCTGCTTTCAAGCTATTGGAAAAGATATCCAATCCAACTTGTGTGTGTGTGTTTGTTTGAGAGTGAATGAGAGAGGGAAGGGGGTAGGAGAGATAGTCCAATCCAACGTGTGTGTCTGTGTGTGTGTGTGTGTTTGTGTGTGTGTGTGTTTGAGAGAGGGGTAGGAAGGGAGAGAGGGAGGAAGGAGGGGAAGGGAGAAGAAAAAGAAAATGAAAAAAGGAAACTTATTTCACAAAGGAGAAAAACAAATGCTGTCATTTTAAATCGGAACTGAGCATGCCTGGCTGTAGAATTCTGGGTGTTGAAGTCCACAAGTCTAAAAATATTTGAAACCCAGCACTGTGTCAGTGCCTCACCAGTCATAAACCTCACCGCACATCACTGTATAGAAGGTATAACTACTGGCAGATTCTTTATTTAGTTCCTTCCTCCCTTTTGCTTCTGGCATGTAACATTGCAATAAAGGATTTTTCTACTTACTAAAATCTGGAGGGATGGAACTGAGAGAAGATTTTAGAACTCAGGGACAACCAGGGGGTTCCTTCTCATATCCTTATAAACAAACATACATCCCTCCCCTCTTCATGGAGCCTTCAAGCAGTCTAAGAAAACAATCCGGTTTCTATTCCCCAGATTCAATTCTCAGTGATGGTTCAGCCACCCTGGGGACTATAGGCTTTGTCCACTTCAAATAGGACCTCAGCCTTTGGAAAACAGAAAAAAGACACCAAAACTTCTCACACCTTGTTGAGCAACTTTAGCCGTGAAAGAGCATCTTGTCTGATAATAATTCTCTGTCCTTGAAAATCCGCCATAATATCTTTCCTGGAATCCTCCTTGGGGAGAACCAAGCAGCTCTCAACCCACAGATCTGCTTTTATCTCTCCATTTTGGTCCAAGTACATTTTTCTCTCAGAAATATTGAGAAATTCATTCTTCTCCAGAAAGGGATGAAACTGGGATTGAAATTCAAGAATTTGAAAACCACAAAACTTTATTTCTTATCTTGATTTTTTCTTCTACAGTTATCTAACTTGGAAGTTTGCTTAATTAGGAGAAAAGGTGTTGCCACTATGTTCATAAGTGAACAAAAAAGATTTAAAAATTGTCAATCATATACTGTATATATTGAGAAAATATAATAGACACAATTAGTCTATTATTGGTAACATTGTAGAGCTGGTGACAAACAAATTGAAAAAGAGAAGAAAGAGATTTTTAAAGTCCTTGCAAGCAACAATTTGATGACCAGAAAGGATGGATTTGTGAAGAACAAAGTTGCCAGGCTAATCTTCTCCCTGGTAATCCAGATGGAAAACACAACCAGATGTGCTAATTCTACTTTATTGTAATCCTACAGTAACATAATTTTATAAGTCTGAAAGTGCAAATCTCCCACCAACTCTTTTCTTATCCTGAAAAGTGAAGGAGGGTCCTTTCTGAGTTTTAGTTTCTGCCCTTTTATGCAGCTGCAGGATTCTCCCCTCTTCTCTGACCCTTCCCTAGGCACCTCCCAAAAGTTTTCCTCACAAATCATTTCACTTCCTAAATAGATTATGAAAATACTGCTGATATAACTTGATCTCATAAAATAGTAAAAACAAGCTTGTGATGTCATTAGAAGCCTAGTAAGTAAGTTATCAATTTTTCTATGTTGTCATTAATACAGTAGAGTTGATAAAACTCTGTCATACAAGATTTAATAAAAGTTTTATAGGAATTCTCAGGCAAATATAATTTGATCTGACTTAAACATTACGCAGTTTCCAGAAAAATATTTGATTTCCTATTATTTTAATGCTTTTATTTGTAATGCTGGTCTGTGTCTGTCATAAAAATTGATTGATTGAAGGAGGAAGAGATGTTGGATCCATTGACCACCTTGAGTTTTTTTGTAAATAAATAAATAAATACATGTTTAAGAAAATGATCCTAAAATCGTGCTTGACTGCAAACTGAAAGTGAGTCTTGGGAGAAGACAAGGAGAAGATTATGAGAAGCAGCTTCTCCAACCTACAAAATCTCTCAACTGGACAAGGGAGGATACAACACTCTTCCAACAACTGAAAGAGGTTAAACAGAAACTTAAGATCTGCTCACTGTTATTCCGGAGTATCAGACAGGAGCAATTGGATGGCAGTTGACCTTTTGCAACACAAGAAGGTTGAGATGGTTCTCCTGCTTC
Source organism: Natrix helvetica (assembly GCF_964273705.1). Taxonomy (NCBI): domain Eukaryota; kingdom Metazoa; phylum Chordata; class Lepidosauria; order Squamata; family Natricidae; genus Natrix; species Natrix helvetica. The sequence continues at coordinate 136,973,633 of NC_138551.1, forward strand.
TCCTCTGGATACCTTCTCCAAAAGAACTACCATAAGAACAATGGATCCATATTGAGACCCCCATACCTGCCATGGCTGCAGCCTTGGAGACCCCAACATTTTTTCACCCTCCTTCCTTCTCCTCCTCAATCTGGAGGAATATGCGGCATTCATCACATGGGCCAGAGTCTTCATGAGAGTGTAATCATGGTAGTAATTTGCAATCTGTATCCTGCTCCATTTATCATGGGTATCCAGTGGGGCTTTCTGGGTGCATCTTCTGCGACCTTTGACAGAAAAGACATTCTTTGAAAGAGAACAGTGAAAATAATGATCTTGAAACAGATATTCCACAAAGAAAAAGGGTTCAAAGGCAGAATCTTTTGGCCTTTCTTTCAACAGATAATCAAAGTGCCAAATACTATGGATGTGATCGAGAAGTCTGCGCTTCTCCATTGAACACCCTATAAAATTTGTGAGGATCCAGACTTTCCCGTCAATGGGTTCTGGCAAATGTGTAAGTGTTTCATGGAAAGGAAGAATTCTCTCCCAAAGGAAATCATGTTCTATGAAGTGAACAAAGACATTGACTTGTCTCCACTTAGAGAGGGCATCCTTGAGGGAGACTGTATGTTCAGTTTTTGAAAATTGTTGTGAGATAACCACACAAATTCCATTCCTGACAAGCATAGGAGGAAAAGTTCTTATGAAATTCTCTCCATTTTCTGTGTCTGAAGCAAAGAGGCCAATCAGGGTCCATCTGAAATGGAGGAGCAGTTGGACAATTGCTGGGTACTGGAATCCTTCTTTGGGGAGCATCTGGTGGAAAAAAGGGAATTTACTTTTATCACTCAGAGTCTCTGAAGCAATTATAAGATTGATCTGAAAATGCAATGAAGAAAGCTGTGTTATATTTGGAGTCAGATAAAATCCAAAATATTAGATTTTAATAAATCCAATCTGGTTCTCATGAATGTATTTGAATAGTTTTTTAATTAGGCATTGTTTAAAATATTAAAAACAGAATATTATAGTAAAAGTATAAAATAATAAAAAATTTAAAAAAAAACAATGAAATATGTAAGTCATATTGCTGTATCAGCCCTACAATTTATCACATAGATTAACATGTGCAAATGCCAAAGATTCTATTCCAATAAAGAGCCTACTATAATTTTTGATGGTTGCTGCATCTTTTTCTGCTTCTACAGTACATCACAGATTCTTTGTGGAGGAAACTTTTTAGCTTTTTCTCCAATTATACAAAAAACAGGGAGACCTCAGTTCCTAATTTGATTTGTCAGTTGTATAATCCAAGAGGTCTTTAACTGAAATTTTTGGTGTCTCTCAGTTTCCATAGATTAAATTTTGGGCCAATATTTTCTCCGATACTCCTCGGAGGCTGTGATTGGGTTGGTTCTGCTGGTGGTTTCCCTCTGAAGCCCCAAACATCAGATTGATGTAAGAACATGGGGAAAACCTTGGCCTCATATACTTCAATAATTGGGGCTGAGGAAGCTGGAGAGCTATGAGGTTTTCATCTAAGCACCACTTTCACTCATGTCTTTGATCTAACTGAGCTCCTTTGATGATGAGGGAGCCAAGATTCAGTCTCAGAGAAAACAACCCCAGGGAAGGAAAGGTCTTATTTGCTCTATTGGCTGACCATCTATGGCTAGGATGTCATTTCCCAAAGACCACAATGTTTGAACTTGATTTGTTAATAATCAGATAATTATTATGAGAAAAGAACCCAGGTCCTCTTCACAGGGTATATAATCCAATGTGTAAGTATGATACTATCACATTATCAGTGTAAATCAGCATGTTCCAATAGGTCTTTAGCATGCTAAACATGTGTACCTATAACAGATCTTAACACGAAATAAAAGGCTTGGAAGGGACCTTGGAGGTCCTCTAGTCCAACCCTGTTCAAGCAGGAGACCCTATACTATTCCAGACAAGTGGCTGTCCGATCTCTCCTTAAAGCCTCCAGTTATGGAGCACCTTTATTAGTTTCCATACATTGTTTCTTGCCTTCTGGTGTTTTGGAAAATAGGTTGACCCCCTCTTCTTTGTGGCAGTTCCTCAAATATTGGTAGATCGGTATTATGTTGCCCCTAGTCCTTTTCACTATATTAGACATACTCAATTCCTGCAATTGTTCTTCATATGTTTTAGTCTCCAGGCCCTTAATCATCTTTTCTGCACTTCTAGAGTCTTTATCTCTTTTTTTACAATATGGTGACCAAAACTGGCTTCAGTATTCTAAGTGTGGTATTGCCAAGAAATTATAAAGCAGGACTAATACTTCACATGATTTGGATTCTATCCCTCTGTTGATGCAGCCTCAGATTGCAATGGCTTTGTTTTTTTGGCTGCTGCCACACATTTTTGGCTCACATTTGAGAGATTGTCCACTAAGATTCCAAGATCCTCTCACAGTTCCTGCTATTGAGCCATGTTTCACCTAATCTGTTCCTGTCCATTTGGTATTTCTAGCCTAAGTGTAAAACCTTACTTTTCTCTACATTGAATTTCCTTTTGTTAGATAGGCCCAGGGTTCAAGTCTATCTAGATCCATCTGGATCTTGAGCCTATCTTCTGGGGTGTTGGCTATTCCTGCCACTTCAGTTTTGTCTTCAAATTTGATGATTTCCCCATTTCTCCCCTCATCCAAATAATTGATGAAGTTGTTGAAGAGTACTGGGCCTTAAATGGAACCTTGGGGTCCCCCACTGCTTATTTCCCTCCATCTAGATGTAGTTCCATTTGAGGACCACAAATTGAGTCCATCTGGGGGCGATGCTGTCTAGCCCACATATTTGTAGCTTGCTGAGAAATAGGTTGTGGTTTACTTTGTCAAAGCCTTTCTGAAATCCAAATATACCACATGCATTGCATTTCCTTTGTCCACTCATTTAGTAATTTTTGTCAAGAAATGAAATAATATTTATGATCTGTTTTTGGATTATTACTCCAAGTAAGTCATTCATATGACTACTGAATAACAAGGGTTCAAATATGCCCTTTCCCTATATTAAAACTAATAAAATGTGTTTAAAAAAACATGCACCCTTCCCTTCCCCCTTGGTAAGTATCTATCCTCCTGGATAGGAGCCCTCTTATTACTCCATTGAGCCAAACCTCCCTCTCAAACAAGGGCTTGGCGAAAGAGCTTGGATCAGGGCCAACAGTCTGAGCTCCATTTTAAGGGCAATCAATTTCCTCCATTATTTATATGTGTAAATGAAGATGCCAATTGAGGACCGAACAACCAGGGATATTTTTTTATCAGTTAAATAGTTGGTGGAATGTCTTCTCCAGGGAATTATATTGCTTTCATTTCAGGCCTTTTATGATTAATCTCAACATGAATATAATGGGGTAAAATATTGATATTTTTGCTAATATGGAGAAAAGCAGCTCTTGGATTCCATGGAGAAGACATGATTGCATCTATTGCTCATCCACCACCACCCACCCCTCACTTTATCAGATGGAGAAAAACACACACAAACCTGTGGGACTTTGTAGGTGCCTACTAACGTTGACGCCTGGACGGAGATGTCCCTGGCAGCTACATCAAGAAAAGCCAGAAGGTTGTCCTTCCTTCCACAGCTGTAGTTGGGGACATTGGCTTCTCCAGTGGCGAGCATGTCTAGCAAGGCATCTGCAGTGCAGAAAGTGCTCCAATAGTTACTATGGATGGTGTAGCCAAGTGTGAGATTATGCAGGAGCTGGGAATTCTTGTTAACCATTTGAATGACATTAATTAAAAGTAATCCATATCTTAAATCATCAATATCCCTAATGTAAAAAAATGTGTTATTATAATCAACAGCAGCAACAAATACTTTTTAAAAAATATATAATCCTCCATAAGCCTACTGAGTCTTAAGCCAACATTAATACAAAACCTATGATCGGTTACACAAATGTGGAAATTGGTTGACGTACAGCAACTACAACTGATTTCACCACTAAATAAAATTCATTATTCAAGTGATAAATTAAGGATTGAACTGAGAAAGGAAAATAATCTGCAGCCCTTTCAGACCCCTTTTTGGATTTGAGTCTTTTTCACAATATCAGACAAAAGAGAAAAGCCATGGAAATAAAAATCATTCAGAAAATTAGACATATTTCTCAATATAGGAATAAATGGGGGGAAAACAGAAAAGAAGGAGAGTGTTAGAATGGAGTGCAATTTGATCATCCTGAATGACTTACGAAACACGGAAAGCAAACTGAACAGAAGGAGCCACGTTGAAAAGCAACTTCATATGCAATGTTTCCTCTCCACTGATGACTATAGAAATGAGATGGTCTCCTGGGCTGTAAAAGCTCTCTGGTTGTTTTCCATCCTGCTGCTCCAAACTCTGCGGGCATTTCATTCTCAGCTTCCCAGAGATTGAATGAGACACCAGCAGCATCAGAAGCAGAAGCAGGAGGTCCATCATTCATGGGGTGAATCAATCAATCTCTTTTCTGTTTCTAAATAAGAATTAGAAGAATTCAAAGGACTCTCATAGGTGAAATATCCAGTTGCTTTCCTGATTCAAACACAGAGAAACACTGAGCTTCACCTGGAATGGAGAGAGACATACATTCAAGAGCACAGACCCTGCCTGTCCCAAAACTCCATATTTCTCTGCCCAAAGCTGAAACTTTTATCATAATTCTCCCTCTCAGGAGGGATCCCTGGATAATTCAACTCGTTCTTGGAGTCAAGGATTGTCGGGAAATTCTCTGGAGGGAAATGAAAGGGAAATAATCCTCATGTAATTCATAATAATAGGGGCAGAGATGGAATTAAATCCATCATCTAGAATTGAGAGGTTTGGGGTCTCCTTGCTTGAAACTGGCCCCAGAGAGAATACACGGCACCTGTAGCTGAAGAAAAAAAAAGAAATGTGACATTTGTTGGCATTGTAGTGATGAAAGAAATGTCCTTCTGGGTTTGGCTCCAAGTGGGGAAAAAGACACTGGAGACATGGAGGCTGCTTGGAAAGATGGTTTATTGGTGGACAGGACCACATGGCTTGAGTCCTGAACAGAAAAGGTGATCACATGCTTCAATGTTGGTGGAGAAGAAGAGAAGGCCGAGGGAGGGGCTTGCTAGGCTTTTTATAACCTGTTCAGTCCCACCTCTCTGTTTCCTGTTCCTGTGTAAGAAATGTATTCTGATTGGTTGTCAGGCTCCCAAGGGCCCATCCAGGGGCAACTCTCCATGCTGAGTTTTGAATCCAGGTTTGGTTGAGTTCTCAGATGCCATGTGGTCAGTTGAGTAAAGGGCAATATTATCCTGCCTTAATCCCATCCCCCTGGAGCTGAAGGGGAGAACTCTTTATTATGTAAAGTGACTAGCTTGGCCTTCTTAATGGCCCATTGACAAAGTATGCGTGAGGGCAGAGGCAGGGAGCGAAAGTACAGGTAGATGTTAGGCATGGCCTCCTCCGTCTCTTGCTTCCCCCTGAGAGGCTCTGGAGCAGCAGGAGCTTCTGCCTGCCCCCAAGACCCTCCACCCAGCCCTGTCCTCCCGTTCTGCCCCCCTGCTCCCCCGAGGCCACTCCTGGGGACCCCTGGGCTCCCCTTCAGCTTCTGGCTGCTCTCCTCTCCCCTCCTCTCCTGTGGACTGTTCAACCCCCAACTGCTCAGCCCATTTGGGTGCTTGTTTCTGGCTCCCAGATCTGGCTCTGGCCAGACTCACCTGGCACACGACTCACCTTGACTTTTCCCCATGTAGTGAATATTTCCTCAGATAAAGGAACAATTCATGTGTCTACAAGGAATTCACCAACACACGGAGATTGCAGTTATCACATTTTTAAAAAATAGGACAGAACCAACCATTAATTACTGGACAGGGGCCTTCCACCTGTTGATTCATGGCTGTTAAGACTCTTATCAGTTGTGGATAATGAATGAGAACAGCCTGCCCCAATCTGGTGGCCTCCGGATGTTAATTCATGCATCCTTGTGATTCATGCTTGGCAACAAATAAGGCCACCTTCCTCCGAGAAGGGGGACCCAGGTGTGTTTGCCAACACTGGTGCGGCTCTATTTGTAGACCGGAGATGGAACCTTTGATGTTGTGTCTGTTGCTGCTACAGCCCTGGGAGACCTAGAATAAAAGGGGAGCTCAACATTGTAACCAGATCTTTGGACTTTCACATGGACCAGTAGCTCCCAGTCATTGCCCAGGCCCCTCTCCTCTTGTAGGGCCCCTCAGATATCTGGATCCTGATGGAGAGAGCCCAGAAATGGCCTCTCTGCCTTTTGATCTCCCACCTTGGAAAGGGGAACTTTATGGGCATGATTCCTCCAGGAAATTCTGCTGTTCTTTGCAGCTTCTGAACAGTTACTTAAAGAGGTCAACTGGGCTTTGGCTATTATGACTATGGGTGTCCTTTACAGAAACTGCTGTATCAACCTTTGTATCTTGCATATATGAAGAAATTGTAAACTGTGTGTGTGTGTCTTGTGGCACAATGGTCTTTATTCTATACTTTTTCTTCTTCTTTCCACTCCAGTTTAATTCAAGAACTTTAAAACCAATAATTAATAAATTTCAGTTGCCAGAGAGGACAAAAACTAGATTAAACAGTATAGGAAGCCCACAATTTGGTTCCTTTGATTTATGTCCTCATGTCTTGCCTGAATCCAGTCTGCATATCGCACATGAGTGGATGACCTCCAGGTACCTCCTTCTCCGTTCCATCATCTGGCAGGTGCATCAACTACAATTCCAAGAAGGCCCAGGGCTGGGTGGCTCATAGGTCAGAAGCATCCAAGATGATGCAATCAAAGCTCTGCTGGGAATTCTGGGAGTTGTAGTTGAACCTATCTGAAATAGCCAAGCTGAGGAAAGCCACCCAGGAACAGATTAAGAGACCTCCTGGATCCCCTCCTGGAGAGCAACACCGTGTTTGCACCCAGGAGCTCTTTCCCCTCTCCCACTTCCTGCCTCCTTCCTCAGTTCCAGGAAAGAGGAAGAATCCCCTGCAATGAGTCATCCTGATTGGGGGCCTCCCACTTGTGGGTCTTCTCCTGCCTTTGCTGCTGTGGAGAAGCCACTCAGGGGACACCTCCAACCCTCCACAAAAGGCCAACAAGGAAGACGTGGCTCAGGAGTCCTTAACATCCATCTTGAAATAAAGTCAGCTAACCATCCTTGTCCCAAAGAAGGGAAGGAAGGAAGATGTCCATGGGGTGTGGGCAATGGGGAAGTCCTTCCCTGATGACCTGGCCAGCTTCTCGGCTCAGGGTCAAACCAGGTGTACGCAGGGCCCATGGCTCACCTGTCTCTGACCTCCATGCCGGTTCCTGTTGCCCACAGCAGGCATGAAAAGGGATACAAGAAAGGGACAATTTCACAAAAGGATTTTCATCCTCCTAAAGGAACCCATGGCAGCTCCAGTCTCCAGAGAGGCTCCAGGCCCCTCTCAGAATCTCTTGCATTATGAAGCCTTTCCACAATGGAGCACAGACCTGGCTGACTCTTCCTTGGAGATCTTGAGCCAAGGAAGCCCCTGGGAGTCATGGAGACCCCCAACCTGGCCCAATGACCCCTCCCTCCCTTCACACGGAGCTTGGACTCCCTTCGGTCGATGGGGGTGAGAACCTCCTGGGTGGAGCTGTTTTCCCAGACTTTGCCTGCTGTCTCAATGCCCCTCTTGGCTTCCAAAAAGCTGGCAAAGGGCTCCAGGGAACTGAAACCCACCAGCAGGAGCAACCTGGGTCCCAAAGCCAAGAGGAGCAGCAGGGAGCCTGTCTCCAGCTCTGCTGGTGGAGGAGGCACATCAAGGTTGGCTCTTCTGCAGAGACCCCTTGGAGCAAGGACAGGAAGGCTGAGGGAGGCCGAAGGGCAGGCAGCCCTCCATGGAAAACCAGACCTTTGTCGACCCTTCAAAATTACAGGGGCACTGAAAAAGGTCCTCACAGTTACGGCCGTCGCAACGTTCTCACAGTCCCATGATCCACCTTTGGGCCTTTGGCAGCCAGCATGTATTTGCCAGGGTTGCCGTCTTTCGGTCGTGTGGCCTCCATTGGCCACTTTCCCATCCAGCTCCCAACAAACGGAGTCGATGGGAGAAGCCGGTTTCCCTTAAGGATCTCGGGGTTCCTTCCGCAACTGCAGTGGTTTCTTTGCCATCTGGGGCACAAGAGGTCGAAAAATTGGCTGTGACTCACTGAAGGACAGTCCTTTGGATGGAATGGTCTGGGATCTCCTGCTTGAACAGCGGGTTGGACTAGATGATCTCCAAGGTCCCTTCCAGCTCTATTCTGATTGAATCTTAAGGGCAGGAGCCTCGTTGTCAAAAACTGCCACGAGGACAACAGGTCGTCCTCGACTTACAATGATATGTTTAGTGACTGAAGTTACAACAACACTGAGAAAAATGACTCATGACCACCTACGACCGCTGCAGTACCTGTCATAAATCACATGATCAAAACTCAGGCACTTTGGAACTGGTGTGTATTTATGACAGTTGCCATACCTTAGGGTCATAGGATCACTATAACATTTGCTTAATGACCGCTTGATTTACTTAACGACTGCACTCATTTACTTAGCAACTGTGGCAAAAAGGTTGTAAAATGACACAGAACTTACTTAGCAACAGAAATTGTGGTCATAAGTGGAGGACTACCTTTATTGCCTCATAGTCCATTCTAATTTATCTCCAGAGACATTCAGGATCTCATAATCAGAACTTTCCCTTTCTTCTCCCTTCTGCTCGTTTCCTGGGAGCCTGGAGCGTTGACCTCGGACTTTGGAGGTGGGAGGGGCCAGAACCTTTCACCAATGGGAATTCTCCCTGCTTGAGCATCATCGGTCTCTGGGCAGAGTCCTTTGGGGCTTCACCTGAAGGAGGAGGGGGTTCGTGGCAGAGAGAGAAGTGGAGAAATTGGGAGGGGGGATCCATTCGGTATTTGGGGGGGGAGATGCAGCTCAGTGGGGGCTCATGGCAGCCCTAGACCGGACCTTCCTGTTAGATATTAGCATATATCGAGATAAGTCTTCCCTCAGGTCCGCTCCTACAGCGGGAAACAGGTATTCATCTGATTGGTCAATGGGCGTGCCTCATCCCTATAAAAGGGGAACCCTCCGACCACAGGTTAAGCTGGATCACTACTACTACTAATAAAATGAGCTGTTGAGTTACTTCGTGTCCGCAGTCTGTCTCTCGTTGCCCAGATCTAACATTGGCGACGAAGGTGGGATTGAGAGACAGATAGGACGAAGAGCGCACTTCAAGAATCTCCGGATTTGATCCAGCCCAGGAATTCGGCAGAAATTCCGGCAGCCATCTCAGATCACCGCAGCGCGGCAAATTCAAACTGAGAAAATGGCGATGCATGCTCCCCCCGCTCCTTTCGACCCAGCAACCGACGAATGGGAAGCCTTCATGATTCGCTTCGAGTGTTTCCTCGAAGCAAATGAGTACACGGGGATCACCGATGCAAGAAAGAAAAATATCTTCCTCGGCTACTGCGGAAAGGAAGTCTTCAATACGGCCAGAGACCTCACCGCGCCTACTCCAATACAAGCAGTACCGTGGGCGACGCTGAAACAAGCCTTGGAAACACATTACGCGCCAAAACCGTCCCGCCATGTCAGCCGCAAAGAATTCAACACGAGGACTCAAATGGCGGGAGAATCCATTAACCAATTTGTTGCAGCTCTACGAAGAATAGCAGCCCACTGTGAATACAGGGATTTGGAAGAGCATATCTTAGAGCAATTCATCTGTGGGGTAAGAGACATTTCGTTGCAAAAGAAACTGTTAGCCAACCCGAATCTAACCCTACAGTCAGCATTGAACAAAGCAAGAGCGTCGGAATCAGCGGAGAAATCAGCAGTGACCATACAAAGAAGGGTCAACGAAACCCAGCCGGCACCGAGACAAACCAGAGTCCACTACGAAGACGCAAGCCCCGACTACGTGGATCCCGAGTTCGAGGACAGTCACCTAATGCAGAGCAGTCACTGGAGGCCTGGGGGGAAACCCGGATCCCGCTTGCCGCCCTGCGCAAGCTGCGGAGGGAATCACCCCAGGTCTACTTGCAGGTTCAGGAACGTTGTTTGTTCGCACTGCAACAAACTTGGGCACATCGCACGAGTGTGCCGGAGCGGAGTCCCTGCCTCACGGCAGCCACCCATGTACCGCCAACAGAAGCCCAACCCAGGGGCTTGGCGAAATCAAAAAGGGCGCCCAGAGAGAAATCCACAAGTGTTTACCCAGAGAGAAACTCCCCAAAGAGCTGAACGAGCGTATTCCCAGAGAGATTACTCACAAGAAAGTGAGCGAGCGTATCCCCAGAGAGAATTCACACAGAGAGCCGAAAGAGCGTTCTACCAAGACGCTCAACGAGAGTATTTTCAGGATATAGACGATGAGATAGAGTTGACCCAGAGAGAGGAGTTGCGAACGTATCTCACCACGATACATCAGGTCCGCCCTAAGCGGCCCAAAAGGCTGAAAGTCACAGTCCTCTTGGAGGGCTCACCCTGCGAGCTGGAGGTTGACACAGGATCAACCCTGACGATCATTTCATGGGCATCCATGAAACAGGCCATTCCCGGCCTCAGAAAGAGCCAACTGCGCGCTCCTGACGTCCTGCTACGAGACTACCAGGGGAACCAAGTCCCCATCGTGGGCCAAGGCACATTCCACATCCAGTTTAAGGACATCGAAGCCCAGCTGCCCGTGACCATCTCCAGCGCGCCATTGCAGAACCTCCTGGGGCTTGATTGGTTTGAAGCCCTGGGATTAGAAGTCACCGGAATCAACGCCGTGAGAAACAGCAGCGCTGAAAAGATCTTTAAGGAGTTCGAGGATGTGTTCAGCTCCGGTCTTGGTAAGTATGTGGGCAAACCAATATCGTTCAATTTAGATCCAAATGTGGCGCCAATCCGACTTAAACCGAGACGAGTGCCTTTTGCACTCCGCCCAAAAATAGATAAAGAGATAGATAAGTTAGTGGAACAAGGAATCCTTGAGCCGGTAGATCACGCGCGTTGGGAGACACCTATCGTGACCCCAGTTAAGTCAGACGGATCAGTCCGCTTGTGCGCAGACTATAAATGCACAATTAATGTCGCGCTACAACAGAGCGCATATCCGGTGCCCGTAGTACAGCACCTATTGCACTCATTGGGGCCAGGAAAGGTTTTCGCTAAGTTAGATATGGCACAAGCTTACCAGCAACTGCCAGTAGATAGCGCCACAGCGGAGGCCCAGACTATAGTGACGCACAGAGGAGCGTTTAAATGCAACCGGCTACAATTCGGCGTAAGTATTGCTCCAGGATTGTTCCAGAGCGTCATGGAACGACTGTTGCAAGGGATACCGGGAGTCGTCCCATATTTTGACGATATCTTGGTGTCCGCTGCAAACGAGGAGCAACTAAACAAAAGAGTCAGATCTGTTTTGGCCAGAATCAGAGAGAAGGGCCTCCGCCTTAAAAAAGAAAAATGCCAAATTAACGTGCCTAGTGTAGAATTCCTGGGTTATAGAATTGATGGTCAGGGAATTCACCCCACTGAAAAGAAAATTAAGGCAATCCAGGACGCCCCCACACCACGAAATCAAACCGAGTTGCAGGCCTTCCTCGGACTACTTAATTTCTACAGCGTTTTTCTGAGACAGAAGGCGACCGTTGCTGAGCCACTACACCGTCTACTCCAGAGGAACGCACCATGGAGATGGGGACGAGCCGAAGCTGCAGCATTCGCCGGGGTAAAGCGCCTGCTCACCACTGACTCACTACTTGTGCAATACAGTCAAACCCTCCCGCTGGTATTGACCTGCGACGCATCGCCTTTCGGGGTTGGAGCAGTCCTCAGCCACAGGATGCCCGACGGGAAAGAAGCACCCATTGCTTTCTACTCCAGAACTCTTTCATCGGCCGAAAGGAACTACAGCCAAATGGACAGAGAAGCATTGGCTGCCGTTGCAGGTGTGAAACGTTTCCATGAATACCTCTACGGCCGCGATTTTGAACTCATTACTGATCACAAACCGCTGTTAGGACTTTTGGCGGGAAACCGCCCCACTCCGGTCTCCCTTTCTCCACGTATGACCAGGTGGACTGTTTTCCTGGCTGCGTACTCTTACAAGTTAATTCATCGACCGGGCTCCACTCTAGGGCACGCAGATGCGCTCAGCCGTTGCCCATTACCAGACATTTTGCCAGACCCCACTCCAGAAGTACCGGTATTGCTCATTGACTGTTTGGATTCGGGACCGGTTTCTTCTTACGATGTCGCAAGGTTCTCCTCGAAGGACAATTTAATAAAACAAGTGCAAACTTGGGTATGGAGGGGGTGGCCGAAGGGAAATGTGGGCCCGGAATTCAAAATGTTTTGGTCTAAACGGGACGAACTCTCCGTGTTACAGGGATGTTTGTTGTGGGGGGATCGAGTTGTTATTCCTTTTGCTCTACGAAAAAAGGTATTGAATGCTTTACATATGGGTCATCCGGGGATCGTGAGAATGAAAGCGTTAGCGAGAAGTTATGTGTGGTGGCCCAATATGGACAAAGAAATAGAGGAGTGGGTGGCCACTTGCGACCCATGCCAGGAGTCGAGACCAGCACCCCCGGAAGCGCCCGCCACAGAATGGGAGAAACCCAAGGCACCCTGGTCACGCATTCATATTGATTTTGCAGGACCATTCCAGGGTCAAACCTTCCTCATAGTTGTAGATGCTTATTCTAAATGGTTAGATGTAGTCCTAATGACATCAACCACGGCAGAGGCAGTTATAAAGGTTCTTAGGCGGCTTTTCGCCACCCATGGTCTACCAGATCTGTTAGTATCGGACAACGGGCCCCAATTCACGGCCATGCAGTTCGAAACATTTTTAGCAGGGTTGGGAATCAGACACGCCCTCATCGCGCCATTCCATCCAGCGTCCAATGGTCAGGCAGAAAGAATGGTGCGGTTCGCGAAAGAGGCCCTCGCCAGGATGGGCCCGGGGGATTGGCAAACACGCATTGACCATTACCTCCTCATTCAACACATTACCCCGAGCGCAACGACGGGTAGAAGCCCCGCTGAACTACTAATGGGTCGCCGCCTACGGTCTCACCTGGACAGGCTCCACCCGAATTATTCTACCTCGGCTCCCCCAGACTCTACAAGTAAGGTCAGATCTTTTAGAGAAGGAGACACTGTTTATGCTCAAAATTACACAGGGGGGACATTGTGGATACCGGCGAGGGTCATTGGCATCATGGGCCCTCGATCGTATTTGTTAGAGCTTGAAGATGGGCGGAATTGGAGAAGGCACATCGATCAGCTTCGAGGTCGCCTAGCACAATCCAACTTACGGGATGAGGGCGAAAGTTTCCTGTCCACAGAAAGACAACCGCAGGGAAACTTCATCCCAGGAAACGACGACACCGGCGAGCTAAGCGGGGGACAGGACATCACGCACGCAGCTGAGCAACCCCCCGTCATCACAGCCGCTGAGCAACCCCCCGTCATCGCAGCCGAACAAGATACCAGGGAAAAGAGCATCGAAAACGCAAGACCTCCAGAAACAGAAAAAGCACCCGATCCTGCAACCACTTCAAACCAACAGGAAACCAGTCCTGCAAGTACTTCAACGCAACCTGAACTCCGACGTTCCTCCCGAGCAAGACAAACACCCACCTACCTAAAGGACTATGTCACCTACCGCAACGTCCCATCTAGGAGGGGAGGGGTGTTAGATATTAGCATATATCGAGATAAGTCTTCCCTCAGGTCCGCTCCTACAGCGGGAAACAGGTATTCATCTGATTGGTCAATGGGCGTGCCTCATCCCTATAAAAGGGGAACCCTCCGACCACAGGTTAAGCTGGATCACTACTACTACTAATAAAATGAGCTGTTGAGTTACTTCGTGTCCGCAGTCTGTCTCTCGTTGCCCAGATCTAACACTTCCACTTTCTTTGCTCTCTTCCCGAGTCTCAGCCAGGGATTCCCGCTTCCCCCCTTCTTATCCCTCCCCCCCCATTGACATCCAGAATAGCCATTCCTGAACCCCAAACCGATCTGTTATTTGCTGTGGGTCAGAAAACCCCACAGCGCTGCGAGTACAAGCAGCCCTCCGGCAGCCCCTTTGCCAGGAAGGGATCAAAGGCAGAAGCTTCCGGGAGGGAGAGGGAGGGCAGTGGCCCCAAAGAGTTGGGGTAGGGGCACTTTGAATGAGAGAGAGAGAGAGAGAGAAAGAGGGAGAGAGAGGGAGGGAGGGAGGGAGAGAGAGAGAGAGAAGATGCCCAAGGACTCCCCAGCCAGCCCACTCAGAGACCCCCAAGTCCCCGCTGGCTGTAGGGCTGCGCCTCTCTTTCACTCATCCACTGCAGCCCCACTCCATGCTGGATCGGGGGGGGGGGGACAAAAGGAAGTCCACCATCCCCTCCAGGGCTGGCATGAACCCCCTTGAGCTGCCCCCCTCCCCCAAGACTGAACATATTCCCCCTCCCTCTCTTTTCTCTTGGCACCAAACTCTTCCATTGGGTGAAGTCAAGGGAGACTCTGCTCAGAGACTGATGACGCTACAGTAGCAAGAATTCCTATTGGTCTGCTGGGGCTTCGTCGGATCCTGGGAAAATGCGATTCGCTGGTTTTAGCCTGTATTTCTCTGCACATTCCGCGTTTCTCAAGCATTGCGTCGTCTGAAGCCCCAGTCTGTGCTCGGCAGCGCCTGCGTGGGTCTCCCCTGATGCTCCCAGCCCCAGAGGAGGAATCTGGAAGGGGGTGGGAGCATTTGTCTCGGATTTCGGAGGTAGGAAAGTCGGGCCAGAACTAGAGGCAGCACCAATGAGAATTCTCCCTGCTTGAGCGTCATCGGTCTCCGGGCAGAGTCCTTTGGGTCTTTACCCAAAGGAGGAGAGCCAGTTCTGCGGAGAGAGAGAGGCGGGGAAAGTGGGAGGGGGGATCTTGGCCTGAAGAACCAACTGGGGCTTCTTCTCTGCTTGGAACGCTCTCCTGCACTGGGTGAAGTCAAAGGATACTCTGCCCGGAGACCGATGACGCTGAAGAAGGGAGAATTCCCATTGGTCATCCTTCTTTCTGGACCCTCCCAATCCCGACGTTCGAGGAAGCTTCATTCTGGCCTCTGCAGAGTTTCTGCGATTCCTTCACTTTACGGAGAGAGGGAACCAGTGGGGAATTCCACTGCCTGAACCAAAATGATCCACGGGATCTTGAGACTGGTCGTTTTCTCGGGGGGGGGGGGGGACACCCTCAGGAGGGAGGTAGGGGGGGCATGCCGAGGCAATTCAGCCGGTTGGCCGAACTGCTCATACAATTAACAAGCAGTTTTAGGGAACCCATGGGAACTGGCTGAATCCCACCCCTACCTGGTTCCATGTTGGGCCAAGTGATACATCCCTCCCCCCTGCTTGTGGGCAGACCAGAGGCATCTGGGGGGTCAGCGTGGATTTTGGACTGATCTTGGTCTGGTCCATCAAATCTTTTTTACCTGCTTAAAATGGAATTTGCAAAGGGATCCGAGTGGCAACCAGAAGCCATTCTGAAACCTCAGGCTGACTCCTGATCCACCCACAATCTCTGTGGTTGGAAGGCAGAAGACTTTCCATGGGTGCCTCTTGCTAGAAACCTGGATGTCCCCCCCCAGCTTATTCCCCCTCCTCTTCCTCCTTGGACCTGGATGAATAGGCGGCATTGAACGCTCTCATGCCCCAATCCAGAGCATTTGGTCAATTTGATTTACTGGGAATGTTCTGGTTCAAAAAGATTCTGTCTTACAATTGAGGGAACCCGGAAGTCAAAAGTTACAATTTGTAGTAGTTTAACTCATCAAAGGAAAGTACAAAGGAAAGTTTACCTGGATAGAACAGAAAGTCAGTTATATAAGCTAAACAGAATAACCGAATAGCAGAACAATAGCCTTGGAAGGGACCTTGGAGGTTGTCTAGTCCAACCCCCTGCTCAAGCAGAGAACCCTACCCCATTTCAGAATAGTGGCTCTCCAATCTCTTCTTAAAGACCTCCAGTGTTGGGGCATCAACAACCTCTGGTGTCATTTCACTACTTAATTCTTTTAACTGTCAGGAAATCCTTCCTTAGTTCTAGGTTGCTTCTCTCCTTGATTAGTTTCCACCCATTGCTTCTTTTTCCTGCCTTCTGGTGCTTTGGAGAATAGGTGGACCCCCTCTTCTTTGGGGCAGCCCCTCAAATATTGGAAGACTGTTTATCAGCCCCCCCCCCCCCTTAGTCCTTCTTTTCACTCGACTAGAGAGACCCAATTCCTGCAACTGTTCTTAGTATGTCTCCAGCCCCCTAATCCTCTTTGTTGCTCTTCTCTGCCCTCTTTCTAGAGTCTCAACATCTTTTTTTCATTGTGGGGACAAAAACTGGATGCAGGATTCCAAGTGGGTTCCTACCAAGGCCTTATAGAGCGGTATTAACACCTCTTGTGACCTTGAGCTCTGTTAATGCAGCCTAGGACTGTGTGGGCTTTTTTGGCAGTTGCAGCACACGGCTGGCCCATGTTTGATTTGTTGATTCAGGATTTAGGACATGAATGAAAAAAAAGAAGAAGTCATAAGGTTCCTTAAGAGTCCACAAAGAGAGAGACCACATGCTAATTGACACGGAAGGAATTCTTTGCATAGAAGAGAAGAAACTATGGGCATCCCATTATCTAAGCAATAATCTAATAATCCCATTTCCGAGAGGAAAAGCATTCTAGGTCCCAGCCTCAAAGTTATTGCCATCCTTTCAACATTGCCTTGGCAAGAGAGAAAAATAAGGCCAATCAAGAGCCAAAGAAACCCTGGGCTACTTAGCAAGAGCAACAGTATCAGGACCCCCATGTGGTGGGCACTACAAAGTCCCCCGAATCCAAGAGAGCTGACGGAGGGGGCAGGAGGCCAGCCGAGGGGAATCTCCCACCCCTTGCTAGAGGCTCGGCTTCCCTGCAGCCATCCAGCAACCGCTCAGTTAGGGCATCCTAAGGGTGGGAGGTCTGTGTGGGGAGGAGGGCAGCCCCCCTGCCACACCTCTAGCAAGGACGGAGGGGAGGGTCACAGGACTCTGCACCATTGACCCAAACAACACAAATAGGCAGGAATCAGGTGGGAAGAAGCGAGGAGGCAGGACGGCCGGAGCACCTGTTTTGCCAGACTTCCTAAGATGCCTGCCGGGATCCCTGCGGTGTCTCCCTTTTGTCTCCTCGCCTTGTCTTCCTCTGCTCCATCCAGAAAAGCCCCAAAGGAGGGAAAGGGGCCCTGCCAGAGCCACCTGTCAGAGGGGTAAGGCAGAGCATCCCAAGTGTTTCTATTTACCCTTCCGGTCTTCTTCCTTAAGGGAGAATCCCATAGCCTTCCCTTCCCTCTCCTTGTCCTTTCCTTGTCTCTGTGCTACCAAACCTTTCCTTCCCAGCAGGGTGGTAGCTCTGTCCATGAGGCACACCTGTGGCCTGAAAGGTAATCTTCCTCCCCCCCCAATGCAGAGGTGGAAGAGCAGTAAGAGAGTTGGAAGGGACCTCAGAGGTCTTCTAGTCCAACCGCCTTGCTCAAACAGGAGACCCTGCACCATTTCAGACAGGTGGCTGTCCAATCTCTCCTTAAAAACCTCCAGTGATGGAGCACCCATAACTTCTGGTGGCAAGCTGTTCCACTGGTTAATTGTCCTCACTGTCAGGAAATTTCTCCTGAACTCTAGGTTCCTTCTCTCCTTGATTAGTTTCCGCCCATTGCTTCTAGTCCTGTCTACTTTGGAACCCCCCCCCCTTTCTTTGTGACAGCCCCTCAAATACTGGAAGACCTCTATCATGTCATGCCAGGGCCTTCTCTAGACAAGCCACACCCAATCCCTGCAATGGTTCTTCACATGTTTTAGGCATATGTCATTTAGCCATTTGGCCACGTCATGCGTGCAAATTCATTGGAAAAGTCAGTGATGCTAGGAATGGTTGGTGGAAGAAGCTGAAGGGGGAGCAAAGAACAGGTTGGCTTGATAACATCAATCTGACCCAACAGTCGGGGCTTCTCAGGGCACCATGGAAAGCAATGGCCTACAGGTGTTGGACACGACTGAACAGGAGTTCTCTGAACAAGAACTCAAAATAATCTCTCCTCCTGCAGATGTGATCATCTGGGAGCACAGTGGGAGCACAGACTCCTTTAGCCACAATTTCCACCGGTGTAATTTCCTGGATGGAAGCTTTCCTAGCTGTCAGACGGCTTCAAGGGGGGATTCAAAGGTTTCCAAAATAGACTAGACTAGACTAGAATAGAGCTGGAGGGGACCTTGGAGGTCTTCTAGTCCAACCCCCTGCTCAAGCAGGAGAACCTATGTACCATCTCAAGACAAGTGACTATCCAATCTCTTCTCAGAAACCTCCAATGATGGAGCAGCCCCAACTTCTGGTGGCCAGCTGTTCCACTGGTTAATTGTCAGGAAGTTTCCCTTTAATTCTAGGTTTTGTTTCCTCTTTGTTTAGTTTCCGTCTGTTGTTTCTTGTCCTGCCCTCCGGTGCTTTGGAGAATAATTTGATCCCCCTCTTCTTTTGTGGCAGCCCCTCAAATACTGGAATACGGCTATCATGTCACCTGAATCCCTCCTTTCTTTAGACTAGCCAGGCCCAGAAAAGAGTCTTTTTAAAAAAAGCATGGGAGATTGATCCTCTGAGGTGGCCGAGCCTCCAAGTTGAGCAGCAGTCTACCTTGAATGCTTTGGGATTTAGCAGCCGGAAGGAGCCAGGGCTCCTTAGCAGGAACTGATGCCTCCAGATGTTCATCCTCCCCGTTTCATTTCTCCTTATCCTTTTCAGTGGACCCCTTGTGGCCATGGCAACAGAGGGAATTGCTTCGGGCCGAACTCTGTTGCCCAGAAAATGCCCCAGGTGCTTTGGTGGGCCTGCAGCCAAGCTGAGTTGCCAGAAGGAGGCGCCGTTCCCATTTCCCTGCCAGGATCCTGGGAGGCCCTGCGGGGGACGAGGCCGAGGCCTTTGCTGCAATGGCGGTATCTATGGACGGAGAACCAGGGGTGGGAAAGGGGAGACGGAGAGCCAAAGAACTACCGGACGAGATAGAAATATATTTCATTGCACAGATTTCAGCCTAAATACCATTATGATCAATGGTGTGTACAGGTAGTCCTCGACTTACGACTGCTATTGAACCCAAACGTTATGTAACTAACCAAGATGTTTATTCAGTGAGTTTTGCCCCATTTACGACCATTCTTTCTGCAGTTGTTAAGTGAATCACTGAGGTTGTTAAGTTAGTAATACGGTTGTTAAGTGGATAAGTCTTCCCCATCGGCTCTGCTTGTCAGAAGGTGGCGAAAGGGGATCACATGACCTCAGGACACGGCAACCGTCATAAATATGAACCCGTTGCCAAGCATCCGAATTTTGATCATGTGGCCACAGGGATGCTGCAGCGGTCACAAGTGTGAAAAATGATCATAAGTCAGTTTTTTCAATCCCGTTGTAACTTTGAATGGTCACTAAATGAACTCTTGTAAGTTGATAAATACCTGTAGTATTTTTTAAGGATGCGGAAAGAAAAACAGTTTAAGAAGAACAAACCTGTTCAACCCCTCTCCACCCAGTGAGGGCAAAACACACACACACACACACACGGCACAGAAGAAATTGATCTTTCTATTTTTATGGTGACTATGATCATGATTGATCACTTCTTTTTTATATATATACAATGAGAGCTTATGCACAGAAGACGAATTCCTTGTCTGTCCAATCACACTTGGCCAATAAAGAATTCTCTTTTCTTTTCTTTTCTTCTCTTCTCTTCTCTTTTCTCTTCTCTTTTCTCTTCTCTTCTTTTCTGCTCCGCACTGCTCTCCTCCACTCTGCTCTGCTCCAGTCCAGTCCACTCCAATCCAGTCCATATTTTCTTTTCTATTCTATATTCCTATTCCTAATCTATTTATTTATTCTATTCCTATTCCCATTCCTATTTATATTCTATCCCATCCTATTCTATTATATTCTATATTCCTTATTCTATTCTATTTATTCTATTCTTATTCTATTCCTATTCTATTCCTATTCTATTCCTATTCCTATCCTATCCTATTCTCTATTCCTTATTCTATTCTATTTATTCTCACAAGGTGTCTCTGGTCCATAATGTGGTGCTCTGGATAATTATGGGGGGGAACTCATTACACAAATATTTTGCCAGTCATGTAGATCAATCAAAAGAGAGCTGGAAGGAACCTTGGAGGTCTTCTAGTCCAGTCCTTTGCTTAATAAGGAGACCTTAAACCATTTCAGTCAAGTGCCTGTCCAGTCTCTTCTTAAAAACCTCCAATGTTGAAAAATCCCAACCCTCTGTAGGAAAGCTGTTCACTGGTTAATGGTTGTCACTGTTAGGAAGATTCTCCTTAATTCCATATTGCTTCCAGATGTTATAGGATACTGTAGGTATTCTCCAAGCACAGTATATGAACTTTTGAAATTTCCTGTGGCTGGTGATTGGAGCTGCTGGCTGGAAGAGGGTAATCAGACAGACAAAGAGAAGGAGTTAGTAGACCTTTAACTCCATTTCATTTGAACTTTCCTGTGGCTGGTGATTGGAGCTGCTGGCTGGAAGAGGGCAATCAGAGAGACAAAGAGAAGGAGGTAGTGGCCCTTTAACTCAATTTCATTTGAACTTTCCTGTGGCTGGTGATGTGGTTCCCATCTTCAAAAAAGGAAAAAAAAAACCCAGGAAACTACAGACCCATCAGCTCAATACCAGGAAAGATTCTGGAAAAGATAATCAAGCACGAATTAGCGAACACCTAGTAGCAAACAAAGTAATACCCAAAAGCCAACATGGGTTTGTCAAAAACAGATCATGCCAGACTAATCTTATTTCATTCTTTGATAATGTGACAAAATTAGTGGACTAGAGGAATGCTGTCGATATAGTTTACTTGGACTTCAGTAAGGCATTTGATAAGGTAGACCATAACCTACTACTAGATAAAGTAGAAGAATGTGGGTTAGACATGGATTCGTAACTGGCTGACCAACCGCACTCAACGTGTAGTCCTCAATGGAACTGCATCTACATAGAGGGAGGTATGCAGTGGAGTACCCCAAGGCTCTGTTTTGGCCCAGTACTCTTCAAACTCTTCATCAATGATTTGGATGAGGGAATAAATGGGGAACTCATCAAATTTGCAGATGACAACAAGCTGGCAGGAAGAGCCAACACTCCAGAAGATAGGCTTAAGATACAGAAGGATCTTGACAAACTTGAACATTGGGCACTATCTCTAAAATCTAAATTGCTCTTAAATGAATTTCCGACTTGATTGTTTATTGGAAAAGATAAACTTGAGGCAGAATCTAAGGCCAGATTTGGCCATTGATAAGTTCTGAGCGATTGAAGGGAGGCCAGGCCTGAGTGACTTCAAACAGCTCTTTATTTACTGTAAGGCAACTGAACACCCTGGCTCACGCAGCTCCTTTTATAGGAAACTGCTCAGCCAAACAGCCAATCAGGAGAGAGTATTTTCCCACTCCAACAGAGGACCAGACAGAGAACTTCAACTGACAACTATATACAATACATAACACCCCTTCCCACCAAGATGGAGCATTATGGTGATTAAAATAACAACATATGTAGTCTTTTAGGTAGGCAGGGCAGTGATGTGTCCATCCCGACCTACAAGGTTCCATCGCAAGACCAGTAACTCCAGAGTCTTGACTAGGCGGAGTGGCTACTTCAGGTATAGCTTGAGGTGGCAGCAAGTGCTCGGTCCCTAGTGCTTCCAACACAAGAGGAACCGTCTGTCACTCACCACAGTCCCTTGATGGTACTGTTGTTTGTGGTGGCAGAGTCCCTTCTGGCTAGCGACAGAGAAAGGATCCGAGGCAGCCATGCAGTTGGTCGATATGGTGGCACCACAACCTGCCATCTTTGAGTGCCACCCTGTAGAAACACAGCCCAATAATGTCCACTACACATGCAGGAATCCAGGAAGGGCCCCCGGCATAGTTGTGCGCATAGACAAAGTCACCCAGTGAGAATGACCGGAGCTGGTTGGTCAAGTCTGCAGGAGTTGTCCGAGGAGTAGTCCAGGTGCAGCCGGTCCAAGTCGGTCTGCAGGCGGCAACCCATTAAGAGTTTGGCCGAACTCCTGTTGGTGGTGGAGCTTGGTGTGACGTGCTGGACCAGGAAGTACTCGGCTATCCGTGTTTGCCAATCCCCCAGGCCCATCCTTGCCAGTACTTCCTTTGTTGATCGGATCATCCGCTCAGCCTGCCCTTTGCTAGCAGGATGGAATGGAGTAATCAGGGCATGATGAATGCCGTGACCCATCAGGAAGAGCTTGAACTGCCTTGATGTGAGCTGTGGCCCATTATCCGAAATGAGGACATCTGGCAGTCCATGAGTCACAAATAGCCTTTTAAGGGCCCTGATCATGGCGTCCAAGGTGGTTGAAGTCATGAGTACCACCTCAAGCCACTTTGAATAGGCATCCACAACCACCATAAAAGTCTGTCCATGAAAAGTCAATATGCACCCTCGACCACGGTATCTTGGGTGCTTCCCACTTGTGTCCTGGGGTGGAAGGGGGCTGGCCTTGACTCTTGGCAAGGTTGACAAGATGCGACCCAATCGGTGATGCCCTTGTCTAAGTTGGGCCACCAGACATAACTGCGGGCAAGTGCCTTCATCCGCATGATGCCTGGCTGGCCTAGAGGAAGAGCTGCCAAAACTGGCCACCGCAGCCTCTGGGGTACCACCACACGACTCCCCCAGAGTAGGCAGCCCCTTTGAGCGGACAACTCATGTTGCTGGGTGTGGAAGGGAGGGAACTCTGTGCTGACTGACCCCCTCGGCCACCCCCTCCACACCCAGTTGAGCACTTGGGCGATGACATGGTCCTTGGCGGAGTGTGCAGAAATCTCCGATGCCAAAATAGGACCAGATGGCAGGTCTTCTATTAATAAAACAGACGATGCTGGAACCGGATCCCCCACAACCATCATCACAACCTGAAAAATGTCCCCATAGTTATGGCCATCGCAACATTCTCACAGTCTCATGATCAACCTTTGGGCCTTTGGCAGCCAGCGTGTATTTGCCAGGGTTGCCGTCTTTCGGTCGTGTGGCCTCCATTGGCCACTTTCCCAGCTGGCTCCCAACAAACGGAGTCGATGGGAGAAGCCGGTTTCCCTTAAGGATCTGGGGGTTTCTTCCGCAACTGCAGTGGTTTCTTTACCATCTGGGGCACAAGAGGTCGAACAATTGGCTGTGACTCACTGAAGGACAGTCCTTTGGATGGAATGGTCTGGGGTCTCCTGCTTGAGCAGCGGGTTGGGCTAGATGACCTCCAAGGTCCCTTCCAGCTCTATTCTGATTGAATCTTAAGGGCAGGAGCCTCGTTGTCAAAAACTGCCCTGAGGACAACATGTCGTCCTCGACTTACAGTGATTTATTTAGTGACGGAAGTTACAACAACACTGAGAAAAATGACTCAGGACCAATTTTCACACCTCCGACCACTGCAACACCCCCTGGTCACTTGATCAAAACTCAGGCACTTGGGAACTGGCGTGTATTTATGACAGTTGCCGTACCTTACGGTCATGGGATCACCATAAGATTTGCTTACCGACCGCTTGATTTACTTAACGACTGCATTCATTTGCTTAGCAACTGTGGCAAAAAGATTATAAAATTACACAGAACTTACTTAGCAACAGAAATTGTGGTCATAAGTGGAAGACTACCTTAATTGCCTCATAGTCCGTTCTAATTTATCTCCAGAGACATTCAGGATCCCATAATTAGAATTTCCCCTTTCTTCTCCCTTCTGCTCGCTTCCTGGGAGCAGGGAACAAAGTCCTTCTGAAGGGCTTATTTCTGGGGCTTTTGGGGATCGAAGCAGCCTGAGATGACTGAGGGGAAACCACCAGATCAGACCTCCAAGGGTTGCACTTCTGGGCTTCCCACATTGGAGAGAGAGAGAGAGAGAGACTCTCTTTCTTTCCTCTGATGGAGTTTGAGACACACCCGATCTCCTGCTTGCAACTATTCAACTGGTGCAGCCACAAGGAGCCCAATCTCCTCAGGATGCAGTCTGACTCTCCTGTGGGGTTTCTCCACCCACACCTTCTGGACTCCAGTCTCAACCTGGCCCATGCACTGGGGAAAAGAACCAGATGTTTCTGCTGTCCTTATCACCCAAAAAACAGGATGGAGACAGGATGGTGGATCTCATGGAAAAGCCTCTTTCACAGGGCAGGAGCAGCTATGGAAAAGGTGAGCAAGTAGGTCTCCTTGGATGAGAACATCTAAGCAAGAGGACCTGGAAGCCCCCACCTTCTCTGGCTTGGTGGGATGGCCAATGGCTCTCATGGAGATTGTCAAATAACATGGTAATTGGAGCTTGGCTCCCATAGAATCTATCTTACCACTTTTCCTATTCATTCTCTCACACATACACTTTTAGTGCTGTCCATAGGAATCATTTTTTTAAAATGTTTTTTAAAAGGTGTCAAATTCATTGGCAGTTGGTGAACAACAAATTCCTCTGAATGACTTTCACAGAGTTCTCTTAAGCAAGATTTATTGAGGTGAAAAGAAAGGCAGTTATAAGAATTAAAAACCTTCAACAATTTCCCATTTGGAAACATATAGATATGTTCTTTGATTCCTGCATACTATCTAAGTGGAAATAATAAGGGTATTCATTCAAATAAATGGACATTATACCATTCTTAAATATCATGGTGTTTTTTCTCATGTTTTTACATTTGTTCTGGCTGTGAAATGCTCCTTTGTGTTCAGGTCTGGCCTCAGAAGGATAATGTAGCACTTGGGGATGAAGATGCAGACCAGCAGACCAGCACTGGAGGCCAGGATGGAGAATACCTGAACAGCCACCATGTATTTCCCTTTGGTGCTCAGGTAGGTGGGCACAAAAGTCACCCAGACGCTGCAGAAGACCAGCATGCTGAAGGTGATCAGCTTGGCTTCATTGAAGGCACCAGGCAGATTCCTGGCCAGGAAAGCCACCGTGAAGCAGATGGCAGCCAGGAAGCCCATGTAGCTGAGGGTGACGTAGAACATGACAACGGCCCCTTCATTGCATTGCAGGATGATCTCTCCAGGCTGGGAGTGGAGGTCAGAATCAGGGAAGGGGGCAGAAACTCCCAGCCAGATGGAGCAGATGATAATTTGGAGAGCAGAAGAAGAAAGGATGATGGAGTTGGCCAAGCTCTTCCCCAGCCATCTCTTCACTCGGTTTCCTGGTTTTGTGGCCAGGAAAGCCAGCACCACCGTGATGGTTTTGGCCAAGAGAGAAGAAATGGCAACTGAGAAGATGATGCTGAATACCGTTTGTCGGAGAAGGCAGGTGGCTTTCCTTGGTTGACCAATGAAGAGAGTAGAAGACAAGAAGCAAAGCAAGAGGGAGACCAGGAGGATGTAGGAGAGATCCCGGTTGTTGGCTTTGACAATGGGAGTTTCTCGGTATTTAGTGAAGATGATTAAAACAAGGCCTGTAGTTAGGAACAAGAGCAGGGCAAAAGAGACCAGGATGATGCCCAGATGTTCTTCATAAGACAGGAAGGTTATAACTTTGGGGATACATTGGATTCTGTCCTCATTTGGATATTTGTCATCCGGACACTTGGTGCATTTTCCTGCATCTGAGAGAAAAAAAACATATTCCCTTACTATTCTCTCCTTTTACCTTTCAGGAAATACCTGATTTGGACAACAAGTGATACCAGGAGATATTGTCTAGGACACATTTATTACTACCTCTAGTGAGAGACGGTAAGTAGTATAAGACTTTTTTTTAAATCAATTTTTGTTTAATCGTCTATGAAAGTGAGAGAAGAATTGGGACCCAAATAATTTCCTGTGTGATGTTCAGAACCAAACTTTATTATTTGATGTATGTAATGAATCAGTTCCACTTCCTTTTCTCCAATGTCACCCACCTTTCTGAGTGGAGAAGGTCCCCTCTGGACAAGGAATGCAGTCATAGCAGCAAACTGGGTCTCCTTCTCGAGCCCTCTTGACAAATCCAGGATAACAACTTGCCACACATCTGGACTGAGGCAGGGACTGAGCAGAAAAAACAAGGAATGCCAAAGAAAAGATGTTAGGACTCTCCGTCCATGGAAAATGGAGGGAGAAATGGATGGAGACAAGTTCCTTTTCCTTTTGGAATTTAACATTGCAATAAGGTACTTTTCTACTTAATAGTCTAGAGGGATGGAATTGAAAAAAAGATTTAATATGATGATATATTCATATTCTCATAAAACTGAGAAGAAAGTTTACTATAAAAATTTTAGGAAACTTTTATTCCATTAGATTTTTTAAAAGATAGAATAAAACTGGGATGAAGAAAGAAACTTCTGACCAGTAGGATCTTGAAAGGTTTCCATAAAACATGGCAAAGCCACTTAGGTCCCATCTGTTGAAGAACTTCCATTAGATGATACCAACTGGCATGGAAGACCTACCACCCTGGAGACTCTAGGCTTTGCCCACTTGAAATGGGACCCCAGGCTTTGGAAAACAGAGAAAAGACACCAACATTTATCCCACCTTATTGAGCAACTTTAGTCCTGAAAGAGCATCTTGTCTGATAAAAAGTCTCTGTTTTTGAAAAAGCGCCAGAATCTTTTCCTTGACATCCTCTTTGGGGACAACAAAGGAGCCCGAAATGGCCAGATCTGCTGTTATCTCTCCATTTTGGTCCAAGTACAGTTTTCTATCAGAAATATTCCAAAATTCATTCTTCTCCAGAAAGGGATGAAACTAGAATGGGAACATCCAGGAATTTGAAAAGCAGAAAACTTTGTTTCTTATCCCACATTGAATCTTTCTTCTACAATTGTCTCATGTCCAAATATGGTTAAATAGGATACAAATACTGCCATAATCTTCATAAGTGAATGAAAAAGTTTGAGAAAAATTTATCAAACTATAGAGAAAATATAATAGACACAGTTAGTCAATTTTAGGGAACATTTTAGAGCAGATAACAAATAAAATGAACAGAGAAAAAAAAGATTATTCATAAACTCTTTGAAAACAACCGATTGATTCCCAGAAATCATGGGTTGATCAAGAAGAAATCTGTCAGGCTAATCTTCTCCCTTGTAATCCTGATGGAAAACACCTCCAGATCAGAGGTGGGTTCCTACCTGTTTGGACCACTTTGGCTGAAACGGTAGTAACCTGGTGGCCTGGGTGGCTGGAACCAGCAGCAACCCAGGCTGGCCACGCCCCTGAACCGGTTCTCTCGGCCATATTGTTTTTGGCTTCTGTGCATGCGCAGAGCAACCGGCAGTAGCAGTAGCCAGAACCCACCACTGGCTCGATCCCACTTAGGAGCCTCAGTTTACTCGTGAGCCCCATTGGCCTTTCTCCCTGCCTCTCCTGGCCAATGTGGCTCACGAGTAAACTGCAGCTAGGATCTCCAACATGTTGCACGCCCAAAAACGACATGGAGGCATGGTCGAAAGCTGGGAGGGGGGTCCAACACACAGGATGGGACCTGGCCAGCCCTGCTGTTGGAGTAGCTGCCTGGGTGAGCCACTCCCCACCTCCCCAGACCAGGCCCTCAGCTCATGGCAGACTGAGGCCGCAGCCGCCACCCGCTCCTTTGTCCACCCAGCCAACGGCAGCCACAGCAGCGCTGGTCATGGCTGAGAGCTTTCTTTGCCAGCTGGCAGCCGAAAAGTTCTCCCTCTTAAAAGCCTCCAGTGATGGAGCTTTCAGATCCAAGCGCACTTTAACCAACCAACCAACCAACCAACCAACCAAACAACCAGGGCTTAGTTTGGAAACAGAAGAAGAAAGAACCGGTGAGTGTCTGTGCCCAGGCATGGGGGATGTTGGGGGGGGGAGGCTGGTGGTTGAGCTGGAGGGTAGGAGCTCTCTGAGCAAGTGCTGGACAAGAAGGCGGTGGACGACCTCACTTTCCAGTCGCTGGTGAGTGGCTGCATCCAGCCGGGGGATCAGAGGGGGCAGCTGAGCGAGCTCTGGGCAAGCAGGCAGGAGGGAGGCCTCGGAGGCTCATTGTCAACCCAGCTTTGCGCTCAGTTTCCTGTGGTTGCATAACCATCGGTTGGCTTAACGGTTGGGCACGGGGAGTTGTGGGACACCGCTTGGCAGGAGCGGTTTGGCTCAGTTGTTCACCAGGCGGCAAAGTGGACCGATTCAAAAAGGATGAAGGGGATCTTCGGTGGAGCCGATCGAGGGAGCAACCCTTGGCTTATTGAGTCTTATTGAGTCTTATTGAGTTGATGGGCCTTGCCTTGGGGTTAGGGGTGAGCCCAAATTGTACCCCACTGCAGGCATCTCTCAGCTGTTGTGTGCAGGGAAAAACCTTGCACAGTAAAGAAAACCTTCTCAATGAGGTGCAATTTGGTGGTGCCGGGTGGGGCAGGGGATGGGCTGGGCCAGGCCACAAGATGCACATCTTACTGGAGATTGGCAGCTCCACATCTTGTGGCTTTTGGGGGGTTTACTTAAAAAAGAATGCCTCTGCAGAGGAGCTGAAAACCTCCGAGGTTGCTTTGGGAGAGGGAAGACGGACAGCATTCCCCCCTCCCCCTCCCCCCCCCCGGGTGCAACTCTGGGCCCTTCCACAGTAAAGAAAATCTTCTGGCGAGTGAGAAGTTGTTAATTTCCTTTGCTGTGCAAGGAGTTGCTGCAGGCTCCGAGGCTGCAGACGCCCAGGGAGGGGGAATACTGCCCATCTGCCTGCCCCTCCAGAAGCAACCTGGGTTTTTTTGGGAGGGGGATCCCCAGAGCACCCTGGGAAAGGACTTTGCCGATCGGCCTGCCGCTAAAAGCAAACAATGAGGTGAGGCACAGAGATGGTTGGAAGAGGGAGGGAGGGAAGGAGGGAGGGAGGGAGGGAGGGAGGGAGAGAGAGAGAGTGTGTGTGTATGTAATGGCCGGTTTCATCCAAATGAGTTTTTGTTTCAGGTGGATCTTCTAGTTTTGAAAGGAGGAAAGGAAGGGATACAAAGAGAAAGAAAGAAAGAGGGTGAAAGGGAGAGAAAGAAAAAGAAGGGAGAAACAAGAAAGAAAAGAAAAAAGAAAGAAAAGGTAAAGAAAGAAAGAAAGAAAGAAAGAAAGAAAGAAAGAAAGAAAGATAGAAAGAGAGGGAGGGAGGGAGGGAGGGAGGGAGGGAGGGAAAAGAAAGTGAATAAGATATAGATGGGTGGATGGATTTATATATACATACATGGAGGGAGGGAGGGAGAGAAAAAAGAAGAGAGGAAGGAAGGCTCCAGAAGACTCTTTGAAACAGCACAGCAATCTAGGATTGGAAGGGATCTCGGAGGTCATCTAGTCCAACCCCTTGCTCCAGCAGATGACCTGATATCCTCTGGATTATTTTGGTGCCTCTAAGAGAGAGGAAAATTGCCAGAAAAGGGAAGGAGTTTACTAGGACAAGGCTGCCATGCAGAGGAAGGCAGAGACAGTCCTTGACTTATGACAATTGAGCCCAACATTTTGGTTGCTAAGCAAGAGCGTTGTTAAGTGTGTTTTGCCACATTTTACTCAATCCATGACGTCACCTGGCTCTAACAGTCATGTGCAGGCTAGGGAAGAACATCTGAAGGCCTGTGTAATGTTCGAATGGGCAGAAGTTAAAGTTAAATGTGTGGCAGAAAGTGGACTGAGTGTGTTTAAATGCAGTAAGTGAGGTTGAATGTGTACAGTTTTAGAAGAGCTCTGTGTGTGTGTGTGTTTGTGTATGTGTGTGTGTGTGTGTACATACACATACAGTATATATAGTAGATAATGTATCTTTTTGTGTGCCTATACACACACTATACTATGTAATATGGATGTACACATATGGCATTTATACATAGGGTTCAATTGTGTATTTTGGATGTTCAGTAGTAGTAAATAAATAGACAGGGAAATTGTATCTGGTTGACGCAAGGAGAGGCCAGGCAAGGTACCCCTTGTCGTGAGTGATGTCAAGTTGGCTACACCCACCCAATCATATGACCACCAAGCCACGCCCACCCAGTCAAATGACCACCAAGCCATGTCCTCCCAGTCACATGCCTACCAAGTCACACAACCAAGCCACTCCCACCCAGTCACATGACCACCAAGCCACACCCACAGAACCGGTAGTAAAACTTTTTGAATGCCACCACTGGATACAATCCTCTTCCAATAACTGAGTCCTGTTGCACACGAATGTAAGATCCGCTCACTATTATTCCAGAGTGTAAGACATGGAAAAAGTGAATTCAGTTACAAGAGAGGAGATTTTAACTGAATGAGAGAAAAAAAATATGATAAAAGGATGAGCTGTTTTAGAGCTGAGCCAGTAAAGCAGAGAAGTTCAGTCTCCTCTTCATGGATCGTCTGAGAGCAAAGACTGAGCAGCCATCAGTAAGAAAAGCTTGAACTGGGATTCCTGCAGAGAGGAGGGGTTGGGCTAGATGGTCTCAGGGCCTCCTCCTAATTTATAAAGGTTGTCATGCCACAAAATGTACCATATTTTTAGGAGTATAAGATGCACCAAGGTTTTGAAGAGGCATTTTTTTTTTAAAAAAGTAGGTAGGTAGGTAGAGGGAGAGAAAGAGAGAGAAATACAGTAGGTAGGTAGGTAGGGAGAGAGAGAGAGAGAGTAGGGAGGGAGGGAGGTAGATAAAGGGATAGAGAGAGAGAGAAATAGAGAGAGATATAGAGATAGAGAAATACAGTAGGTAGGTAGGGATAGAGAGATAGAGGATAGGTAGATAGAGGGATAGAGAGAGAGAAATAAAAAGAGATAGAGAAATACAGTAGGGAGGGAGGGAGAGAGAGAGAGTGGGTAGGGAGGGAGATGTTTCCAGGTGTATTTATCCATGTCCTGGAGAAGGAAATTGCTGACAATCTGCAGCACCTAAGACTTTGTTTCTGCTGGCACAGCACTTGATCAATGTAATTCTCATCAACCAGTTAAAGAGCTTTCCAAGAGGGGGAAAAAAATGTTTTTACACTCTGCAAACCTCCCCAAAACAGCCCATTTTTGTGAAAATGCCCCCCCCCTTTAAAAAAAATTTCATGAATAGCCTTTGGGGGGGGGGTGCAGAGTGTTCCTGGGGTGGTGCAAAAATGAGCAAAAAATGGCCCGTTTTTCGCAAAAAACAAGCCCATTTTTGTCAAAAAAAAAATTGCATGCATAGCCTTATGGAGGCTTATAGAGTGCTGCTAGGGGTTGGGGGGGGGGCAAAATGGTCCATTTTTTGCTCATTACTGCCCTCCCCAGCCCCCAGGAGCTCTCTGAAAGCCTCCATAAGGGTATGCATCGCCATTTTGGTGAAGAGGCAGGGCTTCAGGAGGCAAAAAATGCTGTATTCGATGTATAAGACGCACCCAGATTTTCAGCCTCTTTTTTGAGGGAAAAAGGTGCGTCTTATATTCTGAAAAATACGGTAACTGGTGTGCTGTTGTTGCTCTAGCCCCACCTAGTGGCCGGGGGCAGATAAGCCTCACTATAAGGTCTGAAGCCAGACTCCATTTTCTGTTGGCCTTTGGACAAGACGGAAACAGCCGTTGTGACCGAGACCCGTGGTCATCCGGAGACGCCTCCCTCCCTCACACGGAGCATCGCTGGAGAGGTTCCAGCTGCTTCTTTGTTGGCTGTTAGTTAATGCTGCCTATCTCGTCTTTCTATTTGATTTCGACTCTTTGCATCTCCTCAGTTTCACCTGCCCTCTTCTCCCAATAAAGCATCCAGATCCACTCCAGGCTCCCTTTCATTGGAGGAGAATAGGGGGGCTTAGCTGCCTGTCCAGCTGCACACAGACCCACCTGCAATGGGGACGGAAGAAAGGTGGAATTCCACCAGGCTAATCACAAACCCACAAATATGGGAAATTATTTTAAAAAGAATACAGCATTTTCCAATTAGCAGTGCTAAATATAAAAATGCCATGGTATCTACTCTTTGGAAGCATTAATTCCCTGAGTAATTAAATTGGCCAGATCTGTTGAGATGGTTCCCCTCCTTCTCCTCTGGATTCCTCCTCCAAAGGATCTAAGATTAATGGATCCTTATTGGGACCCCCATACCTGCCATGGCTGCAGCCTTGGAGACCCCAAGATCTTTTCTCCCTCCTTCCTTCCCCTCCTCGATCTGGAGGAATATGCAGCATTCAGGGCCTGGGCCAGAGTCTTAATGAAACTGTAATAATTGTAGTCATTTGGGGTCCATTCTCTGTCCCTTTTCCACTGGGTCTCCAGTGGGGCTTTCTGGGTGCATCTTCTGCGGCCTTTGACAGAAAAGATGTGCTTAGAAAGAGAACAGTGAAAATAATGATCTCGAAACTTTTCTTCCACAAAGAAATCAGGTTTAAAGGCAGAATCTTTTGGCCTTCCTTTTCCCAGATAACCAAAGTTCCAACTACTATGGATGTATTTGAGAAGTCTGCGCTTGTTCATTTCGTACCCTACAAAACTTGTGAGGATCCAGACTTTCCCCTCAATGGGTCCTGGCAGACGCATAAATGTTAAATGGAAAGGAAGAATTCTCTCCCAAATGGAATCAAATTCCATGAACTGAACAAAGACGTTGACTTGTCTCCACTTAGAAAGGGAATCCCTGAGATATGCAGTATATCCAGTTGTTGAGAACAATTGTGATATAACCACACAAATTCCATTCCTGACAAGCATTGGAGTAAAAGTCCTCATGAAATTCTCTCCCTTTTCTGTGTCTGAAGCAAAGGGGCCAATCAGGGTCCATCTGAAGCGGAGGAGCAGCTGGACAATTGCTGGGTACTGGAATCCTTCTTTGGGGAGAATGTGGTGGAAAAAGGGGAATTTGCTTTTATCACTCAGAGCCTCTGAAGCTGTAAAATGATTGATCTGGAAAATCAATTGAAAGGATTAGAGCCATGATGGGGAACCTGTGGCATGCAGAGCGTCCTCTCCTGGCACGCCAGCCGCCCCAGCCCAGCTCCACTAGCATCCACATGCAGGTGCACCTCCTGCCGGCCAGCTGGTTTTCGGGCCTTTGTGTAGGGCCAGGGCGGGGGACGCGTGAGTATGCAGTGGGGGGGGGCACTCACATTGTGCAGGAAACTCCGGTGGGCTGGAAGTGAGTGTGGATGGCCTGCCCCACCTCCCCCCCCCCCCCCAGTGCTTCCTGGCTCAGTTGGAGGCTTCCTTCAGCCTTCAAACAGTTGGAGGGTTTGGGGTTTTTTTTTGCTTCCAGGTTGGTGCAGGAGGCTTTCCAGGGCCAAAATGGGGCATGGAAAGCACAGGGTTTCCCTCCCCCCCCCCGTTATTCCCCAATTGTGAGCTCTTAGGAAAGAATCCCCTCCTTATGGGTTGCTAACAGTGGTGGGTTTTAAAATTGCCAAGGGCCAGGGCGAGGGATGCATGAGTATGCAGTGTGTGTGTTTGTGTGTGTGTGTGTGTGTGTGTGCTCACATTGTGCAGGAAACTCCTCTGGGCTGGAAGTGAATGGTCTGGGCCTCCAGTGCTTCCTGGATCAGTTGGAGGCTTCCTTCAGCCTTCAAACAGTTGCAGGGCTTGTTTGGGTTTTTTTTGCTTCCAGGTTGGTGAAGGAGGCTTTCCAGGGCCAAAATGGGGTGCAGCAAGCACAGGGTTTTTGTTTTTTCCCCAGAGCAGAATGAAAACCTGTCCTGTGGAGCCCACTGCCACTTGGGCGGAAAAGGAGGACAACACCAAGAAGAAGAGGAGGAGGAGAATGACAAGGCTTTGCAGGAGCCGGCAGGGAGCAGGTCAGGTGGGGCTGGCTGGCTGGCTGGGGAGGGGGCAATCATGGTGCTTAGGTGGCAGCAGCCTGCATGCCCCAACTGTGCTGGGGAGGAAATAAGAGGCCCTGCTTGAATGGGGATGAAAGTACACACACACACCCTACCTCCCTGCTCAGGTGTTGGCCACACCAGTTTGGGTGCCCTGGCTGAAGCACGCTTTCTCTGACACACACACACACACACACACACACACACACACAGACAGACAGACAGACAGACAGACACAGATTACTCTCTTACCCTCCCTGTCTCTGTCTGGCCCCATTTGCATGCTCAGTTGTCACCCACACCATTGGCAGCAGTTTGGGTGCCTTGGCTGAAGTATGCTTTCTCTGCCAAACACACTTGGATTGCCTGTCTCTGTCTGGCCCCATTTGCTGCTCCTTGAGACAAAGAAGCCTCATTAAGTAGCTAAGTGGAAAGTAGTTGGGGGGAGGGGAGGAGCAGGAGACCTGCAGGTAACCACTTTCCCCACCCACCCATCCACCCACCCCCAAGAATGAAAGTTTCTGGATCCCTGACTCTGCAAAAGAAGATGGGTGCCTGAATCTGCACAATATTTTAGCACCCAGGAGTGTCCATTCTCAGCACAAAAAGCATTTCCCAGCCAACTCTCCTCTCCCTTCTTCAAAGGCAAAAAGCCAAGAAACAAGAGAGGAGACAGAGTTTTGGAAAGTATGTGAGTCCTTGTTGCAGGAAGGGAGGGAGAAGCAGGAGGTATCTTAGTGGGTTGGGGGGGCCTTGAGGGCCTCTTCAGTCACTAGGACCCCCATGGCCATCCCCACCCTGAGATACAATACAATAGCAGAGTTGGAAGGAACGGATGGATCTAGATGGACTTTAACCCTGGGCCTACCTAACAAAAGGAAATTCAGTATTGAGAAAAGTAAAGTAATACAATAGCAGAGTTGGAAGGGACCTTGGAGGTCTTCTAGTCCAACCCCCTGCCCAGGCAGGAAACCCTATACCGTTTCAGACAAATGGCTATCCAACATCTTCTTAAAGACTTCCAGTGTTGAGGCATTCACAACTTCTGGAGGCAAGCTGTTCCACTGATTAATTGTTCTAACTGTCAGGAAGTTTCTTCTCAGTTCTAAGTTGCTTCTGTCCTTGATTAGTTTCCACCCATTGCTTCTTGTTCTACCCTCAGGTGCCTTGGAAAATAGTTTGACTCCCTTTTCTTTGTGTCAACCCCTGAGATATTGGAACACTGCTATCATGTCTCCCCTAGTCCTTCTTTCTCTTAAGCTAAACATACCCAGTTCCTGCAACCGTTCTTCATATGTTTTAGTCTCCAGTCCCTAATCATCTTTGTTGCTCTTCTCTGCACTCTTTCTAGAGTCTCCACATCTTTTTTACCTCGTGGCGACCAAAACTGAATGCAGTATTCCAAGTGTGGCCTTACCAAGGCATTATAAAGTGGTATTAACACTTCACGTGATCTTGATTATATCCCTCTGTTGATGCAGCCTAGAACTGTGTTGGCTTTTTGGGCAGCTGCTGCACTCTGCTGGCTCATATTTAAATGGTTGTCCACTAGGACTCTAAGATCCTTTTCACAGTTACTACTGTTGAGCAAGGTACCATCTATACTGTACCTGTGTATTTCATTTTTGTTGCCTAAATGTAGAGCCTTACTCTTTTCACCATTGAATTTCATTTTATTAGATAGTGCCCAATGTTCAAGTTTGTCAAGATCCTTCTGTATCTTTAGCCTATCTTCTGGAGTGTTGGCTATTCCTGCCAGCTTGGTGTCATCTGCAAATTTGATG
The DNA here is from genome assembly GCF_964273705.1 of Natrix helvetica. Lineage (NCBI taxonomy): Eukaryota > Metazoa > Chordata > Lepidosauria > Squamata > Natricidae > Natrix > Natrix helvetica. The sequence continues at coordinate 137,009,169 of NC_138551.1, forward strand.
AGTTCCCCATTTATTCCCTCATCCAAATCATTGATGAAGATGTTGAAGAGTACTGGGCCCAAAACAGAGCCTTGGGGTACTCCACTGCATACTTCCCTCTATGTAGATGCAGTTCCATTGAGGACTACATGTTGAGTGCGGTTGGTCAGC